>NW_028227272.1:60014000-60634750 GCF_978045245.1 Mus caroli | reverse complement strand
AATGCATTGTGATGGAGTAGAGAGGCCTGCAGGAGACAAGAAGGAAATCAGCAAAGTTCAGGCCACCATTTAATAACTGAGTGATACCACATGTACAATCCTGAATGTTTATACAACCATGTGTGGGGGTTCATGGAATCAGAGGTTATCCTGAACTTTCTGTCCTGTTTACAGCTGTCCTCAAGTAAAATGGGAACACTCAGTCATCTTGTTCAGCATATGGCTGGGAAAATGATGACCAACTTGTACAGTTTGGGGTTTACTATGCAAAAACCAGTATAAAAATCATGTTTGTTTTTCCTTTATCTTCATGAGAATGCTGATTTAATTATCGTGTTGCTGTTTGGCATTCGACTTTAGCTTTGTTCCCTGTGGGGACTAAATATGCCTTTTAACGTGTTAAGGGGTTTATGTTGCATTTTAAAAAATGGTGGAAGAATTGGCCTGTAAAGATTTTGTAAGGTTATTTATCATTGTAAAGCACAACATGGGCATTTAAATAAAACGATATACATAATTATAGACTACAAGAGAATCTTTTCTTATCTAGGAAGAGAGATTCCCACGTGCTTCATTCCCTTTGCCCTTGATACTTGAGATCTTCAAAGCATTTACACTTTCCACTGTGGACTTACCAGGTGACTAGTCTACATCTAGAAATTTGGTAAATAATTGGCCAGGAATGTGTCTGAGATCATGTACTATACTTTGCTCCCGAATATTTTTCATAGTCTACTGTTAATAAAATGTTTTTAATGAATCCCCTAGAAGGATGAATGTGCAATTTATTTTAAAATTTAGATTTGATTAAATTCCAAGTATTGAAATGTCATTCTTAATACATACTCTTTAGATATAACTTGACCAAAAATTGGGTATAAGAACATACTTATTCAAATTTTCATAAATATTAATAGAATTAGAAATCATTTGGTTAAAGACATAACACAGAGAATACAAGAGCTGCATGGAAAGGCACAAGCACCCATGTAGCAAGCCAGCTTGAAGTGGAGATTTCTGATTGTGTCCTGTGATGCAGAGTCATGTGATGTTTTGCTGAGGCAAGGAGAGTGAGAGGACATATGATGTTTGGAGAGGTTATCAGTAGAACTCAAATGATAGTGATGTTACACTTGCATAGCTAGTTGTACAACTCTTTGATGATTTAGCATGGTTATTCACCTTCACTTCTTTGAGAGAGTCTAGAAGAAAACTGGCATTCCTGACTTTCCAGCTGGCCCTAGTTGCTTCTGCTGACTCATGCTGATTCTGTGGAGACCTGGTAGTTTCTGCTGGATTATGCCATCATTTGGTGACACTTTGAACTGTACTGTTGGTATCCTGACATTTCTGAACTGCACTGCTGATATCCTCACAAATGGAGATTAGAATTAACCCCCAAAGACCTACTTTTAAATGAATCCACATCTCCTTGTCCCATTTACCATCTTTTCTCCCCTACCTTTGAACAGTGGGCTACAAAGGGGGTTGAAGCATTTGAGAACCCTTATTAAAGTAGGGTTTGAAAAAATCTAAGCCTATACCAGCCCTCAGGCTAACACCTGCAGATCCAGTTCTAAGGGAACAATTCTTTGTTCTTGCTTCTATGCAAGCACAAGCATGCATACATGTGCATATCTTTACATGGACAAGTAAACACAGAAAAATTAATTCAAAAAATTTTTAAGAATTATTACAATGTCTTTTCAGCTTCCCTTAGGAAAATGTATATATAACATATAGCACACATGAGACTGATGTGGGGGTTTTACCAGTTTTCTCTTAAATTATGTGATCTTCAGCTGGAGACATGTAGAGGATAATTGCCACTTTTCTGTGGTGAATGTGAACAAAACTTCACTCGTCACACAAACTCCATTTACTCTGAAGAGAACTACAAAAACAGGTTGACTTTCCAAGAACTAGTGTTATTTGGAACTGGCAACTGTTAATGCACACAGTGTTTGGTTCTTGCTTTTTCCTACAGTGTGGTCATTCAGGTAAATATCTACTACAGTTTTCTTTGAGCAAAGGCTAAAAGACAAAAATGATCAATTGGTTCTGTGGAGGAGGGACCATTTTCAAAGTCACTCAAGCTTATTCATACAAGATATTCCGAGTTAAAACAGATAACAGCTTTTTAACTATCATAGCTTAAATTTCTCTTCATACCCACTAACCATTTTTTTAATTTACCTTTCATTGCAGCTCTTCTCCTGGGTATGGAGTAGTGTTCTGCTTTGTTTTGCATCCCTAATTCTTAATTTTATTAACCATATTTTTATGTGCCCTGTATATTATTAATCCAAAGTTGCTCTTTTAAATGTGAATTGATTTTCTTTTTGACACTCTGTTTTTTATTTATCATATATAACTCTTCATTTCATAAATTTGATGTGCCAATATTTTCCATGATTCTCAGTTGAGTGAACATTAATAATGTGTCCTTTGAAGCATCAAATTTTTCCTTTTGCTGAAAACCTAATAATACATTTTAAATATTTTTTTGCCTGTGTTCTTGATGACATATATTATAAGTAAGACTCTAGACCTATATCATGAAGATTTTGATCTCTGTTTTCTCACAAGAGTTTCCTAATTTTAGCTCTTACATCAGAGAATGATGTCTTTGGAACTAATTCTTTATATGGTGCAAATTAGAAGCACAAATTCATTTCAATGCATATAAAATGCAATTATCCCAGTGTTGATAACTTTATTAAAACTCAATTGACCATAGCTATGAACTTTTTAGGATGATGGAAATATCTTATATTGAACTATACATAAATTCATATGTGAATAACACTTTTGCTATTCATTATATTATGAAATTAAGAATTGAAAATGTAACGTCTTTTTCAATAATTCCCTTACAGGCCCTATTAGTTTTAGAAGCAGCTTAATAATTTTTTCACAAAGTCTGAAAAAATTCATATAAAATTTGTATTGAGTTAATGAATAAGGTTGTATCTTACTGACATCTTGACAATCTTAAAATTTCTATTTGCTTATTAGTCTACTTATAAATTACCATCATAAATACTGGTTTCTGAGTTTTCTTCAATGGTGATTTCAGAATATGAATTTCCCTTCCATGTTCATCAAAATACCAAGTTATATTCAACATGTATATAATTTCAGCGTCCAGGGTCCCATTGTCAGCATATATATAAATGCAATTTATTTTTTATGATGAATTTTATTCTGAATTTTTCATGAAGTCATTTCATTGCTTCTTTTCTCAGAGATTTTCAGGATTTTCCCCCAGGACATTTCTTTGACTAGATTATATCATCTGTGAATGGAGGCAGTTTGGATTCTTGCTGAAATGCACTCATTTTCTTGTCAAATGCTTTGACTAAAGGTGCAGCAAGCAAAGAGTTGATAAAAGTAAAACTTGTTGTCTCCATTCTGATCTTAGGGGGATTGCTTTCAGTTTTCACCATTATTAAGTATAATGAGCAATGAGAGGATTTTGCTGTTCTTTATCATAAAGCATAGCATGATAGACTGATGAAGTTCCCTTAAAGAACTAGTTGGTATTTTAATTAATTCAACTGGCTGTTATAGAGATGCTTTTCTCTTCATGAGTAAATGCTATTTAAGAATCTCATTAAGTTCCAGGGGGTTATGAGAGCTTCCTTTTCCAAACTCTAGTATCTGCATCCTATTTCACTTCCATAGAAGCTTGACTTGGGATGTCAGCTCTATTGAAGTTTCTCCTTGTGCTTTGAGATACTTTGAATAAACAGATGGCTATGGCAGGATTGAGTCTATGCACAATATTAAAAGTCTATGAGTATTACATATAATAATTTATAGTGGTCTTTGTAAACTTGTTGTGTATTATTTTTATATAGTTAATGTTAGATTTAGAATTAGACCAATATGATCAGCATGTGTGAGGTGATATTTTAAATTAGATATCTCTAATTAAATATTGATGTTGATTTGGGTTGTTAAACTCTGTCTAGTATATAAATTAGAGGTTGGTCTTTAGCCATCTACTCCCTGGTTTCTACTATCTATGCTGATATACTCATGTTACTTCTCTTGGGTTTAAATAAATCATTGTGATTAATTACTATTGATTATGTTGTTTTCTTTAAAGTCTTAGTGTCTTCAACATGATTCTTAAATTTAAACCTAAATAAGGGTAATAATGCAGTTTCTTTTCTTTATTTCAAACTATTGTTATTGTTTTTTTATAAATAATTTATATCAAGCTAAAGAAGTGTCTCTATATTATATCTTTAATGAAGAAAGGCTAAGTTTAACTTTTCAGTACCTATAAGGATACTCTCTTTTATTTTGTAATACAAGCAAAGTATATCAACATCTAATTATTATTGGTAGTTTTTTTCACTAACATTCTATTTTCTAAACCATGGAACCCAGAAAATATTTTGTTCTAAATGTATTTTAAATACACCTCTGGCTATAATGTGCTACCATTTTAAGAATATCTGTTCCGCAAATGAACTGAACTTAGCTGCTTTTGATTTCCTATGGGCTTTGTTACCACCTTGGATCTCTGTGTTTCCTCTTTTTTATACCAGCCCAGCTCAAAGCAATGTTCTCTTTCCCACACGCGTGGCAAGATATATTTTCTAAACGACTTTGGTTCTCCCGTCCTGGTTTCTATTTTCTTCTTCTGCACACATGCTCCATCATTATTAAAATTCCTCTTTGGAAAGTGGTTGCTTGTCTGGTGGGTGTGCCACTTTGAAACTTTCTCTATAATAGTGGAATAAAAGGTTGAAGGCAAAAAAAAAATCTGTTCAGATTTAATGTGCTTACACAACATCCTGGATAGTCTTTATGTCATTGTGACATAGGTTAGAGTCATTGGGAAAAGAGTAGAATTGAGAAAAGGGTCCTACCAAATTGTCCTGTGGGCAAGCCTGTGAAAATTTATTTGATGGTTGGTTGGTTGATAGGGTACAGACCATTGTGGGTGCTATCACTGCCACTGGGTATGTGACCCTTACCTGTGTAAGAAAGCAGACTGGGAAAGCAAGAGGAAGAAGCCATGGAGCAGTGCTCCTCAATAGCCCCTGCTTCAGTTCATGCCTCCAGGTGCCTGCCCGGCTTGTATTCCTGCCCTGATGCCCTTAGTGATGAACTGTTTACTGAATGTGTACAAAGAAATAAGCATGTTTTCCCCAAATTCGTTATGGTCATGCAATTTTATCACACCAATAGACACTCTGTGACAGGTGCAATGTCATTTTGTTCTTCTATTTTGGGTGTGTTACTTGTATACTATCATAGTCATACTTCTCCAAATGACCCAAGTAAGTTTCCACATTTGCACACTATAATCTCAAGATGTCTTAGGTGTCAGAAAGTATCTGTCTTAGGAGACAAACTGAGGGATCTAAATTTTACTTTTAAAATTTATTCATCCTGAGGCTAAGAGGGTAGGTCAAAAGCAAAGAGAACTTACTGTTCTTGCAGAAGACCACAGTTTGGTTCCCAATGCCAACATCAGGTAGCTCACAAACCACCTAGCTCCAAGGGATCTTATAGATGGCTTTGGCCTCATTGAGCTGTCTGTATGTCTGTCTGTCCATCTGTGTATCTATCTATCTATCTATCTATCTATCTATCTATCTATCTATCTATCTATTTATCTATCTATCTATCATCTATCTCTCTGTGTTTCTCTTTTCAAGGGTTTTCTCTTTTACACACACACACACACAATTAAGAACCACTCTTTTAAAAAATTTATTCATTTTCATTCACAAATTCAGCTTAGCTTAATGTTAAATATAACTTGGTTTGAATTACAAATGTATGTCTTCTCAACTTAAAGTCAGTTATTGAAATTATATTTATTTTATAGAATCGTCGTTATTCAAAGTGAACCATTTCACAATTAACTCAAATATTTTCTTTGTGTAACAAACTGCATAATTTTTTTTTATGCTTTTCAAGACAGGATTTCTCTGTGTAGCTCTGGCTGTCCTGGACTCATTCTGTAGACCAGGCTGGCCTCCAACTCAGAAATCCGTGTGCCTCTGCCTCCCAAGTGCTGGGATTAAAGACATGCACCACCACTGCCCAACAAACTGCATAATTTTATTTCAGTTTCTGTGGGAAGCCGTTTCAGAGTGGCAGTTACAGAGTGGCAGTTACAGAGTGGCAGTTACAGAGTGGCAGTTACAGAGTGGCAGTTACAGAGTGGCAGTTGCAGAGTGGCAGTTGGCTACTGCTGGCCACCACACATACATAGGCAGTAAAGGTTCTTTTGCCAAGATGAGGTTTTGAGAATTAACCAAAGTTAACCAATCAGATGAGAGACAAGTTAACCAATCATATGAGAGACAAGTTAACCAATCAGATGAGAGAGAAAGCCTCTCCTAGGCCTATATAAGCAGCACCAGTTCTGGGCTTGGGGTCTCTTCACCTCTACAATCAAGCTCTCCCATTAAACGTGTGCAGAAGGATCCTGTTGCAGCGTCGTTCTTCCTGGCCAGTTGCGCTCGCGCAAGAAGTTTCTGTACTGCAATTTAATATATGAATTAAGAGGTGACTTTTCCATTTTCTCTTCTTTTCCTTTTAATTTTGATAAGTTTTTTCTTATATATTTAGTCTCTACAACATCGACAAGCTTATACATAACATGTAGCCAGAAAGTTAGCTCCTATGATATGCTCACCTTAAAAGAAAAGACAAGCTGATAAGCAATTGAAAGACAGTGACATTTTAACCATCCAGCACAGAATCACTTTCTTCAATGAAAAATGAAACACAAACACCTCCACTTAAACACTACCACAAAGAAAAAGAACTTACAAACTTAAAATACTTGATTCAGATCTGTTGTGTCTGACATACTGGTTTATGTACCTAGCTGCAACTGACATGTTTGTTCAAGTACAGTATAAAGAACTCATGATGCATCCATGTTAATCCAGTAGCATGGAAATGGTGCTTACTCTCTATGATACAACAACCTATGATAGAAAAAGAACTATACTGGCATCCAAAACACCCTATTAACTTACCATCTTTACCACTAAACAGTATGATACTTAGGCAATGGTGCGATACTTTTCTTTTTATCTCCATGTAAAGAGAGTTTGAAATACACATCTCCTTTTTCCATACCATATCTAGAATCCTGTGATACTGTGTTGATTAGAGACATAGTATTTAAGTGTTAGTTGATAGCTTAAAACTGGATGTCTAACCTTCATCTGAAAAACACATTTGATGTTGAAATTAGCTGATTTATTTTTGGAAGAGTTCTGCTTTGATCTGGTGCATAAATCGAAACCATCATGATGTGCTTTAAAAAGAATTTAAACATCGAGTGACAGGTTGAAGGGAGGAAAAACTTTCAGGTCTACTTTTTAAGAAAGACATTATATTGCAATTTTATCCTTAATTAGTTTGAGAATCCAAGTTCTTACAAATTTTGGCTATCATCTGTTTGTATCATTCCATAGAAGATTTTACACAGAGCTGCAATTAACATTTGTAATAAAATATAGTTCAATCTTTATTACAAATACAAATGTTTTAAGAATAATTAAAGCACACCGATAAATATAACCTTTTTAAAACTTAGTATACAAAGTTACAGTCTGTTGTATTATGATTGCATAAAAACATTTCAAAGAATTTGTATTTATAATTATTATGGAGTTCAATGTAAATGCACATACTTGGACTCATTTTCAACAGTTGTTTTATGTACCTACAACTAAACTAGTACCATTACTATAGATATTTATTTTTCCATATTTTACTTGTATTACATGATTTATAGACATTGTAGATAGCAATTTAAATGTCATCATTAGCTTTTATTAAATTAAGAAAAATGTTACCATGCATCATAACCACTTACATTTCAAAATAAAATAATGAAAAACAATAGGAAACTATTGAATTCTGGGAAAAGAATTAGCCTCTTTGAGACATCAACACCCTTATTGACTGCCCACAGTTGAATGATCAGCCTTGACATCATACAGACATGACAAGAATAACTCAGCAGACTCTATTCATACATATTTTGCATATACATACATAAAATATATATGGATATATATATAATATATGCATATATGATAAATATGACCACACACAAATATAATCAAAGAAAAATGCTGTAAACCCGAGAGAGTGCAGGAAGCAGGGGACACTGAAAAGTTTGGGGAAAGAAAGGGAAATAATGTAATTTTATTTTCAATTAAAAGCATTTTTTAAATATTGAATAATGCATATTAAAGTGCTAGCCCCACATATGAGACTTAATTTTATTATCTATCAGCATAGGGCCTGTGTAGAGATAAAATATATAAAACTCAGAAGCAACTAGTGACAAATTTTTAGGCGAATTTCAAATATCAAAAATCAGCTCTTTTGGCCTGATGTAAGACAAGCTTGAGAAAATTTCAGGAATTACTAACTGAATTAAATTGTGAGGGAACTCCATCTTCCCTCTTATTCTTCATTTTTGCTTTTTATTATCTTTTCTTCTTAAAGCAGCAATGAACACCATTTCAAGGCGTTCCCTTAACAAAAGTGTTTGGGTGGCTTACTCTGTCCAAAAAGTCCCTGAGTACCCACTCACACCCCTCAAATCAGGGTGCAACATGATTAAAATGAAGGTCTTTGTCAATACTGAACATTTTAAATTGCAAGATGAAAGGATGCTTTTCCCCACCCAAACTTTGCTCAGGGTATAATCTTCTTTAAGTTTTGTTCTCAGATCAGGCCAGTGTTTTTAATCTAAATTCACTTATGTGTGATTATTTTAAAATAAACGTTTGAATGATGTATTGTACATTTAAAGAAACTCTCATCTCTCATTATTCAGGAAAATGTACATATTTATATTTTTGTCTCATTGAACTGTATCAGGTTTCACCTTCTCCAGCCAGAAGTTTCACCAGATTTGTAAAGAAGGACACAGATACTCCAGAAAAACCAAGTATGGGACATTGAATATTCCCAATAATTAAGACCCTGTGAATCAGAGACTGTTGACCTATATTCTTATGACTCATTTTTATATCCTAGGATCTAAAGTGAAATTAAATCATTCAGCTTTAAATGCTTTACAAAGGGAAATAACACCTATATTACCAAAAAAGATGAAGTATTATCCAAAATTTATGAATTTAATAAAAGGTTTACAGTAGAATACACTTTTCAGGAACTACTTATGAAAACTCTTTTGAGTACACTATTACTACTTTTCTTAAGGCAATTGGTTTTGTTTGTTTTTAAGTTACTAGTATAGTTGGTAATGAGATACCAATGTTGCATCACAGATGGGTGTAAAACTGCTAAGTTAATCAAGAAGTTGAAAAGTGAACCCAGTCTCATTGAACATTCATCTTAGCATTACATTAGACAGTCGCTGGAAAACACCAAATACAGCCTTGCATTTGAAGGCAAGTAGACATCACATTCAAAAAGACCATGGGTACGAAGAGTTATGCTACTGCACAGGAATAGGCTTATCACGTTCATGATGCACACTACGATCTGCAATTCTTCCTGGAGGAGAGTTTTAACATCTTGGTATCAGTTGTGCAGATTTTAAGTTAAAATTCCTATTTAAATTGCTTTTAAAAAATTGGATATTTTATTTATCTATATTTCAAATGTTATCTATCCCCTTTCCCGGTTTCCCCTCTGGAAAGCCCTTATCCCATCCTCCCTCCCCCTGCTTCTATGAGGGTGCTCATGCACCTGCTCACCTAGTCCTTCCTCCTCGCCCTGGCATTCCCCTAAACTGGGGCATCAAGTCTTCACAGGACCAAGTGCCTCTCCTCCCATTGATGCCCAACAAGGCCATCCTCTGCTACATAAGCGGCTGGAGCCGTGTGACCTCCTATGTGTACTCTGGTTGGTGGTTAGTTCCTGGGAGCTCAGGTTGGGAGTGGGGGGTGTCTGGTTGAACAGAGACTGAAGGAAAAGTCATCTAGAGACAGCCCCACCTGGGGATTCATCCCATATACAGACACCAAATACCAAACATTATTGAGGATGACAAGAAGTGCTTGCTGACAGGAGCCTGATACAGCTGTCTCCTGAGAGGCTCTGCCACAGCCTGGCAAATACAGAGGCGGATGCTGGGAGCTAACCATTGGACTGAGCAAGGGGTTCCCAATGGAGAAGTTAGAGAAATGACTGAAGAAACTGAAAAGGTTTGTAACCCATAGGAAGAACAACAATATCAACCAACCAGTGACACTCCCACCCTCCTGATCTCCCAGGTTCTAAATTGCTTTTTTTTTAAGTCAAAATAATCAGAATGGGTCAATCTTTAACCGTTTGCTATTTTAATAGTCTCCATATATACCTACAGTACTCTGTACATATTTTGTTGTATATGTTTATATATTATATAATTCTCAGTTGATTTCTATATTGGACATTAATTATAACTCTTGACACACATCCAAAGTGAGAGATATAACTATAAAAAATAAGAAATATGAGGTTTGATTATATAAAATCTTTGGCATTTTCAGACTTAGGACTGCCTATTATTCATGCCCACAAAGAAAGAGTGAGGTGTCTGCAGGTCTGAATGCTGAAGTAATTTGAGAAAAATGGGTGAGAGAGGAAAAGAAAGGAGTCTTAAAATGAATGACCATTGCAATGAAATAAAATAGGAACGAAGAATTATTCTACATGTGGCATTCATCATGTATGCCAAAATAACACGAGTTCTGAAAGGCTATTGTCAGTGAAGTGCAATGTGAAGGCTGATGCTAATTAGACAAGCTTTGCTCACACATATGTCTGTCTCCTACCCTTTGCTAGTCATAAACAGAAGGAGCTAGTGATTTAATGACAGGCAGAATTTCCTGCTGCACCAGGAAGAAGGTATGGTTTAGAGATTAAAAGTTGAAGTTTTAACAAAGAGACATATTCAAAGTAGCTACTACTGAATTTGTTTGTTTGTTTGCTTGCTTGCTTTGTTTCTTATTTGGAAGAAGCCTGAACCTATATTAGTTTAAAGATATTATGAATCAAAAATGGCATTTATCGAGCCATTTCATTATGCACCAAATGACAGGTTTGATCTTTCTCCAGTGTAATGACTTTATTTCTTCCTTCTTTTTTGTTGGCATAAGCATTCCTGAAAGAAAGGATTAAAAAGACACCCTCAGGATATTCCATCCGAGGTTCTGTAAATTACTTCAGATAAAGAAGAACCAACTGGTAAATATTTGTTGAAAAGAAACATTAGAAATGAAAATAATGCAGGAAAATGGGAAACTCTTCGCCTTTTCAGCTCTCTGAAAACAAAGGGATGGAGACAGCACCAGGTATCACTCTACTAAGCAGGCCCCAGCCCCCACCCCTTGCAATCTTGACTTTCTCCTTTAAGATAACATAAAAGACACATTTGATGACAAGCTCACACAACGTGAGGTCCTGTGGGTATTACACATTGTTTTGTCTATGCATGTATTTTCAAGACAACTTTTAAAGCTGAGAACACACATCTCCGTGTTGGTTTTTTGTTGCAATTAAAACTAAACCGTCAGAAAAGCAGACCCAAGAAAACAATTGGTTTCTTCTTCACCTGCTTAGCGTAGTTGTCTGTAAATTGTTCTAATTCAAACATGTTCTAGTGCATAGAATATTGAGCACATTCACCTGGAAGCCATAAGCCCTAGGAGACTGCATGCATTCCCTGTCTATACAGCTAAGGATTTGCCTCAGGAGTATATTTCCCCCTAAGTGAACCTTTCTTTTAAGATAAACTTGTGGTTATCTTCAGATAAATTATATACGGTATCACAGGAAACTGAAGTTCAGAGAAACGCAGCTAATTTATTTTGGGACACAGTGTTAATTACTGTGAGAGATGCTGCCAAACTGTCAGGTCTCTGCTTTGTTCTTTTTCCGTTTTCATTATATCGTTTATGGTACACTGCCTCGACAAAGGAAAGGAACAAAGGCAGAGGTGGAGAAAGGTAAAGAAACAATATAATGCCATTTGTACTTGTTTTCTGCAAGAATAGGCAAGGATGACTTTTATTTTTTTCATAATTGCATTCAACTTGACATTGAATGATAGAACTCCCCTCACACCCCCTTGACACTATTTTACACTTAATTCTCTGCTATCTGTTTATTGCATCCTCTGGTGGCTTGAAAGAACTCGTGGTGTACAAGCCTCAGTAAATATTTATACTTTGTATCAGCAAAACTTATATTTTTAACCCAGTTAGTTTCACTAGAACAAGCCTCAACCCTGAGCTACCCATGCAAACAACATTATCTAGTTCTTAAGTCTGTTTTAAATTATTTAGTCTGACCTTCATACTGTCCATAAAGAGGAAGTTTTAAAGTTTCATCTACCCCCAGTAAACAATAAATACAAAATAAGAAATGTAGGCTTTTATTCTACTGAAGATATTACTGGTATCTTGAATTAAAATATAGAGTAACTCTTCTTTCTTATGATGGAGAATTTAAATATATGTAAAAGAATAAAACAGTGCATAGCATTAATCTTCTTTTAATGTATATTTTCCCATATACATTATATAGACATCTATTCTGCCTCAGGATTTGGGAGAATAAGGTCCACTTGAATACATGCACTTGCCTACAGTTTTATTTTCATGAGTTGAGTCCTTCTAATCAAACTTTCTGTTTTATGAAAAAATTCATATGTTGTTGATGAAAATCAAATGGGTCCCTTTAAAAGTCGCAGAGCAGTTAAAGTTTACGATCAGATGTGTGATGAACTGGCACCTGATTGGATCATTACTAAAGAGAGATATAAATTTCCAGCAGAACTCACAGGTGAGATATTGACCTGTGCAACAGGATGTTTGACAATGGGGTGCTTAGAAGGGCAAAGTGTGTGTTCTCTCTTTGAGTGGGAAATGTTTCTCCCTCTAGGCCCTTTACACTCACAGACTCCTTTTCCCTACAGATTTGTGTCCATTAATCTTACCACCTCCAACCCAGCTGAGCCAGCACTTACACAGTCAGCACTTTTCCCAACAAACAAATAGCTCTTCAGTTGTTAGATATCACCCCAGAGGCACACCTCACACAGCAGGGAATGCACAGTTCTTCTCTACTTACTGTTCCAAAGAAGCATTGAGCAAGAGTTGTGGTTCAAGTGAATAGCATCTCTGGGCTATTGTATTATCTTCTAGGTGACTTTAACTATGATAATGATGTGACTATTTCAAATGACATAAACAATTATTCTAGAAAAGACATAAATCCATAATGATGCACATCTGCTATCTTGTGAAATATATTTAACCATTCTATAAGCTGCTTCAGGCTTCGGGTTTCGTTCTCTTATTCATGAATTTGGAGAGATACATAGTCTATTTTACTCTAATACTTTTGAATCTATTGATGATTGTCATGTCCAATATAGAAAAACTTTAATAACAATTTGTTTGATCTTAGATTCAATTACAAAATTTTAAAAAAATATGATAAATTACCTCTTGCCTTGAGGAAACACAAACATTTTCGAAGAGATATACATTTCTGGATTTGCCAAGTTCCACAAATACTTATATATAGTTAGAAATGAGGAAATTTGTTAAATTTATACTTTCCCAATGTTGCCAAAAAAGAAAAAAAATGTTATTAATTTGTCTCAGAGTTAAGTTTGTATCTTTCAAATAAATGCTCTGCAGTTTGATGATAAATGACAGCTCAATATGAAACATACATAATCATCAGGGTTCACAGAATCCTCCACATGTGCTTTCAAATGTAGTATAGCCTTGCATAACTGAAAAGCAAAACTCTTCACAGAACTGAGAGCCTGGAAAACAAGCTCACTCCCATCACAAATGAAGGCCTCCTTCCTTTGGGCCAGTTATTTCCAATCTATAGTGTAAGGAAATTAGAAAGGATGTCTGTGAAAATGCAGATTTAGAAACCTTATGAGTATGCAGGCACTACTCTTGAATTTGCCTGAGTGTGGCTTTAGAATCTGGGTATGCAACAAGAATCACAATGATGTTGCCAAAAGGCTTTCTAGAAAATATTTTGAAAATACAACTTTAGAAGAATAATGTCGTACTTCTCCTCAAGCATAGTGTCTTCCATCCTATATCAATGCCCTTAGTATTAACTCCTGCTCCTGGGATGATTAATTTGTGTGATATTTTTTCCACAGAATAATGCAGGATTTGGGTGCTTTTTATTCTTTGAGATTTTTATGCAGATATAAAAGAAAATATGATATTTACCCTCATTGTCTTTTTCCAACTCTCCCCACATCCTCTATAACACATCTCTTTCCCAACTACAATCTTGATTGTATGTATATTAAGTGATAATTCTCTTGAGGTAATTGACAACTGGCAAACCTGGAAGGTTAGCATTAATTATTATATATCATATTCATGAGAAATTTTGAAAGATGGAAACTAAAGTGTCTGTGGCATTTTCTACCAACAAATTATCTGGCTGACCAGAAGACCTCATTGCTTATGATTGGTAGTCTACAAGCTGATATTTGTTCAATTAAAGAAAAGGGAAATATTGCCTAAAAGAGTTACCTTCTTGGATGTAACTACTTATGCAGACTAATGTCTGTTGCTTTAGGAAGATCATTTGTGATTCACAGGGTTGATCCTGATGCCTATCACAGTCTCACTTCTGCTTATTTCCCTTGTTGGTCATTGATTATAAGACCACATGAATGGCTCAGGAAACAGTGGGTAGTTATGAATGAAACCCACATTATTTCTCCCATGTTTATGAGATATGTATAGGATGGGTTGCCGTTCTCACAGAGTCTTTGGAAGAGTTGAAGACCCAACAGCAACAATAGTCGTCGAAGAAGACCTTGTTAGAGGTACATGTTAGGAAGACCTTAAAAGCATCAGGAGTGCTTTGTTCCTGGAGTGGGAAGTCCTGTGGTACCTGAAGCTTATGCTCATGTCTCCACAGTTTTGCCAAAACTCGCTCATTTGAAACTGCACTAAACTCTAAGCTCCTTCGTCGTTCCTGTTTCTCATGTTGGCTACACCCCCTCCCCCATCGAATAACACACAAGTACAGGCTTTTATAAGCTCTTTTTCACCTCAAATAGTTTGGAGCCCCCTCTTGGAGATGGAGTGCCTGGAGTATTTATTAAAAGACAACTGAAGGCCAGGGCTGGTAAGCAGAGGCCTTTTCATCTGGTTTATATAGTCAGGAGTTCACTACCGCCATCTGCACTGATCACTGAGAAGCTCTGTAGCTCTGTTCTGCGTTAACCCCCTCAGACCCCGATGGCCTCTGGGAGACCTGACCCCTACTTTGAGACACACTGAACTGGAAATAATAACTCCCATATGGGAGAAGAATACTCCAGCTTCGAGAGCTGATCGGGCTTTGTTTTTTTCTATGACCACTAAGAAAGAAGTGTGTATTGGAAGCAATTCTCTCAGCTTATGGCTATTTTCATAGGGGTTATATATTTAATAAAGGTTAAATCCATTGAAACAGTGAGTCAAAGGCACTTTTCATGACCAACAATTTCACCTACTTCAGAAGCCTGCCTCTTCCCACTCTCCTCATGCTTGCTCAAAGCAGGAACTCAGCAGCACCGGCTTTGTCTCCTAGGCAAATGGTCCTTTCCTTCGAAGAATATAAATAAGAATTTTCAATCTGAACTTGTTCATCACTCTTAGATGTCTAGCTCCTCCGCACAAAAGCAAAGCCTTTTGAGTAATTGCGAGACTTAATTAGCCTGTGTTCACACAAAGTCTTCCTTTGTTCACCTATCAACAGGCTGCTTTCATCAGTGGTCCTCCGACTCTCTGAGGACCATTCTTTTCCCATGTTTTATACTGATTTCTATTTTCAGCCTTGGAGACCTATGATGTAAGGCTCTACATTTGAGTACCCAGTCTCCCTTTCCTGATTCATTCCCACCACAAATAACTCCTTCCAAGCTTGTTGGTGATCTGATCACCTCCCGAGTCTGCTAATGCGTGCCCTTCAGTGACATAGAAAGGACATTTGGAACATCAATGGGGTTATGGTGACAATGGGCTATGTAAGCTAGTTTCTTTCTAGCCCATTTTCCCATCAGAGCCATAACAAAACCAGGAAGGATGGGAAGTGATGAATACAGACAAAGTACCAGAATGATATGCTTAGGGGAAGACTATATACATACAGTCTGTATTTCCTTTATCAGTGACAAGAAAGCACATTGTATAATATCCTATGCATTAAAGAAAGTTCTGGTCACCTATTTGATAATTGATGGCCGCCACATTCTGAGTACCACCTGAGGCCTGTAGTCTATATCCTTAGGGCTGAATATCTAGACTGTCCATCAGTCCATATCAGACAAAAGAACTGAAATGATGAACTCTCTTTATGATTCTTCCCAAAATATCTAATAAATATAATTAATTTATGATATTATGACACTTGAAGTGAAAGATGAAGAACAACCTTTTAAAAGAAAAAGATATTTCTATTTAGGCAGTGGTGGTGCATGCCTTTAACCCCAAGGACTCAGGAGGCAGAGGCAGGCAGATATCTGAGTTTTGGATCAGCCTGATTTATAGCCAAGGCTACAGAGAGAAACTGGATCTCAGGAAAATAACAATAAAAACAAACAAACAAAAAGCAAGGTGTTTTCAACTAATAAACATTTTCATACAATACATTAACTCTCATAATATTGGGTTGTTTTCAAGCAGTACCAAAACTAATCAAGACTCCCCCTGTTTTAGGAAGGAAGGGAATAGTACTTGGAATGCTTGCTGATAGAATACATATCCTTTCTGGCACCTTTACAGATGGTTCCATTCACTGTTCTTAGACTGTTATCTTTTAAACAAGGTGAGATATATACCCAAGGCTGGTCTAGAACTCAAAGAGACCTGCTTAGCTCTGCTTTGGCAGCATTGGGTTTCAAAGCATGCACCAACACACACAGCAATTCTCAGATGTGGATATGCCATAGTATTACTCTCTGCAAATGAACAAACATGCAGATCCTCCTTAACCAACTAGCCAAAGTTTGTATTTCAGAGAGGATCCCATGAGATTAGATGCACCCACCCACTGACCCACTGATGGATTCCAAGACTATCTCTAACATGTTCAATATGATTTTGGCCAAAGATTCAAAAGTAAGCCAAATTCACAAATCATTAGATTTGGAGAACTGTTTTATATGTTCCAGCAGAGGCTATTCATGGCCTCTCCAGGCCCTTGAATGCTATGAGAACACTCCCTTTTCTCATGAATTTGATATTGTGCCCACTTTTCTTTAAAAAATTATCTTATTTTTGTCAGTAGCCAGGCATGGTGGCACACGCTGTTAATCCCAGCACTTGGGAGGCAGAGGCAGGCAGATTTCTGAGTTCGAAGTCAGACTGGTCTACAGAGTGAGTTCCAGGACGGACAGCCGGGGCTATACAGAGAAACCCTGTCTTGAAAAACCAAAAAAAAAAAAAAAAAAAAAAAAAAAAGAAAAGAAAAAAAAAAGAAAAGAAAAAGAAAAAGAAAAAGAAACCCTGTCTCGGAAGTCACTTTGCTGATTTGCATGTAGTTCTGTAGAAAGAGATTTCATTTGTTGATTAAGATATTATATATATATATATATATATATATATATATATATAAAATCTGGCCCTGTTAAGTAGTCACTCACCAAACTTGAGTTCATTTATATTTTTATATTCTGATCTGTGGTACGATATGAATACAGACTTCTCTTCTACATCTTTATCTCATCTTCTTTGGGTATATACCCAAGAATAGGATAGATGATTATATGATAGTTTTATTACTAATTTTCAGGAATGATTTCAGTAGTAGTAGCTTCCATCACAGCTTACTGTGGGCAAGCAGCTCTTCTCTGAACTCTTGTTGGCTCTTCTACAAGAATGGTCTGAAATTTACTCTTGCATTACTAGATTTCTGTCTTAGAATTCTATTTTGTTTTTGGTCTGGAAGTGTTTGCAAACACATTTGAAGTCTGGGAATTTTTTTCACTATATTTTATGTATCAACAACATTCAGAAGAGATTTAAAAGGATCTTTCTTGGAGTTGTCAGCTTGCTGTTCTAGAATGTGGTGATTTGACACAGTGAAAATACATTCATATTATACTGAGACTGAAACAAGATAAACACATCTGATATTTTTACCTTATTCAGTTAATTTTTAAAATATTAGTTTGGGAGGTTATTGTTAAAGGAGAACTCTTCAAATATAGAATAATACAGATTAGTTATTTTTACAGTGAATAATGCAAGTAAACCTGACCCCAAGAGTAGAGTTTTGATTAAGGGTGTTCAGGTCACCATGGCTGAGGCGCTCTTTCAGATTTATAGTTTTGTTTGGTGAAAGGTATTGAGACTTTTGCTTAAATCTGCCAATACTTGAGTAGTAGTTAAATTTGAAAAGCATTTTTTATGGATTTTGGCAGGCTTTTATTTCCTCTCTGTTGTTTACATTTATTGTTCCTTTCAGAGAGGCTCCAATATCTCTCCCTAACTGCTTGGAGCCCTGGATATTATTCCTTATTCTCATTTCCTATTACAGATCTCCATTCTGTAGAAACAAAAGAGGAAAGACTACAGACAGAATAATTCACTTTAATACCCAAGTGTACAGACTTTTTACTTATTAAGCTAAAACCCATATATTATCTATAAGTAAATCTGAGAACTGACTGTTTCGCTGAAAGATTTGAGAGTATCATTGTAGGATAAACTTCTAAATAATAAGTAATATCATTACAGCCATGTTCTCTTAACTACCAAAGATATGCAAAACTTTATCTAAATGCTTAAAGAAGTTTGGTTTTCTAAAATAAACTCAAAGATTTAACAAAAAATAAAGAAAATTCTCTGGCTGCATATTTGGTTAGTGGAGGAAGAAAAGAAAATGTTACAAAATAAATAGGTAGCTCATATTAACTACAATTACACAACAGTGTTTTATGTATGTGCTTTATGAAGGACCTTTCAATTTTTCAAGATCTTCATTTTGGCTAGAGGATAAATTCAACCCTGCCTATTCTAAGTAAGTTTAGAGACACTTGAAGCAATAGCAAGATGCTACAAGAGGAGCACTGTGCAGTTGGATGAATTTAGCATTAATCACAGAAATTTAGCATGCCTTTCCAATTTGGAAAAAACAGAGAATGACCTAATCCTAGACCTTGCATGATATCTGGGCTTGCCTGTGCACAGAGGGCTGTTGATTCTCACAATTGTCTTTCCATAAAACTTGTGTGGTCCTTGTTAGGAAGTCTAACAGTGAGACAAAGACAATGGCACTTACTATAAAATGGTTTTGATCACTACATTTGCTCCCTCAATTTGTGGTTCAAGTTACCCTTTATTAAGAAAAGCTGGCTGATGTAAAATCACTTACTAGACAGTACAAACACAGTTCCCCTCCTCTCCAATTATCCATGAAACCGCTGGCCACACACACATTGCTGTCACAAGGCTCTGCTCCTTGTCAGCTGCACACTGGGCAGAAGGACTAGACACTGGTCATGTGCTAACTCTGAGGGCGGGCTTTAGATGTTTAGTCCATTCCAGAGACCTATGGACTTCAATTAATACATCATTCATAACTGACATAAGGAGATAGAATTACGAGATAGGATTTGGAATACCTTTGAGTAAGATGTGAAGCTGGACTTGAGCATGATGCTGTTTGGATGAAAGTCCAGCCTGAAACAAGAAAGGGCTAACCTGTGTATCTTAGAACTGAAGGTTCTGGGGAAAAAACAAAACCAAAAAAAACTATAAAATACCTTGTTCAGTCTTGACTGGAAAGCTGGTTTACTGAAATAATTTTACACTAAAAGGTGACTACATTTATAGGAAAGACATTAATCTAATTTGACAGAAATAAGAAACAATGTAAACTTCAAGAATCTTGGTGGTTACCCCAGCAAATGTTGCTTTCCATATTGTAACTTATATAGAAAGCACCATAATATTAAGTTTTCTCCATTTGAAAAGAAGTTGACTTATGCTAACCATTGGGCTATATAAAGTTAAGGTATACACAAAGAGTTAGTTTAAATAACTTATTTAGGACAACAAAGTGTCTTCAAGTAAAAATTGAAACTATGAATAAAAAAGTTACACAAAAGTTAAGTTCTTTATAATATGTAAATATATGCAAATGAAAAAGAAAGGTTATTTGTACAACATTAAAAACAAGTCATCTCTCAATAAAGAACACTAATATCTGTTTTTCCTGTATCTTTTATGAATCATATAGAAAACAATAATATTTTATAATTTTCATCTTTTGTCTTTAAATATTATGTGATGGTTAAAACACTGAGCAACTTGAGTATAGAAATTGACGTTAAACACTATCCACAGTTGTAAGAACCAACCGTTGTGATTTCATCTTGGAGTTGAAGCTTTAAAATGCTTGAAATTATATGAGATTTTAACAAAGAAAAGGAAAGTACACTTTTCCAATAATAAAGTAAATTTTCTGACATATAATATGGAAAGAAATTTTTAGTGACTCAAAATATTTTAAATGCTGCTAGTATTGTAAGGAAATTTAGCACAAGACATATCTAAACTTAGTTGTTAAGATATTTGCAACACCTGGCAATTTAAATAGCAAACTAAAGCAAAACTAACACCTTTTTGGAAAAAAATTATATGATAATCTTACTGAAAATGCACTAGGATTCTCATATTGCCCTATCATGTAAATTTTATATTGTGTTCTGTTTCCAAGTTCACTGTGCTTTAACTTTCTGCCCACATGTATCCATAGAGTCTTGTTATCTATCATTGGAGTATTATAAAAGTAGATTATAAGTTTCCAACTACAAAAAAAAAAACAACAACAAACCAACAACAACAATAAAAAACAACTAGGTCGGTTGGAGCTGGTTGCAAATGGCGTTCATCCTGATAAAGCTCTCCTGTCTGGCTTCTGTTATGACACATGGCAGGGCACACTGTCCAAGGACTCCATGATTCCCAAAGATGCTGTGTGCACTGTATCTGTACATCAAGGAAAGACTAATGGAAAAATAAGAAACATCTCTTGCGGTTTTGTGGTCATGTTTGTGTTTTGGTTTTGACATTTAGCTGCTTTACCATTAACTCATTTGGGGGTTTTTAGAAACTTGCTGTTTTACAAACTTTTGAAATTTTTTTTCAGACTTCTCAGTTAATTTTTAATTGAATGTGCTTTGATCAGTTAATTACCTTTCTAAAAATTATATTGTTTTGTTTATTGAGAGTTTATGTGGGAGATGGTCCATGATACAATGTAACACATGAGTGTTTAGTAATGGAAATGAATATTTTTTAAAGCATATGGAAGATGAACAAGGGTAACTCATGCTCTGGACTCCATTTTCTAGGTTGTTAGCCTAAGAGTTAAGTCATTCTTACCGAATACTTGATTCAGATTTCATTTTGTCATTTTAAATTGTGTGCAAAATTGCAGGTCTACATATGGACACATAGTTATGAGTGCCTAAACCTGAGGAGGCCAAAAATGATGGATACACACAGAGCTAGAGATGCTGAGCCATCTCTCCAGCCCATTCCTGTTTAAACTTGGGTTTTCTCTTCACACATTTCTTTTCAGGCTTGTGTTATGTGGAGGAGCTTCCTTCTATTTCAGGATTGTTTTCCAGTTCCATGATTCTGTGAGATTTCTTATATTTGCATGTTCATGCTGGGCTTAAAGGTCTTCTTCCTGTTAAGATTTAGTTCTTTCTTTTGTGTGGGTGTGTGAGGTGGGCACTCATCTACAGATACTAGGGGTCAACACTGGTATCACTGGTATCTTCTCCAGCCATTTTCCTATTGACATTTTATGGCAGGATCTCTCCATAAACCACATTTCAGCAAATTTAGCTGTTGAGCGAGGCCCTGTATTCCCAGGGTCTCCCTTTCTAGTTTAACAGGTTCACACAATCATGGCCAAATGCTACACTGGGTGTTGGGAATATGAACCTATGTATCTCTTTCTGAAAGTGTGTAATAGATTGAGTTGTCTTCCTATTCCCATTATATGTTTGCCCTTACAGCTCTTGTCCTTCCTTTGTGTCTTTGCCTGAGGAATATTGAAAAATTGCTTGATCCTTGTTGCTTGCTGTTCTCTGGCAGGAGTCTGGGGTTTCCCACTAGTCAAGTTCATACTCAGAATGTTATTATTCATGGGTCTCAGGGCTTAAAAAAGAAATTTCTTCAGGTTACAAGTGTCATTTGCATGTACTGATATGTATGGATGTATTGTAATAGTACAATTATTCCCTCGAGTGTCAGGAAGTCTTTAACATGATTACCTTAAAATTTTATCACAATAATTAGTCAGGGAAACAGACTTTATTACTATCCTGATGAATTTTTGCTAGATTCTGCTTTCTACATTCTAAGCAGAAACCAGACTCCAATCCTTTTATTAAATTAAAACTATTAACTCTACATATTTTCCTTTGAGTATGATAAACAACACTGTATTATTTTTGTATAAAATATAACTGAAGATTTTAAAATCATTATAGTATAGTGGATTAAAAACTTTATATTTATTGTTTAAAGTAACTATTTATCTTGATTTGATTTCTGAGAGTAGATATGACTGTGTTAACTTCTTGGTTTGTATGTTTATGGGTGTGTGGGTGTGTCTGCATGTGTATGTGCTGTGTGTTTTTATGTGTGACCTTTGTCCTTTCTAGTGTGCGTAAGTGTGCATACCATGTGGAGGCTAGTGGTAGTTATAAGAAATAACTCTTGAACCATTATCTACCTTTAATTTTGAGACAGTGTCTTTTCACTACACTTGAAACTCATTGATTTTGTCAGGAAGGTGGCACTGAATTTCAGAAATCCTCTAGTCTGTCCCTGTTTCCCCTGTTCAGTGCTGGAGTTTCAGGTTTATGCTACTTCATCGACTTTTACATGGGTTCATGAAATACAAACTTAGTTCCTCATGATTAACACACAGGTACAATGTTTATGTAAGTTATATTATAACCAGAGACTTTAACAACACATGCAGTACCTGCGACTTGACACACAATATTACCTACTTGTAATTCACTCCTCCTGATTGGTGAGAATTTGCTTATCTAGGATACTGAACTTCAAATGCCACTGGGGAATTAATGAAAAATCAAGTAAAAAAAAATCTTGGTATATGCATTACTCTTTTTTTTTGGTAATAACTTAAATATAGAGTGGTTCCATAAATGAACACAGAAGTGCAAAAATGCATCGATGTAGAATACGCTCCCTCTTACAGAATGTCACCTCACCCAAAGAAACCTGCCAATAGCCAGATATTTGGGATTTTTTCCAGTGCTGAAATTCAAACTCAGAACCTCATTCATGCTAGGCAAATATTCTACTAATGAGCCCTGACATTTAGGATTTTTATTTTATCCTTGTGCTTTATGTACATCTATATTGAAAAAGTGATTCTTTTGGTTTAATTTTTTTTCAGTCTGGCTGAGAGCGTTTTTTAAAAATAATCATACTATCACCCAAAATACTATCTGTTCCCTCCAGCTTCATGTCAACATTTATTTGAGTAATCATGTTTTCATACAAGTCATTGATAAATGGTGCTAAATATTAAACTGAACAGAGCTGAGAAAAAAGCCTTATGTGCTGCCACCAGAACTGTCTCTTTAAATTGACACTCTTTTATAAATAAGCATGTTTGAATATGTCCATTTAACATATCACAAGACTGCATAATTATTACCTTAACCTAAGATGTCAGTGTTCTGACATCCTTTCCACAAGTATTATAGAAATAATCTGTTTTAATGACATTTTAAAATTCAGATATGTTTCATCTGTTTTAAGAACCAGTTAATTTATTCTAAAATATGTTTGAGTTATGTGTGTATATGTGCAGAAAAATACTGTGGCAGATTGATTGCAAAGACGACTTAATTCGCCATTCCTCCCTGTATAAAGTCCTTTTGCCGTGTAATTTTACAGCCCCGTCAGTCCAATACTGGACACTGCTCTTCATAGTTCTGAGTCTAGGATGGCCCTGTTTCTTGATAAGGCAAACAGATGTAGTTGACTGGCGTAATTAAGAGTAAGGCAGCCATCATATGTATGTTCTGCTTCAGCTCTAAGAATACGGGCTTTGCAATGGATTTCACAAATAGGGAAGCTAAGGAACCTTACTCTTAAATGGCGAACTCACTAAAATATCTCCAATCAGAAGTCTTTTAAACAGACTTTCTGGTCCTCTCACCCCATCTTGTTTTGGAACATTTTGTCATTCTTTATCTGACCTATCAACCAGTCAGAATTTCCAACATACTTTAAAATGAATCAGCTAATATCTGCAGAGGCAGCACAAGGGATAAGAGCATTTATTACTCTATTATTATTATTATTATTATTATTATTATTATTATTATTAAATTATTGTATTTATTTACATTCCCAATGTGGCCCTGCTTCCTGATTCCCCCTCCCAAATTCTTTAACCAATCTTCCCTCCCCTTTGCTTTATAGAGGTTGCTCCTCCACATACTCATCCCTACTTCATCCCCTGCCAGCATCCTTCCCTGGGGGATCAAGTGACCGGGTTTGGTTCTTGTGCATGGGGTGGTTCCCAAGTTGGGCTGGTCAATGGACCACTTTTTCTTCAGAATCTGCTCCATTTTTGTCCCTACATTTTGTTTAGACAGGAATAATTCTGGGTCAAAATTTTTGAAGATGGGTTGGTGGTCTCTTCAGGTTCCATCTCTCTACTGTTGAGCATTTCTACTAAGGTTATCCCAAATGAGCCCTGGGTGTCTTTCACATCCCAGGTCTCTGGGACTTCTAGAGATTCCCTGCCCAGCCCCCAGCCTCCACAGCTGTATATTTCCATTCATTCTCCTGGCCCTCTGGGCTTCTCTCCTGTCTCCCTCCATACCTGATCCTGCCCCACCTTTTTTCTCCCCCTCCCTTCCCCGGAGGTCTCTCCCTCTTCCTCCTATGATTATGTTGTTTTCCCCTTCTAGGAGAGATTGAAAGACCCTCATTTGAATACTCCTACTTGTTAATCTTCATGCAGCCTGTGAATTGTATCCTGGGTATTCTGTACTTTTTTGCTAATATCCACTTATTAGTGAGTACATACCACAAATATCCTTTTGGGTATGGGTTACCTTGCTCAGGATGATATTTTCTAGTTCCATTCATTTGCCTGCAAAATTCATGATGTCCTTGTTTTTAATAGCTGAACAGTATTCCACTGTGTAAATGAACCACGTTTTCTGTATCCATTCTTTGGCTGAGGGACATTTGGGTTGTTTCCAGCCTCTGGCTATTACAACTAAGGCTTTATTACTCTTGTAGAGTATCTGCATTGGGTCCTAGAACTGATGTATTATGCTTTTCAGAATTACCTGTAACTCCATCATTAGAGAACCTAACACCCTCTTCTGGTCTCACAAGGAAACTGCACTCGCTGGTACATAGCCCTTCCTTCCCTGTATGCATAATCAATTTTTAAAACGAAATTAAGATTCATTCTAGTTAGATAACTAATTTGCATTTGACTAGGTCCACACTGTACAGATCCCTGGGTTTAAAAGAACATAATATGCAGACTGCTAATAGAGTTCCCTTCTTTGAGACCCCTCTTTGGTACTGGGAGATATTGCTTCACTTCTCAATTAACTTTGCTTTCTTTCATTTCTACTGTTTAACTTGCCATTCAGTGTAATCATGACACAAGAAACTTATAGCACATTCACAGTACCATATTGATATGTCAGAATCTGTTAAGTCTCCTGAAGCTTGAAGTCTCCCTTTGCTCTTAGAATGCTGAGCCGTTATGAGAAAACTTTGCAAATGACCCATTGGTCAATAGAGACAACTGGAAGGTGCCCACAGATATTATTTAAAGTCACTAGTTCTGAGCATGTTTTGTTGTTCAACAGCAAAATAGACCCTATCTTGACCTCAGGAAAACTGGGACAATGATTCATGTAAACACTTGGTGACATGTGTTACATTCTATAATTCAAAAATCATCTGTTCATTTCGATTTAAGAATTCCAAAAACTCTAGATAATCAAAAATCTATTTGATTTCATAGAACTAATTTTTTGTAGTAATGCCATATTAAAGAAAATAAAACATCCCTGAGATGATATAATTTCTTATAAAATTTTACAGACATGGAATAAGGTGTTTGGTAATATTCCCAGTGCCATGTAATAGCTATTCTTAGTTTAAAGTCTAGTGTATTTTGCATGAGGTTATTTTCCACAGCTATAATAACTTCTGAGTTAATACCTCAAAGGTATTTGGATATTGTTTCTGTAATTATTATTTACTTTATATTTCTTAGAAAAATGTTTTTCTACCACTTATTCACGACTATGAATTGATGTACCAGATTAAGAAATTTTTACTTTAAAGTGAACATACATTGTGCCAAAACATATCTGTCCTGATAGGAGGAAGATGGATTATCTTGAGACATAAAAGACCAAAGAGAGGCTTTATGAGGACATACTCACACCACTAATTAGTCTTCTTTGCCTAAGCTATCAGTGCAGCAAGGTGATTGCCATAGTGAGCAAGCATAGGCCAATGAGATTGAGCCACAGAAATGATCATTGTTTATAATATGCCTGCGTGTAATCGTGAACTCAAAGTTTGCATATTGAATATTTTTATGAAGCCAATCTAGTTTGAAAGGCAGAAAAACCAATGGAATCTTGAACATGCTTCCAATTTGTAGCAGAAAACTAGAAATTTATGATAATTGATTTTGTGTTTAGGTCCTTAGATTGTGCTTTATAAGGTGCGTACACAGTGAGTTAAATAACTATTATTATGTTTCTCTAAACATGGTAGCATCTTTGTTAGAAAACTAAAATTACCAAAAGGAAATTTAAAAAAATAATTAAACTAACATATCGAAAACCACTAGAAGGAATTAAATTCTTCCAAATATTTTAATACCATAAGACTTGTGCTAAACATTAGAATCCCTTCTAAAACTACATATAATGTAAAAATATTGCATGAAGACAAAATGACTAAAAGTAATATACCTACTTAAGCCATACTGAGGGACTTTGGGGAAGATAATGGACACACCTTCTAAAGGATAGTTGATGGCTACACCGTGTTATGCTGCTTCGTCAGCAGCGCATTTTGTTTTCATTCATGCTTTTTTCAGTCAAGCTTTTAAAAAGTACTCAACAGTTACAGAAAATTTAATGGATGAGCGCAACCGTAAAACTATCAAGGTGACCTTCTAAGATTAGGCTTTCAAATCTGCCAGAATATTTGTTTAATTTCTGAGTTGAAACAGACATTTAATGGATGGAAAAATACATGTACTTAAACATAACACATAGTTATCATTTACCATTTATGAGTTATGAACTATAGTTATCAATTTATTGAAGTTAAAAGTGCTTCTCTCCTTCCTCTGTCTTCTAGAAGGAAAAATTGTCAATGGTATATTTGTCAACTATTTGCCTACATATCTCCTGCTTTTATTTATATAACATGCAAAGCTATACTCTTCATTGAAAGGAAAGTTACCTGAAAACATATTTTGCCCTCTGTTTCTTCAACTATAGCATTTTAAAATTTCATGGTCCTATAAAGTGCAGAGTTTATTGGTTAAATGACATTAGGTGAAAAGAATGCTTAATTTTTTATGTTTTTTTAAAGCAAGGCTGTATTTTTTAAAAATGTCTACAATGAATTAGTCAAGTGCAAATTTAAGATGTTGATGTGAAATGAGACAAATAACATTTCAAAACTTAACTTCTGATCAAATTTATCCCTGTGCACCAAGTAGGTTCCAAATAAATAATTCAAAGTCATTGTCAAACCGCACTGCCTACATTGCATATGTAGATGAAAATCACTTATATGAATGTAGTTGGAGATTAAGAAATACATACTGTAATTGAAGAGGACTTCTCATTTCATACTAAGACTCCAAAATATTTTCTTAAAGTTGATGTAGGTTTTATTCTAAGTGCTTTCCTGTCACTGTAAATCAACTTATGAAATGGTTACCCTGAATCCTATACTATTACATCTTCAAAAGAAACACCTGCCTCTAAGCTAATAAAACTAATCATATTCTAATGAAACTGAAATTCAAAATTATGACAAAATTAAAAATGTTTGTGAATATCATATATGTAGAAGTATACCAATATAACCAACTATCTACTTAGACATGTATCCATAAAATATTTTACTGTGCTCACAATATGAATATGTAGATATAATCATTATATATATGCATATACAGCTATACAGACATTAAGTTTGAAGTATAGATACACATACACATATATTTGTATATTTTCTTGGGAAAACTTTTTGAACTATAATAATTATAGATTTTTTTAAAATTAATATTGGTTAACTTATGATTAGATCAGTCATTACTTGTATTCATGGTTGTCTTGGACCACAGCCTGTGTCCTAAGTCAAGTCTAGCTACAAATATGCAATAAGCCAATTAAAAGAGGAAAAATAAGCCAATAAGGAGCCAATAAGCATGATTAAGAAGAAAGGATATTTATTCAATGTAGCAACATTAGGAAGAAAGAACTAGCAAGGACATGAAGTCCATCTTCTATATTTTCATACTGTGACACTCATCACTTTCATGTGATTCCCCAGTAATTCCAAATTCTTTGAAGCAGTTTTCAAAAATCAACCAACATAATATGAGCAAAAATTCAAAACAAGCTTTTGTCAACTATCCAGAATAACTTGTCTTTCTTGACCTGAAAATTGAGCCATAACTGAGAAAAATATTGGCAGGTTCATTTACTATGTCAATTAGAAGATAGGACAGATAGTATGTTTCCAGACTTACACTATGTATGATGGGAATTCATCTACAGAACAACTCTATCAATGTCTGTGCTGAGGAGACATTGTGGAGAGTAATTAATATTTACCACTTGATAGGAGTTAGGAGATTATCTCAATCTGTTCCCTTCCTCCTCCCCTAGCCCTCCCTCTCCCCCTCTCCCTCCTGGTGTGCATCACTAACAATTCTCTCCCCTACCAGAAGTTAAAAACTCAATATGAAACCAACTTTTACAACAAATTTTAATATATTGATAGATTTTCATATTGAGAATAGATAGTCTTTTATTGCAAAATAGACATTTATTGTGTGTGTGTGTGTATTTGTGTATGTATGAGTGTGTGTGTGTATGTGTGTGTGTGTGTTACATCTCTTCCAAGGTCTTTCTTGCAATGGAATCATTTTAATGTGTTAAATATTTGTAACTATAAAGTACAGATCTAGAGACAGATGCTATTGCCTTAAGTTCAAGCTGCTCTTTGAACATTTGCTATTCCTTATGTGGAAAATAAATAAGTTCATGTCTTACGGAGCATGAGTCTGAATCACATAGGATATGTATATAGATATGATTTTAAGGGCCTAGTTGTATGGTAGATTATAGAGAAGACTGGTTAGCAACTACACTAGGAAGTATTATCCCTCTAGAAATCACAGCAAGAAAGGTAATTTTTCTAGGTAATTTTCCTGGGTTCTTACACTTTTTAATAAAATAATTTGTAAAAGTAGTCAGAAGGAAGCTGAAGGGTCAAATTATTAGAGTATAAATGAGGATAAACAATGCAGGGCTGAAAATCCCAACATCTTCCTTGGGAAAGGAGATGGAAAGACTAGAAAAAGCTATCCCTTTTGAGTTAGTGTCTAAGAAGTAAAACTCAGATTTGATTTTTCTAATGAGGAAGTATCTTTTCTTTCATGAGCCTCAACAAAGTCCTGGTAATTTGACATTGTTTTTATTAGGTATTTTCTTCATTTACATTTCCAATGCTATTCCAAAAGTTCTCCCATACCCTCCCCCCCAACTCCCCCCCCCCACACACACACACACTCACACTTCTTGGCCCTGGCAATCCCCTGTACTGAGGCATATAAAGTTTGCAAGACCAATGGGCCTCTCTTTCCAATGATGGCCGACTAGGCCATCTTCTGATACATATGCAGCTAGAAACAAGAGCTGGGGTGGGGGCGGGTACTAGTTAGATCATGTTGTTGTTCCGCCTATAGGGTTGCAGATCCCTTTAGCTCCTTGGGTACTTTCTCTAGCTTCTCCATTGGGGGCCCTGTGATCCATCAAATAGCTGACTGTGAGCATCCACTCCTGTGTTTGCTAGGCCCCAGCATAGCCTCACAAGAGACAGCTATATCTGAGTCCTTTCAGCAAAATCATCCTAGTGTATGCAATGGTGTCAAAATTTGGAGGGATTGCAAGCTTGTACAACCACTCTGGAAATCAGTCTGGTGGTTCCTCAGAAAATTGGACATAGTACTACCAGAGGATCCAACAATACCACTGCTGGGCAAATATCCAAAAGATGTTGCAACCGGTAAGAAGCACACATGCTCCACTATGTTCAGAGCAGCCTTATTTATAACAGCCAGAAGCTGGAAAGAACCCAGATGTCCCTCAACCAAGGAATAGATACAGAAAATGTGGTACATTTACACAATGGAGTACTATTCAGCTATTAAAAAGAATGAATTTATGAAACTCATAGGCAAATGGATGGACCTGGAGGCCATCATCCTGAGTGAGGTAACCCAATCACAAAAGAACTCACATGATATGTACTCACTGATAAGTGGATATTAGCCCAGAAACCTAGAATATGCAAGATACAAGATACAATCTGCAAAACCCAAGAAACTCAAGAAGAATGAAGTCCAAAATGTGGACACTTTGACCCTTCTTAGAATTAGGAACAAAACACCCATGGAAGGAGTTACAGAGACAAACTTTGGAGCTGCGATGAAAGGATGGACCATCTAGAAACTGCCATACCTGGGGATCCATCCCATAATCAGCCTCCAAATTTTGACACCATTGCATACACTAGGAAGATTTTGCCGAAAGGACCCAGATATAGCTGTCTCTTGTGAGGCTATGCTGGGGCCTAGCAAACACAGAAGTGGAAGCTCACAGTCAGCTATTTGATGGATCACAGGGCCCCCAATGGAGAAGCTAGAGAAAGTACCCAAGGAGCTAAAGGGATCTGCAACCCTATAGGTGGAACAACAACATGATCTAAAAGAAATACAGGAGAACACTGCAAAAGAGTTACAAGTCCTTAAGGATGTCTTTAGCCCGAAACAGGATCTGTCTCAGAAGCTGTCCTCTAGGGACCTTGGGGGTGTCCGCCGACTCTGTGTCCAGGTGACCTAGTGCTGGCGCTGACCGGAAGGGACTTCTGACCCTGACCAGGCCAGGTTTCCTGCTTTCCTAATGCTGTCTCAGGTCCTGCGCGATTGGATTGAAACAGAAGTTGTGTTCCACTCACTGGTGGTCCTAAGATCATGTGGAGAGTCCTCTAGGGAACCTTGGGGGTGTCTGCCAACTCCACACCCAAGGTGACCTGGTGCTGGGGCCAACCGGAAGGGACCTAATTTGACATTTTATAAGAGATTTTAAGACATATGGAGAAGGTGTGATGAAACTGTTTATTATTATTATTATTATTATTATACAAGAAGGGTACTTCAAAGTCGATCATGAGGAAAGGTGTCCATTCTCCATGACCTCTTAGCTTGCTAGTATCTATAGTATCAAGAGCTGATACACAAAAATAATTTAAGTGTTTGGCTAAAATGGGACATTGAAAGATTTAGGGTCTCTACTTTTGTTGACTTTCCAAGTGTAAAAGGTGATAAAGGAAACTTAGAGAGAATTAGATTATAGCAAGAACACCAGAGAGAAGATTCACTGTTAATGAGAGAACATAAATTTAAGACAGCATCTGAGAACACGAAGCTCAAAGATACAGAGCATCATTATTAATATTATAATCAATATAACCCATTCTTACAATGAAAATCCACATATCCAATTCCAAAATTCTCCCCTAAGAGAAGGTGATATCTGGACTAGTGTGTTGATCATACTTCTAGGTATAGCTTCTAACTATTTGTGTTCACAGAAAAGAAAGAAAACAAGAAACCTATTCATCCAATAACTAGAGTCCAAAACACTGCTATTGTTTGTTTGTTTGGTTGGTTGGTTGGTTGATTTTTGTTTTTGTTTTTGTTTTTGTTTGGTTTTTTGTTTTATTTTGTTTTTTTGCCCCTGATATGGACAGTTCCAAAATCATTTACAGCTCTGACTAAGACAAGCATGGAAGAGTTCCTTTTCAAATCCTTTACCTAAAGCAGTGATTTTTGACATGTGGATTCTTACCACTTTGGGAATCGCATATAAAATATCACGTATATCATTACAGTTATGAAGTAGCAATGAAATACTTTTATGGTTGGAGTCACTATAACATGAGGAACCGTATTAAAGGGTGGAAGAATTAGGAAAGTTGAGAATCACTGCAGTAAAGTTCCTGAACAGTGCCTATCCCCTGGTCTCATCAACAGTCCCCGTGTTCACTATGTGGCATGCGTGAGCACATTTTTTCCATGAAGATCCTTGAGCCTGAACAGCTCAGAAACAAGGTCACATCTGTGGAACAAGCAATGAGAAAGAGCAGAAAGTCAAGAGACATTAGCTGGAGAATTCTATAAGTTATCATGCATACCCTCCTTCTACTTAGCCTGGCTTAGAGACATTGCTACTTGTAGCCCTTAGATTTCTATTCTTTGTATCAGCATTATGATAGAAGGGTATAAGTTTTTCAAGTGCTTTAGCAAGTGTATGATTCTTTACTCTTGGGAAAGTAAGTAAGATGTAAAGTCTTTTATAATAAAAGGTTAAATGATACAAAGGAACTTTCATACTTAAAGAGATTTGTAAAGATACCATCTTTCAAAATCTCCCTTACCCAATCCACATATTTCTAAGATCAAATTGTGTGCTCAGAATTTCACTCTGTGGTCATGCTTGCATCCTAGCCTCAAAAGCTGTACTTTGCTTGTCAATATCACTGTTTTATGTTAATCACTGTCTTCGGTTAAAATGATTGTTATGAAATATAAAGACAAACAACTAAGGAAGGAATACGCTTATTTTGCTTAGACCACCACATCTGTCTATCATAGAAGAAAGTCAGGTCAGGAGTTCAAGCAAGAAACTCAGAAGCTGATGCAGAACTCATGAAGGGGTGATGCTCACCGTCTTGCCCCACATGACTTGCTCAAACTGCTTGCTTATAGAACACAGTACCACTAGCTGAAAAAACAGTCCCCTTCCATAATAACTAGGTAAGAAGATTACCTACTGGCTTGCCTACAGCAAGATTATATGGAGGCATTTTCTTAACTGAGGCTGCCTCCTTTTTAATGACACTGGAGTGTGTGATGTTGACATAAAACTAGCCAGCACAGTCACATAAAAAGGTGATAGAGCTTGGACAACTCAGAATGAGCCAGATGCAACTTGGCCTTTGAAATAATAACCTAACAGGACCCCCACTGGCTTTGCTTAGAAATCTCAGTTGGCACTGTTGTATAAACTTGAATAAAAGGAAAACCTTTAGGCTTACAGAAATAGTTTGTATTCTGTGGTCATTTCCTTGAGATTGTGGACTCATTTCTAGGATACACTAAAGCAACATTCCAAGTAGTATATTCTGCTCAGATTGCTAGATGGAATTGCTGCTTTTGATTCTCTAACTGTATGATTGTAGAGTTTCAGTGAAACCACTGAACCAGTTTCTGCAGGGCACTTCCTGAAATTATCTAACCAACATCTCAGGTACTTTGTCCTCATGATTAAGTTTGGGTGTTATGCAGGCAAGGTCATTTCAAAGAGAATAATTATTTGTTCTCTCACTCTAACATACTCATAGACCCTGGCGCTACTGTCAGGACATTCTGAAAATAATTTTAACCTGTTTCCATCTAAAATTAAAACATAATTAGGCTTGAAACACAAATATCTGGTGGAGTTATCTTTCTGGTAAATGACAGCTTGGAGTCCCTTACACTCTGCAGTCTTGAATCCTGCCTCCATTTTAGTTTCCACTACGACCACTTCAAAGGTTGGAGCTATTTTTTGTGTACTTCATGGGACACTCTTCAGGATTACTTGTTTTTATAGTTTTCCATGTTGGAGTGTGGAACTGACTCAGTTTCTCCACCTGAGACTTAGACACAGAGTTGCTTTCTTGGTGACATCCTAACTCCCTTCTACTTAATGCTTCATTGATTCACTCACCTGGTTAGCTCCCACCACAAATTGGAAATATTTAGAATGATTCAATAATTCGTTTGCTTGGTTAGTTCCCACTCACTTTCCACTTTCCTTTCAAAGAACACCACCTGTGAGGAATATAACCTGCTCTCAGCCCAGGCTTTTTAATTGTTTATATGTACTCTCTAGTAGTTTCAGGCTCTGTAAGTCCTGAGGCCCGCCATAACAACCCATACCTGTAACTTAACATGCAAGAATCAATGAGATACAGCACTGTTTTCTAATAAGGACATATTTATTTACAAAAACAGTCTGTGGGAGATTTACTCTATAAATCACTGTTTGCTGAGCCCTGCACTCCATACCCTGAGCAAACTCAGCCATTCTTATATGCTATTGTAGCCGCAGACCCTCCACCTAAGCAAGTACTCCATCCTATTTGTAATTCAATCCATACTATAAAGAGCTGTCATCAGCTACTAATAGCCAAACAACATGATTTACATAAGGTAGCATATTTCTCCAATTCACAAATGAATTTTAGCAATAGAGGATGCTGAACAGGAAGGGTAGGGAGCATCATCTCTCTAGTGATTTTAATTCCTGGCTCCCAATTTTGTATCTGTATATTTGTCCACCTCAACATGTGGTTTTCATTTTCAGGATGATTCTGTGCATGCATGAGAGATGGAAGGAGGGAGGTCCATTTAATCCACTTCCTGAACTCTGATACCTGTCTACTTGCAGGCAACCATCCTAAATTTATTTGTACAGCCATAGTTCCAGCTATGAGAGGATGGGAAACATAGTTCTTCAGCAAAGAGTAAGCCACAAATCAAAGCCCAACTACAAAGGAAAAATAGATGAGGGCCATTCAACAGACATGCTAATGCCCGTTATTGGGTGTTGCTTGGTATTTAGTTTCAGTATTGTGTCTATGTGTCAGTCAAGGAGGCCCAAATGGCATTTACCTGGAAAAGAGGAGATGGAACAAAGGGAAAGAGGAATCCTTTTCTCTTCATCCTCTTCCTACCTTCTGAGTGTATTAGTTCATAGACACGAGGGTAAAACCCAACAGCTTGAAAACGTTCATTTTTGAATGGAACCAGAAGTTCACAAGTGAGTGGCCTCCTTATAAATTTCACCTCATGATTAATGTGCTTACATTTACTCCCATCTCCTGTTCTACACATTGAAAAACAAATGGTGTTTGTGTTAGGCTAGCCCCACCCACAATTTCTCAAGCAACTGGTTTTGTGTGTGTGTCTGTGTGTGTGCAGGGAAGGCAACCTGAAACATGTGTAATTAGAAATGTTTACATCTGTTTCCAATCTCTAAACTTGCACACAAAATCCTCCTTGTACTGGGAATAACACAGTGGGATCTTTTGTTTATTTGTGTCCTGGTTCTTGAACTATATGTAAACACCCACATATACAATGGGAACCATGTTACAATACCTAATATCTGTCACAGGATGAGATTAGCAAGCAGGAAGAAATTTGGATCTTGGTGAGCAGTGTATATTTGATCTCCTACAGAAGTATACTATACTTCAAGTTAGAAATTTGCTAAAAACTAATTGTTTTGCATCAATGAATCACAGTTTTTATTAAAAATGTTTACATACTGTTTTTATAAATATGCAAAGCAATTCTTTTATTCTTACTTATAGTTTGCATCTACATGCAAGCTTGTGTAGAGTTATACACCTAGACTTTGTTATAACTCTCTTTGTTTTAGACATTATTTAAACAGTTTTTTTTTTTTTTACTTTTTTGACATATGGGGATTGAGCCCAGTCCCTTATGTTGCAAGGTAAGCATTCCACCAGTGAAATATATCTCCACCCCCAAAACCAATTATGTTTTAGATGAATTTAGTACACTTTTATGTAAAAAATAGGCCTTCTAGTTCTTAGCAGACAATATGCCATCGTAATTTTGTATAATTTTATGTACTGAATACCTTAAAATACCATTCCTAATTAAGTATTTATTCTTATCTTAGAGTATGATCAAAATGTATTTTTTCTTTCTATTTCACCAACCTTAGACATGGAAAGGTGCTTTAGAGTCAATCAGCAGTGATCTTTGAACTTGTACACGTGAAAGAGTAATGATGTTTGGAACTTTATAAATATTCCAAATATTTTTGTCTAGATATAGTGATTAAGAAAATTCTCAAGATTTCTTTGGTTAAGAAATGTGCATTTTTTTGTTTATTTTTTTTTTGTTGTTGTTGTTGTTGTTTTTTGAGACAGGGTTTCTCTGTGTAGCTCTGGCTGTCCTGGAACTCACTTTGTAGACCAGGCTGGCCTCGTCGAACTCAGAAATCCACCTGCCTCTGCCTCCCAAGTGCTGGGATCAAAGGCGTGCACCACCACGGCCGGCAGAAATGTGCATTTTTAATAAGCAGTATTCTGTTGTTTGGGGTTTTAGAATACTTTGTTTCTACCTCAGTTCAGGTAAAGTGCCTTCTTCCTGGAGTGCATGCATGCATGTGTGCATGTCTATGAGCATGTGTGCATGCATGCGGGTGTGTGACTCTGCTGTACACATTGCGGGAATCTTTTCTTCTTTCTTTCTGGAGAATCTTTGAATTCCTGGGCTGCTGCTCCAAAGTTTCCTCTCCCCAATCCCTGTCCTCCCCGTCTCTGTCGACCTCAATTATGCCTTGAGTTCTCAGTGCCAATGCTCTTCACGGAGCTGGTAGGCATTTCTGCAGAATGTCACCCCAGCTGCCTTTCTTACTTCTGCTCTCCTTCATGTTTTCCATTTGTACTACTGGATTCCTCCTTTCTGTTTAACATATGTGTATGAATGAGTTCTTAACCAAACAGCATTCAGTCTTTGTGAAAGAGTAAATTTCTACATGACAGTAGTTTTTGAAGCAATGTATTACATGATCAAGCGCTACGGTGTCTCTTATTTGAGAACTATTTGTTTTTCTTTCCTTTAAAATGACATGATGTTTTTAACTATGACATTTGATAAATTATCCTTTTGAAAACTAGCTGATTTTGGCATTCCATAAGTATTGACATTTTCTAAGGGTTCAGGAGATGGCTTAGTTAGTAAGATGCTTGCTGGATCCCACAGAGCCATAAAAAGCCAAGCATGATGGCTTCTGCGTGTAATCTCAGGCGTGAAGAGGTGGAGAAATGAGAAATTGCTAGGGTTTGATGTATAGCCGTCCTAGCCTAATTGGTGAGTTTTAGATTCAGAGGGAGACCATTTTCCCCATATAATAAGATGAAAGGCAACTGAAGCCTCTACAAACATGTAAATGGACCTGCACACACAAAAATGTGCACACACACACAACATATTCACAAACACACACACACATACAACATATTCACAAACACACACACACATACACAATGAAATTATTGACATTTAGAGTGTGCTTCAGATTGTCCTTATGTGTGGCAATAAAGTTAAACAAATGCTAGAAAATGCAGCCAATTGGTAGTACTTTTTTTTTTTCATGCAAAAATGCAAAGAAATCTTTTCTGCAAGAATTTTCTCCAAGAAATGGCTTTCTTGGCAGGTTAGATAAAAATACTAAAACCAGCTGCTATATCTTCTCATGGAAATATTAGGAACATACATAGGCCCCATTTTTGTAGTAAAAAAGAAATCTAGATAAAAAGGCATCCAGAAAATACTTGACCAACAACTTGCAGCAACGGAAAAGCATTTATCTTCTGTTGAGACATCTCATAGCAGCTTCTAGAACACTGTTTTTAGGATAGGGCTATTAAGTAGATTTCTAGATGGTGTCAACAAAAATAGAAGAGAGAAAGAAAATGAAACAAAACAAAACAAAATAATAAAAAAAAACTATTTCTGTATTTGCTTGTAGAAGAAAGATTCAGCCCAAGCACATACTAATGGGAAGACCAAGTATGAATCAAGGCCACTGATATTAATGTATAAAATGTCATTGGGAGACTTTATTCCACATACTAATTAAAAAATCAATTAAGAATTTAAGAAGTTTATTGATGATTAGCCACCAATTTGCATAATACTTAAATTACACTTCATATATTTTCTATTTTAAGCAACGTAAAAGTCAATTGGTGTATAAATATCAGTTTTTATGTTACTAAATTCATGTTAATCTCTATTGTTTGCTAATTTATGTGCCTGCCTTTCTGTTAGTATTCTTGTATATGTGCATTTGAACAAAACAAATTGAAACAAAGTAACCTTTCACTTGATAAAGTTAGCAAAATGTGTCAAAATTTGCCACTTGCTTGAGAGAAACAGTTTGTTGTCTGAGCTGTTCTATTCATTATAGACTAAATTCAAGGGGACTATGTTTCTAGACCTTCCACTTAGAAATATGTTCCCTAGTCAAGCCACTCAGAAGGTATTTATAGAAACAAATGTTGTCTGACAATATGAGTAAGCCATGGGCCCTATGTCCAAGCCAGACAGAAGGCAGCAGAAGGTAATGCTGGTGTGATCAGAGCAGAAGTCTCAAAGGAGAAGAAATAATCCGCCACTACACATGTCATCATATTTGTCCCATGGAAAAACAAAATTAAAAAAGTCATTATACCCCATTCTTCTTTCCTTCTTCCCTCTTCTCTCCAGTTTACTAGACTTTTTCTGTGTCTCTTTACACTTTTATCTATATCAGATCTTCATTTTTCAGAGACAAAAGCTGACACTCACACAAATAAGCTTATTTTCTGCAGATATTATTTGTAGTTTCCTAAGAGCCATTTGATAACTAGCCTCCTATGAATTAAATTCCTAGAAATGGGCACTGTATGCTTTTGAGCTTTGTTGTGTTGTTGTATTAATTATTCTAGTGTGTGTGGTCTTCAATAATTTACCGAAACTTGTTTTTTCAATTAAGAAGCAAAACAAACAAACAAACCAAAATGAACAATGACAAAAAAAACAAAAAACAAAAAAAAAAAAAACCCCTATGTCATCTACATTCTACCTGCAGTCACCTTCCCTGAGTAATTCCTGTCCCTGATGGTTTTTATCAGCCAGACATGTATGAGCCTCTGTTTGCTATAGAACCTTACCTTCTTTAGCTCCATGTTGCTCAGTCTTCCCCAAGCCTTTTCTCTATTCTACTTGTTGGGTTCATACATCTTTCTTCACTTGTCTAACACGATTGATCTTTATTTCACCTTTCTCTTATACCAGGACCTTTCAGATTTTTGTTTGTTCATTTGTCTTTTAGGCTAAGTCTCAAGCAACCTTAGCTAAGGATGATCTACCACACAGATGTGCATCAACTTGACTCCTATGTATTTAGATTCCAGGTGTTTTTGCCATATCAGCTATCTTTTAGTGTTCTTGACTCTAATTGATATTCTTTATGGTTTAATCCAAAAATTATATTTATTGTTCCAAGCAAAATGTGTACCATCTATCACAGCCTAAGCCTAAGCAGTTGAGAGAATCCAGAGTGTTCCGTACATGTTCTTTCTAAAGTGATTATCTAGAGAACTATCCTAAAGGGTCAAACATCTTATAACACAAACCAGTCTATTTCCCAACTCAGAGTTTCCCTGCATACATGAGTATAATGTGTATTATATTTGACTTTTCTTTTTTTTACAAAACACACCTTATCAGAAGTAAGGCTCTACTGGTTCCTCTGTTGGAATGCAATTCTAACAATCTGCTATGTTTATTATTCTGTCATCTATTATTATTATATTCATCATATTTGCATGTGATTTCCCTTACCAAATTGAAAACTCATGTAGAATAGCCCTATTTCTCTTTCTTCTAATTCACCCTGTTTACCATATTTACGGTATGGATTTTAACATCTTATCTTAACTTGCTGGATATCTGGGTAGTAAATAAATGGTTCTTTTAACAGAATTTGATACATGCATGCTTGGAATTTAAATGTAAACCACTTACCCTTTTTTTTTTCTTTTTTCTTTTCCCTCTTTCTCTGAACCTTAAAACTAAAAAGGTCTTCAAGGTTGTAGACTTCATTACGATAGCTGTAGTCCTCTCTAGGTTACTTTCTGAGGCTATCCTTATACGTGATGAGATCACTGAAGTCTCTACAAGACTGCCAAAGGACTGCAGAAAACAGCATATTGAAACGACCATCTCATTTTATTATGAGCATGGCTCTTTCTATTTCAGAAATCTATATGTCCAACATACTGGAATGAAAGAAAACAGGCTTGCTATATATTTTACCATAGTAAGCTAGTGAAGCAAGAGTCCAGGTTTTGTCAATGTGGGTCTCTTTGGCTGACCCTCTTTCCAAGACTATGATGAGAGGAAGATAGCATCTGTGCTCAGGCTTTTTGGTTGTTTGCTTGCCTGCTTCTTTTTGTTTGTGTTTCATAGGGTAGGGGTGAAACAGGATTTCTCTGTGTAGCTGTGACTGTTCTAGAACCTGGAATTGGCTCTGGAAACTATGCTAGCCTTGAACTCAGAGATCTGTTTGTCTCTGCCTCTCAGTTTCAAGAACACTGGTGAACTGTGTATTGTTGAGAACAAATGACTGATTTGGGAGACAACTACATGGTATAAATGCAGGAGAAAGGAGTATAAAGAGAAAGAGGAGATGGAGGACTAAAGGAAATGGGCTTAGAAATTATAAATATACCCATATAAAAGTTCCTTATAAAAATTTAGTTCTGGGGTGTTTTACTTGATTTTGAAAACTTTAATTATTGCCTAAACAGTTATAATCGAAGAAGAAACACAGACTATAGACTATGATCCAAAACATATGTTTGATTGACAGTTATGAAATCTGAAAGCACTTATACTTCAGATCAGTGCCTAGGCCTTGCTGATACAACTAATATTAAGAATAATCATGATAGCCGGCAACGTACCCATTTCTCTGGCTGCCTAGATACTATTGTGGTCTGCTTTTTACCCTAAGAACTGTCTTTCCTGAATTTCCTCAGGTAACTTGGCTTCAGGCAGCTTCCCTTATGGTCAAACTTGAGAACATCTTGTTGGTTCTAGCTAAAACTCTTTTTCCATAATGCAAATATATCTTCCCCGGAAAACACCCTGACTTTTTTATATAACATCATCTCTATTAAGATAGAATTGCTTTTTCTATCTTTCCCAACCCCACAACTCCTGTAACCAATATTCACATGCTTGGATGGGAACTACGTACCTTAATAGCTCAACCTTATGTCCTTCTTCACTAGAGTAGAGTTCAGTATTTTCAGAAAACAAATTTTGGGGTAGACTTCTTAAACATGAATTGCCCATATCCCTAACTATGGAAAAATAAGATTGTCTAGATAGCTGCTTATCGTGTTCCATGTGTTGTAACTTTAACAAATCAAGGGCTTGGACTATAGATGTGATGTAGGGTATTTAAGATGAATAGGTAATGTTCTAAGTTCAATATGAACTCTAGATGGATAGATAGATAGATAGATAGATAGATAGATAGATAGATAGAATATGTGTAGGCTTGCTGGCTCAATGGCAGTTCAATTTTTAATGTTTTGAGAAGCTGCCTCCTATTTTGCACAGTGGTTATACTGATTGACATTTCAAGAAATACTGTAAAAATGTTTGATTTGTTCTGTATTCTCACAGTCACTTTGATCAAAGTCATTCTTAAAAGGATGATCTTATAACCCCATTTTAGTTTTGATTACTCTTTTCTTGATGCTGTATTTTTATCTGTTTGCTAAGTATTATATTTGCTTTGAAAACTATTTATTTTGATACATTTGTTAATTTTAATTATTTGATTCTCTATGGTATTTTGGAGTTCCATCTATGTTCTCAACACCAACCCTTGTCAAGTGTATAAGCTAGAGTTTCTCAAATTTCTATAAACAACCTGAAAGCTATTCTCTCTTCAGGATAATGGCATAATAGTAATGTGCTAAACCAGCACTCACTCTTTACAATGTGGTATAGATACAGATATAGATATATAAAGATATAGATATAGTTATAGATGATATGAGATCGAGATATATGATATAGAGATATAGAAGATAGATTTCACTGAAGTTATAGTTTATAATTTATTATACAAATGCAGTCCATAAACCTTTAGCTGCAAACTCATATTAATCCTCATAAATTTCAAAGTTTCCAAAAATAAATAGTTGAAAATCACTTAAGATAAGGAATTTTTTGAATAGAGTAAATAATCATAATTTTGAATACTTTTAACTGTCCACTCTCTAAGGGAGCATAAACGGCTAGTGAGTTCACGGAATTCTCACTCTTTACTGTGTCCAAACAAAGTTCTAGGTACTCATATGCTTCTTCTCAACAAATGCCTGCTGTTTCTTCTCATTTAGCTCCACAGAGAGAGTGCTAGATTATCAAAAACTACATAAAAAATCAAGGTGCCATTTGCCTACTGAAAATGGAAAATACGGCCCCAAGAAGAGTTAAAAGTCAAGATAAAGCTGGGAAGGAATGTGATAGCTTAGACCAGAGGAAATAGGGAAAATTTCCAGCTCAGTTGTGTTACAGTACTGGCAAAAACATAAGACTCAGCCTCAATATCCTGTGATGAATTAATGGATTAAAGAAATATGATGTGTGTGTAAGCTTTCATTGCTTATGCAAGGCTATGACAAAATAACTGACATTGTCTTAAAGGAGAAAAAAATGCATTTTGGTTAATGGTTTTATAGAGTCTTAGTCTCTCAGGCCAGAAAGATCTGGAGGCAGGACTTAGCCCATCAAGTCAGTAAGCCATGAGGGGATAGCTTAGCCCATCTAGCAGAAGAAATGGAAGAGTGGCTCAACCCATTAAACAAAGTGAGTGGGTGAATGATTCTATCTATCAGCCAAGAGGAAATAAAGGAGTAGCTTAGCCCATTTAATGGGGAAACATATGTAGCCTCCCATAGGCCTGAAGCAGACTGAGCCAAAACTTGACCTTGCTGCCACTAAGGAGATTATCTAGGGTGGAGCCTTCCCTCCTAGATCACTCTATTGTTCTGACACTGCAGCTGTTCCTCTTCAAGATACTGCTTCCTGCTGAGAGGTCCCCCACAGCTATTCTGGAGACTATGCCCTATCTTGCACATCATCACCTGCAGCTGGTTCCAGGCTCCAAGGATGAATTGGCGGGAATGGACTTTCCCCCCCTCTTTTATAAAGCGTGTCCACCATTATACATTTGAACCTTGAGCAGACTAGTTGTCTTGGTTCCATTATTTCTCAACCCGCCTAGGATCCCTCTTTTCTTCCAGATTCCAAGATGCCTTCCAGGCTCAAACCTGGACATGTGGGCCACTGGCCAGCCCCAACAAACATAGAAGCTTGGCTCAATACATTAAGCCTGAAAAAGTGGGGAATGGCTCAGACTATGGTGCTAGAAGCATGTGATTTGGGGTTGTGTATATAGTGGTGGACCAGGAAGAGGACAGGGGCCAGAAACAGGGCTCCTGATCAAATCATCAAGGGTCATCCATCCCTAATGATATACTTCTGGCATCTAGCCTCAGGTCGTTTGTCCATATATTTGTTTTATATTGAACATTAATATTACAGAGTTCTTCCTTGAGATCCCCCCCCCCCACCAAAAAAAAAAAGAAAGAAATGGTTCAATGGCTGTTCACCCATCAAACAGTATTGTAAAGTTTAAGTCATGTATATTTTGATAAATTCACAATCATAACAAATTATGAGGAAGCTTGTAATTTACATCTGATATGGGCCATCAGCCTTCAGGTACTATATGCTATTAAAAAAAAATCTGTGTCAGTTCACTTCTCCAAGCATAAAGCCAATCAAATTTTATTTATTTATTTATTTATTTGGTGGGAGAAACTCTATTTTAAGGAATTATGATGTTCAAGGTCAGAAGTTACATGTTAAGGTTTCTAATATGGAAATAGGTCTCCAGTTTAACAGAGAACCTCAAATTTCTGCCAAATCACCCAGCTCCCTCCTGCTATCACAGATCATATTATAACATTATTGTCCACACGGCACTTGCACTCTTTTCAGGAGGTATTGGTCTGGTGCTGTTTCCACATGTTTGGACTCATTCACTGAACTGCAGGAGTGGCTCTCAGGCTTGGGGTTCTTCCCTCATTACCTGTCTCCCTCCTGTCAGGAGTGATTAATTGTGACCTGTACTTGTAAGTCCCAACACCTCAGCACTCCCACAGTGTCACCAAACTAGGAAACAAGAAATCAAAATAGGATAGATTGAGATAACATTCTGGATTCCAACCACAATAATACATGATGGAATATCATTCATCCTTAGAAACAATAAAATCCTAATGCTGGCAGCCATGTGATGGGAAGCGGAAAAAAATTTCTTCAGTGCTCCTATACCGTAGAACTGCCAGTGTTTAAAACAATCTAGGGATCCGGCCAGATCAGCACCAGGGTAGCGGGAGCACAGGGTTGCCTGACACCCGCCAGCTACCCACGACCCCCGCCGCAGGATTTTGGGACTGCTGGTGAGTGGAACACAGCTTCTGTTCCAGTCCAATCACGCTGGACCTGAGACTGCTCTGGTTGGGGAGAGAGAAATCCAGCCTACATAGGGCCACAACCCTCTTCCAGTCAGAAAAGCACCGGGGCAGCTGGGGCGCAGGGTCGGCTGACACTCACCAGCTACCCACAACACCCACCACAGGATCTTAAGACTTCTGGAGAGTGGAACACAGCTTCTGCTCCAATCCAATTGCACGCGGGACCAGAGACTGCATTAGTTAGGGAAGCAGAAAAACGGCCTGTGTAGGACCACAGGCCTCTTCCGGCTGGACCAGCACCGGGGTACCATCATCTACCCACGACCCCCGCCGCAGGATTTAGAGACTGCTGGTGAGTGGAACACAGCTTCTGCTCCAATCTTTAAACAGTGACAACGATAACAACTAACCCCAGAGATTACCAGATGGCGAAAGGTAAACGTAATAATCTTACTAACAGAAACCAAGACCACTCACCATCATCAGAACCCAGCACCCCCACTTCGCCCAGTCCAGGGCACCCCAACACACCGGAAAAGCTAGACACGGATTTAAAAGCATATCTCCTGATGATGATAGAGAACTTCAAGAAGGACTTTAATAACACACTTAAAGAAATGCAGGAGAACACTGCTAAACAGGCAGAAGACAATAAAGAGAAAGCACAAAAATCCCTTAAAGAATTGCAGGAGAACACTGCTAAAGAGTTACAAATCCTTAAAGAAAAACACGATAACATAATCAAACAGGTAGAAGTCCTTACAGAAAAACAGGAAAACACATCCAAACAGATGATGGAAATGAACAAAACCATACTAGACCTAAAAAGGGAAGTAGACACAATAAAGAAAACCCAAAATGAGGCAACACTGGAGATAGAAACCCTAGGAAAGAAATCTGGAACCATAGATACGAGCATCAGCAACAGAATACAAGAGATGGAAGAGAGAATCTCAGGTGCAGAAGATTCCATAGAGAACATCTGCACAACAATCAAGGAAAATGTAAAATGCAAAAAGATCCTAACTCAAAACATCCAAGAAATACAGGACGCAATGAGAAGACCAAACCTACGGATAATAGGAGTGGATGAGAATGAAGATTTTCAACTCAAAGGACCAGCAAACATCTTCAACAAAATTATAGAAGAAAACTTCCCAAATCTAAAGAAAGAGATGCCCATGAACATACAAGAAGCCTACAGAACTCCAAATAGACTGGACCAGAAAAGAAATACCTCCCGACACATAATAATCAGAGCAACAAATGCTCTAAATAAAGATAGAATACTAAAAGCAGTAAGAGAAAAAGGCCAAGTAACATAAAAGGCAAGCCTATCAGAATTACACCAGATTTTTCACCAGAGACTATGAAAGCCAGAAGATCCTGGACGGATGTTATACAGACACTAAAAGACCACAATGTCCAGCCCAGGCTACTATACCCAGCCAAACTCTCAATTAACATAGATGGAGAAACCAAAGTATTCCACGACAAAACCAAATTCACACATTATCTCTCCACGAATCCAGCCCTTCAAAGGATAATAACAGAAAAAAACCAATACAAGGACAGGAACCACGCCCTAGAAACAACAAGAAGGTAATCCCTCAACAAACCTAAAAGAAGACAGCCACAAGAACAAAATGCCAACTTTAACAACAAAAATAACAGGAAACAACAATTACTTTTCCTTAATATCTCTTAATATCAATGGACTCAACTCCCCGATAAAAAGACATAGACTAACAAACTGGCTACACAAACAAGACCCAACATTTTGCTGCTTACAGGAAACTCATCTCAGAGAAAAGGATAGACACTACCTCAGAATGAAAGGCTGGAAAACAATTTTCCAAGCAAATGGCATGAAGAAACAAGCTGGAGTAGCCATTCTAATATCTGATAAGATTGACTTCCAACCCAAAGTCATTAAAAAAGACAGGGAGGGACACTTCATACTCATCAAAGGTAAAATCCTCCAAGAGGAACTATCAATCCTGAATATCTATGCTCCAAATACAAAGGCAGCCACATTCATTAAAGAAACTTTAGTAAAGCTCAAAGCACACATTGCACCTCATACAATAATAGTGGGAGACTTCAACACACCACTTTCACCAATGGACAGATCATGGAAACAGAAACTAAACAGGGACACAATGAAACTAACAGAAATTATGAATCAAATGGATCTGGCAGATATCTACAGAACATTCTATCCTAAAACAAAAGGATATACCTTCTTCTCAGCACCTCATGGTACCTTCTCCAAAATTGACCACATAATTGGTCACAAAGCAGGCCTCAACAGATATAAAAATATTGAAATTGTCCCATGCATCCTATCAGATCACCATGGCCTAAGGCTGATCTTCAATAACAAAATAAATAATAGAAAGCCAACCTTCACGTGGAAACTGAACAACACTCTTCTCAATGATACCTTGGTCAAGGAAGGAATAAAGAAAGAAATTAAGGACTTTTTAGAGTTCAATGAAAATGAAGCCACAACATACCCAAACTTATGGGACGCAATGAAAGCATTTCTAAGAGGAAAACTCATAGCTCTGAGTGCCTCCAAAAGGAAACTAGAGAGAGCACACATTAGCAGCTTGACAACACACCTAAAAGCACTAGAACAAAAGGAAGCAAATTCACCCAAGAGGAGTAGACGGCAGGAAATAATCAAACTCAGGGGTGAAATCAACCAAGTGGAAACAAGAAAAACTATTCAAAGAATCAACCAATCAAGGAGCTGGTTCTTTGAGAAAATCAACAAGATAGATAAACCCTTAGCCAGACTCACTAGAGGGCACAGGGAAAGCATCCTAATTAACAAAATCAGAAATGAAAAAGGAGACATAACAACAGATCCTGAAGACATCCAAAACACCATCAGATCCTTCTACCAAAGGCTATACTCAACAAAACTGGAGAACCTGGATGAAATGGAGAAGTTCCTAGACAGATACCAGGTACCAAAGTTGAATCAAGATCAGGTTAATGATCTAAACAACCCTATATCCCCCAAAGAAATAGAAGCAGTCATTAATAGTCTCCCAACTAAAAAAAGCCCAGGACCAGATGGGTTTAGTGCAGAGTTCTATCAGACCTTCAAAGAAGATCTAATCCCAGTTCTTCACAAACTATTCCACAAAATAGAAACAGAAGGTACTCTACCCAACTCATTCTATGAAGCCACAATTACTCTGATACCTAAACCACAAAAAGACCCAACAAAGATAGAAAACTTCAGACCAATATCCCTTATGAATATTGATGCAAAAATCCTCAATAAAGTTCTTGCTAACCGAATCCAAGAACACATCAAAACAATCATCCATCATGACCAAGTAGGTTTCATCCCAGGGATGCAGGGATGGTTCAATATACGGAAATCCATCAACGTAATCCAGTATATAAACAAACTCAAAGACAAAAACCACATGGTCATCTCCTTAGATGCGGAAAAAGCATTTGACAAGATCCAACACCCATTCATGATAAAAGTCTTGGAAAGATCAGGAATTCAAGGCCCATACCTAAACATGATAAAAGCAATCTACAGCAAACCAGTAGCCAACATCAAAGTAAATGGTGAGAAGCTTGAAGCAATCCCTCTAAAATCAGGGACTAGACAAGGCTGTCCACTTTCTCCATACCTATTCAACATTGTACTTGAAGTCCTAGCCAGAGCAATTCGACAACAAAAGGAGATCAAAGGGATACAAATTGGAAAAGATGAAGTCAAAATATCACTTTTTGCAGATGATATGATAGTATATATAAGTGACCCTAAAAATTCCACCAGAGAACTCCTAAGCCTGATAAACAGCTTCGGTGAAGTAGCTGGATATAAAATTAACTCAAACAAATCAATGGCCTTTCTCTACACAAAGAATAAACAGGCTGAGAAAGAAATTAGGGAAACAACACCCTTCTCAATAGTCACAAATAATATAAAATATCTTGGCGTGACTCTAACTAAGGAAGTGAAAGATCTGTATAATAAAAACTTCAAGTCTCTGAAGAAAGAAATTATAGAAGATCTCAGAAGATGGAAAGATCTCCCATGCTCATGGATTGGCAGGATCAACATTGTAAAAATGGCTATCTTGCCAAAAGCAATCTACAGATTCAATGCAATCCCCATCAAAATTCCAAATCAATTCTTCAACGAATTAGAAAGTGCAATCTGCAAATTCATCTGGAATAACAAAAAACCTAGGATAGCAAAAACTCTTCTCAAGGATAAAAGAACCTCTGGTGGAATCACCATGCCGGACCTAAAGCTCTACTACAGAGCAATTTTGATAAAAACTGCATGGTACTGGTATAGTGACAGACAAATAGACCAATGGAATAGAATTGAAGACCCAGAAATGAACCCACACACCTATGGTCACTTGATCTTCGACAAGGGAGCTAAAAACATCCAGTGGAAGAAAGACAGCATTTTCAACAAATGGTGCTGGCACAACTGGTTGTTAACATGTAGAAGAATGCGAATCGATCCATTCCTATCTCCTTGTACTAAGGTCAAGTCTAAGTGGATCAAGGAACTTCACATAAAACCAGAGACACTGAAACTTATAGAGGAGAAAGTGGGGAAAAGCCTTGAAGATATGGGCACAGGGGAAAAATTCCTGAATAGAACAGTAATGGCTTGTGCTGTAAGATCGAGAATTGACAAGTGGGACCTCATGAAACTACAAAGGTTCTGCAAGGCTAAAGACACCATCAATAAGACAAAAAAACCACCAACAGATTGGGAAAGGATCTTCACCTATCCTAAATCAGATAAGGGACTAATATCCAATATATATATGAAGAACTCAAGAAGATGGACTCCAGAAAGTCAAATAACCCCATTAAAAAATGGGGCTCAGAACTGAACAAAGAATTCTCACCTGAGGAATACCGAATGGCAGAGAAGCACCTGAAAAAATGTTCAACATCCTTAATCATCAGGGAAATGCAAATCAAAACAACCCTGAGATTCCACCTCACACCAGTCAGAATGGCTAAGATCAAAAATTCAGGTGACAGCAGATGCTGGCGAGGATGTGGAGAAAGAGGAACACTCCTCCATTGTTGGTGGGATTGCAAGCTTGTACAACCACTCTGGAAATCAGTCTGGCGGTTCCTCAGAAAATTGGACATAGTACTACCGGAGGATCCAGCAATACCTCTCCTGGGCATATATCCAGAAGATGTCCCAACCGGTAAAAAGGATACATGCTCCACTATGTTCATAGCAGCCCTATTTATAATAGCCAGAAGCTGGAAAGAACCCAGATGTCCCTCAACGGAGGAATGGATACAGAAATTATGGTACATTTACACAATGGAGTACTACTCAGCTATTAAAAAGAATGAATTTATGAAATTCCTAGCCAAATGGATGGACCTGGAGGGCATCATCTTGAGTGAAGTAACACAATCACAAAAGAACTCACACAATATGTATTCATTGATAAGTGGATATTAGCCCAAAACTTAGGATACCCAAGATATAAGATACAATTTGCTAAACGCATGAAACTCAAGAAGAATGAAGACCAAAGTGTGGACACTGTGCACCTTCTTAGAATTGGGAACAAAACACCCAGGGAAGGAGTTACAGAGACAAAGTTCGTAGCTGTGATGAAAGGATGGACCATTTAGAGACTGCTGTATCCAGGGATCCGTCCCATAATCAGCTTCTAAATGCTGACACCATTGCATACACTAGCAAGATTTTGCTGAAAGGACCCAAATATAGCTGTCTCTTGTGAGACGATGCCGGGGCCTAGCAAACACAGGAGTGGATGTTCACAGTCAGCTATTGGATGTATCACAGGGCTCCCAATGGAGAAGGTAGAGAAAGTACCCAAGGAGCTAAAGGGATCTGCAACCCTATTGTTGGAACAACATGATGTACTAACCAGAACCCTGGAGCTCTTGTCTCTAGCTGCATATGTATCGAAAGATGGCCTAGTCGGCCATCAATGGAAAGAGAGGCCCATTGGACTTGCAAACTTTATATGCCCCAATATAGGGGAATGCCAGGGCCAAAAGAATGGGAATGGGTGGGTAGGGAAGTGGGGGGCGCTATGGGGGACTTTTGGGATAGTATTGGAAATGTAATTGAGGAAAATATGTAATAAAAAAATATTAAATTTAAAAAAAATAATGTTTCATATTATAAACTCTTTTTAAAATTCCATTGTTTTCATAGAACCAAGGACTTCTCCACCCATTGATGCATGACAAGGCTATCCTCTGCTACATATGCAGCTGGAGTCATTTGTATTCGTTTGTTGATGGCTTAGTTCTATGAAGGCTCAATAAGTAGATGTCCCAGTGTAGGAGAGTGGAGGATGGAGAGGTGGGAGTGGGTGGGTGGGTGGAAGAACAACCTCATTGAAGCAGAGGGAGGGAAGATGTTTAGGGTATTTCTGAGAGGGTGGTAACCTGGAAATGGGGATTTGAAATGTAAATAAATAAAATATCTAATAAAAATTCCAATGACTTGTACACAAAAAAAAAAAAAAAACAATCTAGGATATAGTTCAACATCACAGGAAGGATACAAAATTTCAGTTACATAAGGACAGTATTGGAAGGGAGGAAAATTTTAGTATCCTCAGATAACTATTACAGTGTGTAGATATTCCAGCAGTAAGCAGGTAGCAGCATATTGAAGAAATACAGTCCTAGAAGCTCGTTATAAGTATTTATAATAAACATCTTCAAAACAAAGTCTAAAGTTGCTCACAATGATGACATTAAAAAAAAATACCCAGAAGAGTATTGCCCTTTCTCCAAACTGCTACCCAGCACCTAGAAAATCAGTGTTTTCTTGAAACTTGAACAGACAGAGTTGAGAGCCCAACTTCCAGGAATTCTGCCTGTTTTCTGTCAAGACGCTGGAAATCCATTAAGTCTCTCTTGCTGCACGCTAGTACCTTGTTGAGAAGGGCTGTCAGGGGATCTGCAGAACCATTATGGGCCAGGCTTTGTGAATGTCTCTGATTCCCTTGAGAACAGACACACACACACAGACATACAGACACACAGACACACAGACATACAGACAGACACACATAAAGCAGAATTATGCTTCAGATATACCTGCTATCTTTCTATTATATGTCTCCAGGCTGTATTTGAAAAGATGAACTCCACGTCAAACTCCTTTACAGAATCATGTCTGCCAAGCCTCATAATGAAGAAAGCTGTCCCTGCCTGCCACACACTACACCTCCGTCTGGACCATGGTGGCAGATTTCTCTGGGTCTGTTCTAGTGGATAAATATTTCCCTTCCTCCTTTTATCTAGGCCAACCCTGCTCAACAGCACAGCTTGCAGTTCTGGATAGCTGTCTCCATTCCCAGGCTTCCGTATCAGGAGGGTGGATTAACACTCATTTTTTTTTCACTCAGTACATTTCCACTCCTACTGTTTTTTTCTCTGCCTTCCTCTGCTCTCTATAAAATAGCAAAACCTTTGTTTGCAGAGATCCTGAAGAGATTCCCCAGTTTTGAAGATTCATTAGATTCAATAGGCTTAATGCCATTCTGAGGGCTGGGGTTGATACAGTGCTAAGGAGACAGTGCTTGTTTTTCTTCCCGTTTATATGATCTCAGAAAACAAGCATAATCTTGACTGTTACCTTCCATCTGAACTCTCAACTAATCAACTACTTAGAAACTAGTCAGGTTCATAGTGAAGCTCACAGATTTATTTCCCACACACCACTGGGAAGCAACAATGTAGCTTAAGGAAATGCTTTGGGAGACAAAGATTCACCCTTCAACCCAGCTAGTAACTAACACATCCAAAACAGGTTGTATTTGTTCTAAAGTTGGCCAACTATCAGCAATACAATTATTTTATCATGAGCTACTCTAGTAGAAAAACATAGGTAGCATCCATCTATGAGAATGAATATCAGCTGCATATTTATAGATACTTATTCTACTATCACACACATGTTCTCTGCTTCCCCTCCCACTGAATGCTTCTGATGAAACTAAGCCAGGTCTCAATACTGTGGCTTAGAAGATGCAAGTAGCGAGGGAGAGAATTCTCAAAGCATCCTCTAACTGACATAAGCAAGATAGAGTGATTTTTCTTTTGCTGCTGGGGCTGACATGCTTAATCTGAGCCTGACAGATGGAACCCAGAAGAAAGTATTGGGAAAGAAGGGGGGCAGAGGAACTACAGAATAAGGGAAATTCTTGGGGCTTCTGCTTATTGGCTACAGATGCACATATTTGGCTGTTCCACAGCTTCAGCTCAATTCAGTAAGAAGTCTTGCTCATCTATGAAAGACCTTTATTAAGCTGCTTTATTACAGGCAGAAGCTTACTGCTGGACAAGTCATGGATCTCCTACGTAGAAAGCCAATAGTTACGCATGCACTTCCTTAATATAAATAGCCCGCACATATGCACCACCTAGTATTGTGCCAAGATGCACATCTTGAATTAGAAACTTGGGTTTGAAATCCTATATTTGTTTTTGTTTTTTGAAACAGAGTATCTTATAGTCGAGTCTGGCCTTTAACCAGCTGTGTAGTAGAAGACACCCTTGAACATCTGACTCCTGCCGTTACCACCTAAGTGCTGGTCTAAGAGGCATGCACCACTACATCAGGTTGATACAATATGTGAGAGAGATAATGGAACCTAGTGCACATTAGGTGAGCATTTTGCAAACCAGGCTGTACCTCTAACCTGCATGCAATTCTGTGTTATGAACACCTTTCAGAAGTGATATAACATGTGAAGCTTTGGGTCATATTTGAATATGAAGCTTACAGAATATGACGGAAAGCCATCACCTGGATGTGGAATACATAGCCTGCACAAAGGGTTATGATGGCTAAGCAAAAGCAACAGGAGGTGCCATGTTAGCTTTCAGTTTTCTCAGTTTTCTTCATGAGGGAATGACAGTTCACTCTCTCACGTGCCATATTCTATCACCTTGTGATAAACAGCACCGTGCAAACCTAGTTTACTACTCATACTAAATAGCGGGGTCTTAATTCTATGCAAACTGAGACCATCTTCTCTTCCTTTTACTTATGTTAACTTAGCTAATGTTTATTCCTAGAAGACTATGAGATATCATCACATTTACTCCAAACAGATCCTAGCATTAAGTGGAAGAGAGAAAATAATACAAGTTCTGGAGAAGGAAATTGGACTAAAATGTGACTGGCCTTTATTTTGAAAAATATTTTATACATAAGAAACAAAAATTATGAGCAATGAGTAAAGTTTTGATAAATTATTTTTTCATAAAAGTCTAATGATTTTGCTCTTTAAAATACATGTGGGCTTATAAGTAAAAGCTAGAGGGAAAAGAGACTGATTTTCAAAATATTACTGTGATAGGATTTCAAGTAGAATAAATAAATCCTTTCCAATTCAATGATAGGGCAACAGTCCCAACAAAAACTAACTCAATCATTGTGAATAGACACTTTATGCAAAAAACAAAAAACAAAAAAACAAAAAAACAAAACCAACTATCCCACAAATGGGTATATGATGTAATTCTATAATTCTATTTTCTTTTAAGATTCTTCTTAAGAAATTATTTATAATAGCCAGAGCTGGAAAGAACCCAGATGCCCTTCAACAGAGGAATGGATATAGAAAATGTGGTACATTTACACAATGGAGTACTACTCAGCTATTAAAAAGAATGAATTTATGAAATTCCTAGGGAAATGGATGGACCTGGAGGGCATCATCCTGAGTGAGGTAACCCAATCACAAAGGACTCACACAATATGTACTCACTGATAAGTGGATATTAGCTCAGAAACTTAGGATACCCAAGATATAAGATACAATTTGCTAAACGCATGAAACTCAAGAAGAATGAAGACCAAAGTAAGGACACTTTGCCCCTTCTTAGAATTGGGAACAAAACACCCATGGAAGGAGTTACAGAGACAAAGTTTGGAGCTGAGATGAAAGGATGGACCATCTAGAGACTGCCATATCCGGGGATCCATCCCATAATCAGCTTCCAAACGGTGACACCATTGCATATGCCAGCAAGATTTTGCTGAAAGGACCCAGATATAGCTGTCTCTTGTGAGACTATGCCAGGTCCTAGCAAACACAGAAGTGGATGCTCACAGTCAGCTATTGGATGGATCACAGGGCCCCCAATGGAGGAGCTAGAGAAAGCACCCAAGGAGCTAAAGGGATCTGCAACCCTATAGGTGGAACAACATTATGAACTAACCAGTATCTCAGAGCCCTTGTCTCTAGTTGCATATGTATCAAAAGATCGCCTAGTCGGCCATCACTGGAAAGAAAGGCCCATTGGACTTGCAAACTTTATATGCCCCAGTACAGGGGAACGCTAGGGCCAAAAAGTGGGAGTGGGTGGGTAGGGGAGTGGGGGGGGAGGGTATGGGGGACTTTTGGGATGGCATTGGAAATGTAACTGAGGAAAATACCTAATTAAAAAAAAACCTCTAAAAAAAAGGAAATTAAATGAAAACATTAATAAAACACCACTGCATAAACATTAGTATGAAGAAAATTGAAAGACTGATCACATGAAGTGTTGTTAAAATTGATTCCAAGATGAAGGACCTGAGGATATGAGAGTTAACTATAATTATACAAAACAGACCAGGATTATATGTCATTCCAAGGGAGGAGAGATCTGGAAGACAGTTACTTTTTTAAAAGGCATAAAAATCCTTCTGGGTGGTTCGTATTTTTATTAATATGACTGTAGTGATTCTGGCTGATCTATCCCTATCAGAAGAAGTATCACCATGGCTAATTTAAATATGTGTTGATTGTCAGTTGCTTTCAACTACAACCCTGTCAATGAAAGGCTTCAATAATAAAGCCAATAGTCCTATTATTGTGGGAAATAAGTAGAAAATATGAGGGAAAGCTCTGAGCCAATATTTCTTTAGAATAGTTATGTCAGCCACTTAGGAGGATAACAGTCATAGTAGCTTAAGTCGTGACAGTCACATTACAACCAGGAACATGTTAATGATGTGTCTCCAGTACTATGGAGAAAGGCCTTCTCTAATTTATTATTACAGATTTTTCCTTTATTGAATTTCTTTTTAGTGTGTGCAAGCTTCTCTCTGAATTTCTGATGACACTTTAACCTTAAATGATTTCCATTAAAATGTATGAATAAAATCAAGTGTGGTCAATTAACATATCACATTTTATTCATAATAATAAATTTATCTTATGACTCAATCTTTTCATATAGCAGATAAATTTTTATGTAAATAATCTCTTGGTCATGCTGAATAAGAAAAAATGTTATGTACATTCTGAACTGCCATCAACATGGAAATGCTGACTAGAAATTACCATAAAATAGGAATGACTTCTCATAAACAATTATATAAGATTCTTAGGGGTCTTCATAGAAAATTTATTAAAAATAAAAATAAAGAAACTATGAAAAGTAAAAAAAAATAGGAAAAGGAAGAAGTTGCAACAGCAGAAGAAGATGAAGAAGGAGGAGAAGGAAGAGGAGGAGGAGGAGGAGAATAAAATTCCATATTCAATCTATGGAAAAATCTCTAGTATTGCTATTATGAAACTTAGTTACTATAACATCATTTAAACTTTTTGTGAACATTGTGTGTATATATGTGTATGTATGCATGTATGTGTCAAACACACATGTACACGTGTTTGTGTTTGTGTGTACACTTGAAAAAGCTAGAGAACAACCTCTGGGGAACTGATTTTCTCCTTGCACCCTTTAGATGCAAAGAATGGGACTCAGGTACTTGGTCTGAGTTTACAAGTATCCTCCTCTGCTGAACCATCTCATTGGTCCAGGATCTTTAGTTTTAAACTGTAAAAATAATAGTACTCTACTACATTTTCTCCAATGAATAAAATACTACAAAAAACTCAAAATTAGAAGTAAACTATGAAGTAGAAATTTCACTTTTTGTTTAATAAAGATAAATTCTATTTTAGAATCATTTCCAAAATCAATTCATCCCACTCAGGCTCTCTGTTCTCCTGGTGACATTCTGCCCTCCATGTTTAGCAGGTTTTGTATTCCTTTATGTACTCTTTCTTATCCAATACTTTCCTGCCTTCTCTAAACTTCATGTAATAAAATCTCCATATATCAATTTTCCATGAAAGGAGAAATTTTGGACCTATATTCTTTTTGTTCCAATTGGAAAGATTTGTGTGAAAACAATGTGTTGTTACCTACAAATATCTTTGCATGAGCTAAGGAAGGAGGCATTTTGTTTATTACTAAATGATTCTGTGGCTATGCTATGGGTAGCAAGACATGAAGTAGGAGGGTTGCTTTGGTTGATGTCCTACTCTCCCTGAAATGGAGCTTCAGAGATGACCTTGCCTTTCCATATAGTTATTGGAGAAATAAATATCCACACCTCAAACCTAGAAATTGAATCCTTTTTATTTTTTAAACCTGTAAGTTGACCTAAAATGTAATCTGCAAGTGAGGAAGTTCTAAGAATTCCTTCCCAATGCTTCCTCTGGCTTGATATGGACTTGAAAGGACTATATCAGAAGACTTTGTGATCTTGAACTAGTGTAAGCTGGTTCTGAATTCCAAGACAAGGTCCATAGCCAGTGCTCTGACTGCTTCAAACAAGTTCCAGGTTTACAATTGTATTTTCAAGTTAGCATCCATGGTAGCTTTATAAAAATAAGTAAAAAAGGAAGCACACATAACAGAACTGAAATCCAACTCTTGCTACAGTAGGGTCTGTTGTAAAAGTTCTCTGTTAACTATGTAGTATACTCTAATGTGGAATCTAGACAGCATCTAAGAAGGACTTTCCTGTGGGGAGGAAAAATAATTTTATTTTCCATTTGTATTTGTATATTTTCTTGCAAATTGCATTTAGTTCTGCCTTCTGCTTCCACTATCCACTTGTGTGTAGATGCAGAGTAATAAATGAATTCAACAGGACATTGTTATAATGGCTTGAGAAACAAGAAAGAAAATAAAACAATTCCGGAAGAACCCATATCCCAGACTTGTATAGACCATTTTGTGATTATATTTAACCAGAAGACCCAGCATTTACTATTTTAAAATGTTTTAAGTGAACATAACCAGAAGTTACCAATAGCTTGTTTGTTTCTGGTTTATCACAAATAAAATACAATCTTCAGATACATTAAATTCTTATTCTCATACTAAAATTTTTAAAAAATGCCAAAATTTGATATAAACCTCTAATTAGAGAAGAATGTTTTAAGATAGTAAAACATACTCAAATTCGAATTAGAGACTGATAGTCAGTGCATGCTTATATTCATTGCTGAGAGCATGGACTGTGTATGCATCGTTATGTAATGTTCTCCAAGGAAATATGTACATGACTGCAGTTCATCCAAGTTCATCCAAGATAACTTCTGTCTGTCATAAATAGACACACACAGAATCAGATGAGCCCACAGGGGACATCATGCAGTTCTTGACATTCTCTTCAAAGGACATCCTGGTATCTCCACAACACATCTAATGACTTATATCAGTTTTCCTGATTAACAACATGAAACACGATCCTAGACTGTCATCATTTTGCTAACACTCATCAAAGCATACACTTAGCGGTTTTTAAGTTCAATATAATCTAAGTTCAACGTGAAATAAATCAATTCCACAAAGGTTTGAGAAGTACGTCCTTCACATTGTGATTATCTTGAAAATATAGTGTCTCAAACAAGAATAGGACTATAACTTGATTTTTAAATAAATATTGAAAATGTGTGTTAAATTAATAACCATTCCTTTGAATTAGAGTAATAGTAACTAGTTTTGGGCAAATGGGAAGAAAAGTTACCTTAACTTTAATTACTACGAACGTCAGCATAGTTTCTCTTCTGGCAACCAGAGCTACTTTTCTCATTTTTTTTTCTTCAGTGAATTTTTTTCCCATTTTTTTTTTTACAGGCCAGTAATTAAAGAATAACAGGTAATTCCTATTTCTCAGTTTCCCATTTCTAACTTTTTAAAGGAAGAACTACATGATTCAAGTACACTGTCATATTTTGAAATTTATGTCTACTATTTAAAATAATCCAGGCAAACTCTGAAAACACAATCTCTTCCTCCCGTGGTGGCTGATTGCAGTTATTAGTTCTTGGATAAATATTGTAAATTCTATGTCAACCTCCCACTCAAAAGAAAACTCAACTTTGGGGATTCTATTAAACTTATTTTAACCCCAGTTTAAACATGAGCTGCCCCAAAGTCTTATACAAATTCATGACCTACTAGTGTTTGTTTATATTCCTACATCATTGTGACTGGATCAGTAGGGAGAGGTGAGTGTTCACCCAAACATTACTGCACACCCAAAGAATATAATAATTGAGTTCTAACACTCTGTATCTCTCCATCAATCTCATGAAGACGCTCCCATTCCCTTTTTCCCAGGAATAAAATAGAGGCAATGCAACTTATTATCCAATACAACATATTTGGAATATTTCACAGGCAATTAAATCCACAGAAACACTTATGGTTCTTCTTTCATCCCATTTGACATGCGTCTTGCCAGAGTTCTGCACTGGCACCTCAGTACCAGAAACTTCAGGGTTTCTCTGCTCTGAGGTCCAAGGCACTTTTCATTTTCAGTCACGGATCCCAGTTACCAAACCAAGCTGGCAAATGAAAAAAATAACTCAGCTAAGGCCATTTCACCCACCAGTGCACTCTGTCTGTAGCTAATTCCTCCCTGAGGTTTCTTTCTCTCCACCAGCAAGTTCTTAAAGGCCCAACGCCAGGCTACAGCCTGGTGCCACTTGTCTGAGGTTTCAATTAAGACGTGGAAATATCAAAGATGAAACAGGCAGGCTTGTCCAACAATGCCTCCCCTTTCGCTCACAGTTCAAATTCAGAGACAGCAAGACACTAGGGAGAAAAAAAAAAAAGAAGTGATTCATTAATCCTCATAACAGACCCAGGAGGTTTAGAGGACAGAAATGAAGCCAGCAACAAGACCAATTTGAATGGTTCCTCTGTTGGTTGTATACATTGGGAGCTGACTGTGAAATCTGTATGGACGGACTGAACCCTATGGCTAACCTCATGGTGCAAATGTGTTGATCAAAGGCTCTCTGTCAGTATCTGATTAAGAGCCATGTAAGAGCACTGAAGACATTTCCTTCTGCTTAACAACTTTGATTACAGGGGTTCCTGGAGTGAGTGTTCCTGTAAGCAGTCAGCCAGGTCCCTGGGCTCCAGCTGTAGCTATAGGGTTTCCCAATGGCTGAGCTTCCTGTTGCTGAAGGCTTCAATTCATTCACAGCTTGTAAATCAGTAGCCTGTAAATCAACGGATCGAGCTACTACTGTTTAAAACACAGTTTCCTCAACAAGCTTCCTTCTGGTTTTGTTTTCATATATCAAGGGCATGAGAAAAAAAGTGTCCATATTTTAACACCTGGTCCACCGGGGCTCAGCAGGAGAGGCATTCTACACTGTGCTTCAAGGTTTTGTTTTTATTTCAGTGGAGCAAGGACATAGTGGCTAAAGTCAAGATAGCATTTACTTAGAGAAGTGATAGGAGCCTATTGCAGGAAAATATAAATTGCTGACGCTGTATGTGTTTCAGCAACTTCGAATGTCTAATGGGAAATGTGTAAGACTAAAGTGAACTCGAGTCTAGACCTTTGTATGTGTTTTGCTTTCCAAAAGGAAACATGTATAAATAAAATTAGAAATTGATCTGACATATGTAATCTAACTATTTTGAACACTTTGCAATGCAATGGCTGTCAAAAAATGAATGGAGACAGGATTGGTTAATTGTAAGAGGTATCTGTTGGGAATGATGAATTATACACAATAAAGCATTAAAAATTTCACAGCTGAAAATGTGTCAAATGCAGTCTTTCCCCTTTCATCTATTACTATGGGGCATTTTGGATGACAATAACAGATTTTACATAGTCTGTACAATAAAGTAATTAATTTCGATCATTAGTGTTATGTTTATTTAAGGACGCAAAGTTTTGTGAGATGTAATTTGTAATTATGAATGTTGTGTCCAAAATCAAGATTAAGTGTTGAGACTTAATATCAAAGAAAAGTATTTACATTTTTATACTGGCCCCAAAGCTAAATATAGTAATATATATATAATATATATTATATATACAATACAATATATACAATATATACATACATATATATATATATATATATATATATATATATAGAGAGAGAGAGAGAGAGAGAGAGAGAGAGAGAGAGAGCGAAAGCTTCCTCTATGTTCCTGTCAGAAACTGTGGATGATGGAGATATCAATTCTCTGTGCCTGCTTGTGCTTAGGCAATCAGAAAAGAAGGGAAGGAAAATTTGGAAAGAATTCCTAAAGATCATTCCTACTTTTAAACAGATATCCATCACAAGACCCATGCAGCTCTCAGAAAGGGATCTTTGTAAGCTAGAAATTCCATCTTTGAAATAGAAAGAAGAAGAACCTTGGCTCTATTTTTGACTCAGGAAGACATACACAAGGAGGACATACACATACTTAGGAGGACATACAGAACTACAGCACAGCATTGTCCTAAAGGGTCTTGGTTTGGCTACCTAGCACAGTTATCTAGAGAACTCTCCAGGGAGCAGAGAAAGAGACAATGTCCATGAGATGGTATGGTATGTTTTACTTGCAGGGAAACTATATCAGTGTGAACAGTTTGAAATTCAAAAGATCTGGAGGAACCTAGTGGCTATGATGAAAGGAATGATTAAACACTTGCAGAGATTTGGAAGAAGGAAATCAAAGGTATGGGAAATACCCTTCTGTTAAGGATAGGGGACAAGACTGTAGACAGCATCTTTGTGGTCCTATCCTAAGGGAGCAGAAGTGGAATCAAATCCCAGGAAGGAGTCACAGTGGGGCTGACCTTTGGGTAGGCAGCATGGAAGTTGGGCCTCACTATGTCTTCAGCTGATGGCAGGTGACAAACATCCATTACTTCTATGTAAGTCAACAAATGAAAACACTAATTTTTCCTCCCATTTGTTCTACATGTTAATTATCCCTCTCCCATTTGTCTTCAATGTTAACTTTTTAACTGCCCCCACTGTGTCCTCAAGTCCTCTTTACTGCCTCTCCTTCCAACCACTAACTTCTTGCTTTCTTTGTTCAGCATTTCTACTCCTTTAAAAATAATTTGAATTTCCATAATTATTTATTTTCCATAATTATTTATTTTTATTCATTATCCAATCCATATGCAGGTCTTAAAATAAATATACATTTCTTCTCAATTGAGGAAAAGTTTTACAGATGAAAACACATTTTCGCTACTTCTTTATTGTAAATCTTCTTGCTTATGCCCCAAACTCAGAACATACAGAGCGGCTCCTCCTCTCTTCTTGCTCACTCCAGCTGGGTCGAAGCTCTTTTCTTACCATCAATTAAAAATAAATGTGCTTTCTAATTTTTGTATCTGTTCATAACTGTCGTTTCTCTAGCTGACTATAGCAATCATCTCAACAATACTGTTGATAAATTAGTTGTCTTTTAGTCTTCATTGTCATCATGTGTGTTTTTAATCCTATCTTCTGCTAAACATTACAGCTGAAAATAAACAACCAAAACTAGAGAATACCTTAGGCTTCTCATAATATCTCATGGGAACATCCTGTCTGTGCTTGAATGTTTTGGGTAGATCATACCTATAACTTTTCAATTCCAGTTCTTCATTAATTTCTAGAAAATAATAAATAAATAAATAAATAAATAAATAAATAAATACTATTCTAAGAAGGGTACTATCAGTAACCCAGCTGTATTTTGCAGGAGACATGTTCAGAAGCTTAATCAAGGCTGTAACATAGGTGCTAATATCCGCTTCTTTCAGTAACAAAACCTAAATTTAGGTCAATGAAAGAACCATAGCAAACTTCCTACTTGGACTTTAATGTCTCTTACCAATACTGATCATTGGAATGGTGTGTCCTAATGAAGCCAAGCTAAATTTCAAAGGTAAAATGAATCTTACTTTCCTGTCACCTTGCTGAAAGTCTATGAATCCTGAAAAAGAAGTCTGAGTCTACAAGTATCATGTTAAAGTCAAAGACATTGCTTGGATCAAGAGAAGTATAAAAGTGATAAGAAATGGTACTCTGTCTTCCCAGAGATATGATTATTTTAAGTATGTAAAGATTTGATAAGGAAGCTTTGTACTTACAAGTTGGGGCTCAAAGTGTTATAAAATCAACAGGAAGGAAAGAGTGGCTAGATAGGCACACTTACCTTGTGGGGATAATAAAACCTTTCTAGATAATAAAAGAGAGCGGCTAATTTAGCTACCAAGCTTTATGTAATTCATGTTAAAATGACTTCCCCATACTCACATTCTTTTTCATGCAATGCTCTTGTCTGTTTGGTCACCTAGAATGCCATTATTGGTGCAGGCAGGTTGATGATGCAGAGAATGGTGCAGGGTGATGAACTATGTAAAACAAGTGAGTGAAATCCAGATAGGTGCTGTGGACCACACCTCTCTAGACTTCCCTACAGGGGAATCTCAGCATACAGGGAATGGAAATTAAATCCAGGATTATATGGAATGCCTAAGTGGATCTCATTCCTGGGAAAATAGGCTCAGACTGTTTGCCAGTTTAGAGTGTACAAGCTTAACCAAAAGAACAGAAAAATAAGATCATTGCCACACTTGAATTATATTCTGTGACTAAATTTTGCATGTCAGCTTCCTGTTATCCCTTTTGTTTCCATCACTAATAAAATAATAATTACAGCTACAATTTTCTTAGAAACAATAAGTCCTTACTTATCCTTTAATCTCAAAAGCCCAACTGGCTATACTCAAAGGATCAGTGTGTTTTAATAGTATGCAATTTTCCTTTCTTCTGATTCATTCACAATTGAAACATCCCAGTTTCACCACTTCTCTTACTTAAGGTATGAAAGAAACTCTTCCTAATCAAAGAAACCAGTCTTAGGTACACCATCATTTCTAGGATGTGGGAAGTATGCATATACATAATGGTGATTGGAAATGTACCTGAATTCAGTGTACACAACACAACACTGAGCTATATCTCCAACATGCCATTCTCATTTATTTTCTTATAACATCAGTTTTAGTGAACTATACCATTTTATCGTTGAGCTGTTGATTTGTCTTGGTTTAATTTATAGGAGTATTTAGTAAAAATTAACTCTCACATGTATATATATATATATATATATATATATATATATATATATATTTCCAAAATTTTGCTTTGTTTTCTTTTGTTCATAATATCTATATTGAAGTCAAGTTGAATTTAATGAATTCATTGTTTTACATGATTTCTGGATTTAGCACCATAACATTTTAAAATATTTTAATTACTTGAGATTAATGTAAACTAATTAGCTGCCAATTTTGCTCTTAGGCCGCTGAAACACTTTACTATTTATAGTAATATTCAAAGGAGATTACCTCATTTCCCCATTCCTGTTTCTCCCTCTAAACCCTTCCACCTATCACCTTCACTTTACTCCATAGAACAACTTTTTCTTTGATTACAGTTATGTCTGTGTGTGTTTCTAAATGTACAAATGTGACCTAGTCATTTAATAAAATATAACATGTATACGTATTAGACAACTAGTTGTTGTGTTCTTCCATAAGAGATCTAGTTGCTGCCCACCTCGACCCAGGCATTCTTGAGTTCTCTGTAGCTCTTTGTCTTGGGTTGGGCTCTTGTGAGCATTTCTTCCTTCCACATTAGCATGTTTATTGGTTTGTAGATTGTGGTTTTAAATCTGTCACACATTAGAATCACATGGCACACTATTCTATTACCTTTTTCTCCCACTGTATTTGGGTTCAATTAAAAATTAGTGCTTCAACATTTCCATGAGAATTTTCTAATATGAGAATTCAAATACCAAGGTAAACATTTCACACATTTCATTGTCTAAATGTCATTAATGAATCCATCTTTTCAGGCTGACATACACATAACTCTACCATGTAATACATTCTCATTCATATACCAGATGCTTTCAGGTATGTATGTATGTATATAACACATAAATACATATATTTAAAATATTATATTATATTATTTGCACTAGTTTTGTACATTTGCTATTGTTCTTCAAATATGACTATAAAAATAAATATGACCTGTGGAATTGGCTTTGATTGAAATTAAGCTTAATTACATGTTTGTTAGAAATTAGAGTTGTAAATTATATATCATTAAATTCCATCTACCTCTTAAGATTTATTAACAGAATTTATTAATACATATAGCAATAGTTACTCATGAAGTCACTGTCAGTGTGTGTGTTTGTGTTATAATAGAAATATTTAGTAGTTGTTGTCAAGATTATATAAACCAAAACACCTGGGGATCTATAGAGTAATGATTCCTCCATGTCCTTTGAATATTAGTTAGTCTATAAATACTAATGAGTTTCAGTAGCCTAACACAATAAAATAGGCTGCTATTCACTCACTAACTCATTTACTTTCTAATTTATATTAAACAGAAAGAATTTTGTTTAATATACTATTAAGTGCAGAGGATGTCTTTTTAAAGAAACTCATGTTGTATAGGCATCAATTGTACCTATGCATGCAAAATTTAAATCTCATACAGAAGGTGAAAAAAATAATAAAAGTTGGACAAACTAGGTCTAAGAGGTGTGTTTCAGTACTGACACTGACAATGAACCTGAGAGCAAATTCATCAGTGTTCCGAAGTCACTCAGTGTGATGTAAAAGAAGTGGAACTTAATACTTTTTATATTACAATATTCATGCCATATTTCAAAATGCATATTTATTTGCAGTTTGAAAATGATTGATTTCATAATATCAACGATGGTGTCACATACCTTTAAAATTCCTTACCTCAGCACCTGCCATCATTGAATGCACAGTATATTTTCAATTCATTGTGACTAAACTTGTTAATAAATACGTTTGTTTGTGGTTTAGGTTTAAAATACTTCTAAGACAAAAAGAGTTTATTGATAGCTTAAAAATTCATAAGGAAACATATACATTCTGAATAAATTTTCAGTTATTTATATCACAATTGCAAACTTTAATGATTTTAATTGTCTTTTTACTGTAACATCCAGTTTAGTAATTTTATTTATTCGTGTTATTGGTTCTATGTTTGAACTATGTGCTCTAGGAGAATCCAAGGGCATTTAGAAATATGTACTTTTGCCAGGACCAGTTTTGACATATTTTTTTAATTGTGAGGAAATGGCATTTGGCAGTTAAAAGAGGCTCACAATTCTCCTGCCTCTGCAGCAGAGGCCTGAGGGTAACTTGACAATTCATTTCTCATTCTCTGCAGAAGCTAGTTCAGTTGAGAAGAAAATAATCATCATACATCACATATGATGTCTGGAGACTTAACCTTTTTCATGCAACTTCAAGACTTCTTCCATGTGAATGACATGAAATAATAAGAAACTGAGGGTCTCAATGACTAGGCCAAAAGCTCTCAAGCTGATGCTGTTGTCAAGAAGAAACAGAAATCATCTTATCCTCTATTCATTACATTAGGCTGAAAACTATGTGAGAGAATTTTCTACGTTGCATAAACTAATTGATACAGTTAAAGTCAGTGCTGTGCCATTCCATTGCTCTATAATATTTGTGCTAAGTGAAGCATTATTATTGAAAGACAAATAATGTAAAGGACATCGTGGTTTAAATCAACACACATTTTCTTTAGTTATTTAAATCTGAGTAAGCAAATATTATCTTTAACTGTCATGTTATAAACTATTAAAACTACACACATGTGTACATTCCAGTGAAGAATAATTCTTAGATGTCAGTTAAATTCCAACAATTAGAATCTGATGAAAGAATTCACATAGCTCTTTGTTAACATTAAAATCAATAGTGAAGGCAGTTGACAAAATAATATTTAAGGCCATTACTTATAATACTTGAAAGACATGATTCCCCTTGTTCATTTTTGCTATAGTTTTCTATTGTTGTTTTACAAAACTAAATTTATTTATATTATTTTCTCACATGATTTATATGTTCTTAAATTTTTCCTCCAGCAATTTGTTCTGGAAAGGTCATGGATAATCAGAGTCATCACAAACAGTCTCGTTTAAATACCTTCAAAGGAGGGATAGATGGAAGGGTTTGAAGGGAGGAAGGAGAAGTGAGAAATTTTGTAACTATATCACAAAAATGTAAAAGTTATTTTCCAAAAGAAGATTTATTCTCTCATTTCAATTGTGTGTGTTTCTGTCTGTCTGTAGGTGTGTGCATGTGAGCACAGGTTTCTGGGGAGATAAATGGTATTGGGTCTCCTGAAATTGGATTTATGGGCTATTGTAAGCTGTTGCATATGAACGTTTGGAGCTGAGCTGTTTTCCTCCAGAAGAGCAGCAAGTGCTCTCAATTTCTAAGTCATCTTTCTTGCTTTCTAACTGAATCTTAACTCAAGAAACAAGACCTCTTGGTTCTTTTTCCTAGCTGATTTCCCTGGCATCCAATGCTGCATCACATTTAAAACTTTTGATTTCCAATTCAAGTTTTAAAATAAAAAATCAATATTGCCATTTACTTGAAAGGAACTGTAACTGGCTTAGCTACTAAATGGCTTTGATGTATGGATTAGAGTTTATTACACAAAATCATACTGTATCAACTGACAATGATAATTAAGTTACTTTAAATTATATTGCAAGGTGGTCATTGACAAGAAAAGATTCTTGACAATTCTTATTCTTTGAAAAGTATGAAGAGGAAGATTTCTAAAGTCCATCATTTTATCCAAATAATTGCTACAATTTTTCTTGAACAGCAATTTTTTTTAAACTGGTGACATCCTTTTGAAAGACAAATTAGTGCTTATTTCATTAATATTCCATTGAAATAATGTCGAGAATAGTGTATGCTTATAAAAACAAAACTTAAAAGATAATTCTAAAACTAATCATATTGTCTAACACTTACATGGCCCTAAATATTGTAATTTATGCTACTCTATTTCATTTTATAATTTAAATTTTTTTCTACAAAATACTTTGTCATGAATTTTTGCTGGCAGCAATCCTGCTGAAGCACAATGATGTAAATGATTTCATCCTTTGTGGCCTCTATTCTCTTCCTTTATATTCATTTTGAGTTTCGTTGGTCATGGTCTCCAAGCTTCATACTTCTATATTTAAATGTAATTAAATAATTGCTACTCTAAGGCTTATTGAACACTTTAGTTTGCATTTACTATAAATAAGCACATAGCAATAAGACACTTACAATGTGCTTATAAAAGCAAACAACAGTGACGATAACAGAGATAATGCAGATATTTCTAACTTTGTTGTTCACTCCCAAAATGTATTAAATACGAAATTAACCATTCTACATATATTTCAAATCAATTTGAGTTCCGGAGTTGTTGGTGAAGTATTATAAATTAATGTAAAATGCTAAGAAGTATCATTAGAAAATAGGCTTGTCTCAAAACAAAAGGAAGAATCTCAAGTGTGTATGGCTAATCCTTTATTTAGACATGTGTGGCTTGAGATTATATTACAGGAACAACTTCCCTATTTTATACTGATGAGTGCACCCATTTACTGTAAAACTTAATTTTTTCCATTTGCCACAAAAAATTACTGAAAATTACACAAATATTATGCAAGATCATCTTAATAGTCTAATTAAAGAAACAAAATTCAGATGATCACTGAGTTATTACAGCCTTACAATACTTTCACTGGATGTTGGTGGGAAAACAAAATTCATTCTGTAGAGGCCATACTTGGCGATTTGAATATGACCTTTTCCCAGGCTATGCAAGTATAGTACAGTTTTCTCTCACCATGATGGGCAGCTACAGTCAGTGTCTGTCCCAGCCATCGCAGGATTGCCAAGAAGAGATGCTCTACAGTGAAGTGAGTTGATGAGCCATGCTGTCACTCAGTTATTTCTATTAAGTTCCTCTGAAGCTGCATCTGTAATATCAGCTATTAGCAACTGAGTCCTTTTACTGGGCATCTCACCTCTCCTGTTGATTTGGTGATGTTTGATTTCGCTTTCATTTCTCACTTTCAAACATTGCTCTCTGTGATCTCACTAGAAAACCAATCTTCTGTCAAACAAGGAAGAAATTTTTGGGGAATGTATTTCCATGCAGTGCAATGGAGCATAAATTGTGGTGGTGTCTGGTTACATCTGATAATCCAGCAGTGAATCTTTGGTATGCATCTTTTTGTGTATCAGTTTTGAATATACATTATATTAATCTAACTCTACTCATCCCATACTTACTCTGTGTAGAAGAGGAGACATAGAGTCTGATGTGCTGTGCATGTATCTCTGTGTAAATATTATTTGTCCTCTGGGTCCATTTGCAACAATACCTCTATGTGTATCTGGATATATAGATATCCATAATTGAAACACTGAATAAGGTACTAAACCATATTAAACCATATTAATGCATTTATATTCAATATAAGGAAATGGAGAACAATGAAAATGCCTTATATAAATGCAAATGCATAAATATCAAATCATATGAGTAAATATATAATGCAATCACACTCATGGAACTGAAAACACAGTTATAAATACTTAAAACTTCTTCTGTTCAGTAATGTTTTTATGATCACTTTGATTTCAGGCAACATCTAAGATAATAAGGGTCCTTATGGAGCATCATGTTCAAGCCCTTCACTTCTGAAAAGTCCATATATTAACAGTTGTGCCTAGGCTATGTTCTGTAATTTATATTAGCTTTTACTATTGAACACAAGAAATGCTTCCTTCGTTGGCACCTATCCACTTTGCATGCACGCTTCCACCAAACCTTACAGAAAGTGCCAAGTCAATTTTCACTTTATGGAAGCATTTCCGAATATCCCTTTCACAGAACTTATCATTACTGTTACTTCTTACAAGTATATGAAAAAAATGTGAAATATTTTTTTCTTTCCATGAATTTATATAGATCTGGTTCTCTGATCATTCTTTCATTCAGAAAAAGTGAACAATCAAACATAATGTTTTATATATTACTGTGGGGACTGCAAATGAGAACTGCATGCTATTAGTGGATTCTGCCATGTCAGCTCTCTCAGTAATAAGCAGCCATTCACTAAAATAATCCTGTGGATAAAATCATTCTCACCACTAGATCATTATTGCTGCTTATCCGGCTTGTAGAACCTAGGTACTGTTTTTTGTTTGTTCGTTCTGCTTTCTTGTTTTATTTTGATTTCTCTATGTATTTGACCAGGTAGTGAATTAAAAATAATACTTCTGATTATTATATTTAAGAATCAGATTTTTAATACAGTAATCATCTATCATAATTTCTGGACTATGATAAGCATTTCAAAGAGAAGATTATAGCCAGAACCAGAGAAGACAGACAACTTCTACAAGGTGGGGAGGCACTGGCCTTGTTGAATGGTATGTGTATTCGTTTTCTAAGACTACTGGGGAAAATGTTTCATGAACTGAGTCTTGGCATAATAGAAATCATTGTCTCACAGTTGCAGGGACTGGAATTCTTCAGCTGTGCAGGGGCAACCAAGACTCCTTTTGAATGTTGGGAATGGAAATCTGTTCCATGTGTGCGTCCTAGTGTCTGACAATTTTTGGCATCTCTTGGCTTCCATGCACATTGTCGTCATCTCTGCTTTCATGTTTTGAATTGCATTCTTTGTCCCTGCAGCCATACTTTTTTTCCTATGCATACATCAGTCATTACATAAGAGCCAAGCTGATTAACTGCACTTACATACTAAATGTATAAAATAATTTTCTCCAAATAATTTCATATACTCAGATAGATTTCCAATATGTGAATTTGAGGGAACATTCAAGCCATATGGGCAGTGAGGATCCAGGCTCATCTGTATGTTACTTTCTTATTCTCTGAGTTCTATTTTCTAAAAACCAGTGACATAGCAAAGAACTGACAAGACTATAAATTGACTTCCTTTTTAATATAAAGGGACTGCTTTTCAAATATTGGATAGATCATTCTGTTGTCATTCTCAGATTTTTATTTTGAGAATTGAAACCTTATCCTATATCATGTTATGATAGCTACAATTTTAATTAGGTAGGTACATGATAACTAACTTTTATTGTATTCCTGGACATAACTCCCTTTCCTTCTATTTCTCAATAATTCAGTAACATTTGTGATTATAATATAATTACATCATTTCTGCACTCCATTTGTTCTCTTCAAACCATCCCATGTAACCTCTCTTTCACCTTTATGGTCTCTCTTTTTTTAAATTACTGTTACATATGGGCACATACACACAAACACGTGTGTATATATTCCTACATAGATAAATGCAATATGCTCAGTCTATATAACCTTAGTCATGTGTGCATATTTTTAGGACAGACCAATTGGTGTGCTCTTCCCTGGAATACTTTCTCTCCTTCTAAGCACTGCATAGTTACTTAGTATTTCTTTGTCTTGGGTTGAGGTTTCATGAGCTTTATCCCTTCTAAATTAGCATGTTGATTGATGTTGTCCTTATTCAGATCATCTTTAGGCAGCCATGTTGGGGAGATTTCATCAGTGAAACCTCATACATTTCAAAGAGATTCAATATCAAAGCAAGTCTCCTGTTTCTCTGATTCTTACTAGCCTTCCTCCCTCTCTTCCAAAATAATAAGAGCATTTTTGTAGATGTAACACTTGGGATAAGTCTCTGTAACTGCATCTTGCTTGCTTGGTTGTGGTTTTCAGTAATGGACTCTGTCTGTTACAAAGAGAAGTTTCCTTGATAAAGAGAGTGGATAAATATTTAGAATGTAGTTAGTAATTATGATGGTTTGAAAAGTGATGGTTGCAGGTTGTCCTCCAAGATTCCTGACTTTACAAACCCAGGGTTTGTTGGCTAGGATACTAATACGAAGCATTATTTGCCTCTTTTGAGTCCAATAAAACAGTAATTGGTTACTACCAAGGTATGCATGATAATGGTATGCCATTTGGGTTAACATGCTACATTGACAACCTTTTTCCTATATCTTCATAAACAATTGTATTTTTCCAAAGAAACAGAATGCAGGTCTAATAGAACTGATATAAATTAAGTAGAGAACCAAAAACCATGCAAATATAACCAGATTTCTTAAGTGATTTAAAACCTATTGGGGAATTTAGAATATTTTTGAGTGGTTAAGCAAATTCGTTTTTAATTAAATTTTTTCTCCCACTTGTAGTTGAAATTTATTAATGTAACCTGCTTTTCATTCCCCAACTAAACTCCCACAGACATCAAGTTAATTCTGATGTTTTCCTCTGGAATCAGCCTCCATTTTTTTACACTCCACTCTAGATGCTAGATCATTAGCAAATTTCCAAAGAAATGGTTTTAATGTAAGTATATGAATATATATTAATTATTACACACAGATAAATATTGGTACATATGTGTGTATCATTTTCTTCTTATCTTAGTGGTAGAAATCTAATACATTAGGATGAAACAGAAATGGTCTCAGACATATACACACAAAACTGAAACACTCTAAATTCAAAAATGATATTACATTGTAGAAAAAATACAAGAAATTATATTGGACATAGTAATATTAAAAGCTACTTTCTCTAGAGAATTAATGAATTCCAAGAGCCAATGAACTGATATATTTAATGTAGTAAATTAACAGATGAGAAACAGACAAGGTAAAGAATCAATGATCATAACGAATACCTTTCAAAACTGATGGCAGAACACATTCCTGTAAAAGCAAATAGGAAAACTGCAACGCTGATGGCTATGGCTTAAAATACGTAGACAAGTTCTTCATTATTAGAAAACATGTGTATAAGCACTAATAATTATTCATATAATAAAGAGAAAATTTCATTAAAGAGGATTATATAGGTAAATGCAAAAATTAATGCAAATATATATCATTCTTTAATTTATCTAATTTAAAAGTAAATTGACTACAATATTGAGTATAAAATTGTATAAATAGAATTATGTAATGTGAACTATTGATCTTATTTTCATATTCATTTAATATAAATTTATATTATTATGTATGTTAGTTTATATATCCATATATGATAAAATTATCTAAAAGTGGGTCCTGAAGCTATCTTATAACAAAGTTTATATATTTGTAATAATTATTTTACATTAATCAAAAGCATGTTATATTAATTCAACTAGAACTAATTAGTTTTAAAAAGTTGTTATCTATTGTGATTTCTGGTATAATCATAAAAAAACAATGTATTTAATTCACCGTTACATATTTAATGAGATAAACACAGAAATGGAGGTTAGCAGGTAAAAGCAGACATGAGACAAATAGAAAAAAATTAGATTTAAATCCAATCATAACAGTTAATATCAAGATAGACTCAATAAAATGAAGCAAAACCAAAAAACAACAAATACTTGTAGAATGTAATGATGTACACTTTACAACATTAATTTCTTAGTTTTATATAAAGATATAGTAATCTATAGCATGTATGTGTGTACAGTAGAACCCTAAAATACATGGACCACCAAATTTACAAAATTGAAATGTAAATGGCATAAACAAGACAATATTATAGAATACATTTTAAAATAACTATACTTTGAAATAGATCTATCAGTTGTGAAACAAACAAAAAAATTCTCTATTGTGCAGCAGTTGCATTCTATGAGTACATATATTTAAGTAGAAGAATTTCTAACAAATTTCCAGACTTTTTAGAGAAATATCTTATTGAAAACTTTTATTTTTCCTAAATTAGAATTTCTGTTAATAAGTGTAGATAAAAATAGTAACATGAAAAAACAGATTTGAAGGTAGGACCCTACTGCTGATGACGCTACATACTGGAGACGTAGAACATAGAGAAATCAAACTGCCCCTGGCCTGGAAGCTTCATCTCCATTGTCTTCTTCTGTAATGCTGGGAGGTGCTATGCACCCAATCAGAGGAATAAAGTGATTTGCAATGAAACAAACTTTTGGATTCTACAAACTGTGAAAGACAGGCCTGGCAAGACATGCCACATGGCAAGATTGGTCCACTGGCATTAACATGATGGGAATAACTAAACATGCTTTATTGGATTTAAGTCCCACTCTACAGTGTAAAATCCATACATGATATCATTATCAAGTCAATAACTAATGGCTACATAAGGCCTAAGGGAGAATCTACTACTGTGTTTATATTCCTTCACAAAACATCATGACCAAGAAGCAAGTTGGGGAGGAAAGGGTTTATTCAGCTTACACTTCCACATTTCAGTTCATCAACAAAGGAAGTCAGGATAGGAACTCACACAAGGAAGGAACTTGGAGGCAGGAGCTGATGCAGAAGCCATGGAGGGGTGCTGCTTACTGACTTGCTTCCCCTGGCTTTCTCAGCTTGCTTTCTTATAGAATCCAGGACCACCAGCCCAGGGATGGCACCACCCACAATGGGTTGGGGCCTCCCATTGTTGATCACTAATTGAGGAAATGCCTTACAGCTGGATCTCATGGAGACATTTCCTTAAGGAAGGCTCGTTTCTCTCCAGCTTATGCCAAGTTGACACACAAAACTAGTCAGTGCAACTGCTATAATTCAACAAAAAAGAAGGAGGGGCAAACCCTAATGATTTATAGTTATTTCCATAGATCAATATCTCAGCTCTCATTTGAAACATATCTGAAGTAGACGGTGATTAATATAGAAATCTACCACTGGGCAAGGAGCAAAGAATATCATAGTAAAGAATGCTCAGCTCTAAACAAATTATATACACTGAGCCCATCCCTTCAAAGATCCGAGGGTAAAAAGAAGGTAAGATCTAGAAGCAGTGGATTGTGTAAGTAAACTGGTTTTGGACACAGCAGAGCAGTTGCACACATGAATTCACAGTAGTTTTGACAGATTGCACAAAGTATGCAAAACCAAGATATATCTATCTAATCCCAACATGGAAATGGGAGTGGACACAAACTCGTATTATTGGTCATGGAGCTACTGGCAATTGTCACCTGCTGGGAATGGAGAGTTGATTTTCTGTAAGTTTGTAGCATCCTGGTGAGTTGACAATGCTCCTCTGGAAGACAATACAATAAAAAAATATTTGAGCAGCACAGTTTTAAGAGCACAAGAAGTTCTGTGGATAAAGAAGATTTATAAATCTGGGAAGATTTGGTGGAGAGGGAGTCAATATTATCATAACATACTATACAAAACTCTTAAGGAATTAGTGAAATTTAAATAACATAAAATAAGACAATCAGGTTCCTGAGTGATGTATAAGATGCATAACATCTAAATGTTTGGAAATTACTTTGTCTTATCAGTTTTACTTTAATTAGAAACCATTAATGTTTTTTTAAAAACATGACTATGTAAGAAATGCTTTCTTTGAGAATAAAACTTTACATTATCCTACCATTGAAATATACAAGTTGTACATGGAGAACACATCTATATTTGTTTACTTTTAGAACATATGTTTGAACAGAAAAAAATCACAAATTGATAACTGTCTACAAGTGACCCAAAATGCAGAATGCATATGTATCATTTTAACTTCCATAATTTCAAACATGCAAAAATGAAGTGTTGGCACCATTGAGAAGGTAGGTGAGTTGGTACCTGATGCGTTATGTCACCTATTTCAAACATTGCCTGCTGTTAATATGCTCCTTGTGGGCTCAGAGTTTTCTAAACGATTTTACAATGTTGAAAGGCAGAGAGAAGGGGAACTGCCAATTCGAGTCCCAGCTGAGACCCACACAACTCTCCTCATCAGTAATCATGAAGTTGAACCATTCAAGCAATCCCTTAATTAATACCACAGGAGATGTGCCAAGTCTTTCACAGGATACTCCAACGCATCACACATATCCTTTGGCTTTACAAGCACCATGATAAGAATATGGAGACCTGTTCTCTCTTCTTTCAGATTAAAAAAAAAAAGCTTTAAATTTTATCCTTCCCTTACAACACTTAATTCTGTGATTCTTCTCCTCCAAGTTGATGGGAACAATGTTTCCTCCCCTGGTTTAAAAGAAAATAAAGGCACGCAGTCAAACTCAAGCTAAAACCTGCTAAGGCTGAATTCAGAAAAAAAAAAAAAAAAAGAAAGAAAGAATCTTGTAAAAAGAGCCAAATATAAAATTTAGCATGAAGAGGTGAGAGAATAAGGAAGCATTAAATCAAGCAGTATGCTTGATAAGTTTATTATTACAATTATTGAGGAAAGTCAAGCTGTAATTTATACTCTAGTACAGATTTATGCTATCAATATAATAGCTAATAATTATAAAAAGAATGTAACTCAGCAAGGAGCATTTTTAGAGGAATTATTAAACACCATTTGTCAAATCAATGGCATATAATAGTCAAATTTGCTAACACACATACCTACTCCATGATTTTCATCAATTTAAAACTCTATAGCACAGCTGTGAATTGAAATTGAATTCTGATTAATTTTTAGTGTAAAACAAAACATTACAAATGTTCTAATAGATTCTACCCCAGGAAAGAAGACACAAGCATATATGTTTAACCATTGACAAATGTTGAGAACAATATGCTTCCTGTGCCCTGCTTTCCTGTGAATTTGTTATGTGTTCAGTATCTTCTTGTAGAAAACCTGGAGAAAATGGACCCTTTTCTCTTGTGGAAATGGATTCTCTGTAGTGGATAAGCCCAATTTATATAAAATAATATATTTGCATATATATATACTCAACATATATCAAATGAATGAGCGTTTCTGGAACTTGATCAAATTGTTCATACATACACATAAATACACATAAAGAGCTAAATTTTGCATGCTGTATATGAACAGTGCCTGCAAATATGAAAATACACTTACACTTTGAAATTTATCACTACATAGTGAAAAAGATTGTGATCAGGAAATTAAAATGTTTGTATGTTAATCAGTCAAGGCCAGGATGACTTACTAATTTGAAATAAGTTACTCAGCCTCTGTGTGGTTCAAGTTCCTTACTCATAAAATAAGAGACACTTTCCCATATAAGATTGTTTTGCTTAAGGGCCTAAATATGCATTTCATATAAAGAATTCATAACTGTTTCATCACATACAATAAGAAAGGATCAGCTACTGTCATAGTAATTAACATTCTGAAGAATAAAACTTAAGAAGCAGATTTTCAGCTACATAATGTCCTTGATTTTATTGTGTCTACATATGTTTGTGTGCATGTATGTATGTATGTGTATATGGTATGAATAAAAATCCAAATTCTTGTATATTTTAGGTGATCATCTCAGACAATTTTAGTTGTATCTTGCTAGAAATATTTGTCATTCTACCTATCTTGTCTGTTACTGCATTTGTTATATATTTCATAAATTCCAATCTTTTAAAATATTTTGAATGGGTGTCTTGGGGTTTCTATTGCTGTGAAGAGACAACATGACCATGCAACTCATATAAACATAAATATTTAAATGGGCTTGACCTATGGTTCAGAGGTTCATTCCATTATTGTCATAAAAGGAAGCATGATGGCCTGCAAACAGAGGTAACAGAGAGTTCTACACCCTGATCAGCAGAAAGCAGGAAGAGAGTGCTACACTAGGCCTGGTTTGAATATCTGAGACCCTCAAAACCTGCCCCTAGTGACACACTTCCTACGACACTGTCATAGTTACTCCAATAAGGCCATACCTCTTTTTTTTTTTTTTTTTTTTTTTTTTTTGGTTTTTCGAGACAGGGTTTCTCTGTGTAGCCCTGGCTGTCCTGGCACTCACTTTGTAGACCAGGCTGGCCTTGAACTCAGAAATCCACCTGCCTCTGCCTCCCAAGTGCTGGCATTAAAGCGTGTGCCACCACGCCCGGCTAAGGCCATACCTCTTAATTATGGCTCTTTTTATGAGTCTATAAAGGCCATTTTTTCAAATCACCAAGATAGATATATTTAATAATTCAAGAAATTCTTGTTACATACCTACTGCATTTAATCATTGCTACTGTTTAATGAAATAATGACAAAAGAGTGTGTTGTTCCAGTCTCATCATATATTAGAGTAGGATTTATGTTAACACAAGGTAGACTGCCTACTTCTTATAGTAAGAAAATCCCCAGCTTCTACTTTAAATGAAAACACATGCAAGTACGCACGTGCGCGCGCACGGGCACACTCACACACACACACACACACACACACTGACATATATAATTTGTTACTATATGTAGACAACATCTACTAACTTAGAATCAAATCCACCTTCAGACTAATAGACTACTATAGTACTAAATCTGGATTTGATAGACGTTGGCATTTTCTGCCTAGCACCTGCATGCTGGTGTTCGTGTAAGCACTATGTTTATTCTTGAAGCCAGTCTACTAAATTAAAGAGTTGTTAAATCCTTCTATGTGCCAGGCTCTGAGAGAAACCCTGACCCAAGCGCTGATAAAAGTTCCAATCCTTGCCTCCAGAGAGTGGTAGAGAAATAGATACATAAACAGAACATGAGCTCATTTATACTGAGGGTGTGAGCTGAGTTCTTGGAGGTTGTGTAGGAAAATCAAATAAAGACTAGCAAGAGTTTAGAGTCTTGAAAAGTGAGAGAAAGTGTAAATGTAGGAAAAGAAAGATATGAAACTTGGAGTCTGTGAGAAAACCTTACATCATTATTCTTTATGTTTATTAATGAAAAAAAAGCAAAAGACATATTTTGAAAGTAGAATGAGAATTAGAACGATACTAGGAGAAACTACCAAGCAACAACATGAAACAAAGCTAGAAAAGACAAACAAAAGAAAACAAAGAAACAGTGTCAGGAGAAAACAGTGAATAATAACATTCTTTTAACATATTACAGTGTGAGGCAAATCCTGCTGGTCTTCAGACTAAAAATAATTCCCTTACAGCCCGGAATGGAACTTATAAAGTGTTACGGGAATGTTTTTATAGATATTTAGAACTTATAAAGATTCTGTTTTATGGAAAAACAAAAATGCCTTATGTATAAAATAGGCCAATTGACCATCTGAAATATTTTCTAAGGGTGAACAATAATATTAAATTCCTATTCATATGCATGGCCACTCTGTACTTCTTATAAGCTAAAAAAAAAAAAAGACATATGTCTGGCATTTCACATTCATAAGATAAGTTATCAAGGCCACTCAGGTGTCTGACTTAAGATTGTTGTGTGCTCATGGATAATATCCTGATGAATAGTCAAAAGAGAGAGATGGAATTTGCTTTATATGGAAGTCAAAGGCCTGTTTTGTTGCTAAGTGTCACCCATTTTGTTTCTGATATTTATTCACACAAACCTAATCAGCAATAACAGTATCTATCTGAGACTTAGAACAAGGAGTTTCCCAATTAATTGCCCTAAATCTCTTCTTCATTAGTTTTGTTGAAGATCTGCATAGTTCAACTGAACTTTGGTCTCTTGAACGTGCCTTTCTGTTGTTACAGACATCATTTACTTATGATTCTTATGTAACCTGACTATGAAGAATGAGTTCTGTATTATCCCTCACGACTGAGAGTTTTGGTTGGAACCTGAATTCACAAGGACTTGCAAAAATACCAGAAAAGGAAATACCGAGTGGGGACCCTGAGTACAGAGTTAGGAACCAGTGGGAATTTGGTTTCGGTTGAATTAAATTTGTCCACCATCTGGTTAAAAGTAATAAATCTTAAACTTTCACATGTTGTTTGGGGTTGCTATCTTGTTTTCTGACAACCCATCCTGAGTAAAATTCAAACTACAATGGGAAGAAAGGAACAAGTCAAATATCTCTACTGAGACCTCATCCTTTGTGGTCCGACAAGCAAGGAAATGAGCTCTTAAATTGTGTCTAAGGGAAGCAGCATTCAGTACAGCCCATTAGCACTTTTGCATACCTACTTTTCTTCTGCTCTATGTCCTATCTAACATATGTAATATATCCAAAACTGCATCCTTCAGACTCCCGTGTCAAATAAATTCAGGTTGAATATGGCTAAATAAATAAATAAATAAATAAATAAAAACCAGGGTCCTGTGGTATCTGTACAATCAACTGCTTCAGCAATTCCGATTTCCTGTGGTTCCAAATTCCTGGAGATGATGCAGGCTTCTGAGCTCTGGAAACGCTATTGGATTTTGTTCCTTCAGTTTGGTATTAGTAAAAGATGACTGTGGGCTCACCTGTGGTTGTCTTTTGAAACTTTCTTTAAGTTTGTTTCTATTACTTACACGACTGCTTTCCTTGGGTAAATTAGGCTTGTTTTCAATCTTTAGAGCAGTGTTTGCCATCTTGACTTAAAGTAACTGGAGTCATTTCTTGTACCAGGGTTAGTCTAAGGATGGAAATTTTAAGCTAAGTATCAGAGGTGAAATATACATCTTCTTGAGTGGTCACGGATTTACAGTAATGCTAGGATTATATGATTACCTATAGTTTCTGAGAATAAAGTGTCTGTATAATGGAAGACTATGGAAGAAGTCTGACTAGTTTCGCATAGTTATTCACTATGACCGTTGGGATGTTTACTCCAGTTGCAGTGGAAAACTCACTTTCCCTGGCACATGAACAGACTTGCACAGAAAAGGTGAGAGAAAGTGCAGGCTCAGGTCATTGGTTTCTCCTCTCAAATGCACAAGAAGCAGCAAGAGCTACAAGTTGATCCTTGATTCACCTAGCAAGACGGTTCAGTGGGTAAAAGCCCGTGCTGTTGAAGCATGACAACCGCTAAGCTAAAAACTAGAGGGGAAAGAACAGAACTAACTCTGCAATGTTGTGTCTGATCTCCACATGTGTACCGTGTCATGTTCACAGCCGTGCACAAGCAGACGTGCACACATTTATACTCACAAAGTAATAGCCATAAAGATTTTCACAAGCTTTTGGTTCTGGGAGTTGCAGAGAAAACATGCTGCTCACCAGGATATACTCACCAAGATTCTTCACTCTTGAAGATGAGGATGAAAATCAGTTGTACTGTCAATTACAGCAAATGAAGGCATTGACAAAGATGGAATAGGGCTACAAAATTTAGGGTGAATATTTCACAGACTCAACTGAGTCGATGAACCATTATTAATCTTCTTTTTCGAGAAGAATCTCTGCATCCTTCCATCTTTGAGGATGCTAGCTGCATTAACAACAGAATGCACTCTTATGAAGAAGTTTGAAACATGTGCCCAATGTTTAGAATAAAAGAGACAATTTTTTTTCTTGAGTACTGAGTCTTGAATCTGTGGTTATCTTCTACCAACCACAAAATAAGAAGAACAAGAAAAGGCCTGATCCTCTTTAAATCAACTCAGGAGTAGCTTTGAAACTGGAAGAATACAGCCAGTGTTAGAATTACAACCTGGCTTTCTTTCTATAAACTATCAGATTACATCTCTTCTTAGTATCTACATTCACAAAACCCAGTAAGAGCTGAAGGTTAGAGAGGCATGGCTGATTCATAAAGGCAAAGCTCAAACACAGAAGGTAGGTTGGACAGTATGGAAAACCTCCTGAACTCAGAGCAAAGCAATGGAAATTATAAAGTAGATTCCACTTTTGCCCATCTTCACCCACATCATGTTCAAAACTTTAGAAGCCCACAGCCAGTGTTGGCATGTAACATCAGGAGTAAACACCTGCGCTGCTGTTTTTGTTTCTATTCTATTTGGTCTCCTCTCTTTTCCCTTACTTTTTTTTCTTTTGATATAGGGAATTTGTGCATGTCTCTTGGAAGAAGGAACTTTTCTTTTTGTCTTGTTTTGTTTTGTTTTGTTTTGTTCTTTTCTGTTGTTTTTACAGGTGCTTGCAATTGAGTTTCCCCTAGGTCTCCCAATAGGATGTAGGTTTGTACTATGGAATAGTTCTGGAATAATTGAGGTTTGGTAACTCTGAGGAGTGGACGGAATAGCGTTTTCATGATGAGGTAAGAATAAACCTTTGGGAATGAAGAACAGACAGAATGTAACAGATTGGACCTGGATCTTTCCCAAAAGTTTGTGTGGTAAAGGATTTGGGTTTCAGCCCATAACTCTATCAGAAGGAAGCAACATCTTTAGGAAATGAGCACTAATGCATAGCTGTCTGGTCACTGATGACAAGCCTTCAGAGGGATAGTGGGATTCCAGCCCAGTTCTTTCTCTTCCTATAGTGTTTAGCCCTAAGTGACCATTGTCTCTGTCGTGTGGTCAGGCCATGATGAATTGTGTTACAGCAGGCTGTAAGTAATTTGGCTTATTACTGATGGACTACAACCAGCAAAATAATAAGACAAAATAAAACTTAATTCTTTATAAGTTTGTTAACCTAAGTATATTGTTAGAGTAATAGAAAGCTGACCAACACAGGACATCATTAAATAGATCAGTGAAAGGTGTTTATCTTGGACTTGTTTCCCAAACATATACCTATCACTGGCTAATAAGAAATTAGAACCATAAACTAGACTACAATAGAACTCTCAGATGTATATAAACCTGTAGAAGACCATAATACTCTTCTAGGCAAAGCTTTTTGTCTGAGGGCAGAGTTTATGGTAAAACTTATGAATCTCTTGCACATGAGCTTCCTCTTACTTTTCCACGATTGTGAAATGAGTTCACTGTTTGGAAACAATCGTATGCAGAAGAAATGGATATAAATAAGGCATTTTGCAAATCTACTAATGGATGTTCTGGCATGAGTACTTCAAACAAGGAAGGCATGTTCATATGTTCGTAATCCCAGAAAGACGAACTGCTGCCTCACACCTGTGGGAAAGAGGTCAAATCTAATCTAGCTGCAAGAGCTACTAGCTGGTTCGCAGCTGGTGTCCACATCAGCCTTATTGAGGCCAAGCCTATGTTTTTTTGATCCCATATCTATGTCATTTCTCTCTTTACATGTATATAAGGCCTTTGAAGGGGCCTTGGGATATTTGGGGGGAAAAGGGCAAATTACATATGCAGGATGGCCCATCTTATCCATTCATGTGATTATTTAAACCATCCATTAGACAACCCTGAACTGTTAGTCTTAGCCTTTTACACACATTCTAGTTCTGGAAATACTCTTCTTAAAGTCCTTCTCATTGGAAATATTATAGTTGTATTATTCATAGCCTTTTCCCTGTAAGTTAAAACATAATCACTAGCAATGAGTTAATACATATTAATAATTTATATTTATATATACATATATACATGTACACACATACACATATAATATATATAGTACATATATATAACGTATATACATATATAACATATAGACATAGATATTTACCATATAGCTTGACATATTTCATTCTCTTTTAGCTTCTACATCAGGCTACTGTGAAACATATATGCTGGGCCAAAAGCTAATGTACAAATTTATCTGTAAGGCATATGCATGCTTTTGCTTCAGTTCATTGGTCTTTAAGAACACAATATGAGGGAATATGGAGAGGGTTAAGTGAAAAGCGAAGGAACTGGTAATGTCATGTTTTTCGAGTTTGAGCCATCTGCTTATACTAAATGCCTGTGCCTTCTGTATCAGCCAGAAACCTGGTCTTACACAGCATTGCCACTTTACTTTACAATGAAATCTTGGAGCTAATATCAGATATAGTGATTCTATAGTTAATATAGACACAATATGTGAAAGTAAGATGATTCACGTGTTCTATATTTCATCATTCATTTGGAAACTGCTAAAGAGCCTCCCAGCAAGCCAATCTGCCCCGAGTACTCTCCTCGTTATTAATTGTGCCTTGTCATTAGGTACAGGTGTCAGAGCAGACTGCAGCTTGGATTCAGTCTGCTACACAACATTCTAACACTCCAAGTTTTTCTCCAAAATGACAGCTTTATGAACTTCCTAATAAATGTAACAGGGAACATGGTCTAGGATTCAATAAAAATGTATAATTTATATTACTGTAGCTTAGATTCTTCCTAACAGCAGCATAATGAGTATTAAGTTGCCTTTAATTTTAGAGAAAGAGTCCCCAAAAATACAAGTTTAATGAATCCAGCCTGTCTTTACCCAACTAACATACTAAATCTCTGATTTTTATTGTAATTTTAGTTTGACATTTCTTTTTGTTTTATTTCCATTTCTTTTCTGTTATTTTTTATTGGTTATTTTAATTTACATTTCAAATGTTATCCCCCTTCCAAGTTTCCCCACCACAAGCCCTCTATCCCATATGCCCTCCCCAATGGTTCTATGAGGGAGCTCCCCCACCTACCCACCCACTTCTGCCTCACTGCCCTAGTATTCCCCTACACTGGGACATTGAACCTCCACAGAACAAAGGACCTCCCCTCCGATTGATGCTAGATAAGACAATCACGTGCTACATATGCAGCTGGAGTCATGGGTACCTCCATGTGTACTCTTTGGTTGATAGTTTAGTCCCTGGGAGCTTTGAGTGTTCTGGTTGATTGATATTGTTGTTTTTCCTATAAGGTTGCAAACCCCTTCAGTTCCTTCAGTCCTTCCTCAAACTCCTCCATTGGGGTCCATGTGCAGAGTCCGACTGTTGGCTGTGAGCATCTGCATCTGTATTGGTCAGGCACTGGAAGATCTTCTCATGGGACAGGTATACCTGGCTCCTGTCAGCAAGTGCTTCTTGGCATCAGCAATAGTGTCTGGGTTTGGTGTCTGCAGATGGAATGGATCCCTAGGTGGGGCAGTTTCTGGATGGCCTTTCCTTCAGTCTCTGCTCCAATCTTTGTCCCTGAGTTTCATTAGACAGGGACAACTATAGGTTAGTAATTTTGAGATAGGTGGATAGTCCCAACTCACAATTATGAAGAAATAGCAAAATAACTTTCTCTCTGGCTTGTTTTACTTAACATAATAGCATCTATATCTATCAACCTTGGTGCACAGTTTGCTATTCTATTCTTCTTTGTGGATGAATAATACTTTAGTCTGCATTGGTAACATTTTCTTTACTCTTTCATCTGCTGAATGGCACAAAGACTGATTACATATCATAGGTCTGATTATTAGAATGTGAATAAACATAAAAAAATAAAGCAAAAAACCCTCCATATGACAAAGAAATACAAAACGAAAACCAAAAGGCACACAACAAACATGGAGCCTCTTTTTTATTGGCTCTCTACTCCTGAGCATGGAGCCTGCAGTGAAGCTTACTTAGATGTAACCAGTGGCCCCTCCATTGGAGAAACTGAACTTCCCCTTTCGCATCAGGTATCAATGCAAAAAGTTTCTTGGTTAGGAGTGGAACTTTGTGTCTAGTTCTCCTTTAAAATGCTGGGATTTTATCTGGCTTGGAAGTGTGTAGGTTTTGAGCATGGTGTCACAGTCTCCACTGTGTATATGTGCACCTACTCTGTCGAGTCTGAAAAATGTTCTCATCTAACACCTCGGGCTCCGGAATGTCAGACATTCCATTTAGCATGGCTGGTCTGGTATCACTGGATTATCGGCCAAGAATAAATAGTTTATTCGAAGAATTAAGCATTTATTGTCTGGAAAGTTTTTATTAATCCCCAAATGATCAAATCCCCATGAGGTAAATTGAAATTAAAAATTACAATAGTATCATCATTACATGGTGACCTATTAGGGTCTATAATTTATGAGTACAGAGCAAAGTATTGCTAATTTTACTTACCACTTGCTACCAAGTAAAGCACAAGCCATTTCTCAACAGATAATTTAAATATATTTGCAGTTTATTCACGTAGAGTTAATAGGCACAAAATCTTATAAGGCCATTTTCTACATTCTTGCTGGTTTAGGAAAGAATAATGTTTACAAATAATTAATTTAAGGCTCACAGATAAACATACATTTATAACTTCAGACTATTAGATATAGTTTTATTGTATTTCCACTGGCTTTCTATTTGTTTATTTGTATAATAAAAATACTGTGCACTGATTTACTGGGTGTGAAGCAGTATACTGGGTTACATTTTCTGATGTATTTTCAGAAAACATGCAAAATGATTCGATATAATTACAAATAGTTACAAATATTAAAAATAAATGAATTAATAAATAGTTGATAGATTTTCAATTTAATTTGTTGAGTAAGTACTTTGAATACAGGTAATTTTAGAAGAGTGCTTTTGTTCAAAACTACTAGCAAACAAAATAAGGGTTACAAATTTGGCAACACTGGTCTCATGAATCTATGTTTTTCCATGTGGTTCTCACCATCAATAGTATCACTAATCTCTAAAAGGTCATTAAAGATGTAAATTCATATACTGAACCCAGTCCACATGATTACAAATTTGTGTGAAACAAAATGTATGTTTTCGTGTTCTGAATGATGCTAAATCCATGTGAGCAGAAACAGCCTCAGAATCAGTTTCATTCTAGGTGTGACACAGCACCTGAGATTTATAAAGACTCCTGTCACAACAAATTCAGTCTGCAGCTCTTTCATTCACTCCTCCAGATCCTACCCTATGTTACCCAACAGTTAGCTATAGTTTCCACCACTATAAAGAGATGCCATGACCTAGACCACTTTTGTTCAAATGCTTAATATTTAATTTATTGAAGAAATTTACCTAGCCCTTCATAGAAAATACTAAAATACTGCACAGTAGGTGGTCTCAAGTCCATTTTAAATATTTCAACTTCCCAACTACCAATTTTGAAACCCTGCAAGCTTCAGACACCTGTATTGTAGAATAATAATGCCACACGGATATCACTAATCTTTTTATTATTTTAAGATGGATTTTTAAAATTTATGTATCAGAAGTGCTCCTTCTAAAGTGAGCCTAGTGGGCATTCATTGTTTACCCATTTCCAGGGCAAAACATTCTTTTTCTTTTTCTTTTTACTTTTCCTTTTCTTTTTAAGTTTATTCTTTAATCTTTTTTACTTCAGTCCAGACATTATCTCCCTCTGGCTTACCCTCCAACCATTCCATATCTCCTCCCTGTGCCACCTCCCCCAATCCCCAAGAGGATATCCCCACACTAGCAGACCTCCCCACTCCCTGGAGCCCCAAATCTCTCAAGGATTAGGTTCATCTTCTCTGACTGAACCCAAACCCAGCAGTCCTCTGCTGTATATGTGTAGGGGGCCTCAAATCAGCTGGAGTATGCTGCCTGGTTGGTGGGTCAGTGTCTGAGAGATCCTGGGGTTCCAGGTTAATTGAGACAGCTGATCTTTCTATGGGGTTGCCTTCCTCATTAGCTTCTTCCAGCTTTTCCCGAATTCAACCGCAAGAGTCATCAGCTTCTGCCCGTTGGTTGGCTGCAAATATCTGCATCTGACTCTTTCAGATGCTTGTTGGGCCTTTCAGGGAGCAGTCGTGATAGACACTTTTTTGTAAGCACACCATAGCAACAGTAATAGTGTCAGGCCTTGGGATCTACCTCTGAGCTGGATCCCAGTTTGGACCTGTCATTGGACCTCCTTTTCCTCAAGCTCTTTCCAATTATTTTTCCTAAAGTTCTTTCTGACAGGAACAATTTTGAGTCAGTTTTTGACTGTTGGATGCCAACCCCATCCCTCCAGTTGATGCTCTGGCTTTCTACTGGAGGTGGACTCTACAAGTTCCCTCTCCCCACTGTTGGGCATAAACCTAGTTATTCCACTCTTGGATATATATCCAAAAGATGACCCACCATGCCACAGGGGCATGTGTTCTACTATGTTCATAGCAGCCTTATTTGTGATAACCAGAAGCTGGAAACAACCCAAATGTCCCACAACAGAAGAATGGATGCAGAAAATGTGGTTCATTTACACAATGGAATACTACTCAGCTATCAAGAATGAAAATATCATGAAAATGGATGAAATTAGAAAATATCATCCTGAGTGAGGTAACTCACACCCAAAAGGTCATGCATGGTATGTTCTCATTAATAAGTGGATATTAGTCCAAAACGTACAGAATATCCAGAATATAATCCACAGACCTCAATAAGGTTAACAAGCCAAAGGACCCAAGTGAGGATGCCTCAATCTCACTTGGGAAGTAGAAGAAAGCAATCATAGGAGTGAGGAGGGAATGAGAGACCTGGGTAGGAAAGAGGACAAGTAGGAAAAAAGGGGGAATATTATTAGATACTGGGGGGGGGCAGACTGAAGCCCTGAAGGTTAGCAGAAACAATGGAAACAGGCAACCTCAGGAGGTAGGTAGGATGTGGGGGGGGGGTCCTCCAGAATGAACCAAAGACCTGGGAGGTGAGAGACTCTCAGGGCTCAAAGGAAGGGACTTTAGAAGACAAAACATCCTTACAAAGGCAAACATTGATATGGGGCTGACTTATAGTTTCAGAGGTTTAGTCAATTATCATATGAGGAAGCATGGCAGCATGCAGGCAAACATGGTGTTGGAGAAGGGTTGAAAGTTCTTCATCTTCATTCCAAAGCAAACAGGAGAGATTAGCATCCTCAGGCAGCTAGGAGGAAGCTTTCTTCTTCAATAGGTGGGGCCTGAGCATAGGAGACCTCCAAAATCCATTCCCACTGAGACACTTCCTCCAACCTGGCTATACCATACCACTCCCGATGGGCCAAGCATATTCAAACAACCACAAATTCTACACAGAGATAATGATTTACACAAAGCACCATGCACTCTTTGAACCTGGATTTTATTCAATATTTAGTAGTAAAATTGATAGGTGTCCTTTTAGGAGATGTGGGGAAGGACAAGAGGATTTAAATGTGCTTATTCTCCTAGATTCTTACTTGGTGTGTGGCCTTAGCTGAGTTCATCCCTTAATTTTAACAGCACTATCTGAACAACATCAACTATTTATAGAGAATGACCATTGTATCTTTTGTGAATGACTTCATTTGTTTTAAAGACTGTTACATTTCTAAATTGTAATCACACCATTTCTTCCTTATCCTCTCCCTCCTATAACTCTCTTATAGACTCTAGCTCTTACTGTCTTTCAAATTCATTGATATATGTATAAATATATATGCATTATATATTATATATTTAATTATATATATATAGAGAGGTATATACATATGATTCCATAGATAAATAGGTATAGATATACACACATATGTATACATGTATATGTATATATTATATATTGTACATTATATAGAGTTCACATAATGTTGCTGATAGTTTCTCTATCAGAGAGAGAGCCTTTTCCTGTCCAGATTAAGGTATCCATTACCATCAACCTTGTTCAGTTTTTGTTTTGACAGCCATGTTGGTGAGCCTTCATGAGTGTATGTTCTGACATTTCTAGGAGACATAGTCTCACAGCAAATTTCCTCTTCCTCTGTGTTAAAATCCTTCCTCCTTCTCTTCTACAATAACCCCCTGAGCCTTAGGGACAGGAGTTCTGTTGTCGATAAATCAGTTAGGACTGGGATGCACAACTCTCCATTTTGATTGGTTGCAATTTTCTGAAATGGTCTCTGTTGCTAAGACATTTCTTTAATGAAGGTTGCTAACTACCCGTATCTCAAGGTATAAGGGCAGGTATTTAGAATTTCATTTGTAATTCTTCTGCAAATTAAGCTTTAGCTACAGTTCTTTAGCTTTTCCTATTATGCCTTTCTATCCTACATTCCCAGGCCTCTCATTATGAATGTTTCTCCTATTATTATGATGGCTACTGGTTAGTTTTTGCATCCATCCTTTTAACTTAAATTAAGAAATGGTTTCATTTTGTTTATTTAAAAAAAAATCTATGTATTAGTGATCTTTTTCCTTCCTTGCTATGACAAAACAATTTTGAAGATGGAAGGGGCTTATTTGGTCTCACAGTTTCTAAGTAGAGCCCATCATGACAGGGCAGGATGGTGAACACAGCTTTTGTCCATGACTCCTTAGCTATACACATCTCAGTGATCCGTGTTACCAAAGGAATTATAGAGGAAGGAAAGCATAGCTGTTAGGTTCCTACATCTTCAGTTTCAGATCCCAGTTTATGGGTGCTGCCGCCTATAGTTAGTGTGTCTTCCTTCCTCATTTTAAACATCTCTGGAGATGGACCAGGTGACTCCAAACACAGCAAGCTGACAGTGATGGTTAACATTATCCTAAACATCACTGTAACATAATTGTAGTATATGCTTAATTTAAACATATTTAAACTTTTTTTCTAAAATAACTTACATATATATAAAAGTTTTCCTTGGGCTTGTCATTAGTATGGCAGTGGCTTTAAATAGTCAGGTTAGTCTTGGAAACAAGCTGAGAAACGAGGGCTGTTTTGGGGAGAGTGGACAACTTTGTAAGTGATGAACACCAATTTAGCTTCCTCAACTATACCTGGCAGACCATGCTTCCTTACGATGCTCCTTAGCTGTTAATCTTGAAAAATAAAATGAACAACAACAACAAAAAATAGTCAGGTTAGGATTATGTATCCTACAGTAACAAACAGTTGCAAATACCTCAGTGGCTTCATATGATATAGCATGTTTGAGGACTCATATAAAACTAAGTATATTATAATCATCTCAGGGGTATGAAGAGGTATCTTATAGTGATTTTTATTTGCGTGTCACTCAACACTAATAATACTGAAAAGAACTTCCCTGGGTTTTTGTTTATGTTTTCTTGGGGGTGGGTTTTTGTCCTGTATATAAATTTTTTAAAGAAATGTATATTCATATCTTTGCCTACTTTTATTGGGATGTTAATGGTTTTAATATTGCCTTGTCAACTATATTATTATCTTTACTTCACATATTTGGCCTCTAGATCAGAAGGAAATGAATTTATTCCATTGAGTCCATAGTCAACATTGTTTGTTTTGATATGCCAGTGCAAGCTAACTAGACACTAGCATTTTGCTATTTGTTCTTAGAATATAGTGATGCTATTGGACATCATCCCACATGCTCTAATGAACTCTGTCCATTAAACAAGCTCTATCTTTGCTAACAAGGCTATTACACCAATCCCAGGATTGACTCCAGTGGTATCTCTCTGTATATTCAACCTCAAATACCACCAAATATTCTCATCATACTAAAATTAATTTCAAAAAATAAAATGACAGCTATAACCAGTGATTTCCTGTGAGAAGATTTCCCTACTTAAAATAATTATCTCTGGTTATAAAATAAAAGTTTCTTATTTCCTTAACTTTTAGATAATTTTCAGATGATAGAATTTTTAGATAAAATAAATTTTTTTCTGGAGAATGTCATTTGGTCAATGATGTAGTTTGCTTTTCATTTCTGTGATAAAACATTTATCAATCAAAACCAACTTGTGGAGGAAAGAGTTAATTTCGTGTAAGAACTCCCAGTTCACCATCTATCACTAAGAAAAGTCTTGTGGGGAACAGAAAGCTCAAACCTGGTGTCAGGAGCAGAAGTAAAAACATAACGAGCACAATCAATAAGATTTATTGGAGAAGTATCAATTTTATGGGTTTATCATATTTTTATGGGTATATCATATTTTTTAAAATTTTTTATTAGATATTTTCTTCAAATGCTATCCCAAAAGTCCCCTATACCCTCCCCGCCACCCTGCTCCCCTACCTACCCACTGAATGTAGAGAGGTATCAATTATATTGTGCCTGTTATGGTTCCTCTTTCTTAGAATCACCACGGAAAGACACCTCTGGATATGTCATTGAAGGTGTTTCTAGAAGTGTTTAACTGAGAAGACACATCTTGAATATGGGCAACCCCATTTCAGTTCCTAGAGTTTTGGACCAAATGAAATGGCTAAAGCAACCTGTGCACCCTCATTTATCATTCTCTACTTCCTGACTGTGCATATGGTGTGTTCAGCCATGTCACCGTCACCCTCTTCTCTCATGTCTTCCCCATCATGATATACTGTACCCTGAATTCTGAGCACAAATATGCCCTTTTCTCCTTAAGTGATTTAGTTGGGTATTTTGCCACAGTAGCAATAAAAGTCATTAATGCACTGAAATAAAATGGTTTATGTCTTAATCCTTTTCTTCATGGGCACTTTGTTTTCTCCCATTGGAATGGGTCATTCCCCTTACCTGCTGAAGAGCTGTGTCCTCTGGGAGTATTAGATTGAAATTCAAGGGCACAATTATCTTACTATACAACACTCCAGGTATAACAGCTTCCTGTGGGCATTTTATCCTTTGCAATACAATATAGTTTACTAAATATTTAGTGAGCAAATTCCCCATATTGATATTAATTTAAACTCTTTGCTTTTGAAATTTTCATATATGAATATGGTATTTACATTGTTTGTCCTTTTTCTCCCCTCTCCATATCCTCGTGTTTAGGGCTGACCTCTTACTTGGTAGTGGATAACAGATTGGGACACTTGTTTCAGAAGGAGACTGATTCTCCTCTCAAGAACCATTACTGGCCTATAGCTCCTCATTTAGTGGTGGGACTTCGTAGCACTTTCTTCTTTGAGTTGGCTTGTCAACCAGTATTGTCACTATACATATCTTGCCTAGGAAATTGTTTTTTGACATCTCATGAGTGCAGCACCTGGGTCATATCTAGAGGATACTATTTCACAGCCTATCTTTTGGTTCTGACCCTTCCTTTGAGATGTTCCTTGAGGTTTAAACAAATACTATTTGAAGGTGAACTGCTCTGTACTCCAGTTAAGAGAAGCCAATGGCAGCATTGTATAGGAAGTTAAAGGTTATCTTTTCATTAACCTTTTTTCTTTTGATAAGATATTCTGTTACATATTTGAGAATATTTTAATTGAATATGAGCAAACCTAAAACTGAAACACATTCAATTTTATTCAAAACAATGATGGAGTTACAATGAGGGGACATTTTACTTGTTATCACTATCAATTATGAATGTTGCCTTTTGGCTCTGTTCCTCAAATGTGCACTCATAGTTTATAAAGATGTTGGTAATTCATTTTGTTTACAAATCACAAGAAACAATTTACATACAGAGCTGGAGTTTTTAGACATTTCTCCCCAGAGGGCATTCATATTTGATAAATTGCTGATAGAAATGCAAGGCAATTAAGTCGTGGTGACCTTGGCAACCAGGAGATGTATTTTTCATCAGCATAATATCGCTGCTTTATTATATCCTGTACACAAGATAGCATGTCAGACCACTATCACGTGTCATTTCTTATCCTTCAAATGCATGTTAAGATTTTATTTCGCGCTGATTGAATTCTTGTGACAGCTTGCTGTTTATTAGGCCAAACTGAATGCATTCTTACAATATCTACTTTTTCACGGAAATAAAAGCCTCACAATTGCCAAAAGTTAAAACAAGCATGCACATATGCACTGATTTTATCTTATTTTTCTGTTTTTGATACCATAATATAAATCAAATATTCTATTATATTCTGCATTTTTATCTTGCTGCATTTGAAAATGTTTTATGCACTATTCTACCCATCACTATATTGATAGAGCACTTTCATCCTTCATGCACACTGCCTCTCTTTTCTCAGAGGTAACCTTCCCCAGGAGTTAGTATGTTTGCTTGCAAGCCTTTCTTTCTGTTTCTGTAAACAACTCATAGGGTGGTGAATGGAGCCCTTGCTCTAATTACTCTGCCCTTCCTCTGCCCCCAGGTTAATTCCTACAAGAAACATAGTATATAATATTTACTCTCACCAGCTTAGTGATTTCATAATGCTGTACCCTATCAAATAGTCTTTAATATATTATTATTTTCTGCTCAAGCATCTGGAGCTTAGCTTGTTATTATCATAAATGATGCTGAATGTTTCTTGTTTCATGATCATTTTCCTTCAGATGATGCCTGTGGATAATAACTTCCATAAACTGGCATCTATTGTTAGTCATTTTGTAGCTATTGCATCTGATTCACTGTTTTGATGCTCTATAGCCTCACACAGCTCCCAGTGCCTACATGAGTCATCTCCTCTCATTACAGACACATTGTGAGTCAGGGGAAAAAAGGCTCTAACAGAATGCAATTAGAGAGAGAGCACATCCACCTAACAATTATTGGAGCAAATTATTATCAGTACATTATTTTAGCTATTGCAGGTAATCAATTACTGAGCTTAGTTTATAAAGTGAAATTTATTATAGGTCCATATGTATAAAATCAAGATATATGCACAGTTTGCTATTATCTGAGGATCCAGGAATCTATCAGAAGTCTTGAAACATATTTCCTGTGGGAGAGGAGAGAAGACTGTAGTCATATCTTAGTCTATTAGTTGTTAATGGTTCTGTTGCATTCACTTTAAAATTTAACATGATTTTTTTTTTCCAAATGAGTTCAAGAGCTTCATGATGAACCAGCATCTTGAATAATTGATTGCCTCTCAACCTCCACCATTTGGTAGTTCAACCTTTCCTTGCATGAATAAATTATCCTATTCCTCTGATGTAACAAGTTTTAGAAATCAGAATGACCTTACAAGTTTCTGCCTTCTATGCCTGAGTTTTATTACATCTAAACATCTCCTACCAAGAGATCTGAGCAATAAGGCAAAGGAACAATGATATGCTCTATGCAAATATTTCAAGGTTGGAGAAACTAAAGATTATATTTTGATAATTACTGTTGCCATGGGATAAAACCATAGATTTCTCATACCAAAAAGCTGTCCCTCACAGTGTATCATCTTCTTCAAATAGTTCAAATTTAAGTTTTAGATATCTCACAATGATGATTTACAGACTAGCTATGTTGCCTTTAGACAGTCTGGTATTCAATGTTAATTTAGTAGTGTATTGATAAATCACATGTAATTATACAACACTAAAAAACACAGGATAATGCCTGTTTAATAACTATGTCTTTACATTAGTTCAGAAACTTACACTCTTTATACTCTGAGAATAGAGGAAATTTTAAGGTTTCTATATGGCATAGTTTATGAAAGGAAGAAATTTTTCATAAGTATATAAACTATTTATTAACAGATAAGGTCCAGGCAGACCCTCATTTCTTCTTGGATACACCCAGGGTATGGCCTCAGTTGTCAGTAGACTTAGTGTGATAACCTCAGACAAAAACCCCAAACAAGGTGCAGCTCCCTATGGGCCATAATCTTCTTCAGTCACTTCAGGTCTGTACTGTCTTAGATTATGCATGATGGTGATCATACGTTCCACTCAATGTGTGATCTCTGAGTTCTCCAGTCCTCTTAGTGAGGTCAATGTCTACTCTCCTCAACACCACATAAGCACAACTCTACCCACACCCTTAGTGGCAGTGATGTTGGTGTTAAGTTCTCAGAAAATGTTTTGGACTATAATAGAGATCACTAGAGACGTGGTGGCAGCACAAGCAACAACATGTAGGCCTCTTGTGGAAAAGATGAGAGGTAGAACATTTAATATCACAGTCAATGAACTTCTGGACTAGAGAGATATTTCAATGGTCACTAGTACTTGTCACCCTCCCGAAAGATCCTGGTTTGATTATCTTGGCACAACTGTAACTTGAAACTATCTGTAACTCCAATACCAGAGGATCCAATATCTTCTCCTTGGCTCTGTGGGCATTAGACATTTATGTGGCTCATAGACATACATGCTAGAAAAACACAATAAATATCATTAAAATAAAATTTTAATATCAAGAGCATTCACACTTCAACTTAGAATCTTAATTCCCAGTCTAGTGGGAGATCAAAAATTCAAAATTGTCTTTATCTTGAGATGGCTATAATGCCCAATTCTCATTAGAGAAGAAATAAAAAGGCTTTTGATATTTGTGGCCTAGGGTGATGAATCATTTCAAATTTTTATCTGTAAATATTATTTAGGTGAACTTCATATATTCCATTTCCTTTCAGTTCGAGAACCTGAAGACAAATGAAGACAGAACCATGTGATACACCCCTGCTTTAGCCAGCAATATTGAGTGCCTACAAGGAATTGGGCTCTCTGTTATTGAAAAAATATATATTTCTCCAAGGATCTAGTTCATTAATATCCCCTTTCAGAAATATATGGATTTTAATAATCTTACATTTAGATGGAATTAGCCAGTGGGGTGAAGACAAGCCCCTCCTTACATACAATTGTCTAGAGTTCCAACTTGCCAGATGGCGTAAACCAGATATGAATGAACAAAAAAATATATGTCCAAAACTTCCCTTTGATATGTGTGTCCCTGGCCCACACCTGTGAGTACAAATTATATTTAAGTGTATCATGCTACAATTCTCAAAGCCCTATGCTTTCATTTGTATGAGGCAAAATTAAATCCAGTAAGTTTCTGGTGTTTCCTCCATCCATTCTCTAGGCATCTGCAGAAGCATATAGGTGTAGAGAGGTAAGCATTCTTGGTTATAATGGTGTTATGTTTTGTGATCTAATATCATGTACCCTGTGACTTAATATTGCTCATCAATTAAAAAACATAGATTGAGGGGGAGGCAGAAATCCGGCCTGAGTAGGGCCACAAGCCTCTTCCGGTCAGAACAGCACCAGGGTAGCTAGGGCGCAGGGTCGGCTGACACTCACCAGCTACCCACAACACCTGCCACAGGATCTTAAGACTTCTGGTGAGTGAAACACAGCTTCTTCTCCAATCTTTAAACAGTGACAATGACAACCACTAACCCCAGAGATTACCAGATGGCGAAAGGTAAACGTAATAATCTTACTAACAAAACCAAGACCACTCACCATCATCAGAACCCAGCACTCCCACTTCGCCCAGTCCAGGGCACCCCAACACATCGGAAAAGCTAGACACGGATCTAAAAGCATATCTCATGATGATGGTAGAGGACTTCAAGAAGGACTTTAATAACACACTTAAAGAAATACAAAGGAACACTGGTAAACAGGTAGAAGACATTAAAGAGGAAGCACAAAAATCCCTTAAAGAATTGCAGGAGAACACAGCTAAAGAGTTACAAATCCTTAAAGAAAAACAGGATAACATAATCAAACAGGTAGAAGTCCTTAAAGAAAAACAGGAAAACACATCCAAACAGATGATGGAAATGAACAAAACCATACTAGACCTAAAAAGGGAAGTAGACACAATAAAGAAAACCCAAAATGAGGCAACACTGGAGATAGAAACCCTAGGAAAGAAATCTGGAACCATAGATACGAGCATCAGCAACAGAATACAAGAGATGGAAGAGAGAATCTCAGGTGCAGAAGATTCCATAGAGAACATGGGCACAACAATCAAGGAAAATGTAAAACGCAAAAAGATCCTAACTCAAAACATCCAAGAAATACAGGACACAATGAGAAGACCAAACCTACGGATAATGGGAGTGGATGAGAATGAAGATTTTCAACTCAAAGGACCAGCAAACATCTTCAATAAAATTATAGAAGAAAACTTCCCAAATCTAAAGAAAGAGATGCCCATGAACATACAAGAAGCCTACAGAACTCCAAATAGACTGGACCAGAAAAGAAATACCTCCCGACACATAATAATCAGAACAACAAATGCTCTAAATAAAGATAGAATACTAAAAGCAGTAAGAGAAAAAGGCCAAGTAACATATAAAGGCAAGCCTATCAGAATTACACCAGATTTTTCACCAGAGACTATGAAAGCCAGAAGATCCTGGAAAGATGTTATACAGACACTAAAAGAACACAAATTCCAGCCCAGGCTACTATACCCAGCCAAACTCTCAATTAACATAGATGGAGAAACCAAAGTATTCCACGACAAAACCAAATTCACACATTATCTCTCCACGAATCCAGCCCTTCAAAGGATAATAACAGAAAAAAGCCAATACAAGGACAGGAACCACGCCCTAGAAACAACAAGAAGGTAATCCCTCAACAAACCTAAAAGAAGACAGCCACAAGAACAGAATGCCAACTTTAACAAAAAAATAACAGGAAACAACAATTACTTTTCCTTAATATCTCTTAATATCAATGGACTCAACTCCCCTATAAAAAGACATAGACTAACAAACTGGCTACACAAACAAGACCCAACATTTTGCTGCTTACAGGAAACTCATCTCAGAGAAAAAGATAGACACTACCTCAGAATGAAAGGCTGGAAAACAATTTTCCAAGCAAATGGTATGAAGAAACAAGCTGGAGTAGCCATTCTAATATCTGATAAGATTGACTTCCAACCCAAAGTCATTAAAAAAGACAGGGAGGGACACTTCATACTCATCAAAGGTAAAATCCTCCAAGAGGAACTATCAATCCTGAATATCTATGCTCCAAATACAAAGGCAGCCACATTCATTAAAGAAACTTTAGTAAATGTCAAAGCACACATTGCACCTCATACAATAATAGTGGGAGACTTCAACACACCACTTTCACCAATGGACAGATCATGGAAACAGAAACTAAACAGGGACACAGTGAAACTAACAGAAGTTATGAATCAAATGGATATGGCAGATATCTACAGAACATTCTATCCTAAAACAAAAGGATATACCTTCTTCTCAGCACCTCATGGTACCTTCTCCAAAATTGACCACATAATTCGTCACAAAACAGGCCTCAACAGATACAAAAATATTGAAATTGTCCCATGCATCCTATCAGATCACCATGGACTAAGGCTGATCTTCAATAACAAAATAAATAATAGAAAGCCAACATTCACGTGGAAACTGAACAACACTCTTCTCAATGATACCTTGGTCAAGGAAGGAATAAAGAAAGAAATTAAGGACTTTTTAGAGTTCAATGAAAATGAAGCCACAACATACCCAAACTTATGGGACGCAATGAAAGCATTTCTAAGAGGAAAACTCATAGCTCTGAGTGCCTCCAAAAAGAAACTAGAGAGAGCACACATTAGCAACTTGACAACACACCTAAAAGCACTAGAACAAAAGGAAGCAAACTCACCCAAGAGGAGTAGACGGCAGGAAATAATCAAACTCAGGGGCGAAATCAACCAAGTGGAAACAAGAAGAACTATTCAAAGGATCAACCAATCAAGGAGCTGGTTCTTTGAGAAAATCAACAAGATAGATAAACCCTTAGCCAGACTCACTAGAGGGCACAGGGAAAGCATTCTAATTAACAAAATCAGAAATGAAAAAGGAGACATAACAACAGATCCTGAAGACATCCAAAACACCATCAGATTCTTCTACCAAAGGCTATACTCAACAAAACTGGAGAACCTGGATGAAATGGACAAGTTCCTAGACAGATACCAGGTACCAAAGTTGAATCAAGATCAGGTTAATGATCTAAACAGCCCTATATCCCCCAAAGAAATAGAAGCAGTCATTAATAGTCTCCCTACCAAAAAAAGCCCAGGACCAGATGGGTTTAGTGCAGAGTTTTATCAGACCTTCAAAGAAGATCTAATCCCAGTTCTTCACAAACTATTCCACAAAATAGAAACAGAAGGTACTCTAACCAACTCATTCTATGAAGCCACAATTACTCTGATACCTAAACCACAAAAAGACCCAACAAAGATAGAAAACTTCAGACCAATATCCCTTATGAATATTGATGCAAAAATACTCAATAAAGTTCTTGCTAACCGAATCCAAGAACACATCAAAACAATCATCCATCCTGACCAAGTAGGTTTCATCCCAGGGATGCAGGGATGGTTCAATATACGGAAATCCATCAACGTAATCCAGTATATAAACAAACTCAAAGACAAAAACCACATGGTCATCTCGTTAGATGTGGAAAAAGCATTTGACAAGATCCAACACCCATTCATGATAAAAGTCTTGGAAAGATCAGGAATTCAAGGCCCATACCTAAACTTGATAAAAGCAATCTACAGCAAACCAGTAGCCAACATCAAAGTAAATGGCAAGAAGCTTGAAGCAATCCCTCTAAAATCAGGTACTAGACAAGGCTGTCCACTTTCTCCATACCTATTCAACATTGTACTTGAAGTCCTAGCCAGAGGAATTCGACGACAAAAGGAGATCAAAGGGATACAAATTGGAAAAGATGAAGTCAAAATATCACTTTTTGCAGATGATATGATAGTATATATAAGTGACCCTAAAAATTTCACCAGAGAACTCCTAAACCTGATAAACAGCTTCGGTGAAGTAGCTGGATATAAAATTAACTCAAACAAATCAATGGCCTTTCTCTACACAAAGAATAAACAGGCTGAGAAAGAAATTAGGGAAACAACACCCTTCTCAATAGTCACAAATAATATAAAATATCTTGGCGTGAATCTAACTAAGGAAGTGAAAGATCTGTATAATAAAAACTTCAAGTCTCTGAAGAAAGAAATTATAGAAGATCTCAGAAGATGGAAAGATCTCCCATGCTCATGGATTGGCAGGATCAACATTGTAAAAATGGCTATCTTGCCAAAAGCAATCTACAGATTCAATGCAATCCCCATCAAAATTCCAAATCAATTCTTCAACGAATTAGAAAGTGCAATCTGCAAATTCATCTGGAATAACAAAAAACCTAGGATAGCAAAAACTCTTCTCAAGGATAAAAGAACCTCTGGTGGAATCACCATGCCGGACCTAAAGCTTTACTACAGAGCAATTGTGATAAAAACTGCATGGTATTGGTATAGTGACAGACAAATAGACCAATGGAATAGAATTGAAGACCCAGAAATGAACCCACACACCTATGGTCACTTGATCTTCGACAAGGGAGCTAAAAACATCCAGTGGTAGAAAGACAGCATTTTCAACAAATGGTGCTGGCACAACTGGTTGTTAACATGTAGAAGAATGCGAATCTATCCATTCCTATCTCCTTGTACCAAGGTCAAGTCTAAGTGGATCAAGGAACTTCACATAAACCAGAGACACTGAAACTTATAGAGGAGAAAGTGGGGAAAAGCCTTGAAGATATGGGCACAGGGGAAAAATTCCTGAATAGAACAGCAATGGCTTATGCTGTAAGATCGAGAATTAACAAGTGGGACCTCATGAAACTGCAAAGGTTCTGCAAGGCAAAAGACACCATCAATAAGACAAAAAAACCACCAACAGATTGGGAAAGGATCTTCACCTATCCTAAATCAGATAAGGGACTAATATCCAATATATATAAAGAACTCAAGAAGGTGGACTCCAGAAAGTCAAATAACCCCATTAAAAAATGGGGCTCAGAACTGAACAAAGAATTCTCACCTGAGGAATACGGAATGGCAGAGAAGCACCTGAAAAAATGTTCAACATCCTTAATCATCAGGGAAATGCAAATCAAAACAACCCTGAGATTCCACCTCACACCAGTCAGAATGGCTAAGATCAAAAATTCAGGTGACAGCAGATGCTGACAAGGATGTGGAGAAAGAGGAACACTCCTCCATTGTTGGTGGGATTGCAAGCTTGTACAACCACTCTGGAAATCAGTCTGGCGGTTCCTCAGAAAATTGGACATAGTACTACCGGAGGATCCAGCAATACCTCTCCTGGGCATATATCCAGAAGATGTCCCAACCGGTAAAAAGGACACATGCTCCACTATGTTCATAGCAGCCCTATTTATAATAGCCAGAAGCTGGAAAGAACCCAGATGTCCCTCAACAGAGGAATGGATACAGAAATTATGGTACATTTACACAATGGAGTACTACTCAGCTATTAAAAAGAATGAATTTATGAAATTCCTAGCCAAATGGATGGACCTGGAGGGCATCATCTTGAGTGAGGTAACACAATCCCAAAAGAACTCACACAATATGTATTCACTGATAAGTGGATATTAACCCAAAACTTAGGATACCCAAGATATAAGATACAATTTGCTAAACGCATGAAACTAAAGAAGAATGAAGACCAAAGTGTGGACAATGTGCCCCTTCTTAGAATTGGGAACAAAACACCCAGGGAAGGAGTTACAGAGACAAAGTTCGTAGCTGTGATGAAAGGATGGACCATTTAGAGACTGCCGTATCCAGGGATCCAACCCATAATCAACTCTAAACGCTGACACCATTGCATACACTAGCAAGATTTTGCTGAAAGGACCCAAATATAGCTGTCTCTTGTGAGACGATGCTGGGGCCTAGCAAACACAGGAGTGGATGCTCACAGTCAGCTATTGGATGTATCACAGGGCTCCCAATGGAGAAGCTAGAGAAAGTACCCAAGGAGCTAAAGGGATCTGCAACCCTATTGTTGGAACAATATGATGTACTAACCAGTACCCCGGAGCTCTTGTCTCTAGCTGCATATGTATGGAAAGATGGCCTAGTTGGCCATCACTGGAAAGAGCGGCCCATTGGACTTGCAAACTTTATATGCCCCAATATAGGGGAATGCCAGGGCCAAAAGAATGGGAATGGGTGGGTAGGGAAGTGGGGGGCGCTATGGGGGACTTTTGGGATAGCATTGGAAATGTAATTGAGGAAAATATGTAATAAAAATATTAAAAATTTTAAAAAAACATAGATTGAATATCTACTATAATTGGTAAAACTATTTAAATACTAGTTATAATTAATACATGAAAGACATGGCCGATTTCCTGGTGGCTGTTTTTGACATATTTGTCATTGATGATGTCATTGCTCTATTTGGGCTTTAATGATTTATTGTATTTTTAATTATGTGTATCTATGTAGGTATTATGTGGATATGTGAACATAAGCGCTAATGCCACCGAGAACAGAAAGGCATGTCAGATCTCCTAGAGTAGAAGTTACAGGCTGCTGTTAGATACCCAATTGGAGGATATTAAGAACCAAACTTGCAAATTCCTCAAGAACAGCACTCAATTGTAACCAATGAGTCATCTTGGCAAATGCCTTTTGTGTTTTATTCTGTTTTTCATGTCTTTGTTTAATTTACGTGAATATAGATGTGTATATATATATGTGTGAAATTATATGTAAATATGGATATGTAGAAAACTCCTGATGAGGAATTGGCTCATGTAATTAGTTGAAAATTTTATGTCATTGCACTTAATAATGCTATTTTGTTTCAGCTTGAAATCCTAAAGACAAAAAGAAAGAAGGACAATGGTTTTATTCTTGCTATACAAAGAATTCTGATTACCTACCAGAAATTTGTATCTTTATTACACCAAATACACACACACACACACACACACAAACGGATTCAGTCTATTGGTACCTTATTCAAAAAATAGATGGATTTTAATATTCATAGAGAATTAGCCATAATCAGATTTAAAAAGACAGTGATATAGTTCTTGAGCAAGCCTAATAGGCAGAAGATAAAGGGATCCGACAATGTAAGTTCTTATCCAAGTCTGACCACCCAAGATGCAACACATCACAACTCAAAGGAAACAGAGGGATATCCCAGTACCTGGAGAGAAAAAGAGAAGTGGGTGTACTCTATGTGAACTTTCGTTCTACTTTGGTCTTAAAGGGATTGGACATTCTGCCCATACTGGTAAGGACAATTTTCTTTATTTAGCCTCCTGATCAAGGACTAATGTTTTCTACACTCTAAGAGTAACATTGATAAATAATGTTTCTTTTCCTTTAGATACCTGTGCAACTGTCATGTTACCCAATATCTGTTTCACTATTGCTGTAGGCATTTCTATATTTCTTACATAGATACTCCCCTTGTATTTAAGTCAACAAGGACATGCAACCTCTATCAGAAGTATTAAACAAAGAATCTATATACTCTATAATGCAGTTATTTCATTTGTGAGGTGGCTCCTAACTTTGAATATGGACCAGAATCTGATTGAGTGTGATTTAAATGATGTAGGGTCTCTGATATTTTTCTCATCTTTATTTGATGAGAGTAACTTGTGGAAGAACACAACAGCTGGGTATCTTAAGCAAGTTCTCAAAAGACTCTAAGACATACAGCATCATATTGCAGCTGGACCCATGACTCTCTTCAACCCTAATTCACTCATTCTAGGAAAAGAAGTCATGTGTTTGTCTGGGAATTGTTTATTTTCTCATTTGTTTCCAGACCTCAATTTTTGTTTCCATTTCTCTGACCAGATGTGTGGATTTTCAGTGCATCAAGAGAGTGTGAACACATCCAAGATCAAGCTGTGGAAAATTTCATTTTCACAGGAATGCATAAAACTTGAGGCTGAGGTTTAAATTTTATGTGTTCAGGCAGAGACCACCATTCCTACATAGGTACAGGTTTATTTCAATATTCACTAAAGATATGAATATTATACTTAGAAAGGATCCAGAGCATGGCAACATCTAAACTCAAGAAATGTAATACATGTCATTTCCTGCTCAGTAAAATTGCAGTTATTCATAAAATTGCTTTGGAGAGAACATTCATTATTAGAGATAAAAATGAAAATTACAACAATAAGCTATGGAAATATCTTGAGATTTGTCTAACTTCTCATTCTAAAAACATGAAGTTATCTAGATTGAAGAGGAAAATACTAATGTCTGTGCCAATACAAAACAACTTGAAGACAAGTCCTGGAAAGATACATTCTGACAGATTGGCTGAGATAAAATGTTCGACCTTTAAGGCCAAGTTTCCTTGACTGAACAAGTATGCTTACTGTGCCTACACTACAGAGTTACTCTGAATATTAGTTAAGATAGTGTACACTAGGGATTTACTACAGGCCTTAATGGATTCTGATTGTTTTAAAAAATAACTCAGTAACAAAATCATTAATGATACTGCTCTCATATCACAAGCAAACATATGAAACTGGAAGTTTTAATAGTCTTGTGTAGGTAAATTCAACAAACAAGGTTGTGGTATGTACAAATGAACATTTTTGAAGTGATAATTATTCAAAGATTGTCATAAAATGTCCTTAGTTTTTGGAAAAATTTGTCATGGTATCATAAAAATTCTAAAGAGCTCTGTTAAGATTACAGAGGACAAATTACTTTTTGATTCTCATGAAATTATCAGATATTTGCTAACGTTTTAGGGTTTTCACATTGCAAAAGGTGATTAAGAGTGGTTCTTGAAAAATTTTGTTATTAGATGTTAATTTGTAAATTAGTTAATATAAATCTATATGTTATTATCTTAAAAGAAATGTAAACTATTCTTATTAAAACATAAAACAATGTAAATTACTTCTGAATTTTTCAAATTTTAATCAAGAATTATGTCAATGAAAAATTTAAAATGTAATAAAGAGACTAGCATCAATTTAGTGGCCTAATTTGAGCACCATAAAAGAATTGACATGTATGTCTTCTGCCAATAATAAATAATTAATTCTGTCAAGGATAACATTAATATCTTCTGAGCAATCATATGATTGCTGTGCAATGGCCAGTAAAAATGAGATTATACACATTGGGCTAAAACTGATTAGCAGAAGTTAATGGAATTTAACATTTCTTTTAAACCTTAATTATTTTTATATAAGAAAAAGATTTTGAAAAGATCTTTTTCAAAATTTTGAAATTTTGAAAAAAAGGAGTTACAGAAACAACGATTGGAGCTGTGACGAAAGGATGGACCATCTAGAGGCTGCCATACCCAGGGATCCATCCCATAATCAGCTTCCAAACGCTGACACCATTGCATACACTAGCAAGATTTTGCTGAAAGGACCCTGATATAGCTGTCTCTTGTGAGACTATGCCGGGGCCTAGCAAACACAGAAGTGAATGCTCACAGTCAGCTAGTGGATGGATCACAGGGCTCCCAATGGAGGAGCTAGAGAAAGTACCCAAGGAGCTAAAGGGACCTGCAACCCTATAGGTGGTACAACATTATGAACTAACCAGTACCCCGGAGCTCTTGACTCTAGCTGCATATTTATCAAAAGATGGCCTAGTCAGCCATCACTGGAAAGAGAGGCCCATTAGACACACAAACTTTATATGCCCCAGTACAGGGGAACACCAGGGCCAAAAAAAAAAAAAAAAAAAAAAAAAAATGGGATTGGGTGGGTAGGGAAATGGGGGAGAGGGGGGAGGGTATGGAAGACTTTGGGGATAGAATTGGAAATGTAATTGAGGAAAATACATAATAAAATATATTAAAAAAAAAAGAAAAAATACTGAGTCTTCCTATTTGTCAATTTTATGAAAGAGCGGCAGGTATATTGACTCTACAAAGAAAAATGGTACCCTTCAAACACAGGCAATAAAATAAAAATCTTACATATTTATTAATTATATGAACATACTTGCAATATTTTAGACTATATATAATTATGTTTCAAAATAAATATCCATTTGTAAAGTGTATATTAATCATTTCAAAACTATTATCTATAACTGAAAATATTTAGGCTTCTTCTAATGATAAATTTAAAATTTCTACATAGAATATTATGTTTAATGTCTAAACAGGAGAAAAAATATGTCCTCCAGTAATAAAGCAAGCCAATCATTGTAATACATTGCTTTTCCATTTATGATGGCTTGTTCAAAGACCTCGCAATTATCTTGGTAGAGTTGGTCAATGACAGAACATCTCCCCTTGTGTTACCTTGGAAACTTCAAATTGCCAATTATTATAATGATAACTATCACTTCAATTACTTTAAATACAATAATAAAAAATAATTCAAAGTTTTTAGGCCTTTCTACTTTAAGTGATAAGCTCTATGCCTATATAATTAAAATGAAATATTAAATACAACTAATTGCAATTTAAGTGAATAATGATACAAAAGGTTCTTTATAATTGATTCTAATAACCTGGATTTTTCCTACCTTGTGTTTTAATCTACATTAGATTGATTGTGAATATGGTGAAAATCTGTGACTTCCAAACAAATTTCATTATGGGAAATAGTAATTCTACTCTGCGAAATAAAAATGAACTGAAATAGAAGCTTTTCAGTTAATGAGCACCGTAAAGACTCAGCCTCAGAAGGCTGATGATAAGAAAACCACATAATAAAAGTGGAAATCTGTTCTGAAACTTGCTGGTCCCCTGAACATCAAAGTTCATTCTCTCCTTTTTGTACAGAGAAAGAATGAAAGGAATATGCTTATTCCTCTTCCATGATACATCAGGAATTTGAGGAGTTAATTATATATAATAAAATACTATATTTTCAAAGAAAATTTCAGGATGACTCTCAAACCTCATCCTTGAGTATTTCTATATTGCTAATTTAATGATGACTTTGGGCTGACAGGATTGTCTAATGTGTAAATTCACAGGCTACCCCAAGACTATTATTGACATGACTTCTATCCTTGGTACTCACATAATAGAATTAGGGAATAGACTCTTAGTAGTTGTGCTCTGACCTCCATTCATGTGTCCACATACATATGTACATACAGACAGAGAAGGAAAAAGTCAGACAGGCAGATACACACACAGCAAATACATACATACATACGTACATACATACATACATACATACACAAATACATAAACACACACAGAGGCAAGTGGGGAGATTCTTTGGAAGTGGAGACAAGAGATTTATTTCAAAAAGAGATTCAAGGATAGCTTGAGGAACACGGCAAGAATGTTCTTCAAGTATTGGAAATAAGGAAAGGCTGGAGAAGAAAATAATAGTTCAATTTCCGTTATCTTAATTGTAAGGGTAGAAGTTCTTGCTCATTTGAAATAAATTTGAATTTCCTGTTTCAGAAAACCATATGGAAGCACAGTTTGATTTGTTTTATTCACACCAATCTATGTCACAAGTTTCTAGGGTATTTGGACAATTTTGTCACTCCTCATTACTTCCTTTTATGAAAAGTGCCTTCTATAGTTTATGCAAAAATCCATAACTTCATAACAAGGTTAGTTGCTACAATATGAACATTTAGATCTAAAAGATCTGAAAAAAATCGTAGGCTGCCCCCATTGTCTTCTAAATCCATAAACAATATAAGCAAAAATTATGAAATAAAATTATTAGTAAAAGGAAAACCAGCATTACAATTTTATCCCAATGGGACACACAGAAGAAATATGAATTGTATCACATAAGGCTTAATTTGGTACAGTGTGAACTTGACATATGCTTATGAAAAATGCATGTGCTTCTTCAAAGGGAAACACAGCCAAGCACTCAGAGCTTCCATGACATACTTTAATTATGCTTCTTTGTTTGCTATGTAACCATTCAACGTGGATGAATACACAATGGTGGATTTCCAATTGTTGCCTGCTCACTTCACTCCAAATATTCAGATGTTGGTTTGTGAATTTCTCTCTAGAAAATGACTGTAGTAAACACAAGTGACATCATTGTTCCAATTTGTCCCTATGTCTGGCACACTGAAGTGCACACCAGCTCTGTTTACCTGTGATAACTCAACTTCCAAACAAATCCCACATTGCTTAAACGCTTCCCAAACCTTTTTGACTCATTCTGCTCATGGCTCACTTTGTACTTTTGACATCACAGACTGTAGATGAAGAGATTGGTCCTAGTGTGGATCAGGTTCTCATTAGAGAAAATTGAGTTCTTTAATCAACAACATACCTTTTATAAGAAATTAAAACCAATGTTTGGAGATTTTCTCGTTTTCCAATGCTTTGCTTTTCTCTTTGTAAAGTACCCGAAAGCCAAAGCAAAGTGGAAAAGGCGGGGGAAATTATGCAATCCAGAAGTTTGTTGACAAAAGGTTTTTGATGTTTTCCAATTTATAATGGAAAGTGAACTTCTCAGAGTCCTACAAAAAACAAGGGACTCACATTACTCTTAGTCAAAAAATTAAATGCAAAACAGTTCAGAAAATACTCCCATTTAAATTGTAGACTTTTATATAAAATTCTTACTTTGCAGCAGTTTATTCTTTAGCAAAATAAATGGTGATATCTGTAAATAAGTATGAAATAAAACACAAATGAAAACAATATTTACAATGAAGGTCATTCTGACTTGGTGAATTATCTTTTATGTACTCTTGCCTGTAAAATTGAAGTCTTCTGTAACCAGGAGTAGAATTAAAATAATGTCTCTAAATGTTCTTGTTGTTGGGCTTTTTGTTTGTTTGTTTTATTTTTTGTTTTTTTTTTCAAAATCCTATTTTCTGGAACTAGATGATTCAGAAATCTATATAACTGAGGCCAGTTTAGGTTTCTCACCTCTATCCTTAGCAGACTATCAATGATTACAGATCCTTTAAATCATCTATTTTTTCTTTAATTTTTATTTTAAATTATATATATTTGTATGTCTATACACAACTTGGTGCTTGCTGATAACAGAAGGAATGCACTGAGAATTCTTGGAGCTGGCGTAATAGTCAGCTCTGAGTTACCCATGTTGGTTCTGGGAACCAAAATTGAGCCCTCTGCAAGAGCAGCATGCATATTTAATCGCTGAGCCATTTCTTCAGCCTCCTAATTTATCTCTTTCTTAATCTGTTCTTCCCTTTTAAGGCCTAACACTACTGCTTCTATTTTATTACAAGACTTATTTTTTTCCTTTTTTAAAAATTAGGTATTTTCTTCATTTACATTTCAAATGCTATTCCCAAAGTCCCCCATACCCTCCCCCACTCTGCTCCCCTACCCAATCACTCCCACTTCTTGGCCCTGGCATTCCCCTGTACTGGACATATAAAGTTTGCTAGACCAAGGGGCCTCTCTTCTCAATGATGGCTGACTACATCATCTTCTGTTATATATGCAGCTAGAGACACGAGCTCTGGGGTACTGGTTAGTTCATATTGTTATTCCACATATAGGGTTGCAGGCCCCTTTAGCTCCTTGGATATGTTCTCTACCTCCTCCATTGGGGGCCCTGTATTCCATCCAATAGCTGACTGTGAGCATCCACTTCTGTCTTTGCCAGGCACCAGCATAGCCTCACAAGAGACAGCTATATCAGGGTCCTTTCAGCAAAATCTTACTGGCATATGCAATGGTATCTGCATTTGGAGGATGATTATGGGATGGATCCCCAGGTGCAGCAATCTCTAGATGGTCCATCCTTTCGTCTCAGCTCCAAACTTTGTCTCTGTAACTCCTTTCATGGGTATTTTGTTCCCAATTCTAAGAAGGGGCAAAGTGACCACACTTTGATCTTCGTACTTCTTGAGTTTCATGTGATTTGCAACTCGTATCTTGAGTATTCTAAGTTTCTGGGCTAATATCCACTTGTTAGTGAGTGCATATCATGTGAGTTCTTTTGTGATTAGGTTACCTCACTCAGGATGATACCCTCCAGGTCCATCCCTTTGTCTAGGAATTTCATAAATTCATTCTTTTTAATAGCTGAGTAGTACTCCATTGTGTAAATGTACCACATTTTCTGTATCCATTCCTCTGTTTAGGGGCATCTGGGTTATTTCCAGCTTCTGGCTATTATAAATAAGGCTGCTATGAACATAGTGGAGCATGTGTCCTTCTTACCGGTTAGAACATCTTCTGGATATATGCCCAGGAGAGGTATTTCAGGTTCCTCTGGTAGTAATATGTCCAATTTTCTGAGGAACTGCCAGACTGATTTCCAGAGTGGTTGTACAAGCTTGCATTCCCACCAACAATGGAGGAGTGTTCCTCTTTCTCCACATCATCGCCAGCCTCTGCTGTCACCTGAATTTTTGATTTTAGTCATTCTGATTGGTGTGAGGTGGAATCTCAGGGTTGTTTTTATTTGCATGTCCCTGAAGATTAAGGATGCTGATCATTTTTTCAGGTGCTTCTCAGCTCAGGTGAGAATTCTTTGTTTAGCTCTGAGCCCCATTTTTAATGGGTTTATTTGATTTTCTGGAGTCCACCTTCTTGAGTTCTTTATATATATTGGATATTAGTCTCCTATCTGATTTAGGATAGGTAAAGATCCTTTCTCAGTGTGTTGGTGGCCTTTTTGTCTTATTGACAGTGTCTTTTGCCTTGCAGAAGCTTTGCAATTTAATGAGATCCCATTTGTTGATTCTCAATCTTACAGCACAAGCCATTGCTGTTATATTCATGAATTTTACCCCTGTGCCCATATCTTTGAGGTTTTTTTCCCATTTTCTCCTCTATAAGTTTCACTGTCTCTGGTTTTATGTGGAGTTCACTGATCCACTTAGATTTGACCTTAGTACAAGGAGATAGGAATAGGAATGGATCAATTCGCATTCTTCTACATGTTAACCACCAGTTGTGCCAGCACCATATGTTGAAATGCTGTCTTTTTTCCCACTGGTGGTTTTAGATCCCTTGTCAAAGATCAAGTGACCATAGGTGTGTGGGTTCATTTCTGGGTCTTCAATTCTATTCCATTGGTCTACCTGTCTGTTGTTGTACCAGTACCATGCAGCTTTTTTATCACAATTGCTCTGTAGTACAGGCATGGTGATCCCACCAGAGGTTCTTTTATCCTTGAGAAGAGTTTTTGCTATCCTAGGTTTTTTGTTATTCCAGGTGAATTTGCAGATTGCCCTTTCTAATTCATTGAAGAATTGAGTTGGAATTTTGATGGGGATTGAATTGAATCTGTAGAATGCTTTTGGCAAGATAGCCATTTTTACTATATTGATCCTGCCAATCCATGATCAGGGGAGATCTTTCCATCTTCTGAGTCCACCTTCTTGAGTTCTTTATATATATTGGATATTAGTCCCCTATCTGATTTAGGATAGGTAAAGATCCTTTCTCAATGTGTTGGTGGCCTTTTTGTCTTATTGACAGTGTCTTTTGCCTTGCAGAAGCTTTGCAATTTAATGAGATCCCATTTGTTGATTCTCAATCTCACAGCACAAGCCATTGAGATTTCTTTCTTCAGAGACTTGAACTTCTTATCATACAGATTGTTCACTTTCTTAGTTAAGAGTCACACCATGGTATTTTATACTATTTGTGACTATCAGGAAGGGTGTTGTTTCCCTAATTTCTTTCTTAGCCTGTTTATCCTTTGTGTAGAGAAAGACCATTGATTTGTTTGAGTTAATTTTATATCCAGCTACTTCACTGAAGCTGTTTATCAGGTTTAGGAGTTCTCTGGTGGAATTTTTAGGGTCATTTATATATATATATATATATATATATATATATATATATATATATATACACACTCTTATATCATCTGCAAAAAGTGATATTTTGACTTCTTCCTTTCCAATTTGTATCCCCTGGATCTCCTTTTGTTGTTGAATTGCTCTGACTAGGACTTCAAGTACTATATTGAATAGGTAGGGAGAAAGTGGGCAGCCTTATCTCATCCCTGATTTTAGTGGGATTGCTTCCAGCTTCTCACTATTTACTCTGATGTTGACTACTGTTTTGCTGTAGATTGCTTTTATCTTGTTTAGGTATGGGCCTTGAATTCCTGATCTTTCCAAGACTTTTACCATGAATGGGTGTTGAATTTTGTCAAATGCTTTCTCAGCATCTAATGAGATGATCATGTGGCTTTTGTCTTTGAGTTTGTCTATATAGTGGATTACGTTGATAAATTTCTGTATATTATACCATCCCTGCATCCCTGGGATGAAACCTACTTGGTCAGGATGGATAATTGCTTTGATGTATTCTTTGTTTCAGTTAGCAAGAATTTTATTGAGTATTTTTGCATTGATATTCATAAGGGAAATTGGTCTGAAGTTCTCTATCTTTGTTGGGTCTTTCTGTGGTTTAGGTATCAGAGTAATTGTGGCTTTATAGAATGAATTGGGTAGAGTACCTTCTGTTTCTATTTTGTGGTATAGTTTGAGAAGAACTAGAATTAGGTCTTCTTTGAATGTCTGATAGAACTCTGAACTATACCCATCTGGTCCTGGGCATTTTTTGGTTGGGAGGCTAATAATGACTGCTTGTATTTCTTTAGGGGATATAGGATTATTTAGGTCATTAATCTGATCCTGATTTAACTTTCGTACCTGGAATCTATCTATACATTTGTCCATTTCATCCAGGTTTTCCTGTTTTGTTGAATATAGCCTTTTGTAGAAGGATCTGATGGTGTTTTGGATTTCTTGAGGATCTGTTGTTATGCTTCCCTTTTTATTTCTGATTTTGTTAATTAAGATGCTCTCCCTGTGCCCTCTAGTGAGTCTGGCTAAGGGTTTATCTATTATAAGACTCCTAATTTTCATTATTTGAGTGCAAAAAAGGCAGAAGTCTAAATATACTTATTATCAAAAAGAATTACTTAGCTATGTTTCACTAAAATTCAAAGTTGTTTATTTTTGTTTGTTGGTTTTTGCCAAAGACATGGGGAGACAGTGAAGAGCAAAATTCATGAATGGAAGAGGATCATGATCCAAAATGTGCAATGACTCATAAAATTCTACCATAAAAAATAAGCCACTAACATAAAGATATTAGTATAAAGTCTGAATATATACTTGACCCAAGATATATTTATAGAAAAAGATATTCCTAAGAAAAAATAAATTAATGAGATACATTCATAACCCTGCCACACCATATATCCATAAGATAAAAAACTAAAATTCATCTATACCCCATAAATAAGTGGTAGACTTGATGGCTTAGAGCATGCAATGATGCTTAAGTTTACCTTAGAACTTACTCAGAGTTTACAGTAGAATGTTGTGTTAATTTTACATTCCTGATAAATGCCCAAAGGAAACAATTTGTGATTGAAATATTTATTTATATGTTTTCAGGGTTTCAGGACTTCCAATCCTGAAACATGCTCCACTATGTTCATAGCAGCCTTATTTATAATAGCCAGAAGCTGGAAAGAACCCAGATGTCCCTCAACAGAGGAATGGATACAGAAAATGTGGTACATTTACACAATGGAGTACTATTCAGCCATTAAAAAGAATGAATTTATGAAATTCTTAGCCAAATGGATGGACCTGGAGGGCCTCATCCTGAGTGAGGTAACACAATCAATCACAAAGGAACTCACAATATGTACTCACTGATAAGTGGATATTAGCCCAAAAACTTAGGATACCCATGATATAAGATACAATTTGTTAAACGCATGAAACTCAAGAAGAACGAAGACCAAAGTGTGGACACTGTGTCCCTTATTAGAATTGGGAACAAAACACCCAGGGAAGGTGTTACAGAGACAAAGTTCGTAGCTGTGATGAAAGGATGGACCATTTAGAGACTGCCATATCCAGGGATCCATCCCATAATCAGCTTCCAAACGCTGACACCATTGTATACACTAGCAAGATTTTGCTGAAAGTACCCAGATATAGCTGTCTCTTGTGAGACAATGCAAACACAGAAGTGGGTGCTCACAGTCAGCTATTGGATGGATCACAGGGCCCCCAATGGAGGAGCTAGAGAAAGTACCCAAGGAGCTAAAGGGATCTGCAACCCTATAGGTGGAACAACATTATGAACTAACCAGTACCTCAGAGCTCTTGACTCTAGCTGCATATGTATCAAAAGATGGCCTAGTTGGCCATCACTGGAAAGAGAGGCCCATTGGACTTGCAAACTTTGTATGCCCCAGTACAGGGGAATGTCAGGGCCAAAAAGTGGGAGTGGGTGGGTAGGTGAGTGGGGGGGGAGTGTATTGGGGACTTTTTGGATAGCATTGGAAATGTAAATGAGGAAAATACCTAATAAAAAAAATTTTTAAAAATGAAAGCATTTCACATTCAAACTATGGTTGTATATATTCCCCTGGTTTTACCAAATTTATTGTGGAGGGTACCCATGTCTGTAGTATTATAAAGACTATTGCTCTAAAATCCTCTGCGCTTTATCTATCTTGACTCTCTAGCCCCTAAGTCCCAGCAATCACCAGTATTTTTAATATTGCCCAACAATGCTTCTAGCTTCTTGTGGCACAAATAATCTTTCTCAATACTGGATCCAGCCCCACAGTTCCAGAATATCTAATATCCTATAATTTAGATTTTACCTGCAGTGTCTTACAATAACATTTTAGGTCTTCTATCGTACTACATACATTGTTTACTGGAACATTTGTAGAAGATTCCATTATCTCCTTACTTGTGAAATTTATTTTATTTTAAATAGTTCTTTGTTGATTTCACATCATGCACCTTAATCCCACTCATCCTCTCCTCTCTTTATCCTTGCCTTCCATCCTTGCAACCTCCACCTAAAAGAGAAAAAAATAAAATCTCATTGTGGAAGCTGTAGTGTGTCACAGTGTCCCACAGAATACCTTTTTGTTCACAGTTCTTTGCTGGCAATTTTTATTGCAATGACTCCTTAGTCTGGTAAGAGGTCTTAGGCTTCTGCTATTCTGTGGATACTGGAAACTTGCTCTAAGTACTCCCAGATATCCTGTTGGTGCCTGTGTCATAGAGATACTGTAGTTTTGGATCTAGAAGAGTGGATCTTTCATATACTTCAAGAGTTCATGGGTAGGTATGGAAAGCTTTTGGGGCCACTTCTAGAAACTTGGCAGGAATTTGACATTGGGCCATGGCAAGGAAGTAAGCTCAGGCAAGAATCGGATTTTAGGCTAGAACAAGGAATTAGGCTTCTGGCAGGAATCTGATAATGGGCCAGGACAGGAAGGTAAGCTCAGGTAGGAATCTGATTTGAGGCTAGAACAAAGAAGTAGACATCAGGTAAGAATATGAGTTTGGGCTAGGACAGGGAAGTAGGCTCAGATATCTTTGTCATTCTGATAAGCCCTTAGAAATAGTGTGCTAAGGACTTTGCTTATTGCCTTGCTTGTTCCTTGACTATTTGTGTTTATTGTCTTCCTTGTTCCTTAATCTAGAACTGACCTTATGACTTTCATGTAATTATAATGGTATAAAAGCAGATTGGGAAAAAATAAACTGGCCGCAGCCTCAGAACTGGGTGGGGTCATGTTATAGTTCTAATTGTCTTTTTTTTTTTTCTTTTTAATCCTAGTTCCTGCCCTAGAGAACCTGTTGATTGGCTGAACTGGCTTGGTCAGATATGGTTGATATTGGTGTGGACCAATTCAAAGCCTTGGGTTTGGGCCTGAACTACTTACACCACCACCTACTCCCATCCCCTGAGGACTGGCTGCTGAGCCAGCCCCACTACCAGGGCCAGCTCTACCCTCCTGTCCAGGTCAGGTGCAGGACCTGCTCTCTCTCGAGTCGAAACCAGTGAAGGATGCTGCCAGTTCTCTCAGTTTCATGAGGGCCAGCTTTCCAGCCTGCTGCAGATGATGAGAGATAGGGGAATGGAAGAGGCTGTCCCTCCCAGAAGACAGGAGACAAAGTTGGCTCTCCCACATCCAGTGACTACTCTACCCCACCCCCCAACCCAACATCCAGGGCCAGCTCTACTGTGCTGCCCAGGCAAGGTGCAGGGCTTACTACCTGGAGTATACAGATGGTGAGAGGAAGGGACAGCCTCATAAACCCAGGGTCAGGTCTCCTGCCTGCCACAAGTAGTGGAAGGCAAGGGGGTGAAGGGTATCTACAAGTGGTAGGGTCAGGTCTCCCACACTAGCATCCTTGGGGCTTGGCTCCAGTACAACTCCAGAAATGTTCTCTCTAGAGTTCTGCAGCTAGTTAGGGGCAGGGTTGTCTTTCTTCCTCTCATGCTCCAAGGACAACTTCTACCAAGATGCCCAGGTTAGGGAGGGGGTCAGTCCTCAGATATCTATATTCCTTGGGCAGACCCCAGACCAGGGATATATGTCTGCCTTTGCTGGTAGCAGCCCCTGATGCTTCAGGGACACGGACCCAGACATGACCCCAAGTGGAAGCACATGCCAGAACCCCACCATGGTCCCAGGTGGCATCACTGGCTACACATATCAGGATGCTTCTTACTACACTACCCTTGAGTCTCCAGACTGTGTAGAACTGACCCCCTCCCTAGTGAGAGGCAAGGGGGTGAAGGGTATCTACAAGTGGTAGGATCAGGTCTCTTCATTCCATTTATAAGTTTAAGCATATACAAAATCTTAAGGCATAAACCAAAGTTCCTTTGCAAGAAGGTAACATGAGTTAGGCTTTCTCTTGTCTGAATCTACAAATTATCTGAATTCTTCCTGAGAAACAAATACAAAGGTTACTTTATTCCACTATTACAAATTTTATATGCCCCAGTACAGGGGAACGCCAGGGCCAAAAAAATGGGAATGGGTGGGTAGGGAAGTGGGGGGGGGGGGAGGGTATGGGGGACTTTTGGGATAGCATTGGAAATGTAATTGAGGAAAATACGTAATAAAAAATATTAAAAATTTAAAAAAATAACTAAAAAAATAAAAAATAAATAAATTGTACTGGCTGGTTTTGTATGTCAACTTGACACAAGCTGGAGTTATCACAGAGAAAAGAATTTCAGTTGAGGAAATGCCTCCATGAGATCGAGCTGTAAGGCATTTTCTCAATTAGTGATCACCAGCGGAGGGCCCCTTGTAGGTGGTGCCATCCTTGGACTGGTAGTCTTGAGTTCTATAAGAAAGCAAGCTGAGCAAGCCAGGGGAAGCAAGCCAGTAAGTAACATTCTTTCCATGGCCTCTGCATCAGCTCCTGTTTCCTGCCCTGCTTGAGTTCCAGTCCTGACTTCCTTTGGTGATAAATAGCAAAGTGGAAGTATAAACTGAATAAACCCTTTCCTCCCCAACTTGCTTCTTGGTCATGGTGTTTGTGCAGGAATAGAAACCCTGAGTAAGATATAAATAAAGGATATTATATCCCTAAGTTCATAATTACAAGGTGGCCATGATCATTGCACAGAATCACTACTTCTAAATTTCATATACTCCAGAGTCACAGTTATTATTATCTTTTCATAATTATTTAAGTAACTATTTTGCCTATTCTCAAGTTGATGAGTCTTTTCGATTGTATTTTTATCCTAAAAAATAATAGTTTTCCCTTCCTTTTCCTTCTTACCATTTTGTTTGAGGTAAATATAGCTAAGTTTTCTACTTGCACAAAGGAGTTCAATCAGTAATCCCAGTGAAAACATAGAACACCAGAACACTGATAACAAAGTTACCAGTAAATATTACATTTGTGCATCTTCAGATGGCACTGAAGGCTCTATCACATATTTGAGATATTTATGTTTCCTTGAATTTTGTAGATACATAAGCTTAATGGTAACATCTTACAGGTCTATTGTCTCTCTCTTTGGATGCTTATAGCATTTTTATTTCAGACCATAATATATATTACATTCTTGCTATCGTTAGTACTTCACTCCACCTCAGAGCGATTTTGTTTCACTGCAAGTATGTTCAAGATCCTTCTGATTCCTTTTGGCTGTGTAGAGAGTCACATAAAATATCTCTGCTTTTGTCCTCTTTGTTTTACATGCTGTCCAGGTCATTCCAGAAGAATTCCTCAAATCAAAAGCATCCATGACGTCAAGAAACTTACTTCTGGGGTCTATAAATTGTCTATTGACAGCGAGGTTTCCTAGGCTGTAGAATGGCTCCATGTGTTTCTCTGTGGTTTATACTGTAGTGCATATTTGAATCAATCTGTTAAGTTAGTGGCTGTATACAATTTGGATTGTGAAAGCCAATACAGTCTTTCTTTCTGGTCAACAGTACTCTAGTGCTCTGAACTTAGAAAGGATCTGAATAAAGTCCATCTCTCTCTAGATTCAGTGGCATTTTGTCCTGGTCCAGGTCAAGTGCTTATGTGAACATGGAGTAGCAATTGTTTATTTACCTCTCTAGGTCAACTCAGCTATGTCACTGGGCTATGGAGACTCAGTCTTACAAAAGATCTAGTTGTCCCCAGAGCTGTATGTTTCTGAAAATCACTAGTGATACCCATCTTCCAGATTGAAGCCGATAATAAGAATGTCAAGTCTATGCCTGAATTGATGTATGCCTGATTTAAACAAAGTAAGCATATGGGTTATTAATTCTCTTAAGTTGAAGGGTTTGGGCCAAAAAATAAAGAAGGTAGAAAGATTCAGTGACAATTTCTCCCTCTTTTCTTCCGCTTTACAGGTCTCCATGCATCCTATTATGGTGTTTTACATGTAAATAGACTACACATAAAGTACACGTGGAAGCAGTTCTATGAGGAACAACCTTGTACAACATCTCCTCCAACATATGTGTTCCATTTTCCTTCAGCTTTGATTCTGCTTCTCTGATATTGTACTATTCACTACAACCTTAGTCTCTTGGTTTATGCAAATGCTTCTGTTTCCAAAGTATTTAGGATTAATTCACACCCTCCATCCTTCCTGTCCTCTTTCTCTCTTCCTGCCTCTGTTTTCATTTGTCTCATTTTAACTCTCCCCTCTCTCTGTTTCTGTATCTCCATGTCTGTCTCTGTCTGTGTCCATGCAGTAAAACTCTTCTTGCTCTATTTTGTTTTGACAATAAAATTCCTAACTAGGTTTTCTCTTGTAGGTTTATGGAGTATTTTTGTACAATGAGTCTAGAAATATCATTTACTTATATTTTTATAAGTCATCGATAAAGACTCAGTATGAAACATCTAATTTATTATCATTTTTAAACCACTCTATAAATATTTTATTATCTTAATAATGCATATATTGATATTGGATCAAATAAAACTCTTCCTGATGTAACTACTAATTGTTATGAAAGTCTAATATATTAGTCATGTGAATATATTGTGAGTGTAATAAAAGAAGGATTTTGGATGCCTGTGTTTAGGATGCACTGTATCCATACCTGAACTTGTTAAACACTACATAAAGGCATCTGAAAATATTTTATTGTTCCATTTTTTTAATATTCATGTCTCTCCGTTTGTCTGTCTGTCTCTATTTATATCTCTTTGTGTCTGTGTGTAGAAGCACATGCACATGCTTCTACAAAAACTTTGTGTATGTGTGTTTCATCAGCATATATGTCTGTGTATCATGTGCATGTCTAATGCTGGAAGAAGCAAGAAGGTGTTGGATGTGTGGAGACTCTAGTTACAAATGGTTGAGCTGTCAATGGGTGCTGGGACTTGAACTCAGGTCCTCTAGAAAACCTGTATATTCAGTGATCTTAACCACCAACCCATCTGTCCTGGGTTTTATTACTCCTTCTCATGAAGAATGCAATGCAGCAAAACTGAACTTGCCACTGACAATCCTTTTAAGTTCACTTTGTGCTTTTTACTAGAATTTTCTTCCTTTTCCATAGTTCAATTAATATTCAGAGTTTAATTTTTGACCCAACTTAACATATGCTTTTACCTATTATGTTCCATGATATTCTTTATAAACTTAAAGACAATATTCTGGCCAATGTTTCTTCATTTTGTACTTCAACTTTTTCTTCATGTTGCTTATTCTGGAAGTAATGTAAGTTATGGCTCTCTTTGCTATTTGTGATTATACTCAACCAGCCACAGAGAATACACTTCAAATATTTTTCATATTTCAAATGTCTACTTTATATAAGTGAACACATGTAAGTAATTTTTTAGATATCTTGTTTTCAGAACATATTAAAATATTTATAATTTTGATTCATATAGAGATTTTATTAAATACCATATAAGAGAAAGTGAAATATGTTAATATCTTACATGCTTAATGGCAAAAGAAAGCATACACCAAAATAATGACTAGGGGGATGTATTAGCACGATATCACCAGAGATTTATATCCAGAATATTAGGGAGATGATTGGTTTGTGAAAGACATGAATTAAAATCTTTTCACCCAAATGGGATTATGATTAGAGACCAAAGTAAGAGTACCACCACCTAGTTGGTACCAATGGGTTTTTTTGTTTTGTTTTGTTTTCGTGTTTGTTTGTTTGTTTGGTTGGTTGGTTGGTTTTTTCGAGACAGGGTCCTGGCTGTCCTGGAACTCACTTTGTAGACCAGGCTGGCCTCAAACTCAGAAATCCATCTGCCTCTGCCTCCCAAGTGCTGGGATTAAAGGCATGCGCCACCACCGCCCGGCTTTTTTGTTTTTTTTTTTAAAAGATTTATTTATTTATTATATGTAAGTACACTGTAGCTGTCTTCAGACACTCCTGAAGAGAGCATCAGATCTCATATGGTTGCTGGGATTTGAACTCTGGACCTTCGGAAGAGCAGTCGGTGCTCTTACTCACTGAGCCATCTCTCCAGCCTGTTTGTTTGTTTTATCAAGTGAATGGGAGGGATACTTACAATAGTAGAATGACCCAAGCTATCTGCACTACTAAAATCCATCTTGGCATGGGTGAAGACTCAAGAAAGTTGGAAACCTAGAGTTCAATGAATGGCTTACCAGCAACTCAAAAGGCTAAAGAGTGTCTCTTTCAGGCAGCTAGCCTAGTCTGAGTCTCTGTTAATAGTACTTGCATATTTAACCTTGGGAAAAAATGAGCCCAATTCACCTAGTCAGCCTCAAGAACTTTCTGAAGTTTTGGAGTTGATTATTTTCTGAGTCTTAAAGAAGAATTGGATGCTTCACCTCCTTTGCGATCATCTTGAAACTTAAAAAAGCTTCCTTCCATGATAGACAGTTTTAAGGACAGAGGATATTCCTGCACAATGTTTAAAAATAATAATAAAAACTTTAGAGAAAACGATGCAATGGTAAGTGCAAGAGGTCTACTCTCAAATCAACTGAAAAACTGTAAGTAAAACATGAAAAGATAGTCAGCCGGGCGTGGTGGCGCACGCCTTTAATCCCAGCACTCGGGAGGCAGAGGCAGGCGGATTTCTGAGTTCGAGGCCAGCCTGGTCTACAAAGTGAGTTCCAGGACAGCCAGAGCTATACAGAGAAACCCTGTCTCGAAAAACCAAAAAAAAAACAAAAAAAAAAAACATGAAAAGATAATCCTTTACTTATATGAATGGTGTACTGTGGAAAACATGTTATTAAAATATATATGTATATGTATATATAGTTTATACACATAATATGCATCATATACATCTACATCTACTTATACATGGTCTGTTGGCATTTAAATATAACAGATACCTGGAAAGAGATTTTAGCCATAATCATTACTTTTTTATTTAAAATAACAAGATCCTAAGATCGGACAAGAGAAAAACTTCGATCAATACACAGCATGAACCTAGAATGTGTTTAATGGTTCTGTAGCAAAAATTTGGATGCATTAATATTCATATCTTATCAGTTCATATAATCATGATGATAATGAAGCATATAAATAAATGCTAATACAGAAGGTAAAATACTAAAATACTCAATTCAGGTAATAACTTGCAAGAAAGGTAGCTAAATAATTTGTACAATCTTTAATACAAATAACACATTTGGTTAGTAATGTCATCTTGCATGAAATATTTGTTATATATTTTTTTCACCAAATTGATAAATATTAACTATACAATAAGTGTGTTGTGATTGAATATATCCAGCTAATATGCTTCATGGAGGTTAAGTTTTTATCTAAGTAGCCCAGGGCTACTAAAGGTTTACACTTGAGCTTATACCAATAAAAGTACCTACTGATCATTAAGGGATTAAAATTAAGGTTAAGCATCATAAGCAATTTTAATCTAATTAACTTTTTGGTATTTCATAATGAGGATGCTATTGTGTGGCTTAGAAAATTAAAAATATAAAAAATTATAATGTGAAAAATGGCCGGTTTTGGTTGTCCTGTGCTGTATGTGTATATCATACAATCTCTGTGTACCACCACATTTTTCTAAAGATCATACAGCATAAAATGCATAAATAAAAAACATAATAGAAATTCTGCATTTTTTTTACAATGTGTATTTCCTTCAGGCAAGGTAATTTTCAATATTATCAGAACATGGTGAACTCTGTCAAGAGGAATATTAATAATCACTATGCTATTGGAAAATGCCTAGAGGCACAACTTATCTTCCTTTACAATTATTTTTTTCCAGAGATGTATGAAGGAAAAGAAATCTTATGAGGAAACAAACTTTAAAAACAGTTAGTTCATTAGTTGGAATGAGGGACACAGGAAAACAGAAGAAGCAAGATCGCAAGATGGAGTAACTTTAAGTCAGTCTCAATAGCAGTAAGAAAAGGTCAAAATCATCATGTTTTGGAGAATGGCACAAAGAAAACTGGGAAAGCAAAAGCTGATTGAATTAAATTAAACTTGCTGAATTAATTTTTTTCAAGGGGATGTTATTAGTTGTAAGGCAAAGGGAAATCCTTGAGATGTTCTTGAGTGACAAAGGATCAGCTATATTATCTGGCTAGGTCTACCTAATCTGTGGTTGGAAATGTGTTATGTAAAAGTTGATGTGTTATGTAGTTGTTGTATTGTAACCATTCAGGTTACTCCAGTTCCCAAACAATGACACACAGGATCATTTATTTATGAATTAATGCCTCAGCCTTAAGTGGGCTTATTCCCCAACTAGTTAATAATCCAATTAATCCATTTATACTTATCTATGCCTGCTAGGTGGCTGGTTACCTCTTTGTAGGCCTGACTTCATTCACGTCTCTGTGGCTAATCTCTTGTGTCTGACTGCTTCCCAGAATTCCTGTCTTTTCCTGAAAGGTCTGCCTATTCTTCCCTGCAGCTATTGGACACTCTTTATTGACAGGTGAATGTTTTAACACATTGCACAAGAAAGTATCCCTACACTGTATTCATGGGATGGGATGGGGGATTTGTGGATAGGTAACCGGGAAGGGGGATATCATTTGAAATGTAAACGAATAAAATGATTAAATAACAAAAAATTCTTCCCATTGGTAGTGGCCCTTGTGACAGAAAATTCTTCTCCATTTCTTTTGATTACCATAAAAAGTATGAAAATGGCCCAAGATAGTATTATTATACCCAATGAACATTCATATTTCTCTCTAGAATACATAAAGTATCTGCCTTGATGCAAAGGCCTAGCCTGATTCTTCATGATCATTTCATTTGCTCTATGTGTTGTAAGTCAGTGAAGGATCTGCCTGCATCCTAGTTGTCTTGGACAAGTAAAAGAAAGTGTATATCACATTTAACAAGCCTATACTCTAGGCATAACATATACATTACCCTGCTTCATTGTCTTGAAATATACTATATTCTCCTGTACAGCTTCTAGTTCATTCTTTCTCAACCAGACTCCATTTGCAACATATTAGAGAAGTCAGACAAGCCATGAGTATGGATAATTAATTTACATTTCATTGTGGAATGCAACACAAACACCACCACCTGCCCAACACACACACACACACACACACACAAACTAGTGAACCTATATGATGTCACAGTGTACCTCTAACACAATCAGGGCTGTCCAACCTAATGGCTGAGCCTAATGTATTTTTAACATCAATTAATATTTTTACCTGGTTTTGAACCTTCCACATGTGGAAACAGGTGAGGGCAATATATACTTCTCAGATTTTGGCTTGACATTAGACTTTTTGAACAAATTTCACAACTACTATTTCTCATTCTATTATGAGTAATATTTCTCTCCATTTTTATATTACACCTCATGTTTACTATTTCTCCATTTTTTGTAAATTTCATTGTAGAATGTTTTCAGAAACCTGTGCCAAGAACTAAGGAAAAGGACTGAATACTGATCTATACACTAGTTTCCCAGTGCAAGCCTTACCAGGTGAGTGTAGGGACTTGGTTCACATGGTGGGAAGAAAGATTCTACTCCTGAAAGTTCTTCACTTACCTCTATAAGCAAGCTGAGGCAGGAATCACACAGATTAATGAATAACAATAAGTCGTTTACATAGGTAGATACTCCACACTCATATCCAAAGATCTACAGGTCATCCCTTTCTTCCTTAGTTAACATCAACACATTGCTGATATAGTTAAACCAAATATTCAAGTTGTTATTCAGTTGTTCAGCATAACTTGCTGATCTCATTATTGAACTTGAGACATTATGGTGAATTATTCTGCACTAAATGCCAAGGGAAATTTCTTAAGTAAGCCATCAGTTAAAATGGTATTTTAACCAGAGCTGCCTTGCCAAAGCCATTTTAAAAGCTTGCAGTGTTTTGTGGGCCAAAACAGCCAGCAAAGGCAATAAAAATCCTAAGACGCCCCTTATTTTTTTAAAACCAAAAAAGCATGATTAATAACAAATAGAACATTCACAGGAAAATAATGCATGAAACAAATATCCAGTCAGTATTTAGCTGAAGTTGATGTAAAAAGAAGCATGAAATCAAGTGGTTTATTTTTGTTGTTGTTGTTGTTTTGTCTTGTTTTTCTTCTATTTAGACAACATCAAATAGGGGAAATGGACTGAAAGTCAGTAAATCCTCCATCATCAGGCAATGAGAATTATGTTGCATGCAATTACAGCATAATGTTTATTTGTGAAACAGTAGAGTCTTAGTGTGCATCCATCTCATTACACATACACGACTACAAGCCGTGCAAGGATAATTGGCTCTGGAAAACAGACCGGAGGGAGAGGGAAGAAAAACAGGACACACACACTAAAAAGGGAGAATTGCATGAAAAAGTGTTTCAGTAGTTAAATTTTGTTTTTACTTATTTGTTTATTACTTATTCACTTTATATCCTGCTCTTTGCCCCCCTCCCGGTCACTCTGTTTCACAATTCTTCCCCGGAGTCCTCCCTCCCCTTCCCAGAGTGGGTGCTCTGCAACATCTCCCCCAACTCTGTCGCTCAAGTCTTTGAGAGGGTAGGTGCATCTCTTAAGATCTCACTAAGGACACGGCAGGCCAGCTAGAGGAACATATCCCACAGACAGGCAACAGTTTTTGGGATAGCCCCTGCTCACGTTGTTGGGATCCATGTGAGTACCAAGATGCATTTCTGCTACATATGTCTGGGGAGGCCTAGGTCCAACCCTTGTATGTTCTTTGCCTGGTGGGTCGGTCTCTAAGAGCCTCAAAGGTCCAGGTTAATTGATTCTGTTGGTCTTCCTGTGGAGTTCCTATTGCTCCATTGGCCCTCTGTACTTCCTCCTAAGCTTCCATAAAGGTCTCTAAGATCCAGCCACAGTTTTGCTGTGGGTGTCTGCATCTGTCTTAGCTAGCTGCTGTGTGGAGCCTCTCACAGTACGTTCCTGTCTGCAAGCATAACAGAGTATTATTAATAGTGTCAGGGATTGGTGCTTGCCTGCGGATGGATCTCAAATTGGGCCGGTTATTGGGTGGATGTTTCCTTAGTCTCACAGCCATTAAATTTTACTCTGCAATTTTAGAACTCTTCCTCAATCACAAGGTTGCAAACACTAAGCCAAAATTAGCTGACTCTGTTTTAAGAAGTGACTTTAATGACTTGTGATTTCATAACTCCTTTCCTTTAAACCTGGTATTCTATTCCGTTTTGAAATGAATAGTTCATTGATTTCGTGTGGTTTTTAAAACATTTTCTACCCTTTTTTATTTTACATATATCTAATCTTTGAAGCAAAATGATCTAGCTCTTCTTTCTTAACAGGAATCACAGTAAATCTTAGAAGTTCAGAGAATGCATTTTACAGAGAGGAAGTTACAGGAAAACTGAATATACTTGTGACAATAAAATCCCTAAAGCATTTGGACCTACTTAATTCATTGATAAGCTGTGAATTCTTTTATCATTATCTTATAGATAGCCAGACTTTAGTCTACATTGTTCTGGCTACATTATTGTGGCAAAGCTCTATTCTATATGTCCCAGTTTCTTATCTCTTTTTTTTTAAGTCTTTTACATATATATATATGTATATGTCTTAAGCCTACTACTGCAGGACACCTTCTTAAAAGGGTAGAGTAACATACAGCGTGTAGATGGTATTTATGCAACTTTGTTTGAATAATCTTCTTGCAATTTTAATCTTTGTCATTTGAAAGGAACCCTAGCTATATTGAGTCTATTGTCAGGTACATCTAAGGACACACTCCACGTTTTGACAGGGTTTTTAATCCACCAGATGTTCATGAGACATATACAAAACACATAATCAAGCCAAGGAATGCATTACACATACAGATACTAATTAGAGTTCATATTTAGTCTTCCACTGGATTATATTGCTTACCAGCTGATTGACTGAGAAAAACCAACTTGATTAAGTCATAGCAGTAAGACGCTCAGGCACTTTCAAAGAAAATGTACGGTATAATGAAAGCTCATTGATAATATAACAAATTATTTCAAGATGCAAGCATAGTAACAGCACACAATGAGATTTTTTTCTTTTTTTATTAGATATTTTCTTTATTTACATTTCAAATGCTATCCTGAAAGTTCCCTGTAACCGCCCCCCCCCCTGCCCTGCTCCCCTACCCACCCACTCCAGCTTCTTGGCCCTGGGGTTCCCCTGTGCTGGGCATATAAAGTTTGTAAGACCAAGGAGTCTCTCTTCCCAATGATGGCCAACTAGGCCATCTTCTGCTACATATGTAGCTAGAGACATGAGCTCTGGGGGTATTTTAAAATGAGTATTGTAATACATCCTAAAACTTATGCTTCATACTGTGCTTTTCCTCCCTTAAGTAGTATATATGTCACCTTGGATAAAGCTTTCTATCTCAACACTCTAGATCATTTATTTAGTTCGTAGTATTTAAGCAATATTGTCAAAGTAAAAGACTAAAAAAAAAAAAACCATCAACTTTTACATTCAGAATAGAGAAATACATATTATACAAACCTTTATCCAATTTCTCTATCGGTTTAGTAGTCATTTTTGAAAGTTAGGCTTTCTAAATTTCTCTAATTTATAATTTTAGGATCCTTCCAACCTAATGACACTTTATGGAACCTGAAGGGTCTCTTCATGTGCTTGTGCCAGGAAGCATTGTGAACCCCAAAAGACCACCAACGATCCATTTCCTATCTAATCGCATTAGAATCTCTTTATTACAAGCTCAGACATAGGCTCTCCTCTTACCAACCCAACCCCTGACGCAGCAGGACAAGAAGGCAGAGCAGCCTCGAATCCTCAGCAAGACAGGGTTTTATAGGAAATGGGAGTGAGTAAGGGGGTATCCAGCCTGGCAAGCCTCTAATAAAATGACTATTGTAAGCCAACAGGTAGGTGCTCTGAAGCAAGATGGTGAACAATCACAAAAGCACAAAAGGTCTGAAATTACACCTAAAATAACCAAACTAATCTTTGATTAACTGTTGCTAAGTAGCTTGGGAGTAACTCTGAGGTATGGGCCAAGGACAAGCCTTCCTTGTTTCTTGTTCTTGGGTGCAGCTTGGGTTCAGCTGTAGGCCAAGTTCTCAGTCCTTTTTTGTTTTTGCTTTTGTTTTTTCTGATGAAGGACAGTTGAAAGATGGAGTAGGTTTGGTCTTTTATGGATATGGGTTATAAGTCCAGAGAGGAACTTCAGTAGAATTTGACACTGTTTGGTAATCAGTAACTGGCTAGTTATGGAGTGTTCTTAGGCCCATATATGAATAGTTTATGAAATTCTAGCTTCAAATAAGTTTTAAGCTTCACTTTGGTGTATAATTTTGTTCTAAGATATATATATAAATCAAGGTCTCAAAAATCAACTTTATCACAGAAGTTCCCAGCTCATAGTGAATATGGTCAACCTATATTGATTAAATATACAAAAACAATAAGTGATTCTATTATTAAATAATTACCACCTCATTTTACACATGTTCATGGTAATATGCTTGTTGAAATATTAGAAGGATTGATTATATATAATAGTTTATACAAGCTTTATTTCGTTCTTAACATAAATCCATCATTTATTTATTATAATTGAAAATTTTGAGTTTACTAAGTAGTTCAAACTCAGGAGTTCCAAGTTCTCAAAAATACATGGCTAATCTGAACAGAGCCTCTGACTGTGGGAACTTGCCTTTCATGTGAGGGCACAGAGGGCATTTCAAACCAACAATGTTTCTTGGGTTGATTGTTCTTATAGACCTTGCTATGCCTCACCTAAACAGGGAGTCTTTCCTTCATCCCTTGATTAATGAGAATAGCTCTATTTTGCTTGGCTGAAATTCATATCATGAAATATCTGCAAGCTAACTACTTTTCAAAGATACAGAAAACCCTGCCTCTGATGCTGCTTAAAACTATAAGAAAGAAAATAAATTATAAAATACAAATCTTAAAAGGACACATCACAAAACATTCATTCATCGTTTAGACTTAATGTCTTGAGAGGATGCCATAAACTTTATAGTCTTCCAGAAGAGATAACGTTAAACTTGCCATCTTATATATTATGTGTGAGACCAACGTTATCTCGAAAAAATGTAGCCAAGGAGAAAGGAAAGACTTTTTATCTGTGACCCTGATCTTTTCACAGTGCCAGAACCTGTGCTTTTGTCTGTCATTACTGGAGTAATATCAACTCACATAAGCTGTGCTTAAGGGATTCTGTTGGATGACACGAAGCACTGATTGAATCTGGATTTAGATACAGCTGTCTCGGGGGCCTCAAGAAAATGTGGTGAGGCTGTGGATTTGGGAAAACACAGATAAACTAGATAAACTTTAATTTCCTTCCCACCATTGCCATACACCTGTTCTGAAAAGAAGATACAGATGTTATTTGAGTGAGCTGTGTTTAATAGGAGGAAAATGTGAGAAAGTTATATAATATAACCCTATAGGTATCATTAAGAAATGGTTTACTGAAAAAACTTAAGGAGTAACTATATTTGACTGTTATTTTGTATAATCAGAACCAGCTTCCAATCCAAGCCCAAGATATTTGATTTAAAAGAATATTTCCTTTGGAGGTGTAAGGTCATGCCCTTGTGACAGGGTTGGTTTCTATTGCCTTGTAGGTCTTGGTGTCTATTGTTTTCATGTGTTTCTAGGATAATAACAGGACACTTTCCACTGTTAATATACTCTTATGATTGACTGACAGGCCCATGTATCTCTCAGATAGAAAAACAGGGAAATATTAAGAAGTATTTTGTAAAATTGAGTTTTGTGATTGTTCTCTGTCTCTCTCTCTCTCTCTCTCTCTCTCTCTCTCTCTCTCTCTCTCTCTCTCTCTGAGGTAGTATACAGGTAATCCAAAGAACATAGGCTTGAAGCACAAAGATCTAGGCACAACTTCTCTACCTATCCAGCACCCCTGCTGTGCTATGGAAGATCTTGAAAGTATTGTGTCCTGAATCTTAAAAATGATGACAACTGATAGCACTTTTTGAAAGTCAAATGAAATAATATATATAATAATAATTACATATATATATATATATATATATATATATATATATATTCAATGTAACTCCTAGAATGCCTGTTCCCTCATTCAACAAAGATTTGGGGTTTTGTGCTTGTTTGTTTATTTGTATGTTTGCTTTTGGCTGTATATGGCTTTATGGTCAGACATGTATAGATTCCTTTTCAAAGAATTAATAGTGTGTACAAACTGTTGCTTTACTCCTTAACCATAGATGAAGAAGGTAAATTAGCCAAGTCTAATATCAATTAGCCAAGTCTAATATCAAGTATCTAATATCAGTTTGTTAATATGTATGTATGAACACACACACATATGAATACATGCTATGAATGCAAAATGAGATCAAGCATTCAGTCATGTAAAAGTAAAATATTTCTTTACAATTCTAAACACTTTCCTCAGTTGAAAATCATTTGAGGACCATACCAAATTTAAATTGAAATGCTTTAATGGGCTTTTGCATGTAGGAATATGGGATGGATATACATTTTCTTATCCTTCCCATTGTGAGGTGTAACTCATTCAGAGAACACATGGACTTTTAAAGCCAATAGGTTTTGGTTGCTAACCAACAGACCACACAAAAGACTTGCCCAAACTGTGTAGTCACAAACTTTGCTGTTCTTGAACATTATGCACAAAACTGTATCCTGATGACACATTTCAATTAACAAAAGCAATTTACATTAAGAGGAGCTACAGAAGCCAAAAGGCAAATTTAGGACATTGAGGGACTTACTCGGTATTATGGACCCATAATGAATTAGGCCTTTGTTTTTTCTTTGGCAAGCATTGAGGTATATGTGCTGGACTCTTAGGTTAGACTGGTGGTTTTGTGGTTCTAAAATATAACAGTTGTGCTGTTTTGGGCCTGTTACACTGCCATTACACAGAATTAAAAGCTTGGACAATGCGTATAAAAACAAACATGAAAGCAGTTTGGTGGTTGGAGAGAATATGAAATCTTAGAAACTTCATAGCAATTAGTTTTCTGGATATTATTTTTTGTATATGTGTATATCTGTGTGTAAATCTCATACTGTTTCATTTAAGCAGAAGAAATCAGAAACCCAAAATGTACCCAAAATAGGTACAAACACAACACAGAAAATATACATATAGAAACAACAGCAAAGCAAGACATAACAATGTTAAATAGTGAGTATCCTAATCTACAAAACATAGAAACAAATACTATGATATGGCTCTCAACAATATCAATAAAAGGAAGCAACTAAGCTAGATATTAGTATTTACCAATGATGGGACACTTCAGCTTCCCCTAGAAGAGCTGTTGAATCAGGAATGAGGAGCCAGCTCTAGAAACAGGAGCTACTGGACAAGGTTTTCCATCTCTTACTATCATCAACTGCCAGCATAGTGTGAAAGATGAGGCTTATAGTTCCATGATTGTCCATAAGAAATAGCAAACTTTCAGCATCCCTACAGGAGTGTTTAGAGAGTAGATATGGCAGGAAGTTACCCATCACTGTCTTTGAGACAAGACCTCACGGATATAATCAATTATGATAGGAATAACACCATCATTAATTGATGTAAAAATTGTAATCATAATGGGTGTGTTCTCTACTATAATGGAATAAGAGAGAAGTTAATAAAGTAGAATATCTTCATATCCATGGAAATTAAAGGAAAACTTCCACATAGTCTATGGGTCAATAAACAAGTCTCTAGAGGAAATTTTAAGTAATGTGCTGAACCGAGTGAATCGAAAATAGACTACATCAAAATTTGTAACATGAGATTAAAATGATGCCGAGACAAGGCAAGCAATCCTCAGGAGAAACCAGTACTGGAGACACAGCTATATACCTTTCTCAATATATAATAATGGGAGGGGGAGTGAGTTATAATTTTAAAAAATATATAGCACTGTCACAAAACCATGCACATAGATCAAGGGAATAAAACAGAGAATCCAGTACTAAATATAAATGGCTAAATCCATCAGAATGTTGCTATATTTCACACACACACACACACACACACACACACACACAAATACAATACATTGGGGAAAAGATAGCCTCTTTTATATTGTTTGAAATGCTGAAACACGCATGTAATAAACTTAAATTAAATCTATTCCTTATTCTCTTCCCTCTAATGCATTTATTCCACACACATTTCCCTGTCAACATCACGTGTTCTCTTTTCAACCCACAGAACCTACTTAGCGCTGCCTCTGTCTGCGTTGGTGTAGTACCATTTACTAGAATGTGGATAGCCTCTCACAGGCCACATCCCTGTAGAAAACTAACCTGCTCACCCCCAAAGGTTATCAGTGACCAGAAGCTCCTCAGATAGGAAGGGGTAGGACTCCCTGAGATCCTCTTCTATCTCTGCTAAGTTGCTGCTATACTGGTCTTATGCACGCAGTCACAGCTGCTAGGAGTTGTCACATCTGGCAAATACTATTTCATCCACTACCTCTACTTCTATTTTTCTGCCCCGTCATCCATGATGATACCTGAACCATGAAGGCAGTTGGTGTGATAGAGGGGTCCCCTTTAGAGCTGAGCATGCCAGACTTTCCAATTGTCTGATTTATAAGAGTAGGTTTCAGTATCCAACACCTTCTACCAAAAAAGAAGCATCTTTGGTAATGGTTGAGAGATGTATTAATCTATAGGAAAAAATGATAACTCAGGGGCAGTTTAATACAAAGGTTATTTTAGTAGAATAATAATTAGATTCTCCTATGGGACCTATTGTATAGTAGGATTGTGACACAGCTATGAACACTATACATGGTTTATATTTTTTAATACAGGCAATAAATCTAATCAGAAAGTGTTTCTTTACTAGCATAATATTCATGACAGGATTGTACCAGTGAACATATCGTGCCAGGTCAAGCACTTTGCAATGTTTGCATCTAAGACTTGTCTTTACTGACAGCATTCATAGAACTGTCCAGCACTATGTAAGCTAGCCAGTAGGAATGAAGTTTCCACACTGATACCAGCTGAATGTTTTTAATCCTCTTGTGACTCAAATATGTAGTGTCTCCAGCAATAGTCTTATTGTTATGTTCTATAGGTTAAACGAGCAGTAGCATAGTCTAAACTTTAGGGACCTAACTAACCAATAGTTTGCAGAGAAGAAGCCCATTAGGTGCTGTGCTTACTGTAGCTTATGTGGTCAGAGAAAAGCATTGTCCTCTCCTATGGGGTAGCTACACTTGAACTCTGCTAATAATATATATGCATATGTATTTAAGAAGCTTACTCTGTAGTAGGTTTCTCTATAGACATTGTAAAGGTCTTTAGTGCCAGCTATTTGTATCTCCTTTATGCTACCTTTGCATTCCTCACCTAATCTAACTCTCTTAATCCATTATTCCTCTTTCCCCTTTCCATGCTACCTACATTCTATCCATCATCCTTTAAAATATCTTGAAATTGCAACTTTCAGATTTATATGGGTATTCTAAATTAAATATTCACTTAAAGATTTCAAGCTAACATTCACTTATTAGAAAAGCACATGTGATATTCATCTTCCTGAATCTGGGTACTTCAGCTTCATTCACTTTTCATGCACATTTTATTTTTCTTTATAATTAAATAATACTGAATTGTGTTGCTAAAAGGGGATGCTAGGAAAACTGACTATATACATTATTCCATGTGTAAGTGATCTATAATAATAATTCTTTTGTTTTTAATTGGTGAGCTTAGCAAGGTAATAGCAATAAAACCTATAAAGAAAAAATAGTATTATATTCATATTTACTGAGATAGATGATAGATAGATAGATAGATAGATAGATAGATAGATAGATAGATAGATAGATAACAAAACTATCAAAATAGGCACTTATAACATTCATCAAAGTGACTGGAAGAGCCTGATTAGGAGATCAAGAAAGGATAACACCATCAAATCATGTATTGACACCACCCATTAGAAATTATTGTGGAAACTCATCATCTACTATTATACTGAAATTCTTCAATCAGAGATTTCTAGGCACAACAGAGCATTCTTTCCATTGATGGGCTATATGATAATACTAATCTCTGTGGAAAATATTTTTATTGGTTATTTTATTTACATTTCAAATGTTATCCCCCTTCTGGTTTGCCCTCTGCAAGCCCCCTAATATTTTACCTTCTAGTTGTTCTCTAGAAAACAGTGCATTTAATACACTTCTCTGTTAGCATTTCCCCTTTCTTTCTCAGTGTAAGTAGTCAGTTTTCAAGAGATTAGGGAATTTCACAGGACTCTTAAAATAATATGCTGGAGTGTAGACAATAGAGCCCTCCTCATCTCCAAGTCTGCTTTTAACTAACTCAGGAAGCTAACAGCAACTTACCATATAACTTACATTACATATTTCCCCAAGTCTAGATTCACCCTACATAAAATCAATTATATAGCCAGGAGGGTGGTGGCACATACTTATAATCCCAGCTTGCAGCATATAGTAAGATGATATCTGAGTTCGAGGCCAGCCTGGTCTACAGAGTTAGTTCCAGAACAGCCAGGAGGACTACATGGAGAAACCAAAATCAAAAAATAAAAATTAAAAGTTAAAAACATTTTTAAAAGTCAAGTTCAAGTGAATCAACTTCCCTAATATAAGACCTGAAACATTACCGTAGAGAAAAACAGGAGAAATATTTCAATTTCTATAGTCAATGACTTCCTAAATCAAACAGCAGTTGATCAGAAGATAAATTTAAGCATCAGTGGTACAATGGTATTTATGTGTGTTTATCCTTAAAAGTTTATGCATATGAGAGACAAAAATAGAGGAAATGTACAATTTTATTATTTTAATATTGGGAGGACAGTTCTGTCTAATCCTCTGGGCATGACCTAACATGCAGTCATCCTTCTGAAGCTTAGGTACTGAATAACTCCCCAAATAAGAAAACATAAAAGGCATTATAAATAAGGCTTCTATGAACATAATGGAGCATGAGTCCTTGTTTTATGTTTGAACATCTTTTGGGTATATGCCCAGGAGTGGTATAGCTGGATCCTCAGGTAATACTATGTCCAATATTCTGAGAAACTGCCAGACTGATATCCAGAGTGGTTGTACCAGCTTGCAATCCCACCAACAATAGAGGAGTGTTCCTCTTTCTCATCCTCGCCAGCATCTGCTGTCACCTGAGTTTTTTATCTTAACCATTCTGACTGGTGTGAGGTGGAATCTCAGGGTTGTTTTGCTTTGCATTTCCCTGATGACTAAGAATGTTGAATATTTCTTTAGGTGCTTCACAGCCAGCCATTCAATATTCTTCAGTAGAAAATTCTTTGTTTAGCTCTGTACCACATTCTTAATAGGGTTATTTGATTCTGTGGAGTCTAACTTCTTGAGTTCTGTGTATAGATTGGATATTAACCCTCTATCGCATGTAGGATTGGGAAAAATATTTTACCAATATGTTGGTTGCCATTTTGTCCTACTGATAGTGTCCTTTGCCTTACTGAAGCTTTGTAATTTTTCTGAGATCCCATTTGTTGATTCTTGATATTAGAACATAAGCCATTGGTGTTCTGTTCAGGAAATTTCCCCCTGTGCCCATGTATTTGAGGCTATTCCCCACTTTCTCTTCTATTAGTTTCAGTGTCTCTGGTTTTATGTGGAGGTCATGGATCTACTTGGAAGTGAGCTTTGTACAAATAGATAAGAATAGATGTAGATTGATGTGCATTCTTCTACATACTGGCCAACAGTTGAACAAGAACCATTTGTTGAAAATGCTTTCAATCAAATACCCCTATAAAAATGGGGTACAGAGCTAAACAAAGAATTCTCAACTGAGGAAACCTGAATGGTCAAGAAGCATCTAAAAAAAAATGCTCAACATCCTTAGTCATCAGGAAAATGCAAATCAAATCAACCCTAAGATTCCACCTCAGACCAGTCAGAATGGCTAAGATCAAAAACTCAGGTGACAACAGATGCTGTAGAGAATGAGAAAGAGGAACACTCCTCCATTGTTGGTGGGATTCCATGCTGGTACAACCACTCTGGAAATCAGTCTGGCAGTTCTGCAGAAAATTGGACATAGTACTACCTGAGGACCCAGCTATACCACTCCTGGGCATATACCCAAAAGATTTTCTAACATATAACAAGGACACATGCTCCACTATGTTTATAACAGCCTTATTTATAATAGCCAGAAGCTGGAAAAAAACCAGATGTCCCTCAACAGAGGAATGGATACAGAAAATGTGGTAAATTTACACAATGGAGTACTACTCAGCGATTAAAATGAATGAATTTATGAAATTCCTAGACAAATGGATGGGCCTGGAGGATATCATCCTGAGTGAGGTAACCCAATAACAAAAGAACACACATAGTATTCATGCACTGATAAGTGAATTTAGTCCCAAATCTCCAAATACCCACGATATATTTCACAGACCATATGGAGCTCAAGAAGAAGGAAGACCAAAGTGTAGGTGCTTTGGTCGTTCTTAGAAGATGTAACAAAATACTCATGGGAACAAATACAGAGACAAAGTGTGGAGCAGAGACTGAAGGAAAGGCTATCCAGAGACTGCCCCACCTCGGAATCCATCTCACATACAGTCACAAAACCCAGAAACTATTGTGGATGCCAAGAAGTGTATGCTGACAGGAACCTGATATAACTGTCTCCTGAGAGGCTCTACCAGAGTCTGACAAATACAGAGATAGATGCTTGCAGCCGACCATTGAACTGATTACACGATCCCCAATGGAGGAGTTTGAGAAAGGACTGAAGGAGCTGAAGGAGTTTTCAACCCCAGAGAAAGAACAACAATATCAGGGAACCATAGCTCTCAGGTTCTAATTCACCAACCAAGGAGTACACAGGGAGTGATCCATGGCTCCAGCTGTATATGTGTCGGAGGATGGCCTTGTTGGGCATCAATGGGAAAAGAGGCTGTTGGTCCTGTGAAAGCTAGATGCCCCAGTGTAGGGGAATGTGAGGGCGGGGAGGGGGGGAGTTAGTGGGTGGGTAGGGGCACAGCCTCATAGAAGCAGGAGGAGGGGGAATGGAATAGTGTGTTTCTGGGTGGGGAGGAATTGGGAAAGGGGATAAGATTTGAAACGTAAGTAAATAAAATATCCAATAAAAATTACTAAGAAAATAAAAATTAAAAAAGAAAAGAAAAGAAAAGAAAAGAAAAGAAAAGAAAAGAAAAGAAAAGAAAAGAAAAGAAAAGAAAAGAAAATGCTGTCTTTTTTCCCACTGGATAGTTACATTTTGCAATGCCTATGACTTTGCGACTGACCAGGCCATCATTCTGGCAGTACATCTTTACCTAAATAGTTCCACTAAACAGAGCAGGGAATTAGATGGTCATTAGTTTTTATAAAGAAGGTGAGAGACAAGACATACAAGTGATTAGCATGAATAATTGTTGAGAGCTTTTGGTGAGGCTTCTAGGAATTTGGCATTTGTCACTGGGCTCAGACAAGGAAGGAGGCTCAGATAAGAATATCAGAAACAGGGACCATGGGGCTTTGTTTACTACTTCGCTTAATTACTACCTTGTGTGATCTCTTTGCTTACTAATTTACTTAATTTCTATCTTGTGTCATCTTGTTTACTACTTCACTTGATCACTTTCTCTTTGATGTAAGAACTGACCATGTGTTTTGGATGTACCTAGAATGATATAAAAGCAGGCTGGAGAGACATGAAGCTGCTTCAGCCTCAGTACGGGCTGGAATCATGTGATCATTTTGTCTGTTTTTCTTTTTCAGTCTTCACTTCCTCTCTTGAGACCCTGCGGACTGACTGAGCTGGCCTGGTAAAATAATAATAGAACTATAAAAGAAAACTATCTATAAAGCTGGAGAGATGGCACAATGGTTCAGAGTGCTCTTCCAGAGGACCAAGTTAGGATTCTCAGCAATCCTATTAGGCCACTTTACAAATAGCTCCTGATCCTAGAGATCTGTACATTTGTCTGCCTTCTTCAGATTGTTAAAAATTTCTTTAAAAGTATCATTTCACTTTATTTAATTTCCATCAGGATTATAATCATCTCATTATTGTCTTCTCTAATAACTTCCTGCAACAATGAGCTTAAGGCGAAGTCCTGACTTATCTCACTAAAGACAACACATTCCTTAGCCAGAGATTTAACTGCTCAAATGTTCTTCTGTCATAGGATACTATGAAAAATGAAGGTGACAGAACAGGCAGAGATTATACCTATAGATGTTTACAAATAGGAAATGTGTGCATGGGCAACTCTTCCTAGAGGGTCTTAAACTACAAATCCTTTAAAGATGTCTAACTCAGTACCAGCAGAGAAACACAAGGTTTTGAGCATAGTTTTAAAAGAAAATACCTGGACTCTTCAAATTTTTCATTATTCTTTGGCTGGAATGAGTGTTCACATCTATTAATAATCATGATAGGTCATACTGTAAACCAGAAGAACAGTAAAGACTCTGTTTGTACTGAGATGATCTTTTAATAGAAGAAAATTACACTAGAAGCAAAAGAATATCATACAAGTGTATAGAATGCTTGAAGAAGCAGATGACTGCTCAGCGATAACGGGAAGCACAAGAAAGGGTACGCCATAGTAGATCTGTACATGTATTGAATACTCCCCATTTCTATCTACTTATATCCTCTTAAATAATAACCACCTGAACCAAATTTTATGGATCGACTGGGTTATTAATTAGATTTCTCTAAGACTGAAATAAAAGTATGGCTTCATACACTGAGAAAGGTTGTAACTTAATCTAAAACATTAAATTACATTCTCATGCCAGTTATTTCACAACTTAAGCTGTTAGATCACTAAAGCTAAAGCTATCCTTTGTGCACCTGACACACTAGGCTGTGCCAGAAACAGAAACATTTGACAGTGGAGAAACAGGTAACTTTGTCATACTCTGTTTGAGTTCAAAGGCTCCTGGATCACTGGGCTGCAAATTACAACACCATAAAGAAAATATTTTTGTCTTGTTTTAAATTTCATCACGTCAGTTCTGAAGAAAAACGTTCCAGCCTCTAGAAGTCAATGGATTTACTTTTTTAAGCAAGTAAAGATAGAGGCCAAAAGAGAATTTCCAACCCATTCAGTTTTTTTTAATTAATTATTCCATTTGTTTATATTTGTAACTTGATTGTAGGCAGATTTAGTTTTCATGGGTAGATGATCTCTTCTAAACAACTAACTGTTCCATAACATTTGAAACAGTGATGATAATCACTTGTGTTTTAAACATTAGATAATCTAAGCTGGATATGGTGACAAATCTCTGTAATCACAATATTTGTGAGGTTAAGACAGGAAGAGCTGAGCATTTGAGTCCTGGGTAACATGCTGAAATATAATCTCAAAAATATTTTCAGATAAAAATAAAATTAGGAAATTTATAGTGGTTGACTTTTCCATATCTGCATGTTCCTTTTTCAGACAGTAATTGTCTACAGAATGAAATTAATGTATTTCTTACCCAGTAGCTAGCTTGCCACAATTGAAGTGACTCCAGTTGGAGGGACTGAAGTTCAGTAACTACTCTGACATGGGATGGGGTTACTGTCAGGAGTAGACATGTCTCCTAGTCGAAATCTATTAATAACGAAATGAATTAAAATGCGATATTCTGTGGATGTCTGATGCCTTTGAAAACTATCTATCTATATATACCCTATCTGAACTGTTAAACCTTGACTACTTTTAATATTTACTATTTGGGTAACACTGCAAACACTTTGCTCTAGTGTGTCTTGCAGACATAACATGATGTTATGGAATGATAGAAGAAATGGAGAAGGTAACTGATTGAGATATACTTTCCTCAAGCTCACATAATTACTATTCATTGTGCTCTTGCGAAAATAATAACTGAATTTTAATCTTTTCAAGGGAGTTCTATACACTATACAGTTTGGTCCCTAAAGTCTTTGTGTGGAGACTTAGATCTGTTACCTAGTCATTCTCCACACGAGCTGCTCCATACACTCTGACCCACTTCTAAAGAAGTTTCCTCATTTGGATCATATATAAAAACCTATCAGGAAATGTCTGTCTTTGAAGATTTGCCTATGACTTTAAGCGATGCTTCTGTCATCTGCCTCTGATACACTTTTCAAGGGAGCCTCATTTCTACCAGGGAAAGTCTTTATAGTGAGGGGATGAAAGAGAGAGTGGGACTTTCATTCTGAGTTGCTTACTTGGAAAACAGAAAGTGAAGACAGCTTTTAATCAATCACGGAATTTTGTGTGTTCTCACTCAGAATAAGTTACAGTTTTTATATCCCTTTGAGAAGAAAATGTTGGGCACTGGATTAGCAAAAACAACAGAATGAAATTCAGTATTTTTTAAAAGAACTCCTGCTGAGGCATTTTGCTTACGGAAGGGTTTCTGACCTGCAGATTACAGCTGCTGTGTCAATCATTCACCCTTTGTTCTGTGGCTTCCATCGGAGGGGCTGTCTTTTATTCTTTTTGGAATCCATCCCTTTTGGGCTATCCTAAACTCAGGTTAAGTATGTCACAGAGGGAAATTGAAGTCAAAATTACGACAATATTCCTTAATGCCATCCTCAGAGAACTCAACGTGGACCAGGCACTAGGATTTTCCTGTGATTATACCAACAGCTGTAAAGTCCTTTAAAGTAATTTCTGTAACTTACGAGGTCATGTATATATTTGTCTACTTTTCTATTAATTTTTCAGTTTTGATGCCATCTTAAATATGATTTTACTTTAGTAATGAATGGATTTTCTTTAGAATCACAAAGTTCCTTAGAAATACAGCTGTATATTTCAATTATGAACACATCACTAAGCACCTTGATAGTGACGGCCATAAAAATCTGACAGGAAAAAAAAATCATCTGTCTTAAACTGAACAACTTAAAAATGTGCAAAATTAAAGATTAAATTTATTTTATAAGCTATCACTGCCTTAATTTCATTTCTCTGTGAGCTTATCATGGCTATCAGTTAAAATATATTTGAAAGATAAAGTAAAACCTCTGTTAAACTTGTGTAAAGATTAAGGCAGTGACCTTTGAAATCAGTGAATTTCTCTCATGTCTTTATGCTATCTTATCACAAAGCTAGGTGATCTATTTGCATGTATTATTGACAATCACCTATTAGCATTTTTAAATAGGCTATGGTTAATCTAACCTTACAATTGGGAACATTCACAATATAACAATGTCTGCTAAACTTGTATGTTTTAAAAACAATATGAGTGATTTTTTTTTTTATTTAGAGGCCTATTAAAAGAAAATTTGTTCATTAACAATTTTTATCTCGCATTCATTTGTATTTTAATTTTTATGAGCATCTATGTTTTACCTGCGTGTATGTCTGTGAAACAACTGCATGCCTGGTCCCTGCAGAGGCCAGAAGTAGGTATCAGATCTCCTAGAACTGGAGTTAGTCACTGTGCAGGTATTGTGAACTGAAATTGGGTCCTCTGCAAAAAGCAGCCACTGCTCTAAACTACTGAGCCATTTCTCTAGCTCGACTATGTATTCTAGTTACTCTCAAACCCCAGTCTCCTGTTGTTCCATGTTAAATCCTTCTTGCTCCCTATAAAACCCTATATCATGTTCGTGCATTTTTGGTTTGAGTTTTTAATATTAAAGAGTATAATCGATGAGACAATGAGTTTCAAATTCTCTATCAGAACAGGCTGTAACCACTACTGGGTGCATGACTAAAGACAAAGCTATCCCTTCTCCCTGCATTTATTGGCAACCAACACAAGATTAATAAAGAGGAGGGCCCATGATCCCCTACCCAAATCCATGACTGACTGACTGTTGACAGGATCAGTCTAGGGCAGGGCCATTGCAGCTGCTGTGAGCTAAAAACTGCTATGGAGGTGTCATGCCAAGTTCTACACTGATCGCTTAGAGGGAGTGGCATAAATGTCTTATTTAAGTCAGAGTACTCATTATTTATCTATTCTCAGCACCTTGGGTAACTGTGGGTCTGTGTAGTCTTTGCTTTCATTAAAAAAAAAAAACATGAAATTATTCTGATTAAGACTAAGGGTATCATTTAGGTGTAGATATTTAGTGTAGATATTTAGGTGATAGTTTGATGCCATGTAAGTTTTTCTTAAAGCCTATGGCTTTTCCCCCTTGACAGGTTTACAGTACCAGGAACAGGTTTGTCTTGTGGAGTAGGCTTTAAAATCGATCCAAGTATAGTTTGTTATCCCAACAATGTTCTGTCACTGTTGCCATAGTGGGAATACCTTGCCTAGTGTGTCAGTATTAGGGATTTTAGGCTTCACATCTGAGTCTATTGTTGATGTGTTTTCTTTCCCAGTTGTCTGCAAACACGTTCTACCACCTGAAAGCTAATACATGTTAGATGAAATTTCCAGCAGATGGAGTTCTAGGTTGATTTCTCTGTAACTTGCAATCAAAGTGTGTGGTGTCTTATCATCTAGGTAGGATGGAAAACTAAGACAAGTAATAAAAGCCTATATTATTTTGAAAACCTTTTGACCATTTCTGATCAACAATTTACACAGAAGATATATTCTACACTTGGGCACTGTGATTTTTGTATAATAATTTGTGGATTATAGGAGTAGCTCTTAAACTTATGTTTTATAATTAGACTATAGGATAGTAAGTTTTTATGGATTTTTATACACCCTCTTTACATCCCCTTTGGAATGATTAATATTTCTCCAGTAATTGCATGTTAGATTTTATTTCGGTGATCAAGTCACCAAAATAATTTCCAGCTTCTATTCTTTGAAATAAAGAAAAATCAGGAAAAACAAACCCTCACTTTACTCGAAGGTGTTTCAGAAAGTTAAAGAAAGAAAAAGGACAAAAATAACTGAATTCCAGACAACGAAGCCAAGAATATGGACTTAAGAGGGAAAAAGCAGAATTCAGTCCATGTCCTAAGAATGAAAATTTCCATGAAGAAAATCTTGTAATGATTCACAGTTTATAATGCCTACAGAATGCATTCAAGCACAGTTAGAAAACACATGATTGTATTAGCAGACCAGATTAATGATTTAGACATTTGCTTACAATAGAACATATGTAAACTTTCATAAAGCTATATTAACATATATAAACATTAACATAATCATGTTTACACTTCTAAAGAGGTAAATGTGTTACAAAATAAATTGTAGTTATTGCAAATGTATGCTTTGCTAAGTTTTGGTATAAAATAAATCTGTAAATCTCTGAAGAAATAAAGAGAACAGCATATCTGCTATGTCCAAGAAAGTTTTTGTGTCTTCCCGTAGCCTTTCTTGGGTTACTTCTCCACTTATCATACTGAAGCCCTGTTCAAAATATAATGATATACATGTCCATACATCTTTTTGAGTGGCCTTTGATAATTATGTAATTCAAGAATATTGTATCATCTAGGGTCTCGATTTTTTTAATGTATTATGACTTCCATATAATTACTTTAGATCTACAGAATATTTAGCTAGATCAGTTTTCATGTGCCACTCATTGGTATCTTGATAGTTCTCTCCAGATTTTTTTTTCAAATTTAGTAATCTTCATCCAAAAGTTTAACGTAAAAATAGGTTGCATTGGTTTTAATAATTTTTATTGTGTTCATTCTTTAAAACATTTCTATTTATTATTATGCTTTTCTTTTTGTTTTTCATTCAGAAGAAAGGCATTTTTATATTAAACGTCTTTAATATTTCCTTGAAGTATGTGCAGAATTCATTGATTTGAGAACTCTTCTGTTTTGATCTGTTTATATCACTATGACTCCCACCCCATGCACGACTTTAAGTATCAGACAAACATTTATATGTGTAGTTTTTATTCAGTTTAACATGTTATTTTATCTTAATGTGTTCAACAAACCATTAAGGATAAAATTATCTGTATAATGTCTAAATATCATTCATTCTTAATTTCCAGATTATCACTGTTGTCCTCTTGGAACACACTTTGCACGTGATTGAATTATATAAAGTATGGTGTATTATTGCCCATAATACAAATTATGGAAACTATTTGTTAATGAATGTTTTCCATAATGGTGTGTGGATTTGTGTGGTTTTGGTTACTCTCAAATAGGTCATGTGTTTCAACAATGCTGTTATTGGTTTCTGTGCTGGAATAAAACACCATGACCAAAGCAAGTTCGGTAGGATATGGTTTATTTCATCTTACAGGTTCAGGTAACAGTCTATCACCGAAGAAGGCAGAGTAGAAACTCAAGTAGAGCAAGAGTCTGGAGGCAGGGGTAAAGCAGAAGCCAAAGGGGAAAGAAGTTTACTGGCTTACACTCCCTTATTTCTTATATAACACAGAACCATATGCCCAGAGATGGTGCTCCCTACTCTGAGGTGGATCCTCCAAGATTGACTTAGTTACTTTTCTACTGATGTGAAAAAACACTATGACCATGACAATTCATAAAACAAAGCCTTTAGTTTAAAGCTCACAGCTCCAGAAGTTTAGAGGCTCCATCAATATTATAGAGGAGAGAATGGCAGCAGGCAAGCACGATGCCGGAGCAGTAGATGAGAGCTCACATCTTGATCCACAAGCACAAATGTGAAGCAGCAAGAGCTAATGGGCATGGTAGAGTCTTCTGAGACCTCAAAGAACACTGGAAGTGAGACACTTCTTCCTACAAGACTACACATCCTATTCCTCCCCAAAAGTTCCACCAACTGAGGAACAATTTTTAAATATATGAGCAATGGCGGGATTCTCATCCTAACTACCCTACATCATCATTTAAAAACACCCCACAGATTTGCCTGTATCACAGTCTTATAGAGGTATTGTCTCAAACAAGGTCCTGTCTTTCCAGATATGTCTAGGTTTGTGTCAGTGTGCCTTTTGACAGCTGTCTAAATCTCTTCTGGTTTGCTATAAGTAAATCTTAAAACAAAACAAAAAAAAAGTCACTGTAAGACTTTTTATATTCTGGAAATTGCTGAGATTTTGAACTGTTATTGAATTATTTTCTATTTCTCTCTATCAGGTTTTAGTTTCTATTAAAGTATTTCAATAGCCATGGTTTGCTTGTAAATATTTAATTTTCATCTGTGACTTTATATTCATAATATATTTGACCTGGGTATCTTACAGATGACATATACTGAGTGTTGATTCTTGGCCTTATCCCTGAATTCAGTCAAACTGTACAGAGCCTTTGTTTCCGGTATGATCCCTGAAAGGAACGGATGCACAGCGCACACACCATTGCTTTCCTTTGTTTAATTTTGCTCCATGTCTCCTTCGTCCATCTTTCCTTTTATTTTGTGATAAATAAGTTTCATAATTACTTAAATCACTTTTGTTGCATTAGCTGTAACTTTCAATAATTTGAATTAATATATATATAACTGCTTTATATATTACTAGTTGCCTCAGGGCTTATGGTTTTATTTGTTTTAGTAACTGAAACATGATTCTCTTGATATTTGGTTGGGGGACTAAGTTTCCATGGATATGCCATCTTGCCAGCCCCTACAGTAATCTACCACAGGTCTTGTTCTGCTTGTTATCATTTTCTCTCTCTGTGTCTGGATACAATGTACCCATATGTGTCCTATCTTATGTTAAGCAATATGAGTGTCCTACACATAGTGGGATTTTCTTCAGGGCTTTTTTGCTCAGTTGTTTCTTTCTTTGATTTTTTTGATTCGAGATGCTCATACAGCCCTTGCTGACAAGAACTTAGTCTGAAGGCTGAGGATGATCTTGAAGCCCTGATCCTACTGTTTTTATTCCCCAAGTATCAAGACTGCAAGCATGGGCCACAACTCTTCGTTTCTTCATGCTTTGTGTTCATTTAGTTAATGAAGTTTCTCTTTTTCAAGGCCTCCCACTACAGTGACAGTAAACTATAAAGTAAACCCCATGGATTACCTTAACAGTTTTTGCTTCCATGTTGGTTTTTGAAAAGTTTTCTTTCCATAATTCCAAATTCAGTAATATTTTTCAGAAATGACTGTATGTGCTGAATTTTTCATCTTAGATATTCTGTTTTCATTGTCCAGAATGTTTATTTTGATTTCATTTATATATTCTGTTTTGTGCCAACCATGCTCAATTCTTGAATATATTTAGTTAATATCCACTGTACCTCATTCTGTAATTCCCTTAAATCTTACATTAATTTTAATTGCACCAATGGTGATATTTTTCTGTTTAATTACATTCATAATGATTTTGATTATTATTTTTACTGAGTATATACACAGATTCACATATTTCTGTAAATATTCTTCAGCTTTGGGATAATGCTAAATAACTTGGAGAGAGTTTGCTTCTTCTTCTACACCTTTTTAAAGTATATAACATTTGTTGGTAGAATCCAGAGCAGTCATTACTCTAGGATGCATTTTTACCACTAGCAAACTGATCTTTCTGTACCTGACATCTTGGGAACTGTGAGACGTTTCTGAGCTGGCTAATGCAAAGAAAACATTAGCACTTAGTCTGTGAATTTAGAGTAATACTTTTTCCAATCCCTGTCTTCCATTCTCTCCCTAGACTCAGGTATTTTCCATTTACTGCAGTACTTTGTGTGTTTGGCTGCGGTCTCTGTACATATGTCAAGTTCTATCTCTCCAGCTTGCTGTCTCTTCTGCTGCCCTTGTAACAGCACTGCCTTGCTTTCCTTAGACACTCAGCTTTATGTTTCAAAGTCTGGAAAGATGCCCTGAACTGCTTGGATTCCCTCTCCTTGTCCTGTGGCTTGGCCATTTCACCTACAAAACACTCTGTGACACTTGTAGAGTTCATGTCTTTTATTTTCCTTCTGGAAGGAATTCCTGGGTGCCTAGTTTACTAGGTTGTTGACTGAGATCCAGTGCTGAGAAATCACTCGTGTCTTTGAGAATTTTTCTGATGTAAGCTGCATCTCACAGGACAACAGGCCAAGACTATATGATACTTCCTATTAGACATCTAAAGAATTTACTTTCAGGGTTTAATGTATGGCATGGAATGAGCCTTTGTTTAGATGTACTGTGACTTCACTCTCATATATGCACACTAAACTTTATAATAATTCCTTTTGAATATATATTAAACTCAGTATTTTGTAAATACAATTTTCTCATATTATTCTGGCACTTCTGATATTTCCCAAAAGTCTCAGCATTGCAAACTCCTAAGGATAATGTCTTCTCTTCTGAACAAGATGTTAAGATCCTGACTTTTGCAATAAACCTCACCCAGTTATGAAGAGAATTGTGATTCCAAACTAGCACAAAATAGAAAGTTAATTCCATAAAGATTTTAATGTAAAAATTATCTGATAGTTCTTATTTTTAAGCACCTTGAATATTTTTATCTTTCCCTGTACTTAACTGGAAGGTTTTCAAGTTCTAACCATTTATCAAAATTATGATAGTATTTCACTGATAATTTTATTTTCATTCCATAGTTTATAGTAATATATTCAAATAAAATTTTTTTAAAAAACTAAGTGCTAATTTTTTTTTTCATTTAAGAGTATATTGTGGTTTTTGTGGGACATTATTTAAGTAGAAAAAAATTAAAAATCAAATTGTTAATTTAAATAGCTATCAGGCAAAAATAATTTTATATGAATATGTAAGTGGGTAAAATTAAAAAACAGATAGTCAATTTTAAACAAATGATATGTTTAATAGAAAAAACAAACATTAATAATATTGACATGACTGATTTTAAAAAATATGCATCCAAAAACACAACCCAAAACAAATCCTAGCCAAGTAAAATGGCCAGCTTATATTTATTTGATCTATAGAAACCTGAGTGTTTGTTTCTGGTAGAAATATTTTCAGCAAATGTAGAACTAGTTTCTGATAGGTGAATATCTGAGAGAAGAATAGCAGTGTCTTTTATGTTCCAAGCTGCTTTTGATGATGTACTTTAATGTAATTTTATCATCAACAAAATAAACTACAATGTAGTTTTTTTGTTTCGAAAATCATAAAGTAGAAGATCACAGTTTAGCTTTGCCTATTGACCCAGACCTGTAATCGTTCATGATGCTGAGGGAGAAAAAACATGTGTTCAGGGACAACCTGGCCCATGGGGCTAGGACAAGGAAAATATGAGCAACTTATTGAGACCCTGTCTCAAAATTAAAGGTATAAAAGAGCAGTAGAAATTCTCACTGTTCTAGAAGTCACCTAGTACACTGTAGACAGGAATACAAATATAACTTTTATTCATCTGTAGTAATTTTTTTTTTTTTTTGTCTTTGAGGCTTAAAGCCTTTGTCTGCTAAACTAGGCCTAGATCTGGAAGCTTCTAACTTCAGTACACTCTAATCTAGGCCTCTGAGACTTACTACAAAATAAGATTAGCCTCTCTAGTTCTGTCTGGACTCTGTTAACTGGTTTAACTCAGCTGTTCTGGCTCAAACACATCTGCAAACCGATTCAGTCTGACCTCTCTGGCCTTCTGAATGAATTGCTCCACTTGGCCTCAAACTAACTTTGGCAATATGTTTGACTCTTCTGGCTCCTTCTCATTCTCTGGTTTGTTCTGTCTTCACCCGTGTCTAGCATGTTATCTCTCTCTGCAACCTGTTTTTGTACAATTGCCTCAGTAAAACTTCCTCCTTCCTCTTTCCCTCTGAGCTGTTGTCTCTTATGTTGTCTCTTTCCTTTCTGTTCTTGTGAATGTTGGTGATATCCTATTCTTTCAAATCATTCTCTGATTTTTTTTTTGTCTGTCTACCTCTCAACTAGATATCACTTTCAAACATGGGTGCTTCCTTCTATGAAGTAACATTACCTTCATTATTTGGGACTAAATGTATGAACTAATGCATGTCTGTATTCCAGCCAGATCAAATGTGATAGGAACAGCCATGTTGCTGTGTTAAAATTTCTCTATATATGAAGTCCTAGGTTAAGGCCCAATTGAAGAAATTAATAATAATAAAAACCTGACATGAAAAAAGAAAGAGGAGGAGGAAGAGGAGGGGAAGGTAAGGAAGACAAAAAAGGAGTGGGGAGTAAGGGTGAAGATGAGAGGGCAGAAGAAGAAGAAGAGAAAGAAGTAGCAGAAACAGAAAAAGCAAAGAAAGGATTGCAGTTTCGTGTCACTAATTGACACAGAGAATAAAGGTGAATCCTGTGAACAGATGGGTAGAATTATCAATCCCATCCTTCTTGGTATGAGTACAGATTTCATTCTGTGTTTCATAAATGGCTAGTCAGATGACTTTTGAAAGCATAAAGAAATTCTATAGCTTTGTGCTCAAAAGCAGTAGAGTGTAGATGATAAATCAGTATTTTAAGAACTAGGTTTCCTCACAGCTCAATGAAAAGTCCTGTTCAGTCTGAAAGGATATATATGATGTATTAATAATTTGTTTCATTCGTTTATTCTTCATTTAATCAGGTAGCCACCTGTTATCCTTGTTATCCTCTATTTTCAGCCCCTGTATAAAAGACACAGTTCATCATTGCATAGAATCTGCCTTCATCCAGCCAAGATGGTCTCAGAGGAAATTTCAATCACGCTTTGGCTACCAAGCTGTAAGAGCTGCAGGAGGTGAACATGCAATGGCAATGTTGTGTTTTCCAGCTTGAACTTTCTCCTACCTTCACTCAAGAAGCTCTCAGGGTTAATCCCGTCATTCCTCACATTCTGATTCTCCACAGCCATTTGAAGAGGCCCAAGATTCTGCTGCCATCCATCATCAAATGAATGCACATTCCCACACTGCACTGCATGTCCATTAATCTCCTCTAATCTCCTAACTCCCAAACCCTTCAACTCTGCCCTTTGCAAAGCACCTCTGTCAACAGGGAAGCCCTGATATGCCTAACCTTGCTCTGAATGTTCCCTTGGTCCTCTTTATTTAACTGAAATGGGCTAGTGCAGGAAAAGTAACACTTTCTCTGAAATTCTTTTAAGGACCACTTTGACCATGCAATGACTTCACTACCACGTTTTTCTCACCTTTCCTGCATACAGCTTCCCAAATATCACATAGGCATGTTTTTCAAAACAAAAGGAAATGTAAACAAGACATACAGCTACACACACACACACGCACACACACACACACACACACACAATCTTCCATTCTTAATCTCAATGCTATCTTTTCTCTCCGTTGCTCCCACACCAAAACTTACAAACAGAACCTTATTATATTTTACTATTCATTCACTTATTTGCAACAAATCGATTGCCAGAAGTTCTTTTTGCTCTTTCTAGAAATCACAGATAAAGAGAGTTCCCTAAGTTTGGAAGACTTGAGTTCTAGAGGCTTACAAGCTCAGATTCCAAACCTGGAGGCAGGGAACTGGAAGTTTTGAAAACCAGCTGCTATGCTTAAGCACTGATAACTGAAAGCTTATTACTCTAAATGTTTGGAGTAGAGGATAATTGCACTGAACTTAGAGTACCTATGCCCAGTAACTGCAAGAGCTTTTATGTTGAATGCTGGGGTACATAGCTCTTTAACCTTCGGCAGTTCTTCTAAGCTCTGTTTGCAACAAGGGTTTTCCATCATTGAAATGTTGGCACTGACATTTGGTTCTTCAGATCACCTTGTCATCCACAGTTTTGGCATCTCCTGTCCTTCATCTTCTTCATGGCCCTGGTGTCCATCACAACTTTAACTCCTGCAGAGTCTCTTCTCATTCTTTCTCTGGGTCCCTTCATCCATGTCTTAGGGTTATTGCTCAGTGGTTTAGATATGGGGACACTCACCGCTCTGAATTCTTAACTATAGTTTGGTGTTATAGATTTGACCTTTTGGTTTTTACAACCTTAGCATCTAGTAACATTTTTTAAACTGTTTAGCTATTTTTTTTAACACTGGCCATTATCATGGCCATTGCCAGAGTTAGGAGCCCAGAGGTTGTCTGTCTGCTTTATCCATAATAAAGAACCATTTGCAAAAAATCATTCATGACAGTCCTTTTGGAGGGATTCATACAGTAACATCAGATATAGTATACAGAAATAAAGCCTCATGGAATAACTGAGAAATAGTGGGAAATAGCCTAAAAGTAGCCTTTCTACTCCTGTGAAAGGAAGAAGTAAGGGCATGGTTATGAATAGACTGTAATTCCACCAATATTAGTTCTGCTTTGTAGGTTCAAGGTCAACCAATCATAGAATTTAAACAAAATTGTCATGAGCCTTTCATAACAAAGAATTCATTACCCTAAATGTGGCTCATGTCTATATTCAAGAGATTGAGGAAAGAATGTCTGAAGTTCAAGGATAGCCTGGGGAATAGTGAGATACAATGCAGACAAAAAGATAAGACTAATCACAGGTGTCACAATCTACCAATCAACTTCTGGCCGTATTATTGGAAAGAATATTATTTTTATCCTGAAGGGAGTGAAAAAGAGTTTTCTAGATTTGTGTTACTTGGAGTGAAGTGTTTCAGTGTTAACACAAGTTGCCTGCACCAATACATGATGAATACAAGGCCTCTTGAAGCAAGAGTATTGGCCTACGATGCTGTGGTTATAAAGATCCTTGTAGGTAGAGGGGAGTTTCTCTGGGTGGATCCTAGAAAGTTCAAAACAAATTGATTTTCATAATGATGACCCAACAGGTGGTCAAAGACAGGTCAGTTTTGTTGATAGCTGCCTACCAACATCAATCAGAACTGGGAATAGTGCTCTGGCAAATGCCAATGAAGATAATTAATTTAACACAGCACAACCATAACTAAGTTTATTTGCAAGAAAAGTAAAAAGTAAAGACTTCTCTTACAATGATGATCTATTACCAGTCTTCACACTCTTGACTTCACTTAGTGATATTCTACTCTTGGACAGATGTACATAGAAGAGTCAGATCTTTGTAACTGTCTGATTTTGTGGTCAATACTGTCAGTTACTATTGGCATTCTTTCCTCGTGATCCTACAGCGGGGCTTCAGGTTTGTCACAAGTGGGTCTATTCTTTGAACAAAGAATAACATGCTGTTAAACACTTAACAAAATAACCCTGCAGTCCCTGTTTTTCTGAAACCTTGGAGTCCCTCCCATGCTACCTCTCAGTCATTGCTGCCCCTTCCCTGTTCAGTCTCTAAATGACATTATAGAGTTTCCCCTGATCTTTCAGTTTTCTTCATCTACAATTCCCTCATCATTTTTGTGTTCCCTGCCCTAAATCCTGAAACTTCAAAAATAATCACCATGTAATCTGTTTCTCTAAAATCCTAAGTTGGTTTTTCCATTTGCAGTTCTAACACATACCTTGTATGCTTTGGCCAAAAGATGTTTTCTATCCAACTATACACCCATTCAGTTGACTTTCAGAGTTTAATAAACAGCTATGGAGTTCAGCTCTCCTTGTAGTCTGCTATTGGGTTGTGTCTTGTGGTAGAAGTGCTAGTCATTTTCACGAAATGTTTATGTGTTGTCTATATGCAGAGAGTAGACATGCTAACCAAATTTTCTTTCATATCATTAAACTTCAAGTTTCTATCATCTTTCTCCCAACTTTATAATCCTCTATTTTTTTACTTTCAACCAATACAATTTGTCCAATAAAATAGTTCAATCCGATTTGGGTTCAAAATGAAATTGTATTTTATGATATATTTGTGTCTGGCTTTTAAAATCTTTGCCAAATGCAAAATGCCCTACAGTATTTATGCAAGCTTATGCATTATCATCTCTTCATAAGAGAATTACTTTTTATACGTCCATTACTTGATTTTGTTTTCCCTTGAACATGCTCATATCTGATGCTTTCATTGTTAGTTCCTTCTGCCATGTAGGCCTCAGATTGAATTCAAAAGGTTTCTATAAGGACCCAAACCAAAGATCTTTCCCAATAATTCTTACTCTAAACTTTAAGTATCTTGTATATCATGCCCAATGTCATTCTCAGCATGTTGAATTGTGCATGTCGCAAATGCCTATTTGATAAACACTTGATCACTGACTGCCAGGACATTTTTGCATGTCTAGAGAGTTACATAAAGAATCACTGGGGGATATCATGGTGTGTTTATTGTGAGGGAGGGAGCAAAAGATATACAAAGCATTTTCATTTAACTCATAGCAAAAGGTTTCCTACCCAAATCCATCTCAACCTACACGAAGGAATCAGAGATTTGTTAGGAAGAAAAAAATATTTTTTATGGAAAAAAATCATGAATTTCTATTTACCACTGTTTTCTTATACTTAGAACCTGACATAGGCTAAGTACAAATTTTATACTTAATTTTTAAAATAAAAATAAATGAATGTTGAGAGTGTTTTCCATATTAGGGTTAAGAAACCTACAAAGGATTGTACTGTTTCACTAAAGTACAACCTTATGATTAAAAGTAATTGGACCTCTTAGCATTAAAGGAGTTATATTCTAACTCTGACTGTATAATTCTGCTTAAGATTAAATTAGAAATTCTTAAGGCTAAATTTTATTTGTAAATAATCTATAATTTTATATACTAATTAGTGATATAGGTAAAGCTATTGAAATGTTACCTAGTATCTCAGAGTGATGTTCAATGGGCAGAAACTTCTATCTTTTTGAAAACTGAGTAAGTTACATATTGAAAGATATTATTATGCCCTCTTATTAGATGAGAAATGTAGTTTTCAAATTATGTGCCAGCAAGCTAGGCTCTATAACATTTCTCTGTGATTATAGGCAATAATTACACAGAAAAATGTGTTCCCTTAAAATCATGTGAATTAATTTAATGTCATAAATTTGGAAATTATTAAAATAGACTGCATTTCCATGTATAATAGAATCCACTACTTCTTCTGCTACTTAGGAAAATGCCCCTATCCCTTGCCATTTCTATCACTGCTTCAACTTTGTGATTTCAGTCGGACATCACAAATTACAGATCCATCCTCTGGCTCCCATTACAAAGTGTTGCATGCACATTTAGGATGTATATTTGTATACCACCTGGATGAATTATAAAATGGAAATTTAACTAAAGCAAGCAGTCCTTCATGGAGAGGGACTGAAAGCCTTTGATACAGACAGTTTCATCTCTGATAGTCGAAGGTCATCTATATAAACAGGAACCAATCTGGAACCCTGAAACTTTCCTGTTCTTATCTGTGGTTGTCTTTGAATTTCTTTGTCCCTATGACTTTGGGTAGTTCATGTTAATGAAGTAATGTATACAATTTTAGCCTAAACTTGTATCTGTCTGCTTTCTTTAATTTAAATCAGTGTCTGAGAACTATTCATTGTCAAACATATGGAACAAAATTAACTCATTTAAAGAAAAAAAATCAAAAGACAACAAAACTATCTTCATACTATATTTATATTAAGAGTTTTTCAGGCAAGCACGGTGGTGCAAGCCTTTAATAGTAGCAGTCTGGGAGCAGAAGCTGGTGGTTCTAGATGAGCTCAAAGCTAGCTAGGCATATGTAGAGAGATCTTCCCTTAAAAATTAAAGAAACATCCACTTCTGTGTTTGCTAGGCCCCAGCATAGTCTCACAAGAGACAGCTATATCTGGGTCCTTTCAGCAAAATCTTGCTAGTGTATGCAATGGTGTCAGCATTTGGAAGCTGATTATGGGATGGATCCCTGGATATTGCAGTCTCTAGATGGTCCATCCTTTCGTCACAGCTCCAAACTTTGTCTCTGTAACTCCTTCCATGGGTGTTTTGTTCCCAATTCTAAGAAGGGGCACAGTGGTATGGGGGACTTTTGGGATAGCATTGGAAATGTAATTGAGGAAAATACATAATAAAAAATATTAAAAGTTAAAAAAAATTAAAGAAACAAAAAAGAGGTGAAAAGTCCAACTTGAGGAACTTGTGAATGCTATCAACAAGTAAGACGTGCATTTCTAGAAATAGGTGAATGTATCTGTATTACACTGTTACTTCCTAGGAAAGAAATAGCAGAGCTTGGAATAATACCTTTGCTGTGTCAGCATATGGACTCAGAATCCATGCAAAAAGCAGGTAGATAGATTGACCTTATCTGTAAATGTTGGATTTTAGAAACCGACTCCAAAGAAGTCAGGGATCTGTACTGAGCATGAAACTTTTAGTTCTTCTACATTAGTGCTTCACCTTCCTGGAAAACATAAGAGCGACCTTTAGTACAACTAATATAAAGAAAAAAATTGGCACCAAACATACCTTCCTAAATTGTCTTAGACCTTATTTAACAAGTAAATCATGTAAAGAATTTTTAAATGTGATTGCTAATTGGTTTCCTACACAATATTAATCATAAAAATTATTTGACATAACTATGATTAAAAATAAAACTGTCATAAAACTTATTTTAAAAAGTTCAAAATACTAGTACCTTCTCCCACTCAGTACTCAGTGTTTGAGCATAATTTACTCTTACTCTCTTACTCTCTAGTTACTCTGTTCATCAAGAGATATCAAAGGGAAACTTTTTGATAGGTTATTTCTCCACCATCAATGAAATGAGCCAATTTACACCAGATTAGATTATATTAAAGGAATATTCATTGGGAAACTGTTCTCAGGCAGATGAGTTCACTGGCTCCAAGAGCCAAAGCCAGGAAAGTCGCCATGGGGAAAGGGGAGGTAAAGGGAAAAAGAGAAAGGGGCAAGCTCACAGAAAGAAGAGGAAGAAGAGGAAGAGGAATAAAAAGAAGAAGAAAGAGGGAGAGGAGAGAGAGAAATGAGAGAAAGAGAGAGAGAGGAGGGAGAGAAAGAGAGAGAGAGAGAGAGAGAGAGAGAGAGAGAGAGAGAGAGAGAGAGAGAAATGTCTAGATTATATCTAGATTATATAGGGAGCAGCCTCTGGGGGAAGGACAACCCAGCCCCTGGGAAGTTCAGGGTTAGAGGCAGGGTATGCCAGACATGGACAGAGGGATGCTGAAGGCCAGATCTGCTGTGGTATGTAAAATATATATCTTAGTCCCTTGTCTCAATTCCAAAATCAAACACTTTTAAAGGTAATTATCAGAAAGAAAGAAAGAAAGAAAGAAAGAAAGAAAGAAAGAAAGAAAGAAAGAAAGAAAGAAAGAAAGAAAGAAATACTGTTTAATTTCTATATTTAGAGAATGGAGCTTCACTAGGTTCTTGAGGAATGACATAGTCAGTCCCCACTTTGCACCACTTCAAAAATACAATAAAAACTATACATTTCATTCTTTCCTCTTTATTTTGCTCTGAAACATATTTAAAGCTGTATCAATCTTATCTCATAGACAAAGATCGAGACTCTTGTGACATCGTGCCTGTGAACTCCAGACCATATATGCATGCTGCACAGTACATGGGCCATTTTAATGCTCCTCTTTGGCAGCATGGCTGCTCATAATCCTATATGCTTGAAGAACTTGGCTCTCACCCTCCCTCTCTCAGCTGAGGTGTGTGCTGCCTTCTTCTGCATTATTTTCCATGATCAGACTCTGAAAAAAATTATCAGTTTTATACTCCAAGTACCATCCTCGGCATGAGATGAAAATAACTGGTGTTTAAGTACAAAAAATTACTAAAGAAACTATAATAAAGAAAATATCTGGAGAAATACCTGTCTACACATACACCTTTGACATCAAATAAAACCATCCTGGTATTTTTGTGAAAAAACAGTAACCAGAAAATGTCCTTAAAGTAACTTTATTCACACTGTAAGATTAGATTAGTACACATTTTACTGTAAGTTTTGCAGAATATTTTAAGATTAAGCATTCGGATAAACCTTTCTCCAGCATCAAAATTTAACTTAATATCAATTGAAAGTATTTTAATTGAATTTTATAGCTAATCATGAACAAGCTTAGTACACAACTGCATAAATTTCAATATATCCTCCATCATTATATATAAAATTAATAAATGCTTTACATAAGGTATCTTGTTTGGAAAGAAGAAAACAACATGTATGACTTAGGAATGGTATCTAGCATTTCCTGAAATCTATTGATCCCGATGCTGTTCTAGGACTTATCACAGGCTACCACTCTCACTTGATTAGCTCCATAGTGCACTTTGCAGAATATAATTCGGTTTGTTTAAAAGGCGATTCCCCATATACTCCAGATTGATATCTTTGTTTTCCCAATGTGATTTAAGGAATAACTCATCTCTATCTGTTTCAGGCCTTTGAGGTTGTCTCTTGGGGACTGCCCAACAATACGACACACTGCACAATTCATAAAATTGATCCACTAAGGTTTCTTGTACTAGAAATAGTAACTTTCAGATGAATAATCAATCTGAGAGAAGGGTAGAAATGTGGAAGACACCATGAAATTTCATTTTATCTCTGAATAACAAAGCTCTCTGGGAGCATATTTGTGTCCTTTAGCCATTACAGAACATGATGGCGACTATATTCTATAAGAGAACTCCATTTTGACATGCTTTTAAACATTTACTTCACATGATTATTAAAATTAAATTAGTGTACAGAAGACAGTAAACAGAAAATGGCCAACAAATAGTAAAAGCATCATTATTCATCATTAGATAAAATCCTTTCCAACATTGTATTGAATTGAGAGATGACTCTCAGTTCTGGATGATGCTGAAATCAAGTTTTGGAATGTGTACCATTCCCTCCAACCTTTGAAGTATCTGAATTAGCTTGTATTTCGGTGGAGGGGGAAGGTCTATGATTATCTTGGGGGTAAGAGATCTTCAGAATACTGATAGACTGCTAAATAGTATCCCCATTATTTCAAAGCTGATCTATATGTGCAATTTGCATCCACTTTACTTGATGCACGGCAGAGCACTTTTAAAGCTGTACTGCACAAAAAGATTCATTGGAAAGATGCCATATAACATGCTATCTGAAATCATTTACTTTTAGCTTAAGAATTTTCAATATTTGTGAGACTATTTTGTCTAAATGTTATCATGTAAATTCATGATTGACACTTTGAAAACTACTATCTATATCACTAAAAGAAATAAAACTGTTTTTCAACTGCTTATCCAAATGTTTGTGTTTTGTTAGAGGAGAAAACCCCACTGCATTTTGGGAATGCTTTGCTCTACCCAAGATTGAACAAGTTTGTTTATAAAAGCACAAACTGATTTCCAAAATGTGGTTTGAGATAATGATGTGGAACAAAATATTCTTTATACTGTGAAGTTTCTGACTTCAGTTCATTTCCTCCTTTCCTGTTTTTATAATTAGTATATATCTATAAATTTAAAAATTGTTGGAAAATTCATTTGTTGGGTATTGTGAAGCAAAGACTGTATAACTAGCGTAACTAGCATATATATAGTGCCTGAGGATGTTTTATAGTGGCCACTTTTGCACATTAGGCTGCTATAACAAATTTTTACAGACTCAGGAACATATGATGGCAAAATTTGCTCACATTTTGGATAATGGGAATTCAAGATTAAGTGACCAGCAAATCTTTTGTCAGGTGAAGATCAGTTGCCTCACTTAAAAATAGCTTTTCTTTACATGACACACACAGAGAGAGAGAGAGAGAGAGAGAGAGAGAGAGGGACAGGGAGAGGGAGGTGGAGAGGGAGAGGGAGGTGGAGAGGGAGGTGGAGAGGGAGAGGGAGAGGGAGAGGGAGAGGGAGAGGGAGAGGGAGAGGGAGAGGGAGAGGGAGAGGGAGAGGGAGAGGGAGAGGGAGAGGGAGAGGGAGAGGGAGAGGGAGAGGGAGAGGGAGAGGGAGAGGGAGAGGGAGAGGGAGAGGGAGAGGGAGAGGGAGAGGGAGAGGGAGAGGGAGAGGGAGAGGGAGAGGGAGAGGGAGAGGGAGAGGGAGAGATAGATCTCTGGGGTCTTTTTATAAGGACACAAATCCCATACACAGGGGCTCTGTTCTCGTGTTCAAATTATTTCCCAAAGGCTTCAAGTCCTAATACCATTACTTTGGAGGTGTGTGGAACACAGATTGAATCCATAACAACTTGTTGCTAAATTTGAAAATGCGGACACTGTGTAGGTATAAAAGTGAAACATCTGGTCTAATTGAGAGTGGATTACTTGGGACAGCAGACACACCTGGGTAGGAAGCACGCAGATGAAGGAAATCCTCAGGAGAAATCAGTTGTTGGGAAGAAACAGAATTCTGTGAGGACCCGGAAGAGCCGGCATCTTCGTGCCAAAAAGGCAAGTATTTTCAACTTTTGAATGCATGCTTGAGGTTTCTTGGGCAAAAGAGTAGGCCTCAATGAGAGAAAAGGGCTGATGAGAAACATATAAAGTTAAACTTTCTGAATAATAATATTAGATGCAGGAGTTTCCCAGCCATCAGCACTGTCTCCAGGGACCAGTCCCACCTCGCAGCATTAATATTCATTAGGTGCAACACCATATGCTGCACAGCAGGGTGCATTGCCAACAGACTGTTTGTCATAAAGCCAGATTTAATAAAGCATTGTAAAACAAACATTATGATGACAAATACAAAATGACAGGCTAATTAAGAGGATCTTAATTGCCATTTGTCCATAATAGCATTCGCAAAGTCGTAGCTGTCTTTATGCTTGCATTCTTCTTGTTCGGGCGTTCCTCCTGTGTACCTTCCCTATTAAATGGCTCTGCGAGAGAATGGTTCCACATGTGATTTAAGACATCTAATGCAATGCGTCGTTGCTCTCTCCCCTCCAGAATCAATTATATGTTAATGAATAGCTGTGTGCCATCCATGCTCACAAACATTAGCCTTCAATCCTGAAGGCAAGAAAGGACCTCCATGGAGTTTGCATCCTCACCTCCAGGTGAACTTATAGTCATTTCAATGCCAACTTCAAATATCACTTGTATTCTTGACGAATTATTTGGAGTCTGCCGTTTTCTAGTATGTAAGAAGTCTGTCCTGAATTTCAGAACTCATTGGTACTTTCTAGAAGGAAAATTATAATACATTGCATTTCAGACAACGCACTAGACTGTTCCTGACTTCACATAATTCCAAGCAGAGGGTCCCGACTATTCATCCAAGGCCTGGGTAACATGATCTTCTCTTTTACAGTATCATTCTTAGAAGATGATTCTCTCATATTAAGTCATTTGAAAAGTATTTTTCTGTTTCTTATTTAAAATAGCATTTAATATGGAGGGATTTTGCTGTTGTTTGTTTACTAGAGCTCAAAATAGGAATCAAAATAGGGATTGTCATGGTAAATATTTACTGTAAAATTAGACTAAGGCATATCCAGCTTGCTAGTGAAGCATTATTTCTGAGTATTTATGGCACCGTTTCAGTGAACCTAGTAAAGATGAGTTGCCCTCTGATTTGGCTGGAGGTAAATCTAATGGGGAAATGACAAGAAACTGACTCCCAAGAGTCTTCAAGTTCTTTTCTTGATTCTTTTTTTTTTTTCTTTTATGGGATTGATTTAATTAAACTTTTTTTTTCCATTTTAGTGGGACTTTTTTTTTTTTTTTGATTCTTACTGGGATGCAGTTCTGGGTATCAACATTGCTGAACATCTCACAAAGATCAAAGAGAAGGGGGCCTGAAAAATCAGAAATGCTCTGGTAAACATTTAATGATGGCTGTCACATGGAAAATATTTAATAATGGCCATCACATGGGAAATATTTAATAACGGCTATCACATGGGAAACATTTAACAGTGGCTGTCATATGGGAACATAGAATTCTGATGCAGAGGGTTTGTTAAGCCCATGTTATCAATGAGAAATCATTCAACAGGAAGATTTGAAGAGATGTGCACAGTTCTGATGGGTGCTGATGTATTGAGTAAGTACACAATTGGGAAAAGGTTAGCAAAGTTGGGTGTTCCATTTAGGAAAACATATTTTAACTTTTAAACAATCCCTGGTTCAGAAAATATCTAAGTTCATAGATGAGCAACAACAACTATAAGTAAGGAAAGGAAAGTTCAACATACAATCTTGACTGGCAATTGCAGAGTTTAATTTCATAAACAAACTAACTGCCACAAATTCATCCTCTTACCAATAATTCTAATGTTCAGTGGAACAGGAAGATACTGCAGTGGCTTTTTAAGCAGAGTGTGGTGAACCCCAAAATATATCTACAGAAAAGGAAGCTGTATGCTGTATTCTCTCTAAAAATATTCCTTCTCAAGACATGTTGTGGACATTTCGAGGATTCCCTATCTTGATAAAAAAAATCATCATCTCCTTATTTAAAATAATGTTGCTGAATTAATTTAAACTTCCTGGCAGGGAGAGGAGAAGCTGGGCATATCTCCTGCTAAGACATGTAAGAAATCAAAATAACCTTAAAGCTTCGAACTCTCTCTGAGAAATAGATAATGATGCTGTGCACAGAAGACATAAGAATAATTTCTTATTTGGAATTTGGGAACAAAGCATCTCTACTTCATATGATAGGTGCTCCATATTCCCAAGGCTCTGGGCTTTAGGATGCACTGTGATTGTTCTCACAGAGGATCTGGTCTTAGGCACCAGTGCATGTCTGGAACTGTCATTGTATCAAAACCTATACATGCCATATTTCCTTCAGTGTATGCATACCTCTGAAAAAAATTTATACATTAAAATATTTTCAATAAATAGTTAACAACACAAACTAATAATACAAAATGACAATAGCTGTATAGTATAGTAAAACTATTTAAAACTAATGAATTACTTATTATTTTTATTAGATATTTTCTTTATTTACATTTCAAATGTTATCCCCTTTCCTGGTTTCCCCTCCAAAAACCCCCTACCCCATGTCCCCTACCCCTGCTCACTAACTCACCACTCCTGCTTCCTGGCTCTAGCATTCCCCTACACTGGGGCATAGAACCTTCAAAGTACCAAAACCCTCTCCTCCCATTGATGACCAACTAAGCCATCCTCTGCTACATATTCAGCTAGAGCCATGAGTCCCACCATGTGTTTTCTTTGGTTGGTGGTTTAGTCCCTGGGAGCTCTAGGGGTACTGGTTAGTTCACATTGTTGTTTAATATGAATTACTTATTATTAAAGTACTCCATTTAATACTTTCAAACTTTTGTTCACCACAGATAATGAAAACATAAAGAAGGACTACTAAGTTTTATAAAATTTAAAAATATATGCGATTGGGGCTGGAATTATAGTTCACTCATTAAACACACTGTCTGCTTTACCTAAAAACACATACTATGTACGGCACAGAACCATCTATAATTCCAGTTCCAAGGGATCTGATGCCCTCTTCTGGCTTCCATAGGCACCAGGCATGCACATGGTACACACACATGCAGACAAAACATGCATATATACACTTTTTATAATTAATCAATACATGGATTAATGCAATATATTAAATTTATATTTTTTGACTCAAAATTAAATGTGTCTTGGGTTTCTAAATCTATCATTTGGTAATTTATTTTCATAAGAAACCTTTAATTTCCATAACTTAGTTTCATTACAAAGAAAATAGTGTCAATAGCTATATCTTGAGTATGAAAACATTTATTACAAAGTTTTTTTAAATATATCATTGTGATTATTCTTTAGATTATCAACCTATCATCATAAGATAATAGTTTGTCCCTACAAGACAGAATAGTAACTTTTGATTTTTCCGAGTCTTATTTGATACCTGAAAATTTTTCCTAATATATTTTCAGGTTGTATTTGTATTCATTATGGCATGGCATGTATTTCTTAACACTGCTGGTTATTACTCTGTAGCCAGTTCTACTTAGAATTTGGACTGTATATTCTCAATACAACTGTATGAAAATGCTGTGGGTTTTAATGTGAAATGTTCCCTCCACAGGCTAGTTGTTTCTGAATATTTGTTTCTTAGTAAATGGAACTCTTTTGGTAAAACATGCTTAGCAAAAGTGGGACACATCAAGTAGCCTTTGAAGATTATTGCCTTCTCATTTCCTAATGAGCCTTGATGTCAACAACATAAAAACACTACTTTCCATACACCTACTACCATTCTTGCCATAATGGACTTATAATCCCTGTAGTCATGAAGTTGGATAAATCTTTCCTCTATCACAGCCACCCATCAGACTGAGCCTGAGGACCCTACTGGAAGAGCTACAGGAAGGACTGAAGGAGCTGAAGGGGGTTGCAACCCCATAGGAAGAACAATAGCAAGTAACTGGATCACCTAGAACTCCCAGAAACTAAACTACCAACCAAAGAGTATACATGGGGGGACCCATGGCTCCAGATACATACGTAGCAGAGGATGGCCTTATCCGACATCAGTGAGAGGAACAGCCCTTGGTCCTGTGGAGGTTTGGTGCCCCAGCATCAAGTGATGCTACACCAGTGATGGATGATTGGGTGAGTGAGTGGAGGAGCATGCTCACAGAGGCAAAGAGGAGGAGGTGGAAAGGATGGTTGTGGAGGTGTAACAGGGAAGTGGGATATGATTTGAAATGTAAACAAATAAAATGATTAATAAAACCCAAAAAAGTTGTTCCTGTCATATATTTATTATTATGTACTCTATCCTTTACATGGGCTTATGCACTTAAAATGTATGAGACAACTGAGAAATTGTGCTTGTCCATTTTCTATTGTGACAGTAAAATAACGATACTAAAGATTTTATAAGAGAACTGCACTTATTTAGTTTTGGAGACTGAAGACCAAGTTTGTGTTGCCCACATATAGGAAAGAGTGTTCGGTTATATCCCTGTACGAGAGAAGGCACAAGGTGATACTGTTGCTTATAGCAGCATGTGTCAACTGTGTCAAAACTACCCTCTCCTGATTCAATCTAGTTCCTTCATACATACAGTAATCTTCCCTAAGAGGGACATTCCATTTAAGGTATCTGACAATAAGCTCACCTATGGAAGGTCCCACCATCTCTACATGTATTACACTGAGAATCATGTATCCAATGTGAGAACTTTTGGTACCATCATGCCCAAACTATAACAAGACTATTTTAATATGTAAAGCTCATATTACATGAATTATTCAGTGAGGTTACCCATCTTTAACGTTAATGCATGAATGCTGGTATAGTAATATTATTTTCTGGGTTCAATAATGTTATTCAAAATCAAGACATTTAGCAATGTAAGAAAATGCAACTATTCTTTCATTATTTATATGCATTATAGCATTTTACATTCCTAATTCTTCTATATTCCAAATCTCCTTTCCTTATTTAATGTAAATTTTAGTATTTTTCTTCATAAAATAATGTTTTAAAATAGTTACTTGTGGTAATGTGAGATAATCTTTTTATTATTTTTATAATTATTCTTATAGTGAAATTTCATCAAAAATCACATTTGAAAACATGGTTAAAAGCCAATAAAAAAACAAAAATGGAAGAAAGAATTTTAAAAAGGGACAAAAATTATCAAAACTAGTAATTATTCAATCTACTGTTCTTTACTGTTACAGTTTAGTCATAGATGATTAAAGAAAGACCATTTTAAATTTTATTTTGGGTTATATAAACAACCCAAAATAAGAGCCCCAGGCACCACTTGCCAATGTCCCTGTGTCTAGATAATGTACTTCTACATCTCCTTAGATAACTGAGAAAAACTACACAAGTCATACATTTTAAATTTTCTCTTTTACATCTCAAAAATGCAGGCGATGATAGGACAGTGTTATCTTGTTATATAAAATGAAAAATAAAACCAAGTTAAACTCATGAAAGAAGCAAGTTAGGATAAGACGATTCACCCTAAAATATTTTAATATGATCACTACTGGAATAAACCAAATGATAACTTTCTTTTCTTGAATAAATTTCAGAAACGTTGCCATTTATTTAAATTTTATGTTAATGTTCAAGAGTGCCATATATTAACATAATGAGTTTTAGTCATGTCTATCCTCACTCCTCTTTGTCCTCTCTCTCCCTCTCCCAAATTTATCAAAGCCCCCTCTTACTTTTATGTCTTTGTGTATATGTGTGTGAACACTGGCTTAAGTATTTTCTTGCCTGAGTATTGGTGAATGTTTATTTTACTGGAACAAGGGTAACTTTAGTGACTACTCCATTGAAGAAAATGTGAGTCCCCCTCCATCTGGGTTGAAATGTTGACAGGCACACTGTTATGCAAGTCTTGTGCAGATCAAAGGAGCTACAGTGAGTTCAAGTGCAATGGTCATACTGGATTAGCAGCTATCTTTTTCCTGCAAATATGATATCCTCACACTTAAACTCACTATTGGAACATGTTAATAAAATTATCTAAGTGACTTAAATGCAATAACTTTGTAATACGTAAAACTGAATTAATTAATTAGATCACTGGGTCAGATACTTGTGATCCTGTTCAAAAGTCTTGAATTCAAAGTTCACCATCAAAGAGAGGAGGTATCTTTTTAAGCAAAGTGGGCAAGCAAACTGAGGATTTTGTTACTTTCTGGGAAGACTAGTGGATTTTATTACAGAAATCCAATGATCATCTTTCTTTTTCTTGATTAATGGCAGGTAATAGAGGGTACATTATTAAGTCAGTCAGTTTGAGTACATTTCTCTATCTCTACAATTACCTCAGAAGGAAACAACCACTCACCTTGCCTAAGTTTGGTCCACTATTGCTCTGAGAGTTTTCAGGTCTAGCCAGACTGGTTATAAACATTAAAGTGTTTGTTGTAAAAACCATGACTCTATTCTCTGAACCTTACATTTAGGCAGAAAAATGAACACATTACTACTCCACTAAAGGATATATCTATCATCAATCTAATCTTTGAAACACCCACCTGAAGTTGATTTTAGCAAGGCTAACCACCTTTTTAGGCCATTGTACAGAAGTTTGTTTCATGGAAAATGAAAGAAGCCAATCTGTGCCTTGGCTACAAGCTCCTGAGTAACCAAGCAGGAAGCCCAGGCTCCACGCTTGTTCTTGCCACCATGTGGAACATTCATTTTCACTTGGCCTCAGGCTCCATCTGGATGCATTTCCTGTAGTTGGAACACAGTAAATTTGAGGACTTGGCGACTCAAACAGCAATTCTTGGTAAGAAGAAAGTTTTAGGAACTCTGTGGATGCTCTGAAATTTAGTATCCTGTAAACACACATTATTAAATGGCACTTGGCTGACCACACACGTACACAGTTACAGGAGTGCACATGTTTCACACAGATGGGCACAAGACTCTACACTTTTGGCATCTCGCATCTCTTCTATCCATTGTCTCCCTGTAACTAGTGATAATGTGACTAAATTTATGCTTCAAGTACGTAATAAGCAGAAAACTACAGAATAGATAAGTGTACTATATGTTAAGTGTGTCTAATACTGTTAAAAACACAAAGTAAATAAACCTAGGATAGCGAAAACTATTCTCAACAATAAAAGAACTTCTGGTGGAATCTCTATCCCTGACCTCAAACTGTACTGCAGAGCAATTGTGAAAAAAACTACATGGTATTGGTATAGTGACAGTCAGGTAGATCAATGGGATAGAATTGAAGACCCAGAAATGAACCCACACACCTATGGTCACTTGATATTTAACAAAGGAGCTAAAACCATCCAGTGGAAAAAAAGACAGCATTTTCAACAAATGGTGCTGACTCAGCTAGCGGCTATCACGTAGAAGAATGAGAATCGATCCATTCCTATCTCCTAGTACAAAGCTCAAGTCCAAGTGGACCAAGGACAGCCACATAAAACCAGATACATTGAAACTTATAGAAAAGAAAGTGAGGAAGAGCCTCAAACACATGAGCACAAGGGAAATTTCCTAAATAGAACACCAATGGCTTATGCTCTAAGATCAAGAATTGACAAATGGGACCTCATAAAATTGCAAAGCATCTGTAAAGCAAAGGATACTATCAATAGGACAAAATGTCAACCAACAGATTGAGAAAAGATCTTTACCAATCCTAAATCTGATAGAGTGCTAATATCCAATATATACAAAGAACTCAAGAAGTTAGACTATTAGAACCAAAAAAACCCTATTACAAGTAGGGTACATAAATTCATTGCTTTAATAGCTGAGTAGTACTCCATTGTGTAAATGTACCACATTTTCTGTATCCATTCCACTGTTGAGGGACATCTGGGTTCTTTCCAGCATCTGGCTATTATAAATAAGGCTGCTATGAACATAGTGGAGCATGTGTCCTTCTTACAAGTTGGAATCATCTTCTGGGTATATGCCCAGGAGTGGTATTGCTGGATCTTCAGGTAGTACTATGTCCAATTTTCTGAGGGACCACCAAGCTGTTTTCCAGAGTGGATGCTTCTAAGAGATTCGGTATTTCTCAGTTGAGAAATCTTGCCAAGCCTGCTCCTTCAGTCAACAGGTTCTCCATCGTGGGACTGAGGATTAAAAAGAAAAAATACAGTTAGAAAACATTGTAGCATGACCCCAGTCAATTCTGAGACTGAAGGCAAATTTAATTTTCCCAATCTGCTTTTTTATACCATTTTAATTACATGCAAGTATTAAGGGCAAGCAGTACAATAAGGAACTAACAAGGCAGTAAGCAAAGTCTGGGGATTACTGGATGGCAGTTGTTTAGAAAGGCTTGTCATAGTAACCAAAATACTTGAGTCCACTTCCTAGTCCAAGCCCAAAATCTTGCCTGAAACCTACTTCTTTTATTGCACCCTAAGGTTAAAATTCCTGCCTTACCCTACTTCCCTATTATAACCTAAAATTAGATTCTTGACGAAACTTACTTCCTTATCATGCTATAATGCCTGAAACCCATCTCCTTGTCCTTGTCCAATGTCAGACTCCTGCCAAGCAGCACGCCAAAAGGCCAAAATGCCCTCCGCAAAATCTTGTTTAGCTCTGTATGCCATTTTAATAGGGTTATTGTTTCTCTGGAGTCTATCTTTTTGATTTATGTGTATATATTGGATATTAGCCCTCTATCAGATGTAGAGTTGGTAAAGATCTTTTCTCAATCTGTTGGTTGACATTTTGTCCTATTGACAGTGTCCTTTACCTTACAGAAAGTTTACAATTTTATGAGGTCCCATTTGTCAATTCTTGATCTTAGAGCATAAGCCATTGGAGTTCAGGAAGTTTTCTCCTGTGCCCATGTGCTTGAGCCTCTTCCCTGCTTTCTTTTCTATTAGTTTCATTGTATCTGGTTTTATGTGGAGGTCCTTGATCCATTTGAACTTGAGCTTTGTACAAGGAGATAAAAATGGATCAATTTTCATTCTTCTACATGTTGATGGCCAGGTGAATCAAAACCATTTGTTGAAAATCCTGTCTATTTTCCACTGGATGGTTTCAGCTCCTTTGTCAAGTTACCATAAGTGTGTGACTTTGCTTCTAGGTCTTCAATTCTATTCCACCAATTTATTTGCCTGTCTCTGTACCAATACCATACAGTTTTTATCAATATTACTCTGTAGTACAGCTTGAGGTCAGAGATGGTGATTACTCCAGAAGTTCTTTCATTGTTGAGAATAGTTTTCCCTATCCTGGGTTTTTTTTTATTATTATTATTCCAAATGAATTTGCAAATTGTTCTTTCTCACTCTATGAAGAATTGAGTTGGAATTTTGATGGGGGTTGCATTGAATCTGTAGATTGCTTTCGGCAAGATGGCCATTTTTACTATATTAATCTTTCCAATCAATGAGCACTGCAGATCTTTTTATCTTCTCAGATCTTCTTGGATTTCTTTCCTAAGAGACTTGAAGTTGAAGTGACATTATTAAAAGCATATTATGTCACTACAAGGTTATTTTGTCCTTTTCTCAGTATGCCTTAAAATTAACTTAAAGAATGAAGTCTTAGACTGAAGAAATTACCCAGAGTTTATTCTTTAATTAAGAATGGAAAAAATAATAGCTGAGTAGTACTCCATTGTGTAAATGTATCACATTTTCTGTGTCCATTCCTCTGTTGAGGGACATCTGGGTTCTTTCCAACTTCTGGCTATTATAAATAAGGCTGCTATGAACATAGTTGAGCATATGTTCTTATTACCAGTTGGAACATCTTCTGGATATATGCCCAGGAGAGGTATTGCTGGATCCTCCTGTAGTACTATATCCAATTTTCTGAGGAACCGCCAGACTGATTTCCAGAGTGGTTGTACAAGCTTGTATTTCCACCAAAAATGGAGGAGTGTTCCTCTTTTTCTACATTCTTGCCAGCATCTGCTGTTACATGAATTTTTGATCTTAGCTATTCTGACTGGTGTGAGGTGGAATCTCAGGGTTGTTTTGATTTGTACTTCCCTGCTGATTAAGGATGTTGAACATTTTTTCAGGTGCTTCCCAGCCATTTGATATTCCTCAGTTGAGAATTCTTTGTTTAGCTCTGTGCCCCATTTTTAATGGGTTTATTTGGTTTTCTGGAGTACATCTTCTTAAGTTCTTTATATATATTGTATATTAGTCCCCTATCTGATTTAGGATAGGTAAAGATCCTTTCCCAATCTTTTGCTGGTCTTTTTGTCTTATTGACAGTGTCTTTTCCTTACAGAAGCTTTGCAATTTTATGAGGTCCCATTTGTTGATTCTTGATCTTAACAGCACAAGCCATTGCTGTTCTATTCAGGAATTTTTTCCCCTGCCCATATCTTCAAGACTTTTCCCCACTTTCTCCTCTATAAGTTTCAGAGTCTCTGGTTTTATGTGGAGTTCCTTGATCCACTTAGACTTGACCTTAGTACAAGGAGATAAGAATGGATCAACTCGAATTCGTCTACATGATAACCACCAGTTGTCCCAGCATCATTTGTTGAAAATGCTGTCTTATTTCCACTGGATGGTTTTAGCTCCCTTGTCAAATATCAAGTGATCATGGGTGTGTGTGTGTGTTCATTTCTGGGTCTTCAATTCTATTCCTAGGCAAATGGATGGATATGGAGGTTATTATCCTGAGTGAGGTAACCCAATCACAAAAGAACTCACATGATATGCACTCACTGATAAGTGGATATTAGCCCAGAAAATTAGAATACCCAAGAAACAATTTGCAAAACACATGAAACTCAAAAAGAATGAAGACCAAAGTTTGGACACTTCGCACCTTCTTAGAATTGGGAACAAAGCCCCCATGGAAAGAGTTACAGAGACAAAGTTTGGAGCTGAGATGAAAGGATGGACCATCCAGAGACTGCCCCACTTGGGGATCCATCCCATAATCAGCTACCAAACCCAGACACTAGTGCATATGCCAGCAAGATTTTGCTGAAAGGACCCTGATATAGCTGTCTCTTGTGAGCTATGCCAGTGCCTGGCAAACACAGAAGTGGATGCTAACAGTCAGCTATTGAGTAGAATACAGGGCCTCCAATGGAGGAGCTAGAGAAAGCTCCCAAGGATCTGAAGGGGTCTGCAACTCTATAGGTGGAACAACAATATAAACTAACCAGTACCCCCAGAGCTTGTGTCTCTAGCTGCATATGTAGCAGAAGATGGCCTAGTTGGCCATCATTGGGAAGAGAGACCCTTTGGTCTTTCAAACTTTAGATGCCCCAGTACAGGGGAACACCAGGGCCAAGAAGTGGGAGTGGATGGGTAGGTAAGTAGGGTTGGGGGGGAGGGTATAGGGAACTTTTGAGATAGCATTTGAAATGTAAATCAAGTAAATACCTAATAAAAATTGGGGAAAAAAGAACTACATCAAAAAAAATGGAAAAATAAGAACAGCATATAAAAGCAACAAATTATAAACACATTATATAGAGCATTTTAACACTCAGAAAAATATATTAAATTTACCGCTGATTCTATTATATCAAGACCTAATGTCAGTTAACTTGTATGAAACTTTAGTCTTCTTATGAAAATTGATCATGTATATATACCAAACAAATGAGAAAGATAGGGGACTTCCAAAATAATGTAGACTCTTGCCATTGGCCTTGGTTGCTACCACAACTTGATGGTGGGACACTGTTGTTGAAGATACTTTGCACTACTAATACAGTATTTGTATTAAACTCAAACTCAAACCAACCTAGATGTTTCCTTCATAAAGACTAGCTCTCATAATATCTGAAGCTACTATGGAGGCTGCTAAGGAGAAAAGCAATTACTAGTTCTATCCATCTGAAAACCTCCAAACCATACCAGTGACCAGAACAGGATGAATTAATGAAGTATAAGTGTTGGGGTAGCCAAAGGGTAGTCTAATTTATCTTAGACACACTCAACATGAGAAAAAAAAATCATACCTGGCACTGTAACCTTAGCCAACTAACATAGTGAGATGGTTGACCCTAGAGGAGAACCTACTATTGACACTTTCCTAAACCGGTATAATTCTCAACTGCATTCTAAACACTTATAAACAAATTCTCAATTTATATAAGTGTAATTCCCACTCATAGTCGAAAAACGTCTCTTTTTCTTTCTCTTCAGAAATCCACTAACTGGTCAAAACGCAAAGAAAGGCTGACCTTGGTGAGCCCAGTACAGTTCATATACATACAAAATGACACCTAAAGCTTAAAGAACACAAAGCACTAGGACTTCTGCTTTAAGGCAGTGTCCTCTGTATATAAGCCACACCTATAGCTGTACACTTCTGATCCTCCTGCATCAACCTCCATTGTGCTAGGATTACCTATATATATTTATGCCCTACAGGAGATTAATCAAGGGCTTTGGGTGTGCAATACCCTACTTGTCAGCACTAAACCTTCCAATTATTTTCAACTTTGCTTTAAAAAGGCTTTTCTGACTACATTTCTAACAATAAAATAAAACTGAAAGAGGTACTGAGTTAGAACTGCTCACCTAAGGAGAAGACAGTTTTTAAAATTAATTATTCTATTTATTTACATTTGAAAGGTTGCCCCCTTTCTCCTTTCTTGCGCGCACCCAACTAGCCAGGAAGAACGACGCTGCAACAGGATCCTTCTGCACACGTTTATTGGGAGAGCTTGATTGCAGAGGCGAAGTGACCCCAAGCCCAGAACTGGTGCTGCTTATATAGGCCTAGGAGAGGCATTCTCTCTCATCTGATTGGATAACTTGTCTCTCATCTGATTGGTTAACTTGTCTCTCATCTGATTGGTTAACTTTGGTTAATTCTCAAAACCTCATCTTGGCAAAAGAACCTTTACTGCCTATGTATGTGTGGTGGCCAGCAGTAGCCAACTGCCACTCTGCAACTGCCACTCTGCAACTGCCACTCTGTAACTGCCACTCTGCAACGGCTTCCCACACTCCTTCCCCTCCAAGAGTGCTTCATCCCTCCTCACCACAGCTTTACCTATGAAAGGGTTCTCCCCCTGCCAATCCAGGCATCCCTCTTCCCACAGGCATCTATTCTCTACAGGATTAGGCACAACTATCCCACTGAAGCCAGACAAGGCAGTCTTCTGCTATATATGTGCTGGAGACCTTGGACCAGCCTGTGAATGCTCTTTGGTTGGTAGATAAGTCTCTGGGAGCTCCCAGGGGTCAAGGTTAGTTGATACTGTTGTTCTTCCTATGGGGTTGCTATCCCCGTCAGCTCCTTCAATCCTTCCCCTAACTCTTCCACAGGGGTCCCCAACTTCAGTCCAATAGTTGATTGTAAGTACCTGCATCTGTTTCAGTCAGTTACTGGTAGAGCCTCTCAAGAGGACAGTCATGCTAGTCTCCTGTCTGCAAGCACAACATAGTATCAATAATAGTGAAAGGATTTGGTGTCTGTGCCAGGGATGGATCCCAAGTTTGGTGAAGCTAACCATTTCCTTCACTTTTTTTTCTTAATAATTAAAATTGAGAACAGTTGTGTCTTTCCCTGCTATTTCTCAAACATATGAATTGGTTTCTCTTCACATGACCTACAGTGTTCCCTACATACATTTGACTTTTATATAGAACAAAGGGTTTAGCATTTTGGAAATAAGTCCAGAGATTTAGACAGGCGTTACTGTTGTTCTTGTTTGTGGATTGTTTTCTATCTACTTAATACCTCTAGGGACCTTGAGCCCAAACTCATTATCTGCTCCCGAGAGAATATTGGAAGGGAAGAATCAGGCTGGACAAAAGGACACAGAAGACATCTCACAATTTTTATTTCACTAACTCCTGTCCAGATTATTTTACATATTATTTTAATCAAGAAACAAATGTTAAATCATTAATTCTGTATGTTGTCTCTTCATGCCACAGTTTGTTAGACTCCGTGCTACCTTGTTCTATGTTAAAATTAAATTAGAAAGATATAGTATATGTTAGATTTATAGATAGCCTTAAAAGAATCGTCCATAAAATTTGACACTTAATTTTAATGAAAACTCAAATTACTACAAAGTTAAACCAAATGCTTTAAATCTTAAACATAGAATTTGAACTAGAAAACTTGACTAAGAAGGTCCTTTTAAAAGATGCTTCAAATACAGGTTCAGCTAACAGGCCATGCTAATTAAATAGAACAGGAGTAAAATACAACCACAACTGTTAGTGTGATAAAAGATCTAGGTCCATCCTGTAAAACCATGATTTTCTTGCAGGTGGACACCATAAACAAGATGAGGTTATACTAATGGTCACAGTCCATCATATGTAGTGTAGTCAGCCCTGGTAAGATTGGAGAATGATAATGCTTATTGAAGAATTAAGAAGTAAGTGCTCCACCTTTTACAATAAATAGCATATGATGCATGTATTGAAGTTTTAAAAATGTGTCTTTTAACTAGTTACCTGTGGGAAGACTGTTCATACCATCTACATTATTTTTAATGACTAGGTTTATAAAGAGGGTTTATATTTCTTTGCTTAATAATAGGTGATAAATTGCTAAGGCTTCTTCCAAGTAATCATTTTTCACAATCGTCTCTACAGAGACTGACAGTGGTGTGTGACCTATCATCTTATGTCATTGCTTTCTTCTAGATATGACATTTCCATTTGGATATTTGAAACAACTGAGTATAGGTGTTTGAAATCATGACTCTAGACTCAGAGTAAGACACAAATCCAGGTGCACAGTCTACAAGACAACATTTTGTGCGGAATAACTATACAGTTTCTTTTTTCTTTTTACATTTTTTTATTAGGAATTTTCTTCATTTGCATTTCAAATGCTATCCCGAAAGTTCCCTATACCCTCCACCTTCCCTGCTCCCCTACCCACCCACTCCCACTTCTTGGCCCTAGTGTTCCCCTGTACTGGGGCATATAAATTTGCAAGACCAAGGGACCTCTCTTCCCAATGATGGCCAACTAGGCCATTTTCTGCTACATATGCAGCTAGAGACATGAGCTGGGGGGGGGGGGGGTACTGGTTAGTTCATATTGTTGTTCCACCTATAGGGTTGCAGACCCTTCAGCTCCTTGAGTACTTCCCATAACTATACAGTTTAAGTTCAGAGTTCAGTACTGTTATTATGTGCTTTTTTAGTTTTTTGGCACAATTAGTTTTTATATGTATGTATCTCAGAATAAGAACATTTCCTATTTTAGTTCCTTCTTTTATTTTTTTCCTTATTCATTCATTCATTGCCTTTCTTGGAGAAAAGGAGATATGTGCTCAAGTAATCTAAAGAGAGGTTTTTTTAACCCATATAATCAATCAAAAGTTTGTTAAGGAAGAGGTGAGCAGACTATGATCTCTGACCCTGCTCACCTCAATCATTGTGTAAGTGAGGAAATTGTGTCCCAGAGAGGGTATCTACTGACCCAATTGAATTTATTATTCTGTGTTTATAACTCCTCAAAATATTATTTTAGACAGTTCACAGAAAGGTCAATATGGATGAAATATAACAAAAATGGGGAACTTGGATTAAAAAGATAACCAAAACAGTATGATCATATTTTCTCTAACATTATATCATATCAGCATTAATAGACTTAGGTGTGCTGTTACACTCTTGTGTGATAATTTCTAATATCATAATGCATCAGCACAAATAGACATAGGCGTGTGTTAAAACAGAGTGTGATAAATGGAATTACACTTTGAGCAAGGTCAAGTTAGCAGACAGTGCTAATGTTTCATTTTGCTGGAAGAATCAGGATAACCTCTTCACAAGAAAACTTCATATTACTCAAACTTTGACATAGGTACAACAGATAATAAAACCCAAATAATAATTTAAAAAACACAGGAAACAATGGAATTTTGCATGCTTTATCATAACACTAAACCATAATTCTTCTATTAGTCTCTTAAATATAAAGAACAAATACGTCAAATATTTTTTCAACTATGAATGAGAGAATCTTTCTAAAGGCCAAGGTTTTCTCTGGCTATTGAAGAAAATGAAGTTTTATGGAGACCATCAGAAAGGGCATCTTTTAGATTACTTGAACACATATCTCCATTTCTCCAAGAATGACAATAAATGAATGCATAGGTGAATGAAGGAAAAATAAAAGAAGGACCTAAAAAAGAAAGTTTCTATTCTAAGAAACATACATATAAAACCAATAGAGCCAAAATACTAAAAATGAACACAGTCGCAATACTGACTTCTGAACTTAAACTGCGTAGTTATTTCACACAAAATGTTGTCTTGTAGACTGTGCAGGCTGTTGCCTGGATTTGCTGCTTACTCTGAGTTTAGAGTCATGCTTTCAAAAACCCATACCCAACTGTTTCAAATATCCAATTGGAAGTTTAATATCTAGAAGAAAGCAATGAAGGAAGGATGCCCAAAAGAAGAAAGCTGAAAGGAAGCCTATTTAAACGAGGAAAGAAAATACGATAGTGATATCTCACTAGGCAGACAACATCAAAAGACCAAAAGTTAATATTCTCCATGTAGATACATAAAAACATTAGAGTTACCTTTTCATTATATAAAAATCATTGTCATAGTTACTATTTATAAATATGCAAACTAACATGTAATATCAAAGGGTCTGAGGAAATAATTGCTAAATAATAGGGCAGCCCAACAATATCACAAATATCTTTAAAAACAACAAATATATCTAAGCAATCATTCAGTGGCTCTAATAAAGGACTCTTCAAAAATGATAATGAAAGCATGTGCAGTTTTCCCATTACACTATGTGAAAGTTATGGATAATGGTTCTGGCCAAGCATATGTTCTTATATAGACTAGGAAGAAACAAAGGAAACCAAAGAAACAAAAGAAGTGAAGAAGCGCTTGTATAGGTCAACAAACCAATTCGAAATAACATTTATAAAGTATTAAGTGCAGATGTGCAGATTCCACAATGAAGCCATGTGCATGTCTGGAGAAAGAAGAGGAAGACACACAAGTCCTGAGACAGACTGGGTATATTATAGGTAGACAGAGATGAGGAAGACAGCTGGAAGGAGGATGTGGCCAGTAGCAATCTGACCTTATCAAAATTAATACTTTCACAATTAATGTGCTTACAGGGATCCTCTTAAAACTTAAGCTTATATTTATAGCATGGCAGATTGTCCTCAGACCCTATGTTTTTGACAAGCTATAAAGTAATGCCAGAAATGGTAGTCAGTGGCCCATGGATTGAAGGCCAGAGCCAAGATCATCACTGATAGAAATAAAATCCAAAACAGGAGAGACATCTCAGCAGTTAAGAGCACTAGTTACTCTTGCCGAGGACCCGAGTTCAGTTACTAATGCTCACATAGCAGTCCATAGCCCTCTGTTACTCCAGTTCAACGACACCTTTGGACTCTCTTTGGCACATGGTGTATATGTATACATGTAGGCCCAACATTCATACACAAATTACAAAAAAGTCCAGTTATGTAATTAATTTTATTCAGTAGCTGAATTCAAAAAGAATACATTGCTAAAAATTCATATTTATTCATACTAGTATCTTATTAGTATCAAAATTAATATTTGATTTAACATTTCAATGTTTTATCTTTTTTTCAAACACAAGAAAATCAAGAAGGAAGACCAATGCATAGATACTTCATTCTTCCCTAGAATAGGGAATAAAATACCCATGGAAGGAGTTGCAGAAACAAAGTTTGGAGCTAAGACTTTCGAAATGATGGACCATCCAGAGACTGCCCCACCCGGGGGTCCATCCCATAATCAGCCACCAAACCCAGACACTAGTGCATATGCCAGCAAGATTTTGCTGAAAGGATCCTGATATAGCTGTCTCCTGTGAGGCTTTGCCAGTGCCTGGCAAAAACAGAAGTGGATGCTCACAGTCACCTATAGGATGGAACACATGTCCCCCAATGGAGGAGCTAGAGAAAGTACCGAAGGAGCTGAAGGGGTCTGCAACCCTATAGGTGGAACAACAATATGATCTAATCAGTACCCCCAGAGCTCGTGTCTCTAGCTGCATATGTAGCAGAAGATGGCCTAGTCTGCCATTATTGGGAAGAGAGGCCCTTTGGTCTAGCAAACTTTAGATGCCCCAGTTCAGGGGAACACCAGGGCCAAGAAGTGGGAGTGGGTAGGGGAGCAGGGAGCGGGGAGGGTATAGGGGACTTTGGGGATAGCATTTGACATGTAAATGAAGACAATATCTAATAATAATAAAAAAAAAACAGAAACAGTATTGTACCCTTTTTTGTTCATGTAAATGTCATACATCTAGTCTGGCTTTTGAACTTGCAACATATTTCAATTCCAATTCTACCTTTTCCTTCAAATATTTCATAAAACTTTCAGTTGAAAATCATTTGCCTAACTGAGTTGATTTCTACCAACTCCATTTTTTTTTTGACAATGGTAAAATTTTTATGTTTTGAAACTTCTCTAAGTCCTACCAAGGTGACTCATGGGTAGCCATGACACCTATGCCTGATTGTTGGGAGTCAATCCCAGATCCCACAAGATGGAAGGGAAAATTAACTACACGGGATTTTACTCTGATCTTGTATATTTACTGTGATGTACACACAAACACATAACACACACACACACAATATTAATAAGCATTTAAAGCTCAATGAATTGAAGTTAAATAAAATTAAATATACGGATCACCACCAGAGTGGTCAAGAAGCAAAATTAGTGGCTGGCTGCTAGATGCAAAACGTCAATCAGGAAGATAATGCTTAGAACAAGTGAGTACAGGGACACTATGCCTCAGTACCACAATAAGATCGAGAACCTTAAATTTTTTTTAACAGTAAAACCACCCAAAGAGATTTGACATTTCTTACAGTTGCTGACACCCAAATGGGACATGCTTTCCCAATACTGTTAGCTTGAACTTGATCATATAGGGTGCACTTTCACCACAGGTTAGTCTCTACTGAGCCTCTCCTCTATCTCCCTGGGAGCATGTCGTATACAGAATCGCTTGTGTACTGTGTGGAAGCATCACCTGTCAATCAAAAGCTGATGGCCTACTAGGAAAAAGACCGGAAAATAAGAGGAAGAAGTTCTAGTAGAGAGAGGAATTTCGGGGAGTTAGTCCAGCACAGAAGATTTGCACAGAACTCGGAGGAAATCGGCATATGAAACTAGGAGAGGGAACCAACCAGTCATGTGGTCGACATAGAATAGGATAAACAGGTTAATTCAGAAGTGAGCTAGTTGGGGAACAAGCCCAAGCTTAAGGCCTAAGCAAGGGAAATAAAAATAAGCCTCTGAGTCATTATTCAGGAGCTGGGGCCTAGGTGAAAAAGCAAGAGGTTATATTGGTGCACCATGTGGGGATTCAAGAGTAAAGGCAGTTATAGGGGTGAGGGGCAGTGGAGGGGACAGTCTACACCTCCCTTGCTCTCAAATAACTGCAGGGTGTCTTGACACCCACTCTAGCCAATTTTAGCTCCAGAGTAACTGACACAGAGACCTGATATTTTTATTAACAAGCTTCATGCAATGAGCTGGGAAGTTTCTAAGCTATTGTAACCAGTATAGGCTACCTGCTAGCCAGCCACATGCCATTCGGTCTTTCTCTGGCTCACTCTGATCTGCTCTCTCAGGGTGACCTCATAGCGAATCCTTCTGGACCATCCACATACTGTCTCCACACCTTCTCTTTTCTCAGCTCTGGTGTCTTTGGGACCCCCTTACTGGGATTGGAACTCCTGCCCAGCTAATTGGCTGGTGAGCAATTTATTAATCAATCTGTCGTGACAGAGAACAATTTTTACATAACATAGATGCTGGACCATGCCAACTTCTGGCCTACAACCAAATGTATAAGCATAAAAGTCAACATCTGAATGAATACCCAGTACCTAAGACCAACCCCCAACAGCATATTGTTAAACGTTAGACAACATAACACTGGAGTTTAAAAACTTAAGATATCAGATCAACTTGCTCCCATTTTAAAAATTCTATTAACTCTCCACCAAAATAAATCTCACGAAGTCTTATATTATTCTAAATATTCTTGCTACAAATCTACCTTTTCAAAGTCATCTATGTTCTAATATTATATGGTTGTATATTCTTCAACATGGTTTTGTTCTGTTTTATACGGTCTTAGAGTTGGAGTATTTTTTCCATATTTCCTTGAAGAGCAAAGGTTCACTATTCACAGAGACCCTTATGAACCAGTTTTTATTTAACAATATGTGAATATTTGCCTCTTGCCTTTAATTTTCCTAGGTTGATACATTTTTTAGGAATTAAACATTTTATTTATTTTTAAATATTTTTAGTATCTGGAAAGTTTATTTTCCAGTTTCAGTGGACTGTTTTAAGGTTTATTTTGATAATAGATCACCTTCTACCGATGGGTAAAATTGCATCTTATTTTTATGCCAAGTCATGAACAGTGACAAAGCTGACCAGAATAAATTAGATCAAAAAGAGAACTAAACTGAATCAACTCACTTTCTTCAAAGAGGAAAAAATATATGATTTAGTTCCTAGGAACTTTAAGTATGATGTTGACAAATATATACAGAGCCTGGGAAAGGGAAAACTGAGCTGGTATGCAAATATGTAAGGTAGGTGGTCTTTTCTGTGACTAGGCGAATCTTCATCTACATTCAGAGGATGTGGGAAAAACACTGAAGTTGTTGATCAACATCAACTAAATGTTAATAGGAGCATTTACCCCCAGGAAGGATTTTACTATTCAAGAATTCTAAAGTGGTGCCCCTCACAGTGATCACATAGCTGCCTTTAACCACCTCACCCCCCACCCCATTTTATTAAACACAACCACAACGTGTGGCAGCATTTCCATGGGATGTTAAAACATGGGATGGTAAAGTAGAGCCTGGAGGAGCCAAGAATTATGATGTAAATGCCGGAGGAATCTCTGATGCCAAAGCAGAGCATGGAGACGCTTGTGATGCTGATACAAAGCCTGGAAATGGCTTTCACCATGCTCTTCATGAGAGCTTTGGTTCTCAGAGCAACCCCGCCCCCAACCCATTTCCATCCCATACAATCTGCTGAACTCATTGGACATCCTTGGAACACTTCCTGTTGTTCTTCGTGTGGTGCTCCACTTGTTTACACATTCCCCTATCGATCTGATTTGGACTAGAATACTGTCTTCTCTGCAAGAATGAGATCAGACGTTATTCTACTGTTATGTAAATTATTATTGCACGTTATATGTTTTCCATTTTCATAACCAGTAGTGTATTAAAAGAAAATCCTTTGCATTGTTCATGCCTGTGGAGAATTAGTCAAGGGTATTCAAGGTGGCAACTCACTGGTGACTCAGGGAATGACCTAAAAGAATGCCAGAGCTAGTGCCCTTAAAAATTGAAAACTCATTTTTTTTTAAGTTTAAAGAGGAGCAAATGAAATTCAAAAACAAGAAACTGTATAACTTTAACTTGAATTACTATGCTAATTTTTTTAGTGTCTATATATGTACATCACTGGGGAGTATTCTGGTGATTATTAAAACCTCTGTCAGCTACAGCAGAGATCAAAATACAAATTGTAACACATAGGACCATTATGTGAATTTGTGTCACTCCCTGGAGAAATTTAGGTTCATAAGGTAGAAGTGTATAGATTACATGAAGACATAAATGCATTCCTGTACTTTCTTCTGTGACGGCCCTACTCTACTGCAATGTAGTCTTTAAAAACTACGCTACCCTAGGCTATGAGCTCATCAGAGCTTTGGAGCTCAGAAGGGTCAACTCTGGCTAATGTTAGGTAAAGTGACCTCCAAAGAAAACCCAGGTGCAAGAGGATACAATTCTAGTTATTCAAGAGATGTCATGGCTCTCTTTAAGTCACTAATAAGCAATTTCCTCTCAAGGCCATTATCAGATATCATGCTACCGGGTGTTTCTTTGTAGAGATTTAATTCATGTGGACATTTAAGATCTCATTTTCCCTCTTCTCTTTTCTGTCATAGTAACCATGCTGCACTGGGTTGTTTTTTTTTTTTTCAAATACTTTTATGGCTAAGTATACGTTTCATAAAAATATATCCCTTTAAACAGTGTACTATACCATTCACTGACCATTCACTGACCCTAAAGACACTCCTATTGCAGGGCAACTATCAACACCACTGACTTTCAGAATTCTTTTCAGCTTACAAAATTGAAACTCTAAACATAGACCAATTTTTCTTCTCCTTCGGCCTGGAACAAGCACCATTCTGTCTCTTTGTGTGCTTCATATCAGTAGAATTATATATTATCTGTGTATCTGTGATGGCTAAGGTCCCTTATCTCTTGGAAATCACTTGGTCAGGAGTTGACATATTGGTTTGTTTGTTTCTATAAGAAAACAGTAAATTTTTGAAGATTTGTATATCAAATACATTTTCTGCCATATAGTCTATTACTTCTTTTGTTCCCTTTCTTTATTTTGATAATTAAAACTGTAACCCAGGTATTTTTCCCTTTGGTGTCCTATAAATAGGGCTTTCAGACCAGGTTTCTTCTATCAGCCATATTTTATTTATATGAAAAGAAACAATAACTGTTTATTTCCCTCAGGAATCAGCTGTGATTTCGAGCCTTAAAGTTCTCTTGGGTTTCAGGTGAAGTCATAGAGAAAGGCTCATTTTGGGATAGTCAATCTATCCTATATTGGGAGGATAGGTTACACCTTCCTGTACTTGTGATTAATGTTAAATTCTAGCAGAAGGCTTGGAGTATAAATCAAATAAATGAGTAAATTAATAGTATAAACTTGTAAGTGCTCTGAAATTAATGAAAAGCCAGATAAGGGGGAGTCAGAGGTGGGGGTATATTTCACTTCTATACGGTAGCTTGACACAGTTTATTACCACCGCTAAGGATATACTGCTAATAATGGTATGGTGTGTCTGATCCTGTCTTTATATAGTTTCAAGTTTTGACAAATTACATAGAATGTAGAGCTATCTTACACAAAAAAAATTTTGTCTTTTTCAGTCAATCCCTTGGTCCCACCCTAAATTTTTGACAAACACACTTTGATAGTCTGTTCTTTGATAGTTTGTCTTTGCCAGAATGAATACCCATTATCATATAAAAACATTTCACTTTCTTCTACTTAGCATTTTTTCAGGTTCATTTTGCTAGTGATATATTAACATTATTTATTAATAAGGTAATGTTTTCTATTTCTCATTTCTTTTCATTTCTTTTTTTTTTTTTTTTTTTTTTTTTTTTTTGGACAGGGATTCTCTGTATAGCCCTGGATGTCCTGGAACTCACTCTGTAGACCAGGCTGGACTCGAACTCAGAAATCCTCCTGCCTCTGTCTCCCATGTGCTGGGATTAAAGGTGTGTGCCACCACTGCCAGGTCTATTTCTCATTTCTTGAGATTGACTTTCTAGTATCCACAAATGATCTTGAACTCCCAACCTTCCTGCTTCAAGCTTTTCAGACTTATTAATAATATTTGTTTGATATAAAACAATCTTTGTTTCAGATGAATCATATTTGATTAAATAAATATACCAAAGGTTGTTTATTCACTATCTAATGAGTATTTGTATTTCTTTTTTTACACTAGTATGAGTAAATCTGGTAAAAACTTCTCCATGTAGGTCTCTGTCAACACAAATTTCCATTTTTTTCATATTAAAAAAAAACTAAGTGTAGTACGGAAGGGTCATAAATGACTCTATTTTATTATTTCTTTTAGTTTTGAGAATATAATCAATTAGTGCATTTCTCTCTTCCGTTTCCTCCTTCCAAACCTTCCCATATAGTCCTCCAAGCTCTTTTCATATTCATGGCCTCTTTTTCTCATTAAATATATATGTGTATATATATGTATATGTATATATATGTATATGTATTATGCATACACATTCCTAAATATAACCTGCTCAGTATGTATCATATCATTTGTATGTTTATTTTTAGGGCTGACTGTTTGAGACTGGATAACTAATTGGTATGTTCTTCTCTGGAGAAGACTATTTCTCCTGCTTTTAACAATATTAAGTTTTAGTGTGTTTTTAGCTTGTCCCTAATTGCAAACAGCATTGGGCATTGTCATTTAACAGTATTAGCCTTCCTAATATGGCATAATGGTGTCACCCATGGAGCTTTCTTACATCTGCTAAGCAAAACAAATTCCTAAATGATTTTAATCATTTGCCTATTTCTTTGGTGAAAACGGCTGTTTAAATTTTTCCACTTCAGAGTTAAGTGGACATGCTGCCTTTTGAGTTGTAATAATTTTTTTTATAATGCTTCATATGTAAGCCTGGCATCACGTGTGGTGCCTTGCAACCATTGTTTGCTGGTCTGAGACTTGTCTTTCTCCTTTCTCCTCCATTACTTTACAATCAAAGTTCTTTTGCATTAATAGTAAAGAATAATTTATTTTCTCACAGAATTTGCAGCTGTGGGGGATTTCCATTTAAGAAATATTCAGGAGATTGCACCCACATAAGAAGAACAACAATATCAATTAACCAGACCCCTCTGACCTCCCAGGGGAAAATAACCACCAACCATAGGATATATATGGATGGGTCCATGGCTCCTGCTACATATGTAGCAGAGAACTTAGTCATCTGGCATCAGTTGAACAGAAGGTGCTTGGTTCTGTGGAGGCTTAATGCCCCAGAGAATGTGGTCACTAGAGGAATGAGGCAGGTGTGAGTGGGCTAGTGGGGGAGCACTCTCTTAGATTCAAAGGGGAGGGGGATGAAGTGGGAGCTTTCACAGAGGGAAGGGGGATGACATTTAAAAAGTAAACTAATAAAATGATTAATAAGAAAACCCGAAATATTCACCTAATGCAAAGTCATTTTTGCCTCTTCTTGCTTTTGACTTCTCAAGCTTTTCCATCTGAGCTCATGATTCATATCAACTGAATTATCATATATTAACAGCTAACTTTTCCAAAGCTATTTTAGGGAAGCAGCTAGCTTATCCCACTGCAATAATTTATTCTTTACAATATAGAGTCCTAGTAGAATCTTTGCCCATTTAATTAGTTTATATATCTACACTCATGTCTAGACGACCCCCCCATCTTTTGTTATAATCTTTTATTTTTGTTTATAACCAAGGCATGCCTTGAACTCTCATTCATTCTAAAACCACCCTAGGAACAGGATTGCAGGCAAAAGTCACCATACATGTCTGGTTTCTTGTCTGTTAATTCACAGAACTTTAAAGTATGTGTAGAATTGTTGTCAGGATAAGAATAACAAAAGGAAGATAGTGTTTTATTCTGAACCAGTGTTTCCATTAGCTTCTTGTGAGCCATTATCGAATGAACTGAAAACATGAATACGTTTAATAAAGGCCACAGGTACATTGACATCTGCTGCATATTTTCAAATAAACTTTAAATGACAAGGCCTATTAAATATTTAAAATTTGTTAAACCAAAGAGTGTTTATTAAATGAATCTCAGTATTAATCATAAATTTGTTTAGAATGAATCAAAATGTCAATATCATTCATCTTTGTTTCGTTGTATTTCTTAACAACTGGCTAGAATTCAGATAGCCATTGCCTTGAGTTTGAAGAGCAAAATCTGAAGATGATTCCCACATCTTAAGTATTGACATGCAGTAATGAACCATGTACATATGCACAGTAATCTCCAATAAATACAGTGAATACACAATCTGCATTGAACTTAAAAAAAGCTTGCCACAGGGAAATGCTACTGTGAAAGGTTGAAGATCAAACAACTTTCTCCTCTAAACAATCACTAGATTGTAAATTATTGAATGAGTTAAAGATTTATGTCATTGTTGTTTTGTTCTGTTTTATTCTTGAATGTCCTTTTAAGATGGCATACATAATCATTTCCACCATTCATATCGAGGGTATACAGAATTTTTTCTCAATAATTTCCCTTAAGTGTAGGAAGAATCTATCAAGTAATTATTTATCTACATTTAGAAATGAAGATAGAAGATAGATATCCGTTCAATCCAGTGCCTAATAAATATTGAAACCATGTGATATCTGGTTAATTTTTTATCAGAAGCTGAAAAAATATGAAGATAGTTTTCAGTGTGGCTAACGTTCTCTTGAGCAGTAATTTATACTTGGTAGATTCTGGCTGTCTTTGGATGACAATGATGATGATATAGTGCAGGTAAAGTGTGATTTATGGAAAAGGGTTCTCACAGTAACTATGGGGGAAGCATAGAGAAGAAGCTCTGAGGATTCCACCCAGCACACGAGTCTTGAACATTGCTCTGTTTTCCCTCCTCATCCATCACTGCCACTTAATAAATTATTCAAGATAGAATGTATTGAGATAATATTCAACAACATAGTCTATTTGATTATTACTGTTAATTACTTTTAATCACAAACTCATTTTAGCAAATTAGCCATAGTCTTGGCCATAGAAATAAAGACAATTAGATTAGTTTTCTTTGTATACAAGTTTTTAGTTAAATAGACAATTTGAAGGGGAGGCTTTCGTTATTATTACTTTATACAATCACTATTGAAAATTACCTTTAATGTTAACAACATATGTTAAATTTTATTAACATTTTTAAAACATTTGTATTTCATTAACAATGATATAAACATTATCAATTTTCCAAATATTTACTTAAAATTGTTTTTATTCCAATTTCTCAATTAGAAGCATTGTTTACATGTGCAATTATCCAAAGTAGTAGTCTAATCAGCATACACATACACACACTCTCTCTCTCTCTCTCTCTCTCTCTCTCTCTCTCTCTCACACACACACACACACACACACACACACACACACACACACACACACACACAAACTCACACAGATACAAAAAAACCCCACTTCTATCTCTCATACACACACACACTCACAGACACACAAACACATTTACTCAGACATTGAAATATAAGGGGGACTTGGAAAGAAGATTTTCCCACTGGGAAAGGCTGTAAGCGGGGAGGATAACAGAGGGTAATGGAGTGGGCAGGAAGGTCAGTACATTCAGTATATGAATTAGAAAATTGCTAACTTCTAGTTTGAAAAGAAGAGCTGTCATCTCGTTGTCTTTTGATAAATGTAATATTAGGTATGCTGGATCCCAGAAGAAGCATGCCTTCCATGGCTGAGGAGAAAAGAAGACTCCTGGAAGTAAATGTTCCAAACGTGAACAAATTTGTTACAAAAGAGAATTAACACATGTGAAGCAAAATAGCAGATTATATGAAGAGTGTAAGACAAATGAAAGTCACTCAGAGTGTCGGACCTGTGCTTCTAAGTTATTTATGTAACAGATTATAGTCTAATATCTTCTTTTTAAAAAAATAAATATTAGCATGTAGCTCCTGGCAGTTCCAAGGAATTAAAAACTATTTAAGGACACGATGATCCATGAAGAAGTGAAAGAACACTGGGCAAACAGTTATCTACTCAACCCAAGACAATAGAAATGTGATTGCATTGGAGAAATAGATCAAGTCACCTTAAAAAATAATGTGAAAATTGTCCGTTGGTTATTTTGTTTGAAAGATAACTGTACACTTCATGTTAGCTGTAGCATAAAGATAAATAAGGAAGGCAAGGTGAGTGGGTACAACTTGCTTACAACCCTGGTATCCTGGAAGGTAAGTGTGAGATCTGCTTCGGACACACAGTGCCACAGTGTCCCAAAGGAGAGAGAGAAGGAGGTGCAAACTTCCACTCTCAGTGAATGTGAAAACCCAGTAGCAAAATTTGATTCAGCCGAAGTATCCTTTAATCATAAAAACTGGTATCAGGAATGGCAACCCTTATTGAAGACCCATATTGAACTGTACATATAAGTTACATTTAGTGTGTGTGTGTGTGTGTGTGTGTGTGTGTGTGTGTGTATGTGTGTGTGTGTGTGTGTGTGTGTGTGTGTGTGTGTGTGTGTGTGTGAATGTGTGCACATGCGTTTATTGGAGACGTCTAGCAAAAGAGAGCCTCAATTAAGGAATTGCTTCCACTACAAGACTGGCCTGTGGGTCTGGCTCTGTAGGAGGGCCAATCCCAGTGTGGGTAGTGCATGTGCTATATAAATACGTGGTAAGGGGTGAATCAGTCAGTAAGATAATAGTTGCTCTGTGCTTTCGGCTTCAGTTTCTGCTTCCAAGTTGCTGCCTTGAGATAACGGCCTGTTTTCCCTTGGGGATGGGTTGTCAGCTATAAAAGGAACCAAGCCCTTTGTTTTTCCAAGCTGCTTTCTGTCAATATTTTATCACAGCCATAGACAGTAAACTAGAACAGTATTGACTAAAAGGGTTTTATTATGAGTGCTCACATGAGCTGCGGGTTATTTACTAGAGTGCAGGCAATATATCAGCGGGTACACCACTGAAGAACGTGACAAACCCTCCTCCAGAAACCATTGCTGCCCCTGGACCCTCAGAGAGGAACGGGACCTCATGAGCCACTCACCTATGCATGACAGAATAATAACAAGTTCAAATTTGCACATGTCTCGTAGAGGTACTTACATGCTTGAAGAGTCGGCATGACCTGATTGGGGCAATGAGAGATGAAATAAAGACAAACACAGAGACATGTGACCAGAAAGCCTGGGAACTAGATGAGCCATGAGATCTGATTGAGCTGTATCAGAAACTCCCTGCCTTTATCATAAACCAAGAGGAGGCAGGTTAGCTAACATAAGTGATAGGTCTGTGTAGGGGAACAGTCTCAGATTGTGGTTATCAGGGAAGATGCTTCTCTTCTGTGACTCATTGCATACACTGGTTTGGGTAAAGCTTCACCATTTGGGTACATGATCTAGGAGAAGGCTTTGACATCTCTCTGAGCCTCAGGAAGGAAGTCTTCCTCTTTTCATGGGGTCAGTGGCATTAGGGTCCTTGACATGGCCAGGATCATGTTAATGGTAAGCAGTCATTCAGAGCTTCATTTACTCCTAAATGTTACTAAGACAGTGCTCGCCAGCACTGCTCCTTCTCCTCTGGCTATTTCATTCCTTCTACAACTTTTCTGTGATGATCCCTGAGTCATGGGATGCAGACATCCCATTTAGGGCTTGACTATCAACAATCACTTATTATTGTAAGCACTTTGACCAAGTATGAGTCTCCGCATTAACTGCATTCTACAGTAAATGATGTTTACCTGATCAGGGTTGAAAGCACATGAATTTAAGGGTATAAATACAGATATTCAGAAGGCAGTTGGCAACAACATCTTCAGTTAGCATCACAACAAGAATAAGTTCCCCTCTTGGACCTGTGACTTATGTAGTCTTGTAGGTTGCTCAGGAATTTGACCTAACTTGATGTTTGCTATGCAGGAAGTAACTCTAGTATGTTACATTTTTCTAAATGCTTTTATTTATAAATTTACCTAATATAACCTAATATTTTAAAATCACAGATGAAGCCAAGCAGTACTTCAATTTTTTTATTAATTATTGAAGGTGAGTTTAAAAATAATTAGGCACACACGTAAGGAACATTATCATAGTTTGCAGATAACTTAAGGAACTTAACTTGCCCAATGTCATCTTGCTTTCAGTAAAAAGTAATATGTTTTTTTTTTCCAAAAAGTTAGGACAAGAAAATCAAGGCCTCCTTTTTTACAATAAAGAAAGAAATATATGCAAATTGCTTGGTTACCTCAAAGAAAATTGCAATTTCTATGTCCTATATGCCATGGGGAAGACTTGATGATTATACACTAATTTTAATGTCTTTTTTTGCTGAATAGTTGAAATTTATTAAAGTGATGAACAAACTCAAAAAGCAAAACTCAGCTCGTTGTATTCAAAACCTAATTAAGAGATTAAGAGAACGTCCATTTCCCACAGGTTGGGAAGATTTCATCCCAGTTCTCTATTCTATTTTCATCTCACTAATCAATCATGCTGTGCACAGCAATCTGTCAAGATCCGCTAGATCCACAAATCTTTCCCCACAGAGTTCAGACATTGACTAGAACAGGGCACTCCACTTGGTTTTTGGAAGAAGCAAAAGCAGCAAGATCAAGGCCATCTTGTTTTGATTAGTCCTTGAGAGCTTTTTTCTTTTCTCCTGTAAACGTGTTTGGTGATCACCGTAAATGCTTTGTTCAATCAGAAAATTTTCAACATTCTGTATGGAAACATATGTTACAATTTTGAACCAAAATCCCAGGAAAACATGCATCTTTTATTATGTAGATCCTATAATGACTTGCAGCATTCTGTAATAAACAACCGATGTAAACTTCTCTTTAGTTATTCATTTGACATTTCCTTTGTCTATAGGGAAACCCTTTTAAGTTAATTTCTTTGATGCTAACAATTTATTTTACTTCTTCAATAATTAGTTTTGTGAACCAAAGAAAGGATGATATATACAAACTCCCCCAAGTGGCAATAATTTATTAGATATCTAAAAGCCATAGCACCAAGATGCTGTCCAATCACAGAACATCCATTGACAATTTGGTAAGCAATTTATATACATTCTACATACCTATTCACATACAGCTTGAGGAACCAGATTTTAATCTATGATTTGTCAATTCACACAAAGGGATTCCCAAGCATGACTTCATATTGGCTAATTGACAAATGAAAGCAGTGTAGGGTCAGTAACATGTGATGGCTTCATTTCACGAATCATTATTTTACTCACAATAACCAAAAGTATAAAAATCAAGAGAATCTTTTCCTTCCATTTCAAGGCTGAGAGGATACTCAACAAAAGTTCTTAGGCATTACCATCATTCTTTCTGTTGATCAGGTTTGCCTAACAAGCTGACCGCACTGTCAAGAGAAATGGATGTTTTATGAAACTTCACAGTTAAGTCAAAGGCCTGAGAAGTTGTAGAAACTGAGTGATCATATATACAAAAGCAGGAATGAGCATGGCAGACAGCTTAAAGAAAACAGAAGCAGGGAGCGTAAGGATACTTGGTGAGCGGTCTGAGTTCAACTCCAGGTCATCTTGGAATTCAAGATCCCGCTTCAGGGTAAGTTTTATATTGTCGGGTCAGCAAAGCAAACCACATTTTTTTAATAGACTAGTAGCCATGAGGGACAAAGGAGTTCCTCATTTCATTCCATACAGATTCATTGTTATGAGGACAAAGGTGACTTTGGGCTAACTACTCACTAACTGCTATATGCTGCTGCCCATGAACTAGACAGCACAGTCATGCCTACTGCCCCAAACTGAGATAACACAAGCTGCACAAGGATACTATGCCATCTTCCCAAACCTTCAGATTCCATTGGAAAATTAGTCTGTGTAGGCTCCATTTTCCTGGGATCCATCTTTACAAATAAATAAGTATAGACCTAGAAAAATATTTTGCCCGATCTTATTGATATCCTGGATCAATGACTTTGAGTACTTCTTCATACATAGAATGCATAAAGAATTATAAATTCTAAAACATAAAGGAATTGTCTCAGAATTTTAAAATTGGAACTCGGTGGTCTGGGGAAATGTCTCAGTGAGTAAACACACTAGCTACAAACTTCATAATCTGAGTATGCTCCCCAGAGGCCATGTAGGAAACCAGATGTGCACATTTGTAATCCCTGCATTCATAGCTCAAGATGGAAGGTAAGACTGAGGTATTAACTTTTGTGCAAAGCCTAGAGCTAGCTACACATCCCAGAAAAAAAGAGAGAGAGAGAGAGAGAGAGAGAGAGAGAGGCAGCTTCAATGAAGTGGATAAAAGACCTCATGCCTGAAAGTCAGCCTCTTACCTCTGACCTCCACACACCTGTACCTACTCACATACACACATACACACACACACACACACACACACCACACACACACACACACACACACACACACACATAACACACACACAGATGCATACAGGCACACATACAGGCACAGATACACACACAAACACACACACAAACACGTGCCTATGGACACTTCACGTAGTGTGCTGAAGTATTTCCAATGAGCAACTCCCATTTGTGTAGTTTGTTAGAGTAACCAATCAATCCAGAATAACTTCACTTTTTGTACCAAATGTCTATGTGCTTACTATAAAAATATGTGAACTGACCAGCTTTTAATTTGGAACATTTAGTTTACAAGTAATATATTGGGTAAGATTGCAATTTTATGCAAGTTTTGGAACAAATAAGCTATTGATTGTTGCAATGAATTTAATTCTGATGGATTCTTTAAACAGCATGTGCTGTCAAAAACAGCACTTAAAGAATTAATTTAACAATGATTGAAAATGCAGAGCAGATAACCCATTAGAAAAGAATACACCAGATATTGACGTCTGCCATAGACTTCAGGTTTTGAGTTAATAGTATTAAACAGTCTTGAGAGAGTCATACAGAGAGCAAGACTTTGCATAGCTGTATGTTAACTGATACCTGCTCACACATAAGCAGCTCCATCTGCTGTGTGTTGCCTGTCCTCTCCAGACCTCACATACCAGTGCTTTCTCTGTCGGTGTTCATGTGTAAATTAGAAAGGGCCACCCAAATACTCAGCAAACAACAGAGTTGTTCAAATTGTAAAAGTGGATCCACCATGACTGACTGTACAAATCATAAGTGCATCCCAACCACACTGTGTGGCATTAGCTCACTAGACTGGGCTTCGTGCTGCCCTCTTGGCAGGTGGTGTTTGTAAATTCAGATGACTTGTAACCATACTTCATGTGTTTCAGTTTCACGAACACATGTGGGAAGCAAGCGTGGAGCTCCCATTCCATGTATTTCTCCTTCTTTAAATTAGTCTTCTTTACAGGCAGGCCAAATCTTCTCAAATGCTCATGGGATTTGCCCAGGAAACAATAGTAGTTTCCTTTGTCAGCTTTTCACTTCTTTCTGCTGTTACAGAAGTAAACCAAACGACTCTATGCACAGAGACAGCGAGTCCTTATCATTTGTAATAAAAACTTAAGTTAATTATTGTGTCTACCAAAGGGAACAAGAATGGCCTGGGGAGAACTGGTCAAAGGACTATGTTGTTCGTATTCCCAAATATATGACAAGTCTAAGGGGCATATTTTAACACAAGTGCTTTCATGTCTCAATTAGAACATGGTTGAAATATAGTCAAATTTTAAAAGTTTGTTTCTTAAGTACTTTTTGAGGTTTAATTAGGGTCGAGTCATAGTTCTAGACTGACCATGGGAAAGAACTGCTTAGTCTAGACAGCAAACAAACAAAAGAATTAAATATTAGGCATCTACTGGTTTGTCAGAACGAAACAAAAGTACAGCCAAAGAAATTGCTATTTATGTATTGATAAGATCATTTTTGATCGTTTACTTCTCACCTACATTTTTCTTGTAAAATAGAAACATAGGGATGGAAGATTTAGAAAATGTGTTAATTTATAAAAGGTTAAGAGAAGAAAAAAGTTAAGTAGCAAAGTTTATTTGAGAAAATGAGTCAAGCAAGATTTGGGGAAAAGAAAGAGCTGACCAGACAATGTCATTGCCTTGACCAGACAATGTCATTGCTCTATAACATCTGGATTTTTTCTTCCCTTCTTAAATCACAAAATCCACCTAGTACAGGTATTTATATAATAAATATACTACTCTGGGATACATACTAACTTCATTAGGGTTTTAAAAAAAAATCTTCATTGCTTTAAGATGACCTAAGTGTCTTATTGGTGACTGAGGAAAAGCTCATGATTTTAGAGGAGCATAAGGTTTGTTGTGAATGGGTCAGACTTGACTTGTCATTTAAGGTGTTTGGGGGAACAAAAGATAACAAAAGCCAATCTAGATACAGAAATGTCTATTTTATTTAGATTCAAAACAAACTAACCAAACAAGGAGTAGGGCACCTCTCTCCAAGTTCTTTCTCCAAGGACTTGGGACTGAGCTACAAACTCTGTCAGCCAAGTAGTGGATTAAAGCAGCTATTTGTGGTCTTCTTGGGAAACACTAACATTTAAACTAGTTTATACATAAAATATATATTCTTCATCCCAAACAACTGACTCACAAATGGACTTCTGGAATACAATCCATTCATAAATTGTGGTCTCCTCATGTAATTATGTTCAGACAAAAATCCTCTGACTCATAAACAAATTGAACAAATAATTTCCTCCTTAAACATCTGTTAGTATGAATTGCAACCTAGGACAGCAGCCACAAGATGTCTTAGAGTAACATGTGTGGTACAACCTCAATATAGGGAGGACATGAAGTCATCAATTCCTATGGGCCTGGTTAGTCATCATAAGCCATGCATTCTTCCCCGTTCCCTGAGAGTTTAGTGAGAAGTTTCTACAGCACTAGATGGTGACTTCATTTATTTCTAGAACAATCTGTTAGATACATTTATTTTTGAAGACAATAAACTCTGTGACTATTAACTAATAACTTTATCTTTCATTTTATAATGTACTTTCCCAAATCCACTTATATTTTATAGTTGAAATGAATTAAATTTTATAATGATTTTATAGCTGGAGATAAATCCAGTTGTTGCTTAGGTTGCAAGTTTAGAAGATACTTGAATTCAGATAATATAGGTACAAAAAGCACAAAGGTATGACTAGATAGAATGGTTAAGCTGGTTAATAAAGAGTGGCCCTTCTTTAAACTTTTATGCCCAAACCTAGCTTTTGAAAATGGCTATAAAAACCAAGACCTTCTGTTCTGTGATCATGAAATTTATGAATATTTTTGTATCATAAAATAACTCACATTTCATAGCTTGCAATTTTAGTTATTTTATTCTTCACATCATAACTCCAAGGTCTCTAGTATTACACATATATTTTAATTAAAAACCTAATACTTTTTTTTATTAGACACCTGTAGATAAAATATCAATTTCAAAATTATATTCATGAAATTAACATTATTCTCTGGTTTATCAGAGGAATATCTTAGCTCTGACCATATGTGCCTGAATTATTTGCTCTACACTAAACAAGTAGGAAAAATGTGCTAAAATAGATGGCAATGATTAGCATTATATTATAGCACATATAATACATTAATTATCTTATACAAATTATATATCTAGTTATGCCACAGAGACACAAACAAATATAAACTGAATTTAGTGTATAAAAACATTCTTTTTTTTATTGGCTATTTTATGTATTTACATTTCAAATGTTTATCTTTCCCATTTCCCCTTCGGAAAGCCCCTCCTCCCTCCTCCTCCTCCTGCTTCTATGACAGTGCTCCTCCCCACCCATTCACTCCCACCTCACCACCCTGATATTCCCCTACACTAGAGCACTGAGCCTTCACATGACCAAGGACCCTAACCCTAACCCTAACCCTAACCCTAACCCTAACCCTAACCCTAACCCTAACCCTAACCTCTTCTTTTTGATGGGCATCCTCTGCTACATGTGAAGCTGGAGGCATGGGTCGCTCCGTGTGCACTCTTTGGTTGGTGGTTTAGTCCTTGGGAGCTCTCGGAGGTCTGGTTGGTTGATATTGTTTCTCTCCTTTAGTCCTTTCTCTAACTCCTCCATTGGGGTCACTGTTCTCAGTGCAATGGTTGTCTGTGAGCAACTACCTCTGTATTTGTCAGGCTCTTCCAAAACCTTCCAGGAACCAGCTATAACAGATTCCTATCAACAAGTACTTCTTGGCATCTTCAATAGTGTCTGGGTTTGGTGTCTGTATATGGGATGGATCCCCAAGTGGGGCAGTCTCTGGATGGCCTTTCCTTCAGTCTTTGCTCCAAACTTTGTCCCTGTATTTCCTGTAGACAGGAGCCAGTCTGGGTTAAACATTTGGAGATGAGTGGATGGCCCCATCCCCCAACCAGGGGCCTTACCTAACCTCTGGCTATGGTCTCTGCAGGTTCTGCCTCTCCTTTTTAAAACATTCTTTAGTTTACCTAATAGGAACATAAAAACAAAAGGAAATCAAAACTATAAAATTCTTTTTAAAAAGTGTTTGCCATTTCTCCTCTCTATTCATGCTAATGAATCATTCCCAAATTACCCACAGACACATAAGCATTCCTTGCATCTTACCCTTCTGTGGTTGAGTAATTAGGGATTAGCTGTATGGGCAGGTGTTGTGGCTCAATTTCTGGGAACACTTATGGTGCTACTGTCATCTGGTAGTCTGACAAGACTGGATTGTCTCAGACAGTGTTGCTCATGTGTCCGGTCTTGGACATACTGTTCTGATGCCCAGATCCAGATGGAAAAGTCTAAGACAGAACAGTGCCCATATCCTGGAAGTCACAGACAATAGATTTGAAAAATGCATATATAAATACACGTTTGCATTATAGATGCCATTAAATGTGCTATTTTTAGCAAATTCACTAGCAGTGTTTAGCTTAATGTAGTTACGTTACATAACAGCAAATTTACCCTAATATTTGGGAGGGAAGGCAGAAAGATCACAAGTTTGTGGCCATTCTAGGTTACCCAGTGTGGGCAAAATTAGCCCACAAAATGATGAAAGGGGGGAGGAGAAGGTAGATGGGAGGTTTGGTTGTTTTTTTGTTGTTTTGTTTTTTTTTTTTGTTTTTTTCAGGGAGAATGATAAAAAAGAAAATTGTAATTAGCATTAAGAAGTAAAGAGAAGCTCCTTCAGGTCCTTGGGTCCTTTCTCTAACTCCTCCATTGGGGACCCCGTGCTCAGTCCAATGGTTGGCTGAGAGCATCCACCTCTGTATTAGTCAAGTTCTGGCAGAACCTCTCAGGAGATAGCTATATCAGAGTCCTGTCATCATGCACTTCTTGGCAGCCATGATAGTGTCTGGATTTGGTCACTGTATATGGGATGGAGCCCCAGGTGGGGCAGTCTCTGGATGGTCATTCCTTCCGTCGTTCCATACTTTGTCTCCATATTTACTCCCATGGGTATTTTGACCCCATTTCTAAGAAGGACCAAAACACCCACAATTTGGTCTTCCTTCTTGAGTTTCATGAGGTCTGTGAATTGTATCTTGGGTATTCCGAGGTTTTGGGTTAATATCCACTTATCAGTCAGTGCATATTATATGTGTTCTTTTGTGATTGTGTTACCTCACTCGGGATAGGGATGGGATAGGGAGTTTTCAGAGGGGAAACCAGGAAAGGAGATACCATTTGAAATGTAAATAAAGAAAAATCTAATAAAAAATTAAAAAATAAATAAATAATAAAGAAAAAAGGAGTAAAGAGAAATAGTGTTTCATTAAAGATAAAACCATCTTCAAATTCATAAGATGTAGTACTTGGACTTGAAAGATGTCTCAGTAAGTATATTGCTTGCTTTACAAGCATGAGGACATGAATTCAGATATTCAGTATCCATATGAAAAATTAGACTCTCTAGTGTATATATATAATGCTAGGGCTGGGGAGATGGCATCACTAGGACGCCTGGGTCTCACTGACCAGGCTAAAACAGAGTTCTCTGTGCTCAGACATACTACCTGACATGAACATGAATGTGCATATGTGTGCACTACATAAAGAAACAATTTAAGCCACACTGAAACTCACTCTAATCACAGGGGAATACATTTCTCAGTCTTCACATCCAATACTAAGGGTTAAATAAACAGAGGGTATGGCGCCTGGCAGATAAGTGACATATAAGGACCAACCCTAGAAAAGACAGAGGGACATAAACTAGAAAAACTTGGATTTTGTTTCATTCTGTGCTTTAAATTTTTAGAGAGAAGAAATTATAAACTAGGGAGGCTTCATTTTAAATATTAGCTGGGAAAATATTCTAACAGTACAGAAGGAGCTCATGACAAGTGATGAGGTGTTTCACATATTTGGAGGCATTTATTTTTCAAATAAGGATGCACTCCTCTGAGCATTCCTAGTAGAAATGTCACACTAACAGGCTTTTGTCTTTCTATCATAGCACTTTTATACCCCAATTCCAGCTTGCTGGCAAGTGAAACTAGATACAAAGCATGCCTTAAAACACAGAGATACATATGTACTGACATAGATACATACATTCCAATTCCAAACAATGGACACATATTAATTTTAAAAAAGGGATTTAATTATTTTGAAACCAACAACAACAACAAAAAAAGTGAAGCTGTTTCCCCCATATATTTATTTTAAGAAATTGGTTAATTGCACCATAGCCTATCCTGAGGGGGTCTAAACACCCAGTGTTAGAATAGAAGGACCCCTAGGGATAACTAAATTACATCTAGAATTGTGTTAGCAAGACAGTTATGACAATTATTTTGTTTCTTATATATGTCAAAGGAGTAAGAAGAAATGTGTTAGTTTGTTTTTCAGATCATTTCATCTGATTTAAAGTGCTCTTCAAATTATACAAAGACAACAAAGACAAGAGATAGGAAGTTCCATTGGGGAAGGAATGAGAACATTATTCACCCAAGATCTCTGCAACTGACACCGTTAGAGACAAGTTCAATGGTACCATATGATTTCAACCGGCAAAAAAGATGGATTCATTACCATAGTTCACAGAGGATCTAAAATAAGACTGTAAATTATGCGGAATGGTAAAATACTTGGCAATCTTACCTTTTAACTTCAGCAAACAATAAAACTTGGTCATAATTATGCCTTACAGCTTAGCTAAGAAATAATTTATACTAGAAAAAAATGTTTACCTGAATGAAACTAGAATTTACTGTATATTCACTTGGTAAATCAAGCAAAACTAGATATTTCCTGGGAAGCAGGAATAATTTTGAGCTGGCTCACTCAGGAAATCTGGCTCCCTGTGGACTCTCTGAGGAAGGCCATCAATTAATAATTTTGGGACTGTGGGGCAAGCAGACCATGCCACAAAAAAAAAAAAAAAAAAAAAAACAAAAAACTGGTAAGGTTGAGCAAGCTCTAACCCAGAAGAATCTTTGACTTCAGGTCAGGAGTGGAGGGAGCTCCCTGCCAAACTACTGATCTGGAATAGGTAACCATGGTACCCCACTAAGAAAACCATGGTAGTCACATAGCATAAAAACCTGAAATTTTCCACGTTAATGAGGTATGTAGATAGTCCCTGAGTATTCAGCCAATGAGCTTCTCTTTCTGAGCATTCCTTCCCACAAAAGGTATTTAATCCCTGGATTACTCTGAATAGGGTGTATGCATTCACATTTACCATCAAATAAAACAGTTTGGACAAGCAAGGTCCATCTCCTTCATCAAAGATACCTGCTTAGGGGGAAAGGCTTCATTATATGGAGCAGAGCCTCATTCTCCAGGAGAGAAACTGGATGCTGCCCCTGTCCTAGGACTCTGCCTTCCCCATCCCGCCTGATGCATTTCCCACCTGGGAAATCATAGGCTAAGGACCCCTATTAGTGACACCCTTGAGTGGCTTTCCTGGGATGCTCGGGAACCTCAGTGGCAAGGCAGACAAGCAGCCTAGCAGGGGACATGAAAGATCATTTTTTTAAAAAAGCACTAGAGACCTTTTATGTCCATTTATAGGGGAAAAATGTTAACCTTGAAATCCAATTCTTCCCAGAATCCACTGATACCCCCTCCTCCGTCTAACATCATGCTCCTTTTATTAAACTCACTGAATCCAATTAATTCTGCCCCTGGGAGTGTGACTGGCCATTACAGAATGGAAAAAACAACCAGGTACCTCTCTCCTGAAGAAAACTGACTCTTCCTCCCCAGAAGTTATCAATTGTGACTTACTCTTCTGTTGCCTTTGAGAGCTCCTTTCCCATGCATGCTAGGATTTTTGACTGACTTATCATGTGTAGTTATCACACAGGCAACCACAGCTGCCTCGAGCTCATGAGCATGGCAACCATGTAATACCCAGAAGACACTGGTTCACAGAGATCCTCCCTGAACCCTGGTTTTCTGCAAGTCTTAGAATCCTGTCATCCAGTAGTTAGGTGGTCAGTGTGACTATATAGGAATGAAGGAGCTCTTTGAGGCGATGGCATAGTTCTAATTTGTGTTTCCACTGATAGTTGGGGTGGGCTCTTCATTGAGATTAAACAACATAAGACTTAACCCACTGTGACAGTTTGACTCCCTAATTCCGACTGAGCATTATATTTAGGCACAATGTAACCAGGTAATATACAAGTACACATTGTGGACTATATGCCCAACTTTCTATGGTTTTATCGTTATTGTCAAAGTTTAAAAATCACCCTGTCCATCTTAGAATCTGTATAATAAATGTTACAGCGGATCCCCGGGCTACAGGGAATACCTTATTGTTGCAGGAAGTAGTACAAAGAAAACCAGCACCTTGCCCTACTTGTGCTGGAAACTCTGTGCCCCAGCAGCCTGGCCCGTCAAGCACTGGCAGTCAATGGCCAACCTATTATCTCAAGGAGATTCCCTAGAGTTCCTGAAACATCTCTACTCAGCTCGGCTCGCTAAGTTCCCACTGCCAGGTCACTACCACTCCAGCCCTGTGCTTCAAACCACCCACTACCTCTGGGATGCCCCTCAGGCAAGCCCATGCATTGCCACTGTACCTTTCTCTCTTGAACCGGGGCAAGCTGCCATGTGAAGAAAAACACAACACAAAATTGGTTCAGAAACAATGGTAATTCAATGTCTTAGTTGGGGTTTTACTGCTGTGAATAGACACCATGACCAAAGCAAGTCTTATAAAAAAAAACAAAAACAAAAAAAAAAACAAAAAAACAACATTTAATTGGGGCTGGCTTACAGGTTCAGAGGTTCAGTCCATTATCATCATGGTGGGAACATGGCAGAATCCAGGCAGGCATGGCGCAGGCAGAACTGAGAGTTCTATGTCTTCATCCAAAGACTAACCTAGGGTGAGAGTATTAAGCCCAAACTCACAGTGACACACCTACTCCAACCAGGCCACACCTATTCTAACAAGGCCACAACTCCAAATGGTGCCACTCCCTGTTCAAAGAATACACAAACCATCACATTCAACTCCCTGACCCCCATAGACTTGTCCAAACACATGAGTCTAGAGGGGGGAGGCATAGCATAATGCAAAATGCATTTAGTCCAACTTTCAAAGTCCTCATAGTCTATAGCAGCATCAACAATGTTAAAAGTCCAAAGTTCAAGGTCTCTTCTGAGATTCATCCAATCACTTAACTGTAATCCCAAAAGCAAGACAGGAAACCAGCTGGGAAAACTCCAAACTCTACATCTCCACAGCTGATGTTAAACTGGTCTTCAGATCTCCACTCCTTTCTCATTTTTGTTGACTGCAACAAACTGCTTTCTCCTGGGCTGGTTCCACTCCTTGTTAGCAGCTTTCCTCAGCATGTATCCCATGGCTCTGGCATTTTTAACATCTTTGAGTCTCCAAGGCAAATTCAATGCTACAGCTTCTTGTTTCAGTGTCTGGGATTCCACTTGATCTTTCAACCTCCTCCTAAGGGCTGGCATCACTTCTCCAGCTCTGCCCTCTGTAGCACTCTAAGTTCAGATTGACCCACTCCACTACAGCTGCTGTTCTTGGTGATCATCCCATGGTACTGACATCTCCAATACACTGGGGTGTTCCACTCTAACTAGACTTCACCAATAGCCTCTTATAGGCTCTCTTCATGTGCTAAGCCTCAAATCCTTTGCATGACCCCTTCAGTCCTAGGCCATCAACTACAGCTGAGGCTACATCTTCTCTCTCCTGCTTCTTCTCTTCCTCCATCTAACCTGGAAGTCCTGCCTACTTGCCCAGTGATTGGCTCCTTTATTCATTAGGGTATTGGTTCACAAGAAGTCACCTGGGTCTGTGACCCCTTGTCTGCAACCCCTCCCAGGACAGCAAAATTAGCATCAAAGTACAAACAGGACCAGGCCCATCCACCACACCTGTCCATCTTAGAATCTGTACAATAGATGTTACAGCTGATCCCCAAGCTACAGGGAATACCTTATTCCTAATTTCTCCTGACTCTTGTTTTGGATCGTCTCTAAGAGAATTTTTACAGTCTGTCTAGAAAATGAGTCAATCAGCTTCTATGTCATGATTTTAACAGAAAGGGAGCAATTTGGAAATTGGGTCTAGGCAGACATAATCTAATTATGATAAGATTACACTATGTTTGGAAAGACACTAACCCAACAGGAGACCTCATATAAAGAGGAAAAGGAAGATTAAGACAAGGAAAGGGTCAGTAGACAGTGGCAGAGCAGGAAGCAGATTTCTGTGGCTAAAATCCAAGTGACAGCAAAGAGGAGCATCTGTCAGTCATAACCAGGACAGGATAAGGAAGGGTCATTCTAGGCACAGATAGAGAAGCATGGCCTGGGATGCACTTAGATTTTGAACTTCTTGCGTCTGGAACCTATGTGAATAAACTTCAGTTTTAAACCACCCAGCTTTCTGTAGTATGTTACATTAGCTATAAAAACTAATATCCATTTCAAGGGCTCCTTTATATCTTCTTTAAATATACCCTGTTATTAAATATAGAAGGATCCTTAAGAGTGGCATTGAGGCAAATGATCTTAAATACAGCTGTAAAAAGCATTTTAATCATGACGAATGTGTGCTTTTTTCACAGAGATGGTCAAAATAGAAAACATATGTTTCATCATTAAGATAATGTTTTTTAAAAGCTGGGTTCACATTTGGACTAACATTATGCAAGTCCTAATAAGACAAATTATTGTTATAAAGCTGAAATGTATACTCCATCAGACACTTACTTTTCCATCAATAACTTAATATCTTCTCCCACTTCCCACTTCATGTTCATGGAGAAGAGAAGGTCATATACATTTTTTTTGCCAATAACATCAGAGCAATTTTTATATTATGAGAGTACTTGTTAATCAAAGAAAACATCAAGTTAATACAGTGTGTTAATGTTTTTTTTTTTCCTAATAAGCACAGTTTTGATTATGTGAGCATCTGCCACGAGCCTTTTGTTCAGGAGCTTCTGCTGTTTTAAGTGAAGTGCTGTTTTGGATGAAAACCATAGGCTTCCCTAGTTTTCATGCAAATCTCTTAAAGGTACAAGGATTCTCATGAAAATCTAAGTTTACCCTTTAATGGGTTTAGTTTAATGATTGGCTTTATCTTGTAATGCATTTTGTAAGACGTGCCTAAGAGCCCTCAAAAAGGAGCTTTGAAGAAGTGACTGAGAATGGGTAAGAGCAAGGGCTGTGAGCTTGCATCCCAGATCCCAGGTGAAAATCTGGAGGAGACCAGACATCTCCTGGAACCTCAGCACTGCGTAGGGCAGAAACTGCAGAATGTTAGGGTTTGCTGATCGATAGCTTAGCTTCCTGTACAATAAGAGACCCTGTTTCAAGAGATTAAGGTGGAGGGTGCCACTGCAAGATACTAATACCCATGTATTGCCTCAACAAGCATATGCACAGGCATATATACCTGTAAACAAACTCCTGCACAGACACCACACACACACACACACACACACACACACACACACACACACACCACACAAAATGAGGAACAATGATGACACTGATGACATGCTATAGTGAGCAAAGACAAGGCCTCAACCCTGCACAGAGAACTCCAGGCAACTAACGAATCTGAGAGCAGTGGAGGAGACCCCCCTCTCAAGAAAGAACACACCAATTGATTATCCAATACCAAATAACGAACCCTGAAAGCTTACATACAAGTTACTTTATACAGACTGAGCAGGTTATATTTAGGAGTTTATTAACAAAAAAGACTTAACAAAAAATGCTATTAATTTGAAAAAGAATAGTAAGGACTATGTTGAGGGTTTGGAGGGAGGAACGGGGGGGGGGAGAAATGTCATAATTACACTATAATCTCAAAATTGAACTTAAAAAGTAATATTAAGCATTTGATTGTAAAAGTACATTCAGAAATTCCCAAATGGGTGTATGATATAATAGAATAGCATTTTAGTGTAGCTATCCTTAGTCACTGTCATAATATGAGCACACAGACATCTTTCCTATGGCAGATGAAATCTGGTATCATCAAGGTAACTGAGCTGGTGAACGGCCAGGGTCTGAGATTTCTTTGGTCAGGTTCATTTCTTCCTGTACGTTCATAGAGAATAGCTTGGCCCTAACAACCTGTTTCCTGGTTCTTAATGTTTCTTCTTTCTAGCTCCTGGCTCCGTGCTTTTGGTACATCTGCTCTCCATGGATGGGGAGACCCTTTGTTTGGTTTCTGCCCTATTATTTCAGGAATTTCATTGGGCTCGTCCCCTTTCTAACTGTCCACAATTTTGGTTTTTTTTTTTTACCCTGAGTAAATGGTTATGTTTTACTCTATTTATCCTCCAATCTAGATAATTAATCCCTGAAGGACAAAATTACAGGTTGGAAATTAGCATACCTACTCATTACAGGCTTGTGCTCCAAGTTGCTTTATCCCTGCCACGTGTTGGCTTTATTCAGGTTTACACTTTCTCACACATCTCCCTGTCTCTTCTCCTGTTTACAGTGATTCTGTCCATATGTGTCGCCTTCTTAGGTAAAGAACACATGGAAGACAGTGGCCCCCTCTTTGTGGTCTTCCCTGTTTTAATGTTAACTTCTATAGATAATAAAAGCCATAGTTCTTAAGGGCTCCATGCAACATATTTTGACAATTGTGCAGGAACATTGAGGGAGAAATAAGAAGTGGGGCGTGTCTGTTCCTCCAAGAATCCCCTACATATTTTGTGGTAAACATCTCCTTACAGAGTTTGATTGGAATGAATTTAGGAAAGAATATTATTGATGAATTTTAAGAGAGAAAGTTATACAGCTGTTTCAGTTGATGCCTGCTTAATTGTACATTCATGAGAATGCCCTTGAATATGTATGGGATGCCTCTGATGCTCAAAGTTATCACTGAATGTGTGAATAGCAATGCACAACATCATATATTGAAGGCCTGGTGTATTAGAAAAGCAAGAAGGATAGAATTTAGTGCACAAATACAGCACATACTTCAGTTCTATTGTAACAACATGTAACGGGTTCCATAGATAATGTAGAATTCCGTTGGAAAATCTGTTCTGCTAAGGCATGTGACAACTTTATGTTTTGTGACTTTTTTTCTTTCTTTCAGAGCATAAGTAACATTTTGGAAAAATCATATAAAATAACAACAACTAAAAATGAAAATTGAGGAAACCTTTTTTTTGTATTTGAGACCAAAAGACACAATAGGAGAAAATCTTCTTATACAGATTTAAGAGAGATAAGAATAACGAAAGTGTTCAGATCACACTGAAGGCTCATTTTATGTATGTTGTCACCATCCCAATTTGTTAAAGATGCAATTTAGAACACTTGCATATTTCTATTTAACAATTTTCATCACACTGTGCAGATGCTTGGATGGAATAAGAAGATACTTTATGGATTTAGGCTTAATAGTTCCAGTTGGGCATAGTAGAAGGGAAAAGAGACATGACAGTTATGAAAGCAAGGCAAAAGATGCAGAGTGAGAAATGGCTGATTTAAACTAAGTGAAAAGAAGTGTGGGTGACCCTGTACCCAGATAGTCAGGATCGGGGTCTCATGATGTCATCAAGTAAACTTGAAGTCAGTCTCTAGAGCTCTGCTAACTGCAGCACAAATGCCTTCTGTGAGCCCAGCTACCTTTGGTGCCTGTAGCTTTCCTAGGTTTCAACTACATGGTTTCTCTACTGCAGTGTAAGCTTCCACTTTAGAGCTTCGGTCATTATTCTACCAGGAATTCCATATAGGAATTCCATACACTCTGTCTGACAACATTGCGTTTCCCTTGGATCTTGCTATGAAACCATAACTCTTTCATATTTAGGCCAAAAACCTAGCACAGCATGCATGATGCCAGATTCTGCTTCTATTTAAAGATGCACTTTGACTATCATAGAGCTGCAGAAGTCTCTGTCTTTCAAAGTGGTAAAATGTTTCTGAAAAGCATGTCCTATAAACTCTTTTTCTCAAGAATTCTCTTCCAAATGAAGCCTTTTACTTGTGCTTAGTCAAATGGAGAGCTGTAAATAAAATTCCTTCAACTGGCTTTGCATTTTTGCACCCCGGAGCATTAATGTGTGGAGGTGTGTCTTCAGAGCACATTCCCTTCGGTTCTGTGCAAAGTCTGATATTTATCTTTAATAGCATGGCTCTCTTTATTGTACTTTATCCACGCTTGTCTTGTCTGCAACTTGAAAGCCCATATTCTTTCCTTGACACCTGTGCCTCTTTCACTTCTTTCTATTCCATTTTTTGGTCTGTCTGTGTACTTACTGTAAATCCAATGAAGCAGAGTGAGTAACAACCATATCAGTCTCCATGCTAGTTTTCTTGAAATTTTCTCCATCAATGAAATTATCCCAGAACTTTTGAACTCAGTCCCACTCTAATATTCAGACACAGGCAGAACATGGCCAAATCCTTTGTCACACTATGGCCTCTTTTGAATGGATGGCCTCTATTGAATTCCCAAATGGGTTAGTGTAGTGTTCTAAAACTTTATGAATATAATCTTTCTTATGAGGGTTCAACTTGTGGAACTCCCAGCAGAATGGCCCAGTAAGGTTTCCTTACAACATGGCAAGACTTCGATTATCAACATCTTCAGACTTTCCAGGCTTAAAAGTACACATTATTGGGTTTCTTACTACGATGCCTTTTCTTAAATAGTCACTCATGTTGTCCTTGCTAAGACATAATACCCAAGGACAGGAACAAAATGCCCAAACAACACAGCTTAAGGGATGAAAATGTTCTGGCTCATGGTTAGAGGATATCAATCCGCAGTGTTAAGGAAGAGGACACTCCACATCTCATTTGATCAGGAAGCAGAAGTACGGGGTTGACAAGAAGCATATATCACCTTCAAGTTCTTTACATATTAGCTACCACATCTGTCACAGGTATACATAATACTAAAGGTCCCAGGACTTCCCCAAATGATGCTGGTGACAGACTAGTCAAACACATGAGCCTGAGGGGATGTTATACATGCAAAAACATAACATCAATAAATTATTGTCCTTTTCATTTAAAATGTTTTGTTATTACATTGTAATACAATACCATAAACTCTGTGGCTCAGAAATAACACAAATTCTCACAGCTGTGAATTCTAGAGAAAATGAAATCAAGATGTTAGAACCAGTGTCTGGTGATAGCCTACTCTCTGACCTTAGATATTCCTTATATATGTGTCCTCTAATGACAGTTAGGTTGTAATAGATCCTCGTGGTCCTTCTTGTAAAGGCACGCTCTTATTTATAAAGACCCTCCCTCATACATTAATCACTCCTCAATGACCCCATTCCTGATACACTCACTTGGTGATCAGTTGTCACCATAAGTATCTAGAGGTGATGGGATTTTTAAAATGTATCATGTCAAAAACTGAATTTCTCATTTCCAATATGGAAATTGATCATTACAACCAATTCCGACAGATTAATGACAAATTTATTCTTAGAGAGTTATACTCTAAATATCCTAGAGATAGTAGGATATTTTTATCATATGTAGGATTCTTTAGGTTCTACAAAATATATAACCAAATTCTAATTACATTACTAGCATTGTAATTCCTCTTATATTACAAAAATCCTCTACCTAGATCATGGCTACCGCTTTCTGAATGGTCTTTTCTCTTTCATATGTGTTATTCTAGAGTCCACTGAAAATATGTTAGTCAATTTCATCCTTGAACATGCATTTCCATTAAAATAGGTATGTATCTTGTATATTTTAGGACTCCCATCCTCACCAAGAAATAAAATTCTTATCAAAATACAACCAGACACACAGGCTTTAAGAACTCAATGGGAACATTTTTGTCTATGATCTGACTGAGCTTATGAGTTTAGAGTTTAACCTTATCATAGGATGTTGACCTGACAATATACTGGCAAAAGCAGAATATTTGAGTCTTCATAAATGTTCAGTGTTGTCACATGTACTACATAAGCAGTGTCTGCAGTAGAGAAGCCTGAAATAGTCTTGGAATCACTCATCTTTTCTGCATTGAACATGATTATCCTGGAGTCTATATTTCAGTTACTACTTGATTGTTATTCCTTTTTTATTACTACAATGGGAACTTAGAATTAATGCAATAAATATGTTCAATGGAAGTTACTTTGTCAAAAATTAATATATATATATATATAGAAGTTCCTTTAAGCACATAAACAAATGATATTAATCAAAATGGAATAAGAAGAACATTAATATATACACTTGAAACTTTAGAATATCAAAATGATCTCAAACTGGAAGGGAATTCCACATACATGGTAGACAAATGACACTATTACTCCTTTATGAGAACACATGATTCTTTAAGATGTACTACTGCTTATGTAGTACATGTGACAACACTGAACATTTATGAAGACTCAAATATTCTGCTTTTGCCAGTATATTGTCAGGTCAACATCCTATGATAAGGTTAAACTCTAAACTCATAAGCTCAGTCAGATAACATATGCCCTTCCAGAAATGTGTGCAAAATATATCAAGAGGAAAAGTCATAAAGGCATAAAAACAAATGTCTTATATGTGTATGAAAGCTTCCATTTTCTTTTGGAAACATGAAATACAAAGTTTAGGGTCATGAAAGCAATTATTTATTTTTTGCAGCTGAAATGAATACTATGCAGATGCAATATCAGTTAGATCTTATTTTCAGTTTCTGCCCAAGTGCCGTAAATTGATACAACATTTTGGAAATTTCTTGAGAAAATGTATCATTTTGTCTAGATATATTTATAATCTTTGGCTCAGCAATTGTATTTCCAATTACTTAGAAAAGAAAATTGGCAACAAAGTGCTAATTTATTTATAGAGAAATAACTTGAAGCTGAGAAAACATTTAAGAGGAAAAAGTCAGAATTTTAGAAATTGAGAGAGAATAAAATATATACAATTCTGGCATTCTTTGAGGCCATTAAATTGATTGTACATTGCTTAATAACTGATAACATTTTGCCAAAATGGTAGATAGTATTAATTTATAATTATTTTATATATAATGTAATAATTTTATAATAAATTCTGTAGAACATATGGAAAGATAAAATTTAATTCTGAATAAGGTATATTAAGTCTTTAAAAAAACATTTTCAATGTTAAACAATGTATCCTAAATTTTGAATAGTTGTTAATATTGCAGATATTTTGTGTGTGTTTCCACATTTTTCTCAGTTTTATAACTTTCCTACGATAAACTTCACTACCCTAAATGTACTTTGCATAACAGAGGTTTAAATAAACGTGGACAAAATAGAGTAAATTTTGAACTGTTAATTTTTTCTTATTGAACTACTTAAAAAATTCAAATATGAGACCAACTATTGATAAAGTCAAATTTATAGCTTCAGTGACCAATTTTATAAATTAGCCCCAAAACTATGATGAAAATTGTCAACAGGCATGAATGCGGTACTTTTTAGAAATGAGTATTGTTTAGCAAGGGAAATGCTAATGTTAGAAATGACACTTGTGGGCAAGCATGATGACCTTAGTCCAATCATGAGAATCCCCAAAAAGGAAGAAAAGAATCAACTCCTGAAAGTTGTCCTCTGCCTTCCACACACATGCTGTGCTCATACAGCTGTACCCACAAATACATACCTACATACATACATATATACATACATACATATACTCATACATACACTCACTCATACATGCACTCACACATACATTCACTCATATATACATATACAATGTAATTTAAAAATTAACTAATGCTTACTTTGTGTGTGCATAACATAGAGAATGACAATGATTTTAAAATTCTAATAATTCTTCATGAGTATGGAAATTCCACTTTTGCTAGAAAATGCCACTGACCAAATAGAAAACATGAGTTATATTTTGATCATTTTCCTATAAAAGTATTTACCTTTATGGCCACCACGTGACTACCAAATTATTTCTGCATACTCTGAACAAGCAGAGCTTTATACATATCATCTTCTAGTCAGGAAGATGAAACCTATTTTATTTTACTTTTTGTCTTTTTTTTTTTAATTAGGTAATTTCCTCAATTACATTTCCAATGCTATCCAAAAAGTCCCCAATACACTCCCCTCCCCAGTCCCCCACCCACCCACCCCCACCCCTTGGCCCTGGCATTCCCCTGTACTGGGGCATATAAAGTTGGCAAGTCCAATGGGTCTCTCTTTCCAGTGATGGCCTACTAGGCCATCTTTTGATACAAATGCAGCTAGAGACAAGAGCTCTGGGGTACTGGTTAGTTCATAATAATGATCCACCTATGGGGTTGAAGTTCCCTTTAGCTCCTTGGGTACTTTCTCTAGCTCCTCCATTGGGGGCCCTGTGATCCATCCAATAGCTGACTGTGAGCATCCACTTCTGTGTTTGCTAGGCCCCGGCATTGTCTCACAAGAGACAGCTATATCTGGGTCCTTTCAGCAAAATCTTGCTAGTGTATGCAATGGTGTCAGCGTTTGGAAGCTGATTATGGGATGGATCCCTAGATATGGCAGTCTTTAGAAGGTCCATCCTTTCTTCACAGCTCCAAACTTTATCTCTGTAACTCTTTCCATGGGTGTTTTGTTCCCAATTCCAAGAAGGGGCACAGTGTCCACACTTTGGTCTTCATTCTTCTTGAGTTTCATGCGTTTAACAAATTGTATCTTATATCTTGGGTATCCTAAGTTTTTGGGCTAATATCCACTTATCAGTGAGTACATATTGTGTGAGTTCCTTTGTGATTGTGTTACCTCACTCAGAATGATGCCCTCCAGATCCATCCATTTGCCTAGGAATTTCATAAATTCATTCCTTTTAATAGCTGAGTAGTACTCCATTGTGTAAATGTACCACATTTTCTGTATCCATTCCTCTGTTGAGGGGCATCTGGGTTCTTTCCAGCTTCTGGCTATTATAAATAAGGCTGCTATGAACATAGTGGAGCATGTGTCCTTCTTACCGGTTGGCATATCTTCTGGATATATGCCCAGGAGAGGTATTGCTGGATCCTCTGGTAGTATTATGTCCAATTTTCTGAGGAACCGCCAAACTGATTTCCAGAGTGGTTGTACCAGCTTGCAATCCCACCAACAATGAAGGAGTGTTCCTCTTTCTCCACATCCTCGCCAGCATCTGCTGTCACCTGAATTTTTGATCTTAGCCATTCTGACTGGTGTGAGGTGGAATCTCAATCCTGTCACGTTTACTATTTGTTTTCTAATGACAACGAAATGAGACACAGTGTTTTAGCTTTTCATATCTCACTTGAATCATCCTGGTCTCATAACACAGACTGGCCAGGTATAAATTGTGATACTTTTCCAGTTGTTTATTATTTAATATCATTATCCTTCAGGTTTCTTACGGCATTATTACCACACTCTGCTTCGGGATATATACCATACTAATGTTTTTATGTCAATTTGACACAAGCTAGTGTCATCAGGGAGGAAAAAGCCTCAACAGAGAGAACACCTCCATAAGATTAGGCTGTAGGCAAGCCTGCAAGACATTTTATTTTATTAATTAGTGATTTATGTGGCCGGACCAAGCCCATTGTGGGCCTTACTTCCCTGGTAGTATTGTGTTCTATGGGAAAGCAGGCTAAGCAAGACACAAGAGCAAAGACAGTGAGCAGCCCTCTTCCATGGTCTCCACATCAGGTCCTTCCTACAGGCCCCTACCCTGTGCACTTTCTGCCCTCCTCACAGATTTTGATAATGAACTCTTCTGAGGAAGTGTGAATGTAGTTAACCCTTTCCTCCCCAAGTTGCTTATGTCCATGGTGTTTCATCACAGCAACAGTAGCCCGAACTAGAAAAATCGTGTGCTTAATTCCACAAAATAATTGCATACAGTTCAGAAGTTTAAACCTTAAAAGAGGAAAGCTTGTCTGAACATCAAAGTTTACCACGTTTGCATCTCTAAAGAAGATGGGAAAACCTAGTGTTAAACAGCTGCATCACCGATTAAATATTGCATCAAATTCATTTAAAATATAATATGCAAAATTCATATTATATAAAATAGAGTACAGCTCCTTAAAGGAATTTTTATTGACAAAATGATTCCCCCCAAAACATATGTGTCCATGGCTTTAGCATAGTTACATAATTAATTAATTAAATATGATTATATTTACAAACTTGTATGAACAGTTTTTCTCAATTGTGCATCAAACCATGTGTGTGTTGAACTGTTCATGTGATGGTGTCAGAAATTGATCCTGTGCTAAAATGATGCCAAATTAGTAGTATTGCCATTACTCCATGCTCTCTACTAAGTGTCCTCTTGGGAGCTGTTTCTGCTCAAATTCACATCTCTTGCTTAGGTTTCCAATCCTCTTGCCAAGGCTTCTTCATTTTAATTCTCTTTTTTTGCCAAAATAAGACATTAATTTCACCTCTAATTTGCCCCCAATTTCCTTGCCTCTGTTGCATTGCTCTGCAGTTTCACCCATGTGCAGCATCATTTTCCTACCTTTGTAGCTGAAACTTTATCCATCCTTTGAAAGCTCACAATTCTTTCCATGTGAGTTCTGGGGGTTGAATTCTGGTCTCCATGTTGTCCCGTGACCTCCAGACACATAGTATGGCACACACATCCTAATCGACCCTCATATAGTAAATGTAAAAACAGATTTGAAATAAATCTCTCCATGCTATTTTAAACATGATAAATTTTTACTATCATTTTTCTTAATTCCTCGATTATTTATGTATTCTGTAATGTATTTGATGTATTGTGATGGGTATTTGAAAACCCATCTTAAGCTTCAGCATTGTTTCAATGCCACCAGATATAGCAGAATATTTTGTTCCAAAGAAAAATTTTAATTTAATTGGGAGACAAAATTAATTTTTTGTAATGATGAAATGAATAATTTGGAGAAAGAAGTGCCAAATATATATTGACATAGCATAAATGTATCTGAATGAAATGCACAGTACTCACAACTTAGGTGGACACTGTATAAGTTAGGGAAATAATATCTTAGATTGGATGTCTTTAATTATTTTTTTTACATAACAGGTAGATATTGTAAAGGGCAGAGATTATGTGTTATTCATAAATGACTCATGTTTTAACCATTAGGGATGCTGTATTAGTTAGGATTTTATTGCTGTGAGCAGACACCATGACCTAGGCAAGTCTTCATAAATGACATCATTTAATTAAGACTAGTTTACAGGTTCAGAGGCTCAGTCTACTATCATCAAGGTGAGAGCATGGCAGTATCTAGGCAGGCATGGTGCAGGCAGTGCTGAAAGTTCTACATCTTCACCTGAAGGCTGTTAGTGGAAGACTGACTTCTAGGCAGCTAGGATGAGGGTTTTAAAGCCCATGCCCACAGTGACAAACCTACTCCAACAGAACAACACCCACTAGTAGGACCATTCCCGATGCCAAGCCTATAGATACCACTACAGATGCTCAGGGAAAATATGGCTTATGAGACATTCCAATTGTTTTTAAACATAACTAGGACATAAACAGAAATAAAGCAATATAAATAAGAATAAAATTAAAAAATTCATGTATGAAAATATGTAGTGATTATTATCTTAGGCTTACCATGTTAGAATAAATTTTTATTTTATTTTTTTAATATTTTTTATTACATATTTTCCTCAATTACATTTCCAATGCTATCTCAAAAGTCCCCCATACCCTCCCCCCACTTCTCTACCCACCCATTCCCATTTTTTGGCCCTGGCATTCCCCTGTACTGGGGCATATAAAGTTTGCATGTCCAATGGGCCTCTCTTTCCAGTGATGGCCAACTAGGCCATCTTTTGATACATATGCAGCTAGAGTCAAGAGCTCCGGGGTACTGGTTAGTTCACAATGTTGCACCTACAGGGTTGCAGATCTCTTTAGCTCCTTGGATACTTTCTCTAGCTCCTCCATTGGGGGCCCTGTGATCCATCCAATAGTTGACTGTGAGCATCCACTTATGTGTTTGATAGGGCCCGGCCTAGTCTCACAAGAGACAGCTATATCAGGGTCCTTGCACCAAACGCTTGCTAGTGTATGCAATGCTGTCATTGTTTGGAGGCTAATTATGGGATGGATCCCTGGATATGGCAGTCTATAGATGGTCCATCCTTTTGTCTCAGCTCCAAACTTTGTCTCTGTAACTCCTTCCATGGGTGATTGTTTACAATTCTAAGAAGGGGCAAAGTGTCCACATTTTGATCTTCGTTCTTCTTCAGTTTCATGTGTTTTGCAAATTGTATCTTATATCTCGCTATACTAAGTTTCTGGGCTAATATCCACTTATCAGTGAGTACATATCATGTGAGTTCTTTTGTGATTGTGTTACCTCACTCAGGATGATGCCCTCCAGGTCCAACCATTTGCCTAGGAATTTCATAAATTCACTCTTTTTAATAGCTGATTAGTACTCCATTGTGTAAATGTACCACATTTTTTTGTATCCATTCCTCTGTTGAGGGGCATCTGGGTTCTTTCCAGCTTCTAGCTATTATAAATAAGGCTGCTATGAACATAGTGGAGCATGTGTCCTTCTTACCGGTTGGGACATCTTCTGGATATATGCCCAGGAGAGGTATTGGGGGATCCTCTGGTAGTACTATGTCCAATTTTCTGAGGAACCGCCAGACTGATTTCCAGAGTGGTTGTACAAGCTTGCAATCCCACCAACAATGGAGGAGTGTTCCTCTTTCTCCACATCCTCGCCAGCATCTGCTGTCACCTGAATTTTTGATCTTAGCCATTCTGACTGGTGTGAGGTGGAATCTCAGGGTTGTTTTGATTTGCATTTATCTGATGTTTAGGGATATTGAACATTTTTTCAGGTGCTTCTCAGCAAGAATAATTTTTTAGTCATTCATCTTTAAGACTCAATAATTCTCCAGTAAATGTGTTATTTCAAAATAAAAGTAGTTCTCACATATTGCTTTCATAAATAGATTTTTAAATGCCAAAATTTCATCATGTGATTACATACTTTGAACAATGACACAAGAAAATTTTCTAATTAACATACGATAGTTCTCAAAATATTATAGGAGTTATGGCTTTAAATACTTAAAATGATTATAACTAAATTCTGATTAAAACTCCCTGTATTCTGCACATACACTAAAACTTCTGGAAACTCATGGTAATCTCACAGTGAGTAAATCTTAATGATTCCACACTCAGTAGTTTGCATGCAGTTTTATCTTGGCTGAAGAAGTGTACACAAAGAAATGCTACCTTCATATTGGCTTATTATTTAGTGTTCTTTTTTCAATGCCACAAGATATTATTATGACATATTAATATGATATATCTAAGCGATTGATGTCAAACCACTAAAGAATGTTTGAGAAATGAATTTAATATCATGCTATATTGGCTAGTGAGATGGCGTAGCTGTTATGTGGGCTAGTGAGATGGCTTTGTGGATAAAGATGCTTGCTGCCAAGCCTGGTAGGCTGAATGTGAAGTCTGGATCCCACATGGTAGAAGGGAATAACAAACTCCCACAACTTTTCTTCTCATCTTCCCATGCACACTATAGCATGAGTTCACACACACACACACACACACACACACACAAATAAATCTGTAAGTTTAATAAGAATTTTAAAAGATACCTGCTGCATAATAAATCATTATGAAGAAAAACAACACAATATTTTGAATTTGAAAAATAACACTATAATAATAAGGCAATAAGGAGGTAGCATTTCCCTGTGTGTACTTTTTCACCCAAGATAAAACTGCATGCAAACTACAGACTTGGAATCACTAAGATTTACTCACTGTGAGATTACCTTGGTTTTTCCAAAGTATTAGTGTATGTATAGACTAAGAATGTGTGTACTTTTAATCAGAAGTTAGATGTTATCATTTTAAATATTTAAAGTCATATCTCCTACAATAGTTTGAGAACTAACCTGTGTCAATTAGAAAATTTTCTTGTGCCTTTGTTCAATGTATACAATGACATGATGAAATTTTGGTATTTAAAATTCCACTTATGAAAGCAATTCTTTGGAACTATTTTTATCTTGAAATAACACGTTTATTGGAGAATTATTGAGTCTTATAGATGAATGACTAAATAAAAGTATTCTAACATGGTAAGACTGAGATAATAATCATTGCATATTTTGATATGTGAATTTATTTGTTTTATTCATATCTATATTGTCTTATTTTAAAACAATTGAAATATATTATATGCCATATTTCACAAAGGTATATATTTAAAATATGTCAGTACAAGAGATATAGTTGTATTATATGAGACATAATGAGAGGAGTGAAGAGATTTTATTGTGTTCTCATTTGTAGATAATTAAACATATAGGCTAGATTATATGCTTATAATGATATATTGGTTATATGGTTATAATGATGTATATGAAGTACATAATATATGATTATGTACTTCAGGATGTTCATTCTAAGGTACCAAGTTATTAGAAATAAAATGAATAGTCAAATGTTCCTGTGTAAATCCTTACTTTCATTTATTTACATCCATGGGAGGCTCAGTTCCTCTTCTGCTTATCTATTCTGGATAATTCATGACTGCCATGTCAATTAATAAGTATAAAAAAAGAGACCTAGAAATTATATAATTAGACTACTTATCTATAAACCTGCAAGCCATTTTTTTAAAGTCAGGTTTGTATCTTTCCAAGAGGACCTTGTATCCAATCATTACATAGTAGCTTCCTAAAAATAAGGGGTCCGGGAAATTATGTACCTAATCATCTGCTGTCTATACATCACCAAAAAAAAAAAAGTTGCCTTGCTTATGCAACATGATTTATTTTTCAGTTCTTAGAAGCTAGAACTCTTAAGACCAACATTTCAACAAAGTCAGTTTCTTTTTGAGGCCGCTGTACTTGACTGAAAAATAGCCATTTTTTTTTCTGGTGTTTTTGTATGGTTCTTCTGCACCTGCATTAATTTCTTCTCCATATAAAGATATCCTTAATATTGGGTAAGAATCTAAACTCATTACTTCATTTAACATATTTAAAGATTTTTGTCTGTGATTTCAATCACATCCTGTCCGTAAAGGCTGGCAACGTCATCATATAAAATCTCCATATGGAGAATAATATTCATCATAAACATTTTATCATTATTCATCGAAAGATAACATTGCCTTTTCTGGCATAACAAAAGACTTCATAGAGCTACATTTCACCCACTAGTTAACAACGCCTCCCTCCTTTCCCTACTAATGTTCATGAAAATGGAAACTGATTTCATCTAGTTGGCTTATTCCCATTCGGTGTTATCTTGTCTAAAACAGAACAAATGCTTAGTAAACTGATGTGGATCAGATGAAAAAAAAAATGAAATAAATATCCAGTTCCTAAGACACTGTGATAATTGGTGCTAAAGTATATCAAGGAAGCACTGTGTCGTTTTCAAAGAGATTAGAATATCAAGGAGAGATGACAGCATTTTGAAGTCAGAAAGCAGAGCCTTGGTACAAGCTGACATACCCTCAAGGGCCAGGCAAGTAATTTAAAGGTGTGAACCAGCTAGATTTAAGAAAAATAGGAATTATCAAACCTTCAATTAACTAGAAAAACAGTATTAGACCTAAACACAATAGCATATATAATTATCTTTTATTAATATTTTATTTGTTAGTAATATATTTTATTAGTAAACAATCTCTCATTAATGTTTGATTTATCATTAATTTACTTTATTAATAGTTAACTAGGAAATCTTATTTAATTTTTTTTTAGTAAATATAATACAATGCCACAACAGTTCCTCTACCAAATATTTGAAAATATATTTGGTAAGTTCAAAAACATTGGGGAATATACGATAAATAGACCAGTTAAATTCTGTAAAGAAAACCATGTCCAAACAGGAGCATGCTCTAGACATTCTCCAAGTGTTTCGAACAATTGAGGATATTTTAAAATTATAACAACACAATGTATATGAAACTATTAATAGAATAAATTCCCTACTCATCTGCAAGGACTTACTACCACTGATAATTTACTGAGAATCCTTATATTTTTTTAAAAAAATCATATTTGATCTACTGCCATGAAATAATGCTGTCTGTTTTTTCAAAGCCAGCGATGATCCCCCCTCTTCTGCTAGTCATACATCTGAGCCAAAGTAGTATATTTACCAAATATACCAAATGTTGAATGGGTCCCTTTACAGAAGTCTCCCAGAAAAGAGAAAACAAGCAATGAGTACTTTATATTCCACATTAGGCCCAGAGCTTGATTTAACCCATAGCTATGTTTATATATAAATTTTCATAGATACAGTTAATACATTTTGGTTTTTATAGCCCCCTCAAACTTCTCTAATAGAGGTGAAGGCTGTTTAATCCCTTCTATTTGAGAGATTTATGAATAGAATATATGTGCATGTATATCCTGATGGCTGGTTCCACGTTTGGCTCCTTTTTGAATCAGATATTAATTTGGAAAGACAGTTTAAAGTTTTCAATAAATATTACATGTTGCTGTTTAGTCCAGGATGGATTTATTCTCTCGGACCGGGTTGAGTAGTCCTGAAATGTTTCAGATGGTGGAGCATCCATTTACATGCAGAGTCATACAATGCACTTGGCAGCAATGGAAATTTCTCTAAGGTCTTCGGCTGAAGAGCCCACTGAGCTAAAATGTCTCCATGTATTTTTCTCCTCGTATTTAAGAGAACTGCAAATTGCTGGAAACAGCTACCTCAGTTCTGTTCTTTGGCCAGTACCTGAATCCCAGGAGGCATTCCACGGGATCTGGATTTGATGACTTCAGGACATCCCCTGGAGGACTTTCCTTTAAAACTGCAGCTGAACTGGCTGCCTTTAGCAAGGAGTTTCGAGCCAACAAGAGCCTGCACTATCTCTCCTCCCTAGAGAGAAAGCTCCCTTTTGATCAGGTTTGCTGTCACCTTCAGGTCATAAGGGAACACCTTGCATTATGTCTTACTTGCTCTCCCCAGCCTGGAGTGAAGTCCATCTGTTCCCTGACAGCACTTGTTTTTAACTTGAATAGCAACATTGAGAAAGGTAAAAGGGTCAGTCAAAGGATGAAACATAAAGAAGTCCAGGTGTGTGTTGGCTGCCAGATGGTTGGGTTGGAGGGTTCTGCTCCCACCCATCGTTCCCACCCTAAGAGTCCATTTCAGCTGAGTTCTCCCTGTTCTCATCGCTAGGGTTACTCTTGTCCTCTTAGGTATAAGACCCATCAGCTCTTCTGGTTGGAATCATATTGACAAGGAAAGATGTGAAAGACAAATGCTGCTTATTTGAATAAGGAATTTTCTTCTGAAACAACAATATGCCCATAATTCCCAAAAAATATGCCATAATGCCCATAAAGACAAACCCTACAATGTAGTTTTCATGCAAACTCCTTTAAAGAAGAAACCAATCATATTATTAAATAATTGTATCACTAATTGAGAATGCAAAATACTGCCTATCAAGACTGTTTATGCAAATGTGTTGTGTATACATTTACAAAGGAGTAATAAGTTGTCACTTCCTGTACCACAGATAACTAGAAGAATAGTATCTCACTGGTTTTAGTTAGTGACAAACTCCAAAACTTCTGTCATAGCTTGCTTTCTTTTCTACTGGCTCTTACCACCTACCTTGCAGAGATGTTTCTAATAGAAAAACATTTGTTTGTTTAGTCTCCAAAGTGAACGTAAACATTACTAATTCTCAGGTTTTAGGTGGTAAGGATGTGGACTAAATATTATTTTAATCTGCATTCAGTTAATAAGTAAATGGTATTCTTTTTTTCCATGCTATTCTCTGTTCCACTATGTTTATAGCAGCTTTATTTATAATAGCCAGAAGCTGGAAAGAACCCAGATGTCTCTCAACAGAAGAATGGATACAGAAAATGTGGTACATTTACACAATGGAGTACTACTCAGCTATTAAAAACAATGGATTTATAAAATCCTTGGTCAAATGGATGGACCTGGAGGATATCATCCTTAGTGAGGTAACTCAATCACAAAAGAAGTCATTAGATATGCACTCACTGATAAGTGGATATTAACCCAGAAACTTAGAATACCCAAGATACAATTTGCAAAACACAAGAAAATCAAGAAGAGGGAACACCAATGGGTAGATACTTCATTCCTCCTTAGTATAGGAACAAAATACCCGTGAAAGGAGTTACAGAGATAAAGTTTGGAGCTAAGACGAAAGGATGGACTATCCAGAGACTACCCCACCCGGGGATCCATCCCATGATCAGCCACCAAACCCAGACACTATTGCATATGCCAGAAAGATTTGCTGAAGGGACCCTGTTATAGCTGTCTCGTATGAGGCTATGCCAGTGCCTGGCAAATACAGAAGTGGATGCTCACAGTAAATGGTATTCTACTCATTATGTTGCATGTTGAAAATTATCTTCATAGTATCTTTGTCACTTACCCATGGTTCTTTGGTGCAAAAACATGAAATAGGGAATTGATATTTGAGCAGAACATACCACATTTGCTCATAGTAAAATCCCTGTTTTTGCTTTCTGTATAACAGTAGTAGTGACCTCTCTGGATGTGTGCTGTTCCATGTAAACATGAGTCAGTGGTGTTCTGTGGTTTAGTGTGACGAGAAGGAGAGTTATAGTCACATGGAAGAGGTGGTGATGGCTCAGGGGGAATGAGATGTCATTTCGGTATGTAATCCTGAGCTTCTTTTTAAATTGTATCACAGGGAGAATGCAGCCAACAGTCCAATAGCATCCTCACAACCTATGGCAATCTGGCTTTTAGGGAAAAATGCAGAGCAGAGGTAGGCTGAGCTGCTTCTTCAGTAATTGTTGGCACAGAAGCCCAAGGCCTCCATAGACAAGCAGTAGTAACCATTGCATCAGAAAGATTCTGAGAGCCATGGTCCAAATGGTACTAAGGGGAAAGACTGTTATTTCTCTCTCAGCTGACCTTTAGTTGATTAGTGAACTAAAGGCAAGAGTGTGAAAAGAAGTAAAAGCATGTTCTAGGTTGGAGAAGACACGTTTGATTGGATACCTGGAGATAATTGACAACAAAAAGTGGAGCACCGTAAAGGACTTCATATTCCTTCCAAACCTGCACTTTCCTGAGAGCGGTTCTTCTCCAGTTGTTCAAGTCTGTGGGTCCCTTCCTCATTGTTCTTCATATACCTAAAACTCATGAATAGTCTCTGTTCTCTCTTCCCTCACTTCCCTGCTTGTCATGGACTAAGAACAACCTTGCCACCATGGAACTAGCCTCCCTCCTATCCATGTATTTGTTGTGAAATGGAAGTCAGAGTTTAAGTTTCATGTCTGGAAAATTTTCATTTAATCTCCTTCCTCTTTCACAATATATGTGATATTTATGTATGTTAACTTTAGTTTTAAAATGTCTCCCTCTTTTTTAACTCTGAGGTTTTTCTACATATTTTTTTAGTTTAGTAGACTTCTTAATGTCACCCAAATACTATTCACCCATCAAGTATTAATTGAAATGCATTAATAAGCTAGGTAATTTGGACTCCATTTTAAAAATGTATAGCCTGTTATGGAGATGAAGCATCTTACAGGTTAAGGTGGCCCCTTTTCAGAGATCACAAAGGGCTTCCTAACATTTTGCTAGGATTTCAATTAGCACTTCCATTTCCCACAATAAAATACTAATGGATTTTAAAGTGGAAACCTTTCTGTCAGAAGTATAATCGACTGCTGATGTATTTCCTTAGCAGTACTATTCTTTAAGAGAATCCTCTCAAATCACTTTTATTCTGTCAAGCATATGAAGAATACGCTGAGAAAATCTAAATGATGAGGCAGATGGGCCTATTCTCCTCTGTCACATTCTCTCTGTTAACTGTTTATGGGTGACTTTAAATACACAGTAGCAAGAGTTATTGGAATGGCTTTTAATCATTCTGTACAGATAGCTTTACCACACAGAAAAGACACCAGCAATCCCAGCTCTGCAAACCAGTCTTCGTTACCCCCATATACACAACCAGACAAATAGATATGGGTTCACCCCCCATGCATCTCTGACTTTATTCCAAAAGTGAGAATACTTTTAATTTGCACAACTCTGCTTATGTTCTGCTTCATTGATTCTCTCACATTAATGCCATGTGAATATTTGTCTCATACAATACCATGTCATGTAGCATATGTCCCATCCCTTAAGGTATTAAAAAGCACCAAAATCAAGGAAATTAATCAAAGGCTATTGAAATTCACCAACTCTCCTACTCAAAAATGGTACCATGTTGAATATAGTTAATAGATAAGATAAAATAACAGCCCACAGACCAGCATGTGTCCTAGTAAACTCACAATTTACAATAATTTAAGAGAGACAAAAGCAAAGGGAACAAAAATTATGAGTTCTGCATCTGTGTCTTTTTCTTTCCGTTTTGATTTTACTCTGGTTTGTGTATGAGTCAAATGAGAGACTCCTTCCTGGCTCCCAGGTGCAGTTTTGCCATGAGTGGGTATCATTTCTAACTGCGATGGCACTCCCTCAGTTTTCCATACGCCGAGAAATCTGATATAAGCACGCTCTTCTTCATTCCTGCTCCTCCTGGTGAACACTTTACATAGTTATTGTGAAATAGTGTTTTCAGAAATTCTTTCCTTCAAGATTCCTTTTATGGGTTATAATATCCCTCCCAACTTGGAAATGTGAGCATGCCTATATATTTCCCGTTTCTTGACTGTTCTGGCAACTTTCCCTGAAAGGGAGGAAAAACCCTATAAAATTTCTGTTGGCCCCCAAAACAGAAACATCTGCAGGAGTAGTGAGTAGCTTATTGGCGCTGCTGAACGGCTCCAGTCTGGAGTTGATTATCTAGCCTGCTTTGGCCATGTCCATGCAGTTGAGGAACACGTTGGAAACTTTCTGGGAAGACTCATTATAAATAATGGGAACATGAAAAAGAAGAAAAGGAGAAATGTCTAAGCTACTTTAGTATACAGATTTTATGAGTACCACAAACTAAAATCATTAGACCACCAAACTGTACAGTTAGAAATCGAGATTGAAACTAATGAGGAAGCTACATTCTTTAAATACAGCTGTTTAGAGAATTCAAAAAGAAAAAGAAAGCCAGTTTTTTTCTGTGATATGGGAGAAGTGGTCACTGACCTGTCTGTGAATCTCAGATTAAAGGATACCTCACAGTACTGCTCGCCCTGAGTAGCAGCTTCCAGCTCAAGTATTTTTATTTTTTGAAATAGTTGAACAGGTGCAAGTCAGGTCTGTCTAGAAATGCGTACACTTGAAGGACTCAACTATTTACTGAATCAATTCACTCCAATTAGGTCTCCACAGAACTCACTGCAAGCTTTCTATGACCTCAATACAATCAGTCACTTCGCAGATGAAAATAACTCTAGTTTATGTAATCTCCACTAACACAAATTATACAGTTTTTATTCTATCAGAACAACAGAGAGAATTAAAAACTATTCTGTCATTTTATGTTCATTATTCAGGAAATATATATGAACATTCAAGACTGAAGAATGCCTGGTAATAACGTTTAGATAAGAAATTCAGTGGGCTTCAATCTTTTTCCCTCACCCAATACCAGATCAGGCTCCCTTCTCCTCCCCACCGCCTGTCCACTTTCCCTCCCAAGCCCCTCCCTCCCTCCCCACTTGTGATTGCTTTCTTCTCCCTCCAAAATGGGATTGAATGAGTCCTCACTTGGGCCCTTCAGCTTGTTGACCTTTGTGAGTTCTGTGGACTGTATCTTGGGTATTCTGTATTTTTTTTTTTTTTTGGCTAATATCCACTCAATAGTGAGTATGTACCATGCATGTCCTTTTGGGTGTGAGTTACCTCACTCCTGATGATATTTTCTAGTTCTGTCCATTTGCCTGTAAAACTCGGGATGTCCTTGTTCTTAATAGCTGAGTAGTATTCCATTGTATAAATGAACCACATTTTCTGTATCCATTCTTAGAGCATGAAACATTTGAGTTATGTTTAGGAAATTTACCCCTATGACAATGAGTTCAAGGCTCTTTCCCACTTTCTCTTCTATTAAATTCAGTGTTTCTGGTTTTATGTGAATATCCTTGATCCACTTTGACTTGAGCTTTGTCCAAGGTGACAAATATGGGTCTATTTTCATTTTTCTACATACAAATAGCCAGTTAGACAAGCACCATTTATTGAAGATGCTTTCTTTTTTCCATTGTAGATCTTTGGCTTGTTTGTCAGTGATCAGGTGTCTGTAAGTGTGCAATTTTATTTTTGGGTCTTCAATTCTATTTCATAGATCAACATGTCTGTCTCTGTACCAATAACATGTAGTTTTTATCACTATTGCTCTGTAGTAAAAGCTTGAGGTCAGGGATTGTGATTCACCCAGCTGTTAGAATTGAGACAGGCAACCTCGGGAGGTAGGAGGTTGAGGGGATCCTCGAGAATTCACCAGAGACCTGGGAGATGAGTCTCAGGACTCAAAGAGGGGGGCCTTAGATGAAATGCTTTACAGTGGGGAGAGGGAAATTGTAGAGCACACCTCCAGTGGAAAGACAGGTCATCAATTGCGGGAGGGGGCTGCCATCCCACAGTCAAAACTCTGACATGTAATTGTTCCTGTGTTAAAGAACTACAGGGATGGAAATGGAGAAGAGGCTGGGGAAAAGAAGGTTGAACAAAAGCCCCAAAGAGGGAATCCAGCTCAAGGGGAGGTCCCAGGGTCTGCCACTATTACTGAGACTATGGAGTGCTCACAAAAAGAGGCCTATCATGACTGCTCTCTGAAAGACCCAACAAGCAGCTGAAAGAGTCAGATGCAGATATTTGCACCCAACCAATGGGCAAAAGCTTCTTACCCCTATGGTTGAATTAGGGAAGGCAGAAAGAAGCTGAGGAGGAGGGCGACCCTGTAGGAGGACCAGCAGTCTCAATTAATCTCTCAAACACTGGGCCACCAACCAGGCAGCATACACCAGTTGATATGAGGCCCCCAATACATATACACCAGAGGACTGCAGGGTCTAGGTTTAGTCAGAGATAATGCACCTAACCCAGGGAGTTTAGGGGTCAGGTGGGGTGGGGGTTGGGGAACAGGGACATCCTCATGGAGACAGGGTGGTGGGCAGGAGGTATGGGATATGGAACAGTCGGTGAATAGACGGGGGTGAGTGTGGGAAATAAAATCTGGAGTGTAAAAAAATTAAAAAGAAAAAAAGAAATTCAGTGGAGACCTGGTAGTTACTCAATGAAATGTTAACAACTAGTGAGCTGAGAATAGCTCATTTATACAATTGGTAACATATAGGGTTATGAAACTTGACTGCATGAGAGCATTAGAGAGAGCTTGTTGAAAAGCCCTTTCCAATTTCTACACCTTTCTGATTCAGACTGCCAAAGATTGGCTAAGAATTTGAATTATTGTGTGTCCTCAAACACTAGTCACCTATCTGGTCCAAGATCCTCACTTTTTTATACCACTGCTCTAAGAGATAGTGGAGGCCTAGCCTTGCAGAGACTCAGTGTGCCAGGGTTGGGAGGAAACCCAGTGATGACTCACCCTCTCAGAGGACAAAGGTAGGGGAAGGGAGGAAAAGGATTGTGGGAAGGAGGGACCAAAAGTGGGGCTGTGATTTGGATGTAAAAATGAATGAATGAATTAACAAGTGGAAGATTAAGAGGTAGTAGAGAAGAGACATGAGATTCCCAGTGCATGCAGATTTGAGGGATACCCCACATGCCTAGCTCATTGGTTATCCCCCAGTGTTCACGTTCTCCTGGTCATGGGAACAAAGTGTGCCACAACCAAGCAAGGCCTCTTTTTAGAAGCTTGCAGTATCTACAGTGATTTTTGCCAAATAATCTCTTTGAAGACATCTATATATCTATATAGATAGATATAGATATAGATATAGATGATATAGATATAGATATATAGTCTGATAGGAAGATTTTGAGTTCCATGCTAGCCTGAGCTACTAAGGGATAACCTGTGTCAAAGAAAGCCTACCGTATCTTGTTGCATGCATATATTTCTCCAATTCTATTTTGTTGAAAATTGATTACTGTCATGATTCTTCAATATTTTCATACTAAAGCCAATTCTACTCTAGTACCCTGGTGTAAGCCTTAGAGATATGTGTCACAGGGAGGGCCGTGGCTTTCCTCACTGTTTAGTCAGACTTCTTTTCAAGGCCACACTGGCAGAATCCCTGGAGCAAACTCAGTGCCCTGCCTGTTTTTTAGCCAAGATTCACACTTCTATGGAGTGTTTGGCTCTGCTCTCTCTGACATCCATCCACATCTAAAGCATTTCCTTAACATCTCTCTATATTATCCTTTTAGACCCCTCCCTATCAGCGGTCCCCCTTGATCCATGTGAATAAAGATACTGTGTTTCTCTAGAGTTCTTCAGGTTGTTCTGATCCTTTGAAATACATGTGTAACAACTTCTGTACTCAGGCAGATGTTTGGCTGATGTTTCCTGATAACTTAGCCCCATCCAGAAAAGAAAATTCTTTCTTTTTATTGAAAATATTTTTTTTACACATTATACCCTGATTGTGGTTTATATTCCCTTTTCATCTCCCAGTTTCTCCCCACCTCTTCTTCCATCTTCCCCATTTCTATCTTTATGTTTGTTTGTTTGTTTGTTTAAAAAACATGATTCTAAGGGATAAAAATGAAATATAACAAGAAAAAAACAAACACTAACACATTGGAATTGGACAAGCCCAAAGAAGGCACAACAAACAGATCCACTCACTTGCACACTCACAAAACCCATAAAAACACTAAACTGGAGGACATGATATATATATATATATATATATATATATATATATATATATATATGCAATATGGAAAAAAGATGAAATAAAAATGTTTATCTATAAACAAAATAAATATAAATATAAATATATAAATATGTAATAACATAGAATTAAAAAAGAAAAAAGAAAAGCCCCTACATAACATTATGACATCAGAGAGTTTGAAAATGCCACCAATTTGGTTTTCTGTTAGTCATATTCTGCTGGGCATACAGTCCGTACTTAAGAATAGTTTGTTGCCACAGGCAGACTCCCTTTGAGGAAACTAAATATGAAGAATTATTTTAATAATGGTTTTTTTAAGGATTAGCAGGATTATTAAGACTTTTTAAGTTATTAGCTGGAGAGTTAGCTCAGCTGTTAAGAGACATATGATCTTTTAGATAACTTGGTTTCAATTCCCAGCACCCACATGAAGGTTCACAACCATCCATAACTCCAGTACCATGCCATCTGTTGGCCTCTTCTGATTTCCTTGGGCACGAGAAACAAGCATTTGGTGCACAGATATACACACAGGCAACCCCTCTTATACATAAAGTAAATAAAAAATTTAAAATATCAGAAAGTTGAAACATAAAAAGAAAAGAAAAAAAAACAGAATTGGAAAAAAAGTTTAATCACCCTTTGAGCATATCAAGATTATGTCATTTAAAAATGAGGACAAATCTAGATCTTGTTGTGTTGTCAAAAGACATTTCTGTCACATGCATGATAATTCTGTTTCTTATTTTGGTTGCAGATAATATAAATAAAATCAGAAGTAGATAAGAACATAGCATAAAATAAAAGACCTGTGATTTTAGTGACTGTTATTTTATTGTAGGGCCTTGTAGAAAAATATACTTTTAAAAGTCATGATTTTTTTCAAATAAGGTGAGTGAATCTAATGAAGGAGAGAAAGGAGGCATGCAGATTTGGGTCAGAACAGAAATGGGGAGGATCTAGAAGGAGTTGAGGGAGAAAAACTATCACCAAAATGTAATGCTTGAACAAAATTATTTTCAATTATAAAATCAGGTGGTAATGGTGGGGTTGGGGGAAAATACATAGAAGTCATATTATTACCAAATTATCAATAAAAAAATATTTCTAGGAACTGACAAGATGGATCAGTGGATGAAGTCATTTGTCATCATGGTCTGGCCAATCTGACCCCAGGACCCATATGGGAGAAGAAAAATATGAACTCCTGAAGGTGGTACTCCACCTTCCATTCTGTTCTGTGTTTTACACACACATACACATGCACACACACACATGCATGTACACAGGCACACACACAAACATGCACAAACACACACACATGCACATACATACACATGCACAAAAATATACAAGTGTGTACATAATAAAAATATTAGTAAGTGGTAACAGAAATAATTGAAAGTATATTCTATATTATAGCTAATTCAGAGTTCATTTGCAAAGCATGAGTCTTTGTAAAAAGTAAAGCACTTAATGAACAGAAGATAAAAGAGCTGAAGGGCAATGTAGGAATTTGTACCATATATTGTTTTATTTTGGACCTTCAGACATAACTGTATGAAACCAGGATCAATAAAGAGAATATATATCTGTACATGTTCCAGAAGTAAATATCATTCGAGACTGATTTTTTTCCAACTAGTAAAAATGTAACAGGCTGCAGATAAGACAAATTCCTGGCTTCTATACACAGAACCTGAAGAAAGAAAATGGATAAACAAATAAAATAAAGAAAGCTCCTATGTCCCACTCTTCAAGGTGTGAGTTACTACCTCAAGCATACTTTTAAGCTTGATCTCTTCTTCCTTGATGTTAGAGAATAACTAGAAACAAATTAAACATCAGTGGCCTTGAGAAAAGGGCATAGAACTTAAACTATTAGATTCCCCCTAATTCCTGTTGTCCATGCCTAAAGGATCCAATAAAAATAGGTAATTTCTCTCCATATTATGGTAATCAGAGGTTGGTGTGTCATAGCTACATGCTTGTGTAATCGCACACTTCTTACAACCATTCCCTCCTCACTTTTGACTCTTCTCTCTTGGGTAATATGAGCAGAAGCAGTGCCAATCATGATGTGGGACACTTAAACTCCTGTGCTTAACCACAAGGAAGGATTTCTATTCCTTCAGAGTTGGTCATCTGTTAAAAATTGTCTTTCTCACACTCCCCTTTTCACACAGATTTCATATAATCTTTTTCTTCCCCATAGAAAGTTTATTTGCTTCATGTAGTGCCATAGACAAGTGTTGAGAATAATCTAGAAATGTTACTTGCCAATGCAGAAAACGAAAAACACTCCAAATGTCCAATAAAAGTGTATTTTCTTATTGTAATAAGCAGAATAAAATTTAGGCAAACTTATTCAAATAACATTGTAGAAGAAAATGAAATGATGTAAAAAAAAAATCACAGCACTCATGATTTTTTAGGAACAGCTCACATCTTAAACATCCACTGAGACCTCCCCCTTCAAGAACTAACAGAACTCATATTTTTATACATTTAACCAATTGTTTAATGTTTAACCAATTAAACATTGTTTAACCAATGTTAAACATTGTTTAACCAATGTTTAATCCTATCACTTCACACATTGAGAAGAAATTCTACCACCTTTCCAGTTCAGTTCCATGTCTTGTAATATCAGCATCTCAGTGTCTTGGGATGAGACAGATGGCTTGCTGTTTCCAACTCCAAGAAAGTTGTTATTGGAGAAATACCAACAAGGAAGATGAACATGAATATGAATCCGTTGCTGCTTACTATGAATGACAGAAAGAGAATGAGAGCAAAACAAACATATTGTTCATCAGAGATCAATGAGACCACAGCAGTGCTGGCTGTAATTGTGTGCATAGGATTATACACAGAACATGTCTTGCAACATCCATCTCGTTTCACCTGCCAGAGCTTTCTTCAGCTTTACAAAATACAACACCAAATAAAACATGTAAGTACAGTCAAATGTCAATCATGTTTTATATCAGAACCATGATAAACACTGTAAAACTCAGCTAAGAGTTTGTCATTGCACATAAAAATAGAGAACTATTGGAAAGTCAAGAAAAATCTTTCATTTCTCTGAAAAACAGGTTTTCCTCCTCAATAAAAATGTAAGTTTTAAGTTATTCAAGAAGAATACAGCAAATGGCATTTTTTAGCCTGTTAGTGTTTAATATCTGGTTACTATTATAACTAGTGATAACATTACTTTTAACTATAAGTAGTCAATAAAAAATATAGGAATTGTAAGTATCTAAAATCCAAGAAAGCATCTGTCTGGCAAAGAAACACACACACACACACACACACACACACACACACACACAACAAGAAACAAAAACCACCGGATAAAGGTCAGCACTTGCAAAATATAGAAAAAAAACTTATAAAAGTGTAACTCATGAACTAGCTTTGATTTTCAAATGTTAAGAACACAAAACCAATTCCTAATATTTGGTCTCAGGAGAGGAGCATGAATGAGCAGTTCCACGTGGTTCCCTGTATCTGTTTGCAAACCCAGTGCCTCATTAGAAAATGAAATACACACCCCCTTCCCCCCTTACACTCAGCCCAGGAGACCTCTGCCAGCATGGAGCACATTAAGCCTCATCAAAATGCTTTTGGAGTCTATGAAATGCTCTGTTACAAGGAAGCCACACCAAAACCAATTATTAAGTGACTCGAGAGATAAATGTAGCTATTAATACTACACACCTGCTGTCCTTCCCTCTGCACTTTGATCTAACAGATGATGATTTGTAATGGCGCAACCTCAGCACCCAGCCACCTGTAGTTTATTAGGAGATCAGCCAAGTAGCATTACTGCACACTTGCAGCAGCAGGGAGGCAGACACACAAAGAGCCAATCTGTGTCACTTCACATGTGATACCTTTATCCAGAAAGCGGCCCAAGCACCTTCACTGCCCTCATCCTTGTGAGACTTGGCCAGCAATATGAAAACACAACATTCCTACAGGCCCATCCCTCTTCCCCATCTAACACTCTGGCTTTATTGATTATCCTGTCATTTTTGAAGTGATGTAAGCATGAATTATTCTTACAAGATATGCTTGATCATTGTCTAACTGTAAGAGTAAAGTACTTTTTTTTCCCTCATTGATTTTTTTTCACACTACATATTCCCTTTAGAGATGGAGACTTTGAAGGTTTTCTATTGTATTCTCTTCTCTCTCTCTCTCTCTCTCTCTCTCTCTCTCTCTCTCTCTCTCCCTCCCTCCCTCCGTCCTCCCTTCCTTTGCTCCTTCCCTCCTTCCCTCCTACACTCTCTCCTTTCCTCCCTTCCTTTCTCTCCTCCTGTCTTTAAAATAATAGAATCAACTATTACTGAGTAGCCAAAGGTTTCCCTTTGTGGATAGTCTTGTTAAAATTTTAAGTATTTAAAAGGCTTGGAAGTTCAAGGGCAGTTTTTTAATTTGAGAGACAAACCATGAGGCAGGCAAATATAAATCTTGGAAGCTGCCTGGAGGAGAGACGCAGAGAGAAAAGCATGCCTTGTGCAAGGGAGACTGGCAAGCAGCCCCACTGCAGAAGGGATGAGTCAACTTCAGAGAAAGAATGGAGTGGCTCAGAGAGCTAAGGAAAGCATGGTTAAGGTTTTGGCAAATATCTGGAAAACAGACAGAAGGAAATGGAAATTCACACTTTTTTGAGAAAGGACTCAGAAAACAGGCTGTGCAACTGTGTTTTAATGAAGTTCTATGAGTGTCTCATAAATTCTCCTTCCTCACTGCTAAATCTTGAGGTAAAACGCATTTCAGGAGCAGTGGTGGGGATGAGCTCTTAGCCACATGACTAACAAACTCCTCTAAAATGACATTTTTTTTAAGAGAAAGCAATAGTATGCAATGTTTTTAGTGCCCTTGGAAGGCACAGTGACTGGTCTTCACCAAAGGCAAGTGGTAGAACTTGTAATATATTCTAGTGACCATGAGGAATTAGCTTTGCCTTAATGTATACCAATAAGATTCAGATACCTCCAATATTTCACATAAGCTTCCTTTTCTCATGTTACCAAGGAAACAAGAAGTGGTGTCCAAAATCAATGAGAGAGGGTTCCATCCTGAATGCCCTCCCTGGTAGTTCATCCTTGTTACACAACCCAACCATATAATAACATTCTTGCTATATGGGAAGCAATTGGTGATGTCTACAATGCAGAAAGGGAATACATCATTGAAGGAAAAAGTTATAAATGTCATAGATTCTTCGAATTATTTACCCATTTTTATTTATTTCATTAAAATGGGGGGTGGGTAGAGATTTAGCTCAGTGGTAGAGCACTTGCCTAGCAAGCACAAGGCCCTGGGTTCGGTCCTCAGCTTTGGAAAAAAAAATGGGACTATATTTGCATCATACTACTGTTATCATAAATATGGATACAGAGGAAAATTTGTGGTTACATGTGTGTTGTTTGCACTTTTTAAATCATAGACTACATCAAGAAACAGCAGAGGAAACAGCAGGAAAAAAATTACATACCATAACTAGATCTTAGTATGCAATGTGCTTGTCAGTCAATGTGCCATGAAGCCTTAATATAGCCCCACTGACTAGCTTCTTAGCAAACAAAACAGGTGGATACCAAGTGGAGGGAGGGAAACATAAAGGAAATATACACCATGATGGGGGAGGACTTAAAATGCCTAAGATAATGATTGAATTCTATTCCTTGTGAAATCCATTTGTACTGGGTATACAGTAACCTCATGCTTATAATTAAAATCTAAAATTCATCAAAAATAGGAGTGGTGTTTACTTTGTAATATGTCACTATAGTCATTACTAGTGTCATTTTTTTTTAGTATTTCTTTTTCTCTGATAGAGTCATATCACTGTCTCACATAAAGAAAACTGCTGTCATCTTTTCATCTACCTTATAATTATTTACAAGATTATTTATCTTTATACTGAAAAAGTAAAAAGGCGTCAGATCCTTCACAACCTCTTGGTTTTAACTTTTTATTGATTCTTTGTGAATTTCACATTTTGCCCCCAAATCCTGCTCATTGCTCTGTCCCTTTGCATCTGCCCTCTGCCATTACAACTTCTCCCAAAATGAAAACCAAACAAGATAGATTAAAAATAAAAATATCTCATTGACGCTGTAGTGTGCCACAGTGTGTCAAACAATATACCCTTATGCCCTCACATCTTAATTTACAAACTTTTGTTGCAATGAGTTGTTGGTTAATTTCTAGGCCTCTGTCTTCTGCTACACTATCAATACTGGATCGTCACAAGGTCTCCTGTCAGATACCCTGTTGTCACACTATGTTATAGAGATCCTGGAGCTTTTCATATGCAGGACATGCCCCTTTATTTGCTCCAGCAGTTAATAGGAGGGGTAGATGTTGGGGTGGGCCCACGCAAAGTCTGGGTGTTAGCTGAGCAACATCTTCCAGCTCTCCAGGGTGAGCTCTGTGGCACTGTACTGGCTAGTTTTGTGTCAACTTGACACACTGGAGTTACTACAGAGAAAGGAGCTTCAGTTGAGGAAATGCCTCCATGAGATCCAGTTGTAAGGCATCTTCTCAATTAGTGATCAAGGGGGAAAGGCCCCTTGTGGGTGGAACCATCTCTGGGCTGGTAGTCTTGGGTTCTATAAGAGAGCAGGCTGAGCAAGCCAGGGGAGGCAAGCCAGTAAAGAACATCCCTCCATCAGCTCCTGCTTTCTGACCTGTTTGAGTTCCTGTCCTGACTTCCTTTGGTGATGAACAGCAGTATGGAAGTGTAAGCCGAATAAACCCTTTCCTCCCCAACTTGCTTCTTGGTCATGATGTTTGTGCAGGAATAGAAACCCTAAGACAGGCACTGACCTAGCTCACCCCAATGCTGAAGCAGTCAAGGAACAACATCAGCTCTCCTACTCTTCTGCCCTTGGGGCCAGCATGACCACACACACATAATCACAAGCCACCAGGGCCTGCTCTACTGTGCTGTTTCGGTGAGGTACAGAGACTCTCTTCCTGAGTGCTATATCTGGTGAGGGGAGGTAAGTGAGGTGAGTTTATAGAAGGGAAGGTGAGATGAGGTGAGGTGAGGTGAGATGAGGTGTGCACACAGCTTTCTAACCCTCATGACCTTGGGGACAGCTCATCTGCCTGTCAGGTGGCAAGGGGCTACAGGTGGCAGAGCATCTCTCCCTCGCCCATGCCACCTCACAGCAGAAAAGGGCCAGGAACTCTTCTGGTTCACCTTTCCCCCACCACAAACATTTGGATGCCCTCCAATTGTAGCACAGACATTGGACATCCTTGGCTTTCGGTGGTAACTCGGGCTTCAGACATTGACACAGACATCAGCTCAAGTAGTTGCCCAGGCTCCTCCCTCATATCTACCTATTCCTCATCACTGTTGAATAACCAGTTCCTTTTCTGCTTGTCTGTCTTTCCCATTTCTATGCTGTGCATTCATCTTTCCCAGGTTTCTATCACACATTCACCCTTTGCAGCAGTGCCCACAGCTTATGTACCCTGAGCTTGGGGGAGGGGTCTATTTTTGGGCCACCCATCTCCATGACTTTTTATTCACTGGATTCTTTGGAAGTTTCAATAAGTTTTATGAAAGAAAGCAAAAACACTGAACCTGGTTACATGTAATGTGAAATAAATTCCCCCAGATTTATTGAGCCTATGAAGCTAGAGATGGAAACTGCTTATCCGAAGATTTTTCTTCACCATGACTTCCTCAACATAAGGAATATGTTCAACCCATGCAGCTGGAGATTTGGGGGGAAAAAACCCTGGTGTCTAGCATCCCCAACCAATGGAGCCCAGCTGGCCACTGGTTCCAACACACCAATTAAGGATGTGAGAAATGGGGAAAAGCAAAGAAAGATTGATTCAAGATGGCCACAGTGGGAAGAGAATAAATAAAGACTCTAGTGACTCAATCTATCTTCAAGGTAATGACATTATGGTTAGGTTTAAAACCTGGTCAAGGTGTAGACTCGCTCTTCTTTGTCTCAGGTCAGATCCTGTGAAAGAGTAAGATGAATTGTTAATCTGTTAATCATTGTCATGACCCATGAGAACCAATCTGCTTCCCATAAGGCTATTACTTCCAACATAGGGTATAACTCCCCTATACCCCATGGATAACTGTCTTCACCTGGAAAAGTGGGTACTGTTCGAAATGATTTTTCTCCTTTTGAAATTCAAGATGAGTCAAAAGAAAAGGATACGGTATTCTAGAGGGACATGTGATCGGTTAGACAGATACTTCTTGAGTGGTTAACATGCTGGCCTACAGAAGTAAGCTGGTAGCCCAAAGTAATGGAGACAGATAGAAGCTGGAACAGAGACACCAGGTTTTTATCATACTATTAGATACCATGATTGGAAATTGGTATAAAGCAAAGGCAGCTTCTAGGTGCTTGTTTCAACTACAGCAGCTGACAGATTATATGATTGGCTGTCACTGATATAATTCTAGTTCAGTTCAATGATGTGAAAACCAGAAGTGACTGTTACAAGTTTCAGTGGAGGGCAAAAGAAGACCAGTGTGCTATTTCATGCAGACTGTCTGAGAAACTCCCCATATCCCACACTTCACTGTTTTCCCAAGTCCCTCCACAGCTGAGACAATGGCTGCCTCCAGAAGGACTGCCTGCCAAGCTCTCCTAGAATGACCTTCCCATGTAATATTTTTTCAAATGTGATTATCCATTGGCCCCATAAAATTGCCTCATAAAATTAACCATCACAATACTACATTATCTTTGTAAGCAACACTACTATCTATTTCTGTGTGTCGGACAAATGCTAGCTTTGAAAGTCTTTCTCTCAGCAGTACTCCTGGCTGATTGATAAACCCACTAATTGATCATCTAAAATCTTGTATTTGGTGTATGTATTTATTATTCTCAGTATCTTCACATTTATTTCTTTTTGCTTTGTTTGTGGATGAGTGTCCATATGTGGAGGTCAGAGGACAACACATATGAGTGGTTTCCTTCTTCTACTATGTGTATTCCATGGATCAAACACAGGTTATCAGACTTGGCAGCAACTATCCTTCTACATTTGTGGAGAATTGCAGGCTGCTCTCCAGTCGAGCTGAGGTCTGAACCCTGAACCCCGATGGTCATAATTCACTTACATGACACGGTAGGCGTTCCCTCATGCTCCTGAAACTCCTGCCCCTGCCTAAGGTACCACCTCCCACAGCCCCCACAAGAGAAGCATGGTCAGTAGTCATGTAAGCAATGGCCCAAGCATCTGAGCTCCAGGCTAAACTCCTCCCCAGTTACCTAGCAACAGTGGAGACCATAAAAAGTGGTGCTCAGCCCCCACTATGCTCTCTTACTCTTGCTCTTACTCCTTTGTTCCTTTACCTCTCACTTCTCTATCTTCTTCCATTTCTTTTTGTCTTCTCCTCTCCTCTTTCTCTCTCTCTCTCTCTAGCCATTCCTCTTTCTCTTTCTCTGTCTCTGTCTCTGTCTCTGTCTGTCTCTCTCTCTGTCTCTCTCTTTCTACTTTCTCTCTTTCTCTCTGCATTTCTATAATAAATCTCTTAAACCATAGAGTGTCTCTGCTCCATCAAGGCCCACTGCGCACTCTGATCAGTGTTGGGAACTTCTTCCCTTATTCCCTCTCTCCTGCAACCCTGGGGCTTTAGCAAGGTAGCTCTGGGGATCCCAGGTCAGGGTCTGCCCCTTTCTCTATCCCCTGCTGCGTGGGTCAGGCATGCTTACCCCTCACCTGGGGGCCGAGTGGAAAAGAGCCTGGCAGTCTCCCTGAGTTCGCCTGCCCAGAGTACAGGAACTCTGGCCGGACGTGGCATATTTTTCCTCCCCACTTTTCCCCAGAGCCCCCAGGATCCCCCCTTTTAAGTTCCCAACATACACTGAGCTATCTATCTCATAAATGCAGTGTATAGTAGTTTTTAAAAATAAATTAAAATAGAAGAAGAAATATTAGAAAGCAGACGAAGACCAATGGGAGGAGTAATGAATAAGAGAAGAGAATGGGAGATGAATATTATCAAAGTACAATATGTACATACATGAAAATGTCATGATAAAACCAATTATGTTGTAAAAATTAATTGATAATTATAATAATTTTGAGAAAAGAAAATGCACTAAGAATTCAATAATGATTGATGTGCACCAAACACAAAGTACGTGAAAGAATCGTGTTAGGTGGCGCACGCCTTTAATCCCAGCACTTGGGAGGCAGAGGCAGGCGGATTTCTGAGTTCGAGGCCAGCCTGGTCTACAAAGTGAGTTCCAGGACAGCCAGGGCTAAACAGAGAAACCCTGTCTCGAAAAACCAAAAAAAAAAAAAAACAAAAAAAAAACAAAAAACAAAAAACAAAAACAAGAAAAGTGCAAATGTTGACAAGTATTATGTAAACCAGGGAGAAAGAATGTACGAGGAGATGTCAGCTTTAAACTAAAGTAGAGAGGTTCAAGAATTGCCTTCCCAAACCAAACCAATGTCATTAGGATCCAGGACTACTCTAGATTTTATACTTTAATTCCAACAATCATATATGTCTGTTTTCTGAAGATACTTCTAAAAGACCAAGTTTTCTCTACCTTTTTTAGAAATGAAGAATTCCCAAAAGCTAAAATTCATGCACAAATACTACATTTTATGATTCAGCGCCACCGCATGCACTGTGGTATGTTTAAAACTTCATTCTATGGAATGCAGCTATGAGTAACTATGGACAAAGTCAATGCTAAATAAGGTTTATACAGCAGCAAAACTGCATAAAAATATGCCAGATTTCAGTTAGGTATCACACCCTCAAACCAGTGGAATGCTCACTGGAAGGAATAATGGATTATTGGGCTACGGCTCACCACAGGCAACTCTCCCTGTTTGTTCCATGTTTGCCATTCAAGAATTTAGAGTGCCTTCTCATGCCTAAGATTATGATGCTGACAGTCTGCACAGGTTTGTGGCAATTTCTTCCATGTGATCTCTTTATTTGTAAGGTCCCTAGTTTTCTATGACACCTTTTTAAAATTATTGGATGACAATAGGAGGTAATGGTATATGTCTTTACCCCAAGCTTTTGAGACGGAGACAAATGGATCTCTGTGAGTTTGAGACTGGTCTTGTGTACATAGGGAACTACGGAGCAACCAGAACTATATAACGAGAATCTGTCTCAAAAAATACAATAAAATTATAATTCCATATATATTTCATGTAACATATGCATTGAATTTGGGCCATTTTCTCCCTTCAACATCTTGTAGCCCTATCTCTTCTGCTGGTAAAACTCTACTTCATCTGAACAAGAGCATTTTATAGTTTTTTGTTTTTTAACCTCCATTGAATTTCACTATGTTGTCTTACATAAGCGTGAAAACGAGTGAGGGGTTATTTACTAGAACGTGGGCAACATATAAATGGCTGTATCACTTTCTCCCTCAGCACTTATTAACATGCCATAGTCCCTCAGAGAGGGTGTGGCCACATGAGCTTGTCCCCTGTGCATGATTAAATGTGTGCAGGTCCTATGTTATCTAGGTGTTGTACAAATAGCCACAGCCTAGAGAAGCCAAACAGCCATGCTTTGGCCAGAAATGACTTGTCTCCCAGAAGTCCTCCCAGCTTCTGGCTTTTACATCTTCTTTGCCCCTCTTTGGTGAAGTTTCCTGGGCCTTGGAGGATAGTAACACAAAGGTTCCACTTAGAGGCAAGAGCTGCCTCCTAGGACATGTGTTTATAAGACGTTAGTTAAGGCATGGCTCTTCTTCATAGATGCTCAGACTAATAGGAAAGCAAATGTGAAAGCTAGAGACCCTCTGCAGCAATGTAGTAGCAATGTCACATTCATTTACGACCATGAGTGGAGATAAGACAAGAGGTAAGAACTCAGCAAACTGAAGTCTCCACTTGCTGAGACATAGCCTACAGACAGTGGCAGCAGGGACTGTTGCTAACCATCTCACTCAGTAGAGTGACTGCACAGCTGGGCTAGAACTGCCTTTGATTCTCTCCAAGGAGATTGCTATGCAAGCTAGCGAATTACAGTGTCCTGCATATCATTTGAAATTCCCCAGGGAGGGGCCTAACTTGTCGCTATTGTTTAGAGATCTCCAGAAACATGACTTATGCCCAGTTAAAGCTACTTCACATCCTGGTAAAGCTACACCAGTGAAATGGGAAAACCCAGCTGGAAACTTTTGCCCAAGCTATCTTTAAATTAAGATTTCTGGACAAATTCTCATGCTCTGCAATCCAAAAACAAAGTACATCCCATAGGACCAATTGAGGAACCTAGGGAGCCGCACCTGGAAGTTTCCAGATCCCCTGATACCTTCCTTTGTTTTCTTTGTCCTTCTTTACTGTATCATTCATTTTTATTGAAGCAGTACATTAGTGTCCTCAGTGGACTCCTTTGAGTCCATTCAGCTGTTTAACCCTGTGCAATCAATGCTGCTATTATTTAGACAGGCTGCTACAACTCAGTGCATTTTAAATGGAAAAATATATCCACTCATTCATAAAATAATCTACACCCAATTATATTGTAACATTTTAGTGTATGCGTATATAGTACATTGGCAGACCATAAATAGCATAGCACTGTGTTTGAATCTTAACACAGGAGCAAAAGGAAAGCCTTAGATTCTGTATCTCCTCTTCTATAGAGAGAATCAGAAATATTTCTGTATAACTGAATACTAATTTGAACAGTGGTGGTATTGCCACTTGTGATGATGGCTAAAATCTATTGAACAGCCTCTGTGAAATCAACATTTAAGTCTATTACAGTATTTGGTCATCACAAACATCACATCTGATGCTTTAAACAAGATTCATGTTGTTTATAAAAGTCATATATATATTCTCCGAACACAATCTTCCAAAATTCACATGGCTTTCCACCTACAAATACCAAATGTTATAGCTTTCACCCTTTCATTTGACACATGTGTGTTTGTAAGGTTGATAAAAGGTGTAAGTTTTTCTTCATTAGGCAAAGTTAATGTGAGACATTTCTAAAACATTTTATTTGCAGACACTTATAAAAAATTAACTGATTTCCTCTTTTAGCATAACTGATTTTTTATTCTCTAAGTATTTAATCCATATAAAGGTCTCTTTTCACATTTGACAATTATGGAGTATACATTAGACTATTAATTTCAAACTGTCATCTGGAATGTTAATTCCACGAAGAGTCCAATTCCACAAGGAATGCTCTTGTGGTTATCCCTTCTTTCTACAGGTTTCTGTCTCCTTACAGTGACCACAAGTGAATCTTCCTTTTCTTGTTTTACCCCAAGATGCATATTTTCTCCTAGTCTCAGAACATGTGCCATCAAATCTTAATGAAAAAAAAAAAAAAAAAACAATCACTAGAGCTGTGGATATTTATCTACTGTGAATGTTCAAGCAACATGCCTTCAGAAGAGCACTATGCTTGAGTTGTCTCATCAGAGATGGGACCCTAGTTGCCTCAATATATCAGGCTGAACCACCCATCCTCAACAGGCCAGTGAAGCAAGCAATACTTAAAACTGGAAAAAGACAATGTACACAATGTGGTCACACTGGGAAGAGGTCCACTAACCTCTTAAATCCACCTTTGAGATCCTGACAAGAGGTTTAGATTTAAATAGAAAGTAAAAGGTCTGAATATGTAAGCAGGCCTGGTGCAACATGATGAACTAACCAGTACCCCGGAGCTCTTATCTCTAGCTGCATATGTATCAAAAGATGGCCTAGTCGGCCATCACTGGAAAGAGAGGCCCATTGGACTTGCAAACTTTATATGCCCCAATACAGGGGAACGCCAGGGCCAAAAGAATGGGAATGGGTGGGTAGGGAAGTGGGGGGGGGGGTATGGGGGACTTTTGGGATAGCATTGGAAATGTAATTGAGGAAAATACGAAAAAAAAAAATGCTCCATTCCCATGTAAAAAAAAAAAAAAAAAAAAAAAAGAGAGAGAATTCTCATTTACCAACATTGTCTAGGTTCTGATTATCTCATGCAACTTCTCATATGAGAGAAATTGTCAGAATGGTGTTAAATTTTTTTCCAGGTGACTAGCTCTTCATCTGGCTAGCACCAAAAATTCTTTGTCCTTTACAGCCTTTTCCTTCTCCTCCTGTACCATTCCGGAGGCAAAGTCCATGTCCTTTGGAAGGTATTACATTATCCTGTGATAGCCAAAGAGAAGGCACAAAAATCTGTTTATAATATCCCCATTTCTGCCAAGAAGATTTCAGTATACCTGTGAGGTCTCATTCCATATTTTTGGAGAAATTTATGTATCCTGGGATTGACGGCAACATCCTTAGTCAAATGAATACTGTACTTAGTCACAACAGAACAAGTTCATCTTCTCAGTTACTCTGGAGGATGAGGTAAGAGGATCGATTGAGTTCAGAAGTTAGAAACCAGCCTAGGCAATGTGGCCAGTCAATAATCTTGGGTAAGTCAGATTAGATCAAGCACAGCAAACATTATACATTATATTCATAAAATATGGAACAGATTCATAAATTCAAATTGTGGAGAATTAAGGAAGGAGAATAAAAGCTACTTGAGTAGAAGCCTATTATAGTACTTGACAGAAAATACATACAATTAGTCTGCTATATTTTATAGCATCATAAAATAAGGGGAAAAGGGCTAAGGAAAAATATTTTCATTGGTTAAGACTGGCATGAGAATTAAAAACCAAAACCAAACACATCTAAGCCTGTATTTATATAAATAGATGGTGAATAATTGCATCAATAATGAGCAAGAGATAATTTTTTCAAGCAGAATACCAAATTATTTATCCAGCTATTCCATCTTTAAGGAGGTGGGATGTAACACTAGGCATCTGACAAGTATATTGTATGGTATATTGTCCTTTCAAAGTGTCTTAAGGGGAAAAAAAAAAAAAAAAGAACTTCACAGTGAAAAAACCTGGCAGGCACTGCCTCAGCTACAAGATCAAGGTCAACAACTAAGGTGATAAATCATTTTGATAGCATAACCTCGATTACATGTGATGAAATCATGTTTTACCTCTATCCCAAACCCCTCACCTCAATCTAACAATAAGGAAAAATACAAGACAAGTCTCCGCAGAGGAAGGAAGATATAGCCACAGTGCTTCTCCAAAGAGTCAATTTCAGATGATGGAAAACAGAGATACCCAAGATCACAAAACATGACACCTAAAAAAAGTGGAGAAAGAGTCTGCCTTGTTTCAAATTGGGGATAAACATTTAAGAAAAGTAATAGGGAATGATGATAAAAGGTATATTTCATTTAAATATGTTAGTGTAAAATTATGATGACACTTATGATTAAAACTAGTACTTTTGATTTAGTGAGTGAATTTTAGAATATAGATAGTTTGCCTTTAGAAAAGAATCTGTAGTCCATGAGATGATAATATATATACTTTTGAGTATGGAGTACAGCAATGTGGAAACTAAGTCACTTGCCTTAAAAATAAATTAGTGAAAATTAAATAATATTTTTAAAATGCAGACAGATAAATCAAATAAATATTCTAATTTGATGAGTTTTTTTTCCATTTTATTCACAGAAGACAAAAATTGAACATTGCACTGTTAGTAAATAAATGAGAAAGATTCCAGGAACACCACTCAAAACAGAGACTTCATCTCACTTTCCCAAGACATTCTGCAAGAAAAAGAAAAATGAAAGATATACTGATAATTGAAAAAGAAATAATGAAGATTGACATTATTTCAATATCCTGATTTAAAGTTCAGAAGATATTATGACAAAGATTCCAAGAACTTTGAAAGATAAGTGTGTACTGAGCAATACTTAATAATTTTTAGCAATCAGGCACATCCATGGACAGCCAAAAAGAATTCCTTGACCATGTTGATGATCAGGCACCTTCACAGGCAATCCCAAGGACCTGGTGACAAGACTTGTTATCATTAGCTGCCCAGAGTTGACACAATGTCAGTTGTTACCCCTGTCACATGTCCTCGTGCGTGGGTGCAACTGCCCAGATAATTTCCCCTTACCCATCCCTTCTTCCCTTCCTTCCTCCCTAGAGGCAGCCTCTCTACCTCTTCCCCTTAATAAACCTTCCACAGGAGACCTGTTGTATGGTATGATTTGTCGGCATCCTGGGCCTAGTTCCATCAATAATGGTATAGGTTTTCAAGCAATTATTTATAGATTTACATACTCAAATAGGTATGTATCAAATTAAGGCAATATGAGTTGGACATTTTTCCAAAAAATATAGATGAGTGAATGTATGAACAGATGAGTGTATGAAGAGACAGGTAGATTATATACAGATAATTGGTTGATGTTGCAGATGCAGAAAACCAGAATCAAAGAAAAATATCCATGAATAAGGAAAACTGCAAGAATTTCTCTTAGACCTAATAAAGTAGTGGTTACCTTCAATCCCAGCTCTTGTGGGGCAGAGATAGTCAGAACTTTATGGGTTCAAGGCCAGCCTGATCTATATAGCACAGCCCAGATTGAACCAGGGCTACATAATTTGTTTTGTTTTGTTTTGTTTTAGAAAACAGTTAACGATTACATTTAAAAATTAAAAGATACCTCAATTAAATCATATAAAAGGCTTATACTTTTGTAAGTAGCAATATTTTTTTCCCTTTGAGTAAAATCAGGAATCAGCTTGTCATAATGTGAGAAATACAAAAGACATTGTGATGTCATCTTTCTCTGGAGGTGACTAATTCCAATCTATTCTTTTAACCCATTTCTGTAGTTTCAGCAATTTACCGTGTATATAATAATGCTAATGCAATAAGAAGTCCTATAGAATTCTTGGTAGCCAAGAAAATGCAATTAGAGCCAGATAGGAATGGTGATAATGTGATGCAGAACTAATAAGAGTCCATGAAGCCAGGCTGTGCACCTGGCAGTAATTACATCATTAACACCTGAAAAGATGAAAGCTGATTAATGAGATACAGATGCAAATTCTGAGGCTTCCAGATTCAAATATACTTAACAATATGAATATATGATACACAAAGGCGATCAAGGATGCATCACCTAGCATGGATTAAAGTAACGGACATAAAAGAGTGATATTTCAGAGTTGCTAAAAAAAGGCGTCAGGAAAACTTTACAAGAACTCAAATGTGAGCAGTTTTAATGCTTACTGTTTTGAATAGTGTTTCATAATAACGAATGAAACTAATAGCTTCAAAGCTACAAAAATGGGAATGCAGTACTTTATAATGCTAATTGTATTATCTGTATCTGTTTTTACAAGTTCATCTGAACTCCAGTCTATAAGCAGAGAATGAGGTAGAGTAGGATGCTAGTTCGTATGTTTGAGAATGTTCTCAGGTGATTTGAGTTTTCGGAAGCGGCAGCATCACCTGTAGTAGTTTAATATTTTTAACACAGGGAACTACATTTTGAGTTAAGAAACTGTAACTGATATTCTTTATTGAATCACTCAGTAATGCCTACTTTTTGATTTCAGCCAAATCTCCCTACTTCCTCAGAATCTTTCTGATCCAGAATACTACCCAAAATTAGGATGCTTATCTGCATCTTTCTACATCCCCACATCAGCATCATTATGCAGATGAGGTTTCAGGATGCTAACAAGGATATTTTGCTCTGTGAGCACCTGTACTACAATTTTAGCGTATGGAGCAGTAACTCTGAAAGTCTACACTTCAGTACACTAATAGTGTCATAGATAAAGTGACTGCCAATCTAAAAAAACAAAACAACAACAACAACAAAACAGAAGAGAAATTGAAAGTATTTGAGGAAATTTTTACTCACAATAAAACAGGATATTTTGCACCATAATTAAGTCAAATAAAAGTGAAAGTAGTGACATTGAAAACTTCATCCCTCTGCTGACTGAATGGGCTGCACTGATTAAAGGGTCAGAGAAAGTCCTTCACTCTGAGGTTCCAGATTTCCTGCAGGCGATAAAACGCTTGACATGCAAGCAGTGATGGATTCTTGAGGCTCCCGCAGAAGCCAAGTCCTTGTAGCACTCCTGTATTTTGTCCTAACACATTAGCTGTGTGTTTGTATCAATTTCCTAGACAGTTTAGTGAGGTGCTTTTTTTTTTTTTCAAAAACCCTTAAATATGTAACAGAAACCTAAAAGCTCACAACATATTTCCTTGGACGACCACTTTACAAGGGAGATCATATCTATTATTAAGCATCTCCTGTTCCAGTGATGTCATTAGAGAGAAAAAAATGTGCCACTATTTTTTTTTTTAAAAGAAAGGTCACTTGAGAGAAAATAAAAACAACTGTATCAATTCACATATTTACCTCATCAGTTTTATTGGCCGTAGGATATTTTCTCCTTTGTTGGAAAGAAATGAGGTATTTAAAATAAGGTTTCCCTAAATCATTTCAAGAGAACATTCAATCAAGGATATGCACCTTTGCCTACAGCAATAATATTTATCAGGGATTTCAAATGTGGAGTTAAAATATAAGAACTCAAGCTATTTCTATGAAAGGAAGTAGATGAATCAACACTCTCCAACAACAACAACAACAAAAATAGTACACTGTAGTTAGCCAAATAGGTTTTATTTTTAACAGTAACAATTCAGAAATAAATTTTGATTTTCAAAACAGAAACGGAAAGTGAAAAACTAACGTCCTCAAGCAAGTAGGGTTAAAAAATGCGGAGCAGTCAGAGGGTAGAGGGAGGGTGGCAGGCAATGGAATATGGAGTGTAAAAAATAAATTAATTTTAAAAATTTTTCTTCAATTTTAGCCACGTAATTAATAAATTCCACATGACACCGAACAGATTTGTAATTCTCCTTTGAAACAGGGTAATAACTATTAGTGGAGATAAAAGCATCAAAGAATTTTGCAGTTCAACTTAAGAAAAGGCAAAAGGTAATTGAACTTGAAATCTAGGGCATAAACTTTTCTTCTTTGGAGCATATTTTTTTTAATCACCAAACACATACACACCGAACAAGATGTAAAGGCAATAAAAATTTACAATACTTCAGTGATTTTATCCTTGGTTGAATGTTCTCTTGAAATGATTTAGGGAAACCTTATTTTAAATACCTCATTTCTTTCCAACAAAGGAGAAAATATTTACATCTGAATTCTAGATAGTAACATTTCAAGTAAATATTTTCATATAATTTGTCTAATAGTGCATCATCAGGGCAGGCTCATCCTCTGAACTGAAAACTACAAGCAAACGTGTTAACCCACTGATCACACATTTAGCATCAACTCACAACCCTCAGCCCTATTGCTAGCTAATAAAGCAATGTAGATCTACCTAATGGTCTATGTGCAATAAAGTGCTGAATGCCTCTCGCCAGTAACTAATGTTATCTGCTATCACAGAACTGGATTCTAGGAAATAAAGTTGCTGAATAGAAAAGAATAGAAAATACCACTCCAATGGAAGATACTTTAAAAGTTTAAAAAGTCTCACATACCCTCTTGGATGCAAATCATCAAAACAAGATAGAAAGTAGGCATGATGAGGCCAGCTAAAACTGACCTTGCCTAAGGAGACATCCTTTGAAAATTTCTCCAAAATCTCATTAGCTTAATTTCTCCTTTAACTTATGTTAAAGTTAATTCACTGATATATTTTTTTTTTAATGAAGCAAAGCTGGAGTTTAAGCAAAGGCTGTAACATACACTTTAGCACAGGTGCTAGAAGTGACCCAGCATTAAGGAAAACGACAGCACACACCCGACTTGTCACTATAACTCAGACCAGGGCAAACTTGATTGCAGATCTCCAGGTTTCACTGTGTCATAACTATTAGTAAATCAGGTTCATAGCTCCTCTCAGTGTGATTAAAGTTTAAGCTGATTTCTGCCTGACCCTAGGGTTCTCATTTATAAGACTATTATAAGATATGATTGTAGATTCATTCATTGCCACTAGAATGTATGTCTCTTTACAATTTTACATGACAATTATATGTCTTTCTTAAGGACGTAGAGTCCATCCCCTTGATAGATAATCATTGACAATTTTTAGAGTCCATATGCCTAGTTTCTGTAGGAACGTTGGGGCTCCAGTATCATAAATAGCAGTGTGCAAACACTACTAAGTTAGTATACAGAATCAGACTCATGTAAATGTCATTTAGTACTTTTCCAATAGCTTTCTCTAGTGCTTAATACTTCCCAAGAGTCTCATTAATGACTTTCCTGTACCTCACCCTAGTTCTTAAGACTCCCCAGCTCTCTCTATGCTCTCTGACCTTTGGTATCAATAGTGTGGGGGCCAGTGTCATTCCCTTATTTCAACAGACTTCAGTAAATATGTTATATCTGTTTAATTCTGTCTGATACAATTGGTCTCTGACATATGAAAGATCACGAAGAAAATGGGAGGAAAGCATTTGAACTGTAGAGAGACAAACATTGGTTGTGAAACGTTTACTTAATCACTAATAAGAAAGGCTTGGTGAGAGTCAAGGAGAGAAACCCGAAAAGCATTAAACATAAAGCACAAAGGAGAGACTATGTTTCTGTCACCACTACTCTCCCCTGGGATAAGAACTGATATCACCCCAGACTTTAGGAAGATATCCTTATGGAGGGTAACAATATATATTTCCAAATTGCACAATAAATTAAGGAAGGAATCAGGGAAACAAACATATAAAGTGCACTCACCCCTTCCCAAATTCATATGGACAATAGTTTTCTCTGCTTCTCTGTTTCCTCTTGTTAACTAAAGTCAATGTAGAAATACAGTCAGTCAAAACTTTGAAATGCCAATTGTCATAGATAGCTTAAAGAAACATTTCAATGTCGTAGTTGCATGGATATGTGTATATGTGTGTGCACGTGCTCTTGTATGTGTATATAAATTAAAGTGAAATTAATGCTTAAAATATGAGGACTACTAATCTTAAGGCACTGTGCAATATAAAACGTAGACACTCTAAGTTAGATTTAAAAATATGTAGAGCTTAACTAGAAACATTAAAACTAAGGCTAAAAAAAAAATCACCCTAACAGTACTAAGACAAAAGAATATAACAACCCCAATGAATAAAAAAAAATGGGGTGTTTCACCATCCTGTGTAATTAAGGCAATATTTGCATTGCAAAGCACAGTTCATGAACAGAACGAAGATGTCAATAGTTCAGTTAACAATGATGAAAAACTCGAAGTTACTAAGTCAGCAGAAAGTAACTGTGTTCCAGATGTTTAGAAAGCAAACATTAAAATTAATACTTCAAGCAAGTTGTAAGTGTAATTTCATAAGGAAGTAATATGATGTCTCCTTTCAACAGGATTATTCAGATGTTCAGTCCTATAATGATGACTGACTACAAGGTGGTCCCCTGAAGGTCTGTCCATCAGTGACTTCTTACAATATGTTATTGAACTCGAAATGTCATTATTTCTAATATGTTGAGAATTCCAAGTTTGTTTCTAAGTTTGGATTCTTAACTACTAATTAATTTCTCTTCCCAAGAAAAGTAACGTCAGTTTATTAGGTTTATAATATTGAAAATATGCCATCTTCTGACAGGGTGACTATAAATTTTATGTATTCTTATCCACAATTGTCTTTCATCCATTCATGTGGAAATATGACACTGGATTATACATAGTATTAATTTCTAATAAGTTAACTGATTTTTAAGGTAGATAAAGCTAAGGTTTATTATGTAATAATATTGTAAAGCAATGTGTGGTTCAAACAACCAAAACAAACAAGCAAGCCAAAAATACCTCTCCATCACCATTTAAAAGTTAGAAATCCAGACAGGACTTGAGATGATATATGGCTGAGTTGTGTTTGTTTACTGTTTGACCAGACTTTCTAAAGTATTAGTCAGAAATTATACAGAGCAAAGAGAGGCCCACAGGAAGGACTGACTGTCACACATTTGGACAAGTCTGTATGGATGCAGCTCCAGATGTCAGAAAACATGGAGACACTATGAAGGACAGAGTCACAAGACTTGCTTGAGGTCAGATGGCTGTGTAAAATGTTCAGAGCTCTGAACTCATTCCTGATAGCTACTGTGCCTGCTGACTTTAGGGAGGTTGATCTTCTAAGGAAAATTAGTTAACTCTTTTATGTTGTGGAGCAGATTTTCTTAGAGTTATGTGCATGAAACTACATCTGTAAGAACACAAGCAAATAGCGTAATCATAAATTTGATGTTCTGGAATTGGAAAGATGTTTCAGTTAGTGAAGGTACTTGCTACTAAACCCAAAACCTAAGGCTCACAGTTAGATACTTTCAGCCACAGAACCTGCATACAAGAAGAAACTTGTAACGTACTGTTTTGGGTGGTGGTGGTAGATTTTATTGTCTTTGTTGTTTGGAGTTTTGTTTGTTTGTTTGTTTGTTCTCATTTCTTTTTGTTTTTGCTTTTGGTCAATTTCACACAAGCCTAGGCATATCTGGGAAGATGGAAGTTTGGAAAAAAAAAAGCTTCCATACATTTTGGACTGTAGGTCCAGGAGAAGTGGATCTTGTGCTATAAGAAAGCTGGCTGAGTTAGCCATCAAGAGCCGGTTACTAACAGTGCTCTTCCATGGCCTCTGTTCAGTTCCTGCCTTCAATTCTGCCTTGACTTCCTTGTTGATGAACTATAATCTAAGCAGTGAAATAAACCTTTTCCTTCCTTAATTTGCTTTTGGTCATGGTGTTTATCACAGCAATAAAAACTACCTAACTATGACATAAATTAGTACCAGGTTCATGAGATATTGCTATGACAGACCTGGCATTAATTTGGGGAGAACTGTAGAAGGACTTTTAGAAGGTTGGGTTAAGAAAGCTATTGAGTGAGTGTTCACAATCTAGTTCTACAAACTAAGGAGTTAACACCAAGAAGAGTGCAGACAATCAAGGCTTGGCTTCTGAAGTTTCATAGGAAAAAACAAACAAACAAACAAACAACACTCTACCATGGCCGTTTATGGGATACTTTGTATTCATATTCTATGGGCCTTGTCAGCTGTGGCTGAGGAGTCATCTGTGATTAAGAAGAAGTCAGAATCACTAAAATGAAGTTTTTGTTTTTCTGAGACAGTCAATTGATAATGGTTAACTGGAGCTGAGAAATTTTGGACGATTAAGAAGAGACCAGTATTATTGATAGGAAAGCTTCAAAAAAATTTTTCCCCAGAGTCAGCACAAAGAAGCAGGATCTATACTCTATACTTGGGGAGCATAGAATGCACTTCATGCTGGTAGAATCCCTTGGTAAGGTTTAGATGTCACTCCAGTGGTAAAGGTCTTAAAGGTATGAAGGAGAGAACTTAGACGTAATGTGTGGCAGGGATACAGGCCCTGACAAGAGGCTAGGGAAGGCTATTTGTGAGAGTACCACCTGTTGGAGTAGAAACTCCAGCATATTGATGATGCCATTTCCAAGAACTGACTGCCAAAGACAGGGGCAACTGTGGTGTTCAGTCTGCCTGAGCCTACAAGTCAAGCTACCAGTGCTATGAATAGCAGAGCTGGAGACATGAGCACTTAGGAGCCCAGAAAAATATGAGTCCTAGACTTCAACCATTGATCTATTAACATGGATGAAGTTTGGTTTTGCTTTGATTTGCTTGTAATTGTTTCTTATTGCTTCCCTCTTGGCATTAGAAAATATGTATGTTGGTTTTGATTTTATAGGAGCACACAGATGACTTTGAATCTTAGGAAAGATGTTGAATTTTGAAAGGAAACTTGAACTTTTCAAAACAGTGAGAAATATTAAAACTGCCCTGATTAATGGTTGGTATAAGAAGCCTAAGCACATGGAAGGCAGTGTGCCACATTTGGGCAAGTGGTCGTGGATTGTAGAAGAAAGCAAACTGAGCAAGCCATGGAGACAAGCTAGTAAGCAGTGGTCCTCAATGGTTTTCACTTCAGTTCCTTATTCCAGCTTCCTGCCTTACTTTCCCTCAACGGACTTATGACCTGGAATTTATAAATCAAATAAAACTTTTCTTCTCAAAGCTGCTTTTGGCTATGGTGTTTTATTATAACAATAGAAATACTAAATAAGACAAGTCTCCACATTCATTTTTGGCATATGATCAAATGCAATAAATTAAAATTATTTTATAATAAACGCATACAATAAATATACAAATATTTTAATTAATTCTTTTTTAGTAAAGGAAATGTCTTGCTTACTCAGAATCCGTGGGTATGAAGTAAAGCATTATAATCTACCTCAAGAACAGTGATGTTGTCATTGTTCACTTTCTTTGAGATTAAATAAGAGATTAATGCACAGAATATGAATATAAGATAGTTTTAATTAACTTGCTTATTCAAAGTGAAGGAAACTGAAGTTTCCATTAATATAAATCAAGACATAAATTCCAGATCTTTACTCAACTGGTCCAAATACTTACTAAATTCTCCTAGTCTATTTTCTGAATATCAGCATCCAAAAATGTGTCCCTTCTGAAGCTATTCACCAATCTGCTGAACTCCATCCTTATTTAGATTGTCACATTGTATTTTATTATAGTTTCATTTGGAAAGTCACAGGGAGAGAGGGAGGGACCTGGGAGGGAAAGTGAAAGGGGGGGGGTGAAGAGGGAAACATGATCTGGTACTGGGTGGGGAAAAAGGACTGAAGCCTTGAGGGCAAGCAGTAAGAATAGAAACAGGCAACCTTAGGAAGTAGAAGGTTTGAGGGACCATCTAGAATTTACCAGAGACCTAGGAAGTGAGAGAGCCTCAGGACTCAAAGGGAGGGATTTTAGATGAAATGTCCTACAGTAGGGAGAAGGAACTTATAGAGCCCACCTCCAGCAGAAAGACAGGACATCAAGTGAGGGATCAGGTTGTCATCCCACAGTCAAAACTCTGACCCATAATTGTTCCCATCTGAAAGAACTGCAGGGATGGAAATGGAGAGGAGCCTGAGAAAAAGAAGGTCAAGCAAGAGGCCCAAAGTGAGATCGAGCTCAAGGAGAGGTACCAAGGGCTGACACTATTACTGAGGCTATGGAGTACCCACAAAAGGGACCTATCATGACCACCCTCTGAAAGACCCAATAAGCATCTGAAAAAGTCAGATTTAGATATTTGCACTCAACCAATGGACAGAAGCTGCTAACCTCTGTGGTTGAATTAGGGAAAAGCTAGAAGAACCTGAAGATGAGGGTGACCCTGTATGAGGACCAGCAGTCTCAATTTATCTGGACCCCCAAAATCTCTCAAACACTGGCCCACCAAGTAGATAGCATACACCTGCTGAGGACTGCCGGGTCTGTGTTCAGTCAGAGAAGACACTACTAACCTTAAAGAAACAGGAGGCCCCAGGGAGTTTAGAGGTCTGGTTGGGTGGGCATTGGGGGGGGCATTCTTGTGGAGACAGGGGGATGGAGAGGAGGTATGGGATGTGGAACAGATGGAGAGTAAACAGGGATGGGGGCAAAATCTGGAGTGTAAAAAAATTAAATTAATTAATAATATATTATTTTTTTAGAAAAAGTCATTGTCTTTCACTAATAAATGTATTGTACTTGTTATGGTCATTCTTCTATTGTACCATTCTATTTGTCTATTTGTCTCTCTGTCTATCATCAATCTCTTCCTCCCTCCCTCCATTCCTCTTTCCATCCCTTCCTATCTGTCTCTCTGTGCGTCATTCTCTCTCATATATGACTTCAAAATACTATTAATTACCAGATTCATATTTCTGTGAATTGATTATTTATGCATTGAAAGGCCAGTGAACTGAAATTCCTCATTATTTAATATGTCTGCTGGGGGATGATACCTGTGTCTCCCTGTTGTTTGTGCTTCATCTTCAGAAGCAGCTTACACAATTCCTAGTGACACACACTTCCCTCTGCATCCATTTCCCCCAGAGTTCCTCCTTACTTGTAGAACATGCTAACTAGACACCTCTTCCTTGTGGTTAATCAAAGAGATGGATTTATTATTCCAATAATCAAGTGTTGGATTCTGATTTACTCTATTCCATTGGCCTTCACAAAGGTGAAATGTGCTGTCTGTGGCACTTTTGCCTGCATATGCAAACCTTTTCTTCTAATTGAGCTGCCCCTTCTAGCCTTAATATGGGGGGAGATACCTAGTCTTACCACAGCCTGATACACCATGTTTGGATAATATCCCTGGAAGGCATGCCTTTTCTGAAGAAAAATGGAGGAGGAGTAGACTGGGAAGAGAAGGAAGGATGGGGAAAGAGAATGAGAGGATGGAGGGGGAACTGAGGTCCAGGTGTAATAGATGAGAAAATAAATAGGCAGGCAGGCAGGCAGGCAGGCAGGCAGGCAGGCAGGCAGGCAGACAGACAGACAAACAGACAGGCAGGCAGGCAGGCAGAATGAAACATAATGTGTGATGGGTGTCTTGTGAAAGGGCATCTGATGAAAAATGTAGCAATAAATGTTGGTGGCCTCTAAGAGCTTTTCACAGCCATGAGATTACAGACAGAAACGGAATAGGGGCCTTGCCTTGCAACTTTTAGAACCTGAGTTCTGCCAAGAACCAAGTGAGAGAAAAAGCATTCTAGAAAGAATTCTAGAAATGAATGGAGTCTGGACAATTTCTCGAGTTCAAGACTAATTAGATTGCCATGGGAGAACTCTTTTACAATGCCTGCATTTCTGACCCATGAAAACTAGGACATTATAATATATATTGTGAATTCCCTAAATTTGTGTGTTTAGACTAGAAAACGAATGCTGCCCTGCATAGCTTTCATCCTGCAGCATCTTTACCACAAAGGTTGTATTAAGGTAGATTTGGGAAATTCATATCACCCTGAAAACTCAGGGCATAGACAGTAGAATGAAATTAAATATAACCCCTCTGTGTACATTAACACAAATCTAAGAATATGAATTTTACATGATATTTTAATTCACAAGTAGACATATACTTTTTTTTTCTTTTTTTTTATTACATATTTTCCTCAATTACAATTCCAATGCTATCCTAAAAGTCCCCCATAGCGCCCCCCACTTCCCTACCCTCCCATTCCCATTCTTTTGGCCCTGGCATTCCCCTATATTGGGGCATATAAAGTTTGCAAGTCCAATGGGCCTCTCTTTCCAGTGATGGCCGACTAGGCCATCTTTCGATACATATGCAGCTAGAGACAAGAGCTCCGGGGTACTGGTTAGTTCATCATGTTGTTACAACTATAGGGTTGCAGATCCCTTTAGCTCCTTGGGTACTTTCTCTAGCTTCTCCATTGGAGGCCTGTGATACATCCAATAGCTGACTGTGAGCATCCACTCCTGTGTTTGCTAGGCCCCTGCATAGTCTCACAAGAGACAGCTACCTTTGGGTCCTTTCAGCAAAATCTTGCTAGTGTATGCAATGGTGTCAGCGTTTAGAAGCTGATTATGGGATGGATCCCTGGATACGGCAGTCTCTAGATGGTCCATCCTTTCATCACAGCTCCAAATTTTGTCTCTGTAACTCCTTCCATGGGTGTTTTGTTCCCAATTCTAAGAAGGGGCACAGTGTCCACATTTTGGTCTTCATTCTTCTTGAGTTTCATGCGTTTAGCAAATTGTATCTTATATCTTGGGTATCCTAAGTTTTGGGCTAATATCCACTTATCAGTGAATACATATTGTGTGAGTTCCTTTGTGATTGTGTTACCTCACTCAAGATGATGCCCTCCAGGTCCATCCATTTGGCTAGGAATTTCATAAATTCATTCTTTTTAATAGCTGAGTAGTACTCCATTGTGTAAATGTACCATAATTTCTGTATCCATTCCTCTGTTGAGGGACATCTGGGTTCTTTCCAGCTTCTGGCTATTATAAATAGGGCTGCTATTAACATAGTGGAGCATGTGTCCTTTTTACCGGTTGGGATATCTTCTGGATATATGCCCAGAAGAGGTATTGCTGGATCCTCCGGTAGTACTATGTCCAATTTTCTGAGGAACCGCCAGACTGATTTCCAGAGTGGTTGTACAAGCTTGCAATCCCACCAACAATGGAGGAGTGTTCCTCTTTCTCCACATCCCCGCCAGCATCTGCTGTCACCTGAATTTTTATCTTAGCCATTCTGACTGGTGTGAGGTGGAATCTCAGGGTTGTTTTGATTTGCATTTCCCTGATGATTAAGGATGTTGAACATTTTTTCAGGTGCTTCTCTGCCATTTTATATTCTTCAGGTGAGAATTCTTTGTTCAATTCTGAGCCCCATTTTTTAATGGGGATATTTGACTTTCTGGAGTCCACCTTCTTGAGTTCCTTATATATATTGGATATTAGACCCTTATCTGATTTAGGATAGGTAAAGATCCTTTCCCAATCTGTTGGTGGTTTTTTTGTCTTATTGATGGTGTCTTTTGCCTTGCAGAAGCTTTGCAGTTTCATGAGGTCCCAATTGTCAATTCTCGATCTTACAGCACAAGCCATTGCTGTTCTATTCAAGAATTTTTCCCTTGTGCCCATATCTTCAAGGCTTTTCCCCACTTTCTCCTCTGTAAGTTTCAGTGTCTCTGGTTTTATGTGAAGTTCCTTGATCCACTTAGACTTGACCTTAGTACAAGGAGATAGGAATGGATCCATTCGCATTCTTCTACATGATAACAACCAGTTGTGCCAGCACCATTTGTTGAAAATGCTGTCTTTCTTCCACTGGATGGTTTTAGCTCCCTTGTCGAAGATCAAGTGACCATAGGTGTGTGGGTTCATTTCTGGGTCTTCAATTCTATTCCATTGGTCTATTTGTCTGTCACTATACCAGTACCACGCAGTTTTTATCACAATTGCTCTGTAGTAAAGCTTTAGGTCTGGCATGGTGATTCCACCAGAGGTTCTTTTATCCTTGAGAAGAGTTTTTGCTATCCTAGGTTTTTTGTTATTCCAGATGAATTTGCAGATTGCACTTTCTAATTCGTTGAAGAATTGAGTTGGAATTTTGATGGGGATGCATTGAATCTGTAGATTGCTTTTGGCAAGATAGCCATTTTTAAAATGTTGATCCTACCAATCCATGAGCATGGAAGATCTTTCCATCTTCTGAGATCTTCTAGAATTTCTTTCTTCAGAGACTTGAAGTTCTTATTATACAGATCTTTCACTTCCTTAGTTAGAGTCACGCCAAGATATTTTATATTATTTGTGACTATTGAGAAGGGTGTTGTTTCCCTAATTTCTTTCTCAGCCTGTTTATTCTTTGTGTAGAGAAAGGCCATTGATTTGTTTGAGTTAATTTTATATCCAGCTACTTCACCGAAGGTGTTTATCAGGTTTAGGAGTTCTCTGGTAGAATTTTTAGGGTCACTTATATATACTATCATATCATCTGCAAAAAGTGATATTTTGACTTCATCTTTTCCAATTTGTATCCCTTTGATCTCCTTTTGTTGTCGAATTGCTCTGGCTAGGACTTCAAGTACTATGTTGAATAGGTATGGAGAAAGTGGACAGCCTTGTCTAGTCCCTGATTTTAGAGGGATTGCTTCAAGCTTCTCACCATTTACTTTGATGTTGGCTACTGGTTTGCTGTAGATTGTTTTTATCATGTTTAGGTATGGGCCTTGAATTCCTGATCTTTCCAAGACTTTTATCATGAATGGGTGTTGGATTTTGTCAAATGCTTTTTCTGCATCTAACGAGATGACCATGTGGTTTTTGTCTTTGAGTTTGTTTATATACTGGATTACGTTGATGGATTTCCGTTTATTGTACCATCCCTGCATCCCTGGGATGAAACCTACTTGGTCAGGATGGATGATTGTTTTAATGTGTTCTTGGATTCGGTTAGCAAGAACTTTATTGAGGATTTTTGCATCAATATTCATAAGGGATATTGGTCTGAAGTTTTCTATCTTTGTTGGGTCTTTTTGTGGTTTAGGTATCAGAGTAATTGTGGCTTCATAGAATGAGTTGGGTAGAGTACCTTCTGTTTCTATTTTGTGGAATAGTTTGTGAAGAACTGGGATTAGATCTTCTTTGAAGGTCTGATAGAACTCTGCACTAAACCCATCTGGTCCTGGGCTTTTTTTGGTTGGGAGACTATTAATGACTGCTTCTATTTCTTTGGGGGATATAGGGCTGTTTAGATCATTAACCTGATCTTGGTTCATCTTTGGTACCTGGTATCTGTCTAGAAACTTGTCCATTTCATCCAGGTTCTCCAGTTTTGTTGAGTATAGCCTTTGGTAGAAGGATCTGATGGTGTTTTGGATGTCTTCAGGATCTGTTGTTATGTCTCCTTTTTCATTTCTGATTTTGTTAATTAGAATGCTTTCCCTGTGCCCTCTAGTGAGTCTGGCTAAGGGTTTATCTATCTTGTTGATTTTCTCAAAGAACCAGCTCCTTGATTGGTTGATTCTTTGAATAGTTCTTTTTGTTTCCACTTGATTGATTTCGCCCCTGAGTTTGATTATTTCCTGCCATCTACTCCTCTTGGGTGAATTTGCTTCCTTTTGTTCTAGTGCTTTTAGGTGTGTTGTCAAGCTGCTAATGTGTGCTCTTTCTAGTTTCTTTTTGGAGGCACTCAGAGATATGAGTTTTCCTCTTAGAAATGCTTTCATTGCGTCCCATAAGTTTGGGTATGTTGTGGCTTCATTTTCATTGAACTCTAAAAAGTCCTTGATTTCTTTCTTTATTTCTTCCTTGACCAAGGTATCATTTAGAAGAGTGTTGTTCAGTTTCCACGTGAATGTTGGCTTTCTATTATTTATTTTGTTATTGAAGATCAGCCTTAGTCCATGGTGATCTGATAGGATGCATGGGACAATTTCAATATTTTTGTATCTGTTGAGTCCTGTTTTGTGCCCAATTACATGGTCAATTTTGGAGAAGGTACCATGAGGTGCTGAGAAGAAGGTGTATCCTTTTGTTTTAGGGTAAAATGTTCTGTAGATATCTGCCAGATCCAATTGATCCATAACTTCTGTTAGTTTCACTGTGTCCCTGTTTAGTTTCTGTTTCCATGATCTGTCCATTGGTGACAGTGGTGTGTTGAAGTCTCCCACTATTATTGTATGAGGTGCAATGTGTGCTTTGAGATTTACTAAAGTTTCTTTAATGAATGTGGCTGCCTTTGTATTTGGAGCATAGATATTCAAGATTGATAGTTCCTCTTGGAGGATTTTACCTTTGATGAGTATGAAGTGTCCCTCCCTGTCTTTTTTAATGACTTTGGGTTGGAAGTCAATCTTATCAGATATTAGAATGGCTACTCCAGCTTGTTTCTTCATACCATTTGCTTGGAAAATGGTTTTCCAGCCTTTCATTCTGAGGTAGTGTCTATCTTTTTCTCTGAGATGAGTTTCCTGTAAGCAGCAAAATGTTGGGTCTTGTTTGTGTAGCCAGTTTGTTAGTCTATGTCTTTTTATCAGGGAGTTGAGTCCATTGATATTAAGAGATATTAAGGAAAAGTAATTGTTGTTTCCTGTTATTTTTGTTGTTAAAGTTGGCATTCTGTTCTTGTGGCTGTCTTCTTTTAGGTTTGTTGAGGGATTACCTTCTCGTTGTTTCTAGGGCGTGGTTCCCGTCCTTGTATTGTTTTTTTTCTGTTATTATTCTTTGAAGGGCTGGATTCGTGGAGAGATAATGTGTGAATTTGGTTTTGTCGTGGAATACTTTGGTTTCTCCATCTATGTTAATTGAGAGTTTGGCTGGGTATAGTAGCCTGGGCTGGAATTTGTGTTCTTTTAGTGTCTGTATAACATCTGTCCAGGATCTTCTGGCTTTCATAGTCTCTGGTGAAAAATCTGGTGTAATTCTGATAGGCTTGCCTTTATATGTTACTTGGCCTTTTTCTCTTACTGCTTTTAGTATTCTATCTTTATTTAGTGCATTTGTTGTTCTGATTATTATGTGTCGGGAGGTATTTCTTTTCTGGTCCAGCCTATTTGGAGTTCTGTAGGCTTCTTGTATGTTCATGGGCATCTCTTTCTTTAGATTTGGGAAGTTTTCTTCTATAATTTTGTTGAAGATGTTTGCTGGTCCTTTGAGTTGAAAATCTTCATTCTCATCCACTCCTATTATCCGTAGGTTTGGTCTTCTTATTGTGTCCTGTATTTCCTGGATGTTTTGAGTTAGGATCTTTTTGCATTTTCCATTTTCCTTGATTGTTGTGCCGATGTTCTCTATGGAATCTTCTGCACCTAAGATTCTCTCTTCCATCTCTTGTATTAAGTTGCTGATGCTTGCATCTATGGTTCCAGATTTCTTTCCTAGGGTTTCTATCTCCAGTGTTGCCTCATTTTGGGTTTTCTTTATTGTGTCTACTTCCCTTTTTAGGTCTAGTATGGTTTTGTTCATTTCCATCATCTGATTGGATGTGTTTTCCTGCTTCTCTTTAAGGACTTCTACCAGTTTGGTTGTGTTTTCCTGTTTTTCTTTAAGGACTTGTAACTCTTTAGCCATGTTCTCCTGTAGTTCTTTAAAGTCCTTCTTGATGTCGTCTACCATCATCATGAGATATGCTTTTAAATCCAGGTCTAGCTTTTCAGGTGTGTTGGGGTGCCCTGGACTGGGGGAAGTGGGAGTGCTGGGTCCTGATGATGGTGAGTGGTCTTGGTTTCTGTTAGTAGGATTCTTACGTTTACCTCTCGCCATCTGGTAATCTCTGGAGTTGTTATAGTTGTCTCTGTTCAGAGGTTGTTCTTCTGGTGATTCTGAGTATCGTCTGTCAGCAGACCTGGGAGACAGGCTCTCTCCTCTGAGTTTCAGTGGTTAGAGCACTCCCTGCTGACAAGCTTTCCTCTTAAAGGGAATGTGTACAGATATCTGGCGTTTGGACATCCTCCTGGCCGAAGAAGAAGGCGGAAAACAGGACCTTTCCCAGATGCTGTGTTGCTTTGGCAGGTCACAGAAGCTGTAGGCTTCTGTGGTGCACTCTCTCAGCTGTGCAGACTAACTTCCTAAGTTCAGTGGAGTCCTGGATCCAAGATGTGCTCCCTGCTCCTGAGGCAGAGGGCTCCTGTGCAGGGCAGACCACTGTCTTCCAGCTGAGAGGGTGCCGGATGTCTGCGGCCCCAAAAGGGTGCTGCCTCAGCGGCTCTGTGGCTCCCGCCTGTCCCAGAAGCTGTCTGCCTCTGTGGTCCTCACTCTAACCTGTACAGACTAAGTTCGGCGGAGTCCCGGAGCCAAGATGGAGCTCCCTGCAGGGCAGATCACTGTCCTCCGGCTCGACATATACTTTTTTAAGGACATGGATTTTTTTCTCCATCTTCATAGATCTAACAGTGTCCACAGAGAAGAGCACTCAACACAAGAAAAGAATTTAGTAATTCTTTCTCTACATCCTCTCCAACATGTGTTGTTACCTGAGGCTTTGACCTTAGCCATGTGATTGGTATAAGGTATAATCTCAGGGTCATTTTGGTTTGCATTTCTCTGATCACTAAGGACTTTGAACATTTCTTTAGGGCCTTCTCACCCATTTGAGATTCTTCAGTTATGAATTCTCAGTTTAGTTCTATTCCCTATTTTTGATTGAGTTGTTTGGTGGTTTTTGGTTGTTTTTGGTTTTTTGGTTTTGTGTGTGTGTGTGTGTGATTAACTTCTTGGGTTCTTTATATATTTAGATATTAGCCCTCTATTGGATGTAGGGTTAGTGAAGATTTTTTTCCCAATCTGTAAATTGCTGATTTGTCTTACTATGTCCTTTGCTTTCCAGTTTCATGAGGTCCCATTTAGAGCATGAGCCATGGGAATTCTGTTTAGGAAATTTTCCCCTGTGCCAATGAGTTCAAGGCTCTTTCCCACTTTCTCTTCTGTTAAATTCAGTGTATCTGGTTTTATGTTGAGGCCCTTGATCCTCGTGGACTTGAGCTTTGTAGAAGGTGACGAATGTGGGTCTATTTTCATTCTTCTACATACAGGCAGCCAGTTAGACCAGCACCATTTATTGAAGATGCTTTCTTTTTTTCCACTGTATATTTTTGGCATCTTTGTCAAAGATCAAGTGACTGAAAGTGTGTGGTTTTATTCCATTGCTGGTGGGATTGCAAACTGGTAAAACCACTCTGGAAATCAATCTGGAGATTTCTCAGAAAATTGAAAATAGATCTACCTGAAGATCCAACTATACCATCCTTGGGAAGTATGTACTCAAAAGATGCCCCACAATGCCACAAGGGTACATGATCCACTATGCTCATAGTAGCTTTATTTCTGATAACCAGAAGATGAAAACAACCTAGATAGATGTCTCATGACAGATGAATGGATACAGAAAATGTGGTTCATTTACACAATGGAATACTACTCAGCTATTAAGAAAGAGGACATCCTGAATTTTGTAAGCAAATGGATAGAGCTAGAAAATATCATCCTGAGTGAGGTAACTCAGACCCAAAAGGATGTGCATGGTATGTATTCACTAATAAGTGGATATTAGCCAAAAATAAAAAAGTACAGAATACCCAAGATACAGTCCACAGAACTCAAAAAGGTCAACAAGCTGAAGTTCCCAACTGAGGACACCTCAGTACTACTTAGGAGAGAGAAGAAAGCAATCACAAGTGGGGAGGAAGGGAGGGACTTGGGAGCGAAAGTGTGTACTCAGGGTGCAGGGTGAGTTGAGGAGACAGGGGGACCTGATCTGGTATTGAGTAAGAGAAAAGGACTGAAGCACTGAAGACCAGCAGAAAAAACAGAAACAGGCAACCTCGCAAAATAGGAAGTTGAGGGAACCCTCCAGAATGCACCAGACATCTGGGAGGTGAGAGACTCTCAGGACCCAAAGAGAGGGATCTTAGATGGCATGCTCAACAGTAGGAAGAGGGAACTTATAGAGCCCACCTCCAGCACAAAGATAGGACATCAAGGGAGGGATGGGGTTACCATCTGACTGTTACATATCTGACCCATAATTGTTCCTGTCTGAAAGAGTTACAGAGATGGAAATGGAGAGGAGCCTGAGAAAAAGAAGGTCCAACAACAGGCCCAAAGTGGGATCCAGCTCAAGGGAGGACCCAAGTCCTGACACTGAGGCTATGGAATGCTCACAAAAAGGGACCTAGCATGACTGCCCCCTGAGAGACCCAACAAACAGCTAAAAAGTCAGATGCAGATATTTGCACCCAACCAATTGACAGAAGCAGCTGAGCCCTCTTGTTGAATTAGGGAAGGCTGAAAGAAGCTGAGGGGAAGGGCAATCCTGTAGGAAGACAAGCAGTGTCAAATAATTTGGACCCCCAAGATCTCTCAAAAAATGGACCACCAAACAGACAGCATACACCAGCTGATATGAGACCCCCAACAAACATAGAGTAAAGAACTTCTGGGTCTGTGTTCATTCAAAGATGATGCACCTAACCCTCAAGAGACTGGAGGCCCCAGGGAGTTTAGAGGTCATGTAGGGTCGGAGCTGGGGTCATCCAAGTGGAGACAGATGGGGTGGGGACAAGGTATGGGATGTGGAGCCGTTGGAGGATGAATGGGGGTGGGGAATTAAATATGGAGAATAAAAAGTAAATCAATTTTAAAAAAAGAATTTTATAAATCTATCTGGTGACTTATACTGTATTTTTAATAAAGTCACATTCTAGGGATCAGTACTTCAGTCAACATCATTTGCAATTAGTCAACCAACTAATTAAACTTAAATATTGTGAATAATAGAGACAATATCAACACTAGCTATCTGAAAAAGTTTCAACTTTTGAAGTATAAAGACTTCTGTTAGTCAATGGATGAGGCATTTGAAAGCATATGGCTACTCTATAATGATATCATTTATAATATTTACATTGCAGGCAGACCCTGAACTATATATTCCCAAGAAAGCCATTTAACAGTGTCATTATGCTAGGATAGAATTTATAGCATTTTTACATGTTAAAAATGCATTTTAATTATCTTTTAGACTCACTGAGTAGAATAAGCATTGTGATAATTATTAAGAAAATGAAATATGAATTACCAGGATGAGAGAGAGAGAGAGAGAGAATATGATACATTAAAAAGTAGATTTCTTAAGTCACAGACCATAGCATTTTCAGAGAATCTACTTGCTTCATAAGTCATGGAAGACAAAAGAAATCCTCCAAAAACCTTAGTTCAGAAATAAAGGAAGGATACAACCTAGGCTTGAAATAGAAAAGCCCCAGGCTCCTCAGCTAGGAAAAAGAAAGTCTCAGGAGTCTGGCAGTGCTATTTTCATGCTCATTTCTGCAGTTTAGTTTAGTTTGGAATTCCATGATGTAAAGCTAAAAAGGAAAATGTGTTTCACTGTACACCTGTCTCTAAGGAGGACTCTCATCAAGAGAAGATGGCTTAAATAGAGCAATTTATCTCATTTGGAGGTTTCTACCACCAAAGTGCCTTTATCATTTTATATAGGATGCTTAAAATCAAAATGGCTGGTTCATCAAAAGCTAAAAGGTACTAGAAAAAAAAAATGCAACAGGAGCCATTTCCACAGCTGATGCTTATCTCAAGAGACCAAACAGTAAGTTTCAGTGGAATGAATCCTCTCATTTTTTAAAATGTGCTTATTTTGTATGTAATTACAATTTACAGAGAATTGTGCACCATGGACCAGATTCTCATAGTCTATGATAAACAACTGAGATTACAAATACAGATTGTTCATCCTAGGATGTACGAGATAATTGAAGTAAAAAACACATTGAAGGAATATTTGGTTTGGGTATGAAACAGCATGTAGCTCTGAGACCATTTGTTGTAAAGGAGGTGTTTTTACAAACCAAGGATTTTTAAAACCAACTGGAATATATTTATTTTTCAGTTCTCTCCTCTGACTGTTCTCTAGACCTTCGCTAGATCATTACATGATGCCCAAAATATTGATTTCATACATCTAATTCTGTGACCTTATCATCCAATTTTTTGATGCTTTTCCCCGGAAGCACAACTAAAGAAATCAAGTTAAAACTTTGCAGGTCAGTGGAAAGCTTCGTCCACATTCTCTCCATTCACCAACTCACGCTGTCATTCATTGCTCTAATTAATTTATATCCCATCATCCACTGTTATAAGCACAGCTCTTTTGTACCCTTTTCTCTAGTTTTCATTTAGTTAGCCAAAGCTCCAGCTAGGGTGAATCAACAGTCCACATTTTTATGACGGACTGTTCTTAGCATATTTAAAAACAACTGCTTACTTGTTCACTAGATCCTGTCATCAATCAGCCACCTGTACCCAAATATGGAGTTATATTCTTAAACTACTCACTTGATCCTTATTTCATTTGAGAAATTCTATAACTATGTTGATGTACTTTAAGTACTTTTTAATTGTCATTTACATGAATGTGGGTGTTTTGTGTTTTGTCAGCTTTTGTATGTCTGTGTAGCATATGTATGCAGGCCCTTCAGTTGGTAGCATCCCCCATTGTAAACATCTATGTCAGTTCGGGAAATCAAACGCATATTCCTTTGAAGAACATCAAATGCTCTTATCTATTGAGCCATCTCTCCAGCCCCTAAGACAACCATTAAATTAAGTTGTAGGAAGCAAAAAACAGTGAAAGAGGGAAATGGTACAACTGTGTGAAGGTGGTACTTTGGTAACATATTCCAGATTGCTTTCTGGGTTATATGGTAGAAAGCCCATGAATTCTCCATTCCAGATGGAGGATACAGAGTTGATGAGTGTTGTGAAAGTGTAAGTAGGATAGAAGTAAAAGTTCAGAGTACAGTGGCTAAAACTAAGCTGTATGGTGAGATATCAAGAGCGTCAAAGAAAAAAATCTCAAATGTGTCTGTGACATATATAAAACGTAGACTGGATGAAGAAAAGGGCACTGGGCTCTAACAGTATGTTGTTACAAAAGACATTAAAACCCAGACAAAGAATAGTACTACAGAGGTAGATATTCATGCTGATATAAAAGCCTTACATGAATGAGATCTGGATATGGAAAGTGACTGGGAGATGAGGACATGGCTTCAACCAAAGGATTTTGTCTGGACCTTAATAGCATATACACTACAGATACTGTCCTTCTAAAGGAGAGGAGGTATTTTTAAAAATAGCAGGTGCCAGAAAAAAAAGGACCCCTTCTATCCTCAGGACTTGGAATCATCTGGAGGCTATGAAAAAAAACAAACAACAAACTACTCTCACCTGGCAGAGTTTGAGGGCATTGTGTTCAGTAAAGAAATACACTTCTATGATGAGTGAGAAAGGATACTCAGGTAGGTTGACAGACGCAAAGATACTGTTTCCACAGATTTCAAGATGCTAAGTTCAGGAAGAACAATGATATCCTTGGGACATCTGTTTTAATTGGCTATTCTAGTGGGATATTAAAATTGTCCTGATTTATATTCAATAGACCCAGGAGTACTCTCTAGCCAATTTTTTGCATTCATAAACCATTTGATGATATTACCTAATTAAATATATTTATTCTTGATTCCATGCCAAGATAGTGAGTCAGAACATATTCATTTGAGTAATAACACATTTAGACAGAAAGATACAGTTATTCAATTGAGTTGAAACTAAGTAGGCTCAACCTATGGCAATCAATATTCTGGTCAGATATTAATAGCATACTCTCAATTAAATAACACAAATTTAAATAGTCAAAATATATTGAACTTTTCAAATGGTGTCCTTATCTTTCAAATGGTGTTCTTATCTTTCAAATGGTGTTCTTATATTTCTAGCCACCTCACTATAAAATTGAATCAAAATCAAACTTTTCTTCATCTAGTATAAAAATTACACATGCGTTACATACTGCTTTTGAGCAAGGAAAAGTATATAATTGCTAGTTAGTGTTCTGTGAAATCATTTAACATCAGAAAGTTCATGATTCATTAAGGATTAGATTCTCCTTCAAAGCTGTGTCATTTTTAAAGAAAAAATGCTCATTTCCCCACAATGGAATGTAACTACATTCTGATTTTAAATATAAATATTCTCTAATTAAGGTGCCTCTGGTAATTTAAGATTCAATGAAAGCCATACAATATATTTATAGGTATAAAATATTCTTAACTTACTTTGTGGAAAACAAAAGAAAGCAAAATCTATTATTGTAGAATTTTTAAGTTACAGAATATTGGATATAGTAAGAGCTAATGTGAATGGCTGGATTAGAGACTGAGCACACAGAAACAGTAACAGTAAGAAGCCATAATAATAGGTGAAAGTATTTGTAAGAGAGGTATTATTATCACCTCTACATTATATGTAATAATAAAGAAGGGGAGAAAGTTAGTTGCCTAAAACCTCAGTGGTCATTAAAAAACAGCTTTCCTATCACAAAAGCAGAATTTTTGTATATTAAGAATGACAACTCCAATACAACCAAACAGAAACCAAAAAGACAACAAAAAATTCCAAACCATAACAACAACAACAACAAAAACCCACAAAAAGTGTAAGAGAGAAAACAAATGAATTTAGGTGGTTAAGGGCTTTGGAGGACCTGAGAGGACTTGAATTAGGAAAACTACCTGGTCAGAATACATATGTCTGCCTGCACACTTCCATTCTTCTAGCCGTGATAATAATGAACTAAACCTTAGAAAGTGTAAGCCCAGCCCCAATTAAATCTCCTTAGCCCCCTCCTCTTTACCTCTATGAGGGTGTTCCTCCATCCACTTACCCCTCCCTCCTCACTGCTCTAGCATCCCCCTAGCCTGAGACATCAATCCTCCACAGGACCAAGGGCCTCCCCTCCCATTGATGCCAGATAAGGGTTTCCTCTGCTATATGTATTCCTGTAGCCATAGATCCCTCCATGTGTACTCTTTGATTAGTGGTTTAGTTCCTGGGAGCTCTGGGTGGTTCAGTTAGTTGATATTGTAAGGTCAAAAACACAGTTGACAGCACATGCTATGGAGGATGTGGAAAAAAGGGAACACTCCACCATTGCTGGTGGGATCTAAAGCCAGTAAAACCACTTTAGAACTTAATCTGGTGGTTCCTAGAAAATTGGAAATAGTTCTACCTGAAGACCCAGCTATACCACTATTGGACATCTACCAAAAGATGCTTCAACATGTAACAAGGACATATGATCCACTATGTTCATAGCAGCCTTATTTATAATAGCCAGAAGCTGGATACAACTCAGATGTCCCTCAACAGAAGAATGAATACAGAACATATGGTACATTTACACAATGGAATACTATTCAGCTATTAAAAACAATGACTCCATGAAATTTTTAGGCAAATGGATGGAATTAGAAAATATTATCATGAATGAGGTAACCCAGACACAAAAGAACTCACATGGTATGTACTCACTGATAAGTGGATCTCACTGATAAGTGGATATTAGTCCAGAAGCTCAGAATACCCACAATACAACTCACAACCCATATGGAACTTAAGAATAAGGAAGACCAAAGTGTAGATGCTTCAGTCCTACATAGAAGGGGGAACAAAATAATCAGAGGAGGAAGCAGGAGAGAGGGACCTGGGAGGGAGAGAGAAGGGGGAGGGGGAAAGGAGGAGAAGGACCAGGTATTTGAAGAGACAGGAAAGAAGTACAGAGGGTCAGGAAATTGAACAGAAATGTGTTACAGCAGGAGATGGGGAACTGGGGGTAGCCACTAGAAAGTTTCAGATGCCAGGGAAGAAAGAGGCTCACAGGATCCATTGCGGATGACTTTAGCCGAAATACCCAACAAAGAGGAGCTAGAACCTGTAGAGACCACCTCCACTAGATAGGCAAGCTCCCCAATTGAGGGATGGACCCACCCTCCCATCTCAAAATTTTTAACTCAGAATTGTTCCTGTACAAAGTAAAGACAGGGACAAAAAATGGAACTGAGACTGAAGGAAAGTCCATCCAGAAACCACCCTAGAGATCCATCTCATTTGCAGACACCAAATGGAGACACTATTGCTGATGCCAAGAAGTTCTTGCTGACAAGAGCCTGGTATGACTGTTCCCTGAGAAGGTCTGCCAGCACCTGACTAATACAAATGCAGATACTCAGAGCCAGCCATCTGACTAAGCCAGGGACCCCAATGGAAGAGCTAGGGGAAGGACTGAAGAGTGTGTATTCTTTAATGGTATGACTCCTGGTGTATTAACTACACTTCAGGGCAGGCTTTATATCATAGAGAGTTTAGCTAACAAAACCTAAAGTGGCTGGGTCTAAGAGAGAGAGAGAGTAGTGGAGAGAACATGATGCTATGTGAATTGAGAGATGAAGTAGATCAGGAAGGAATTTGAGTAGAGGAGTGAATATGTTCAAAATGATTATGTGACATTCTCAAATAAAAGTGTTGCTTACAAGAAAGAGAATCATAAAGGTAGACTGATCATCTCTCTGGTAGATGCTAACCAGAAAAAAAAGGGGGTAGTGTTCTAAGCCTTATGCAGGATGATTAAGACAACCCTTCCCTAAATAGGGATCGTTTTTTTAAAGTTTGCACTCATTATCACAAGTACAGTGTTAAAGACGCCCAGGTCAGGAATGTAACTCTAAGGTAATTATTAGCAGGAAGTCACATCAACTATTTGAGAGATTAAAATACAAGTTTTTTTTTTTTCAGAAAGAATCTCTTTTGTCAAAAGACCTTAAAGATTTTTTTAAATTTTTCTTTCATATAATATATCCTGACCACAGAATCCCCTGTCTCCACTCCTCCCATCCTTCCTTCAAACCCCCTCTACCCAAGATTCACTGCTTCTCAGTTTCACTTCAGGCATCCCAGGGGTATCAGTCAAAGACTTTACAGGGAGCTCTGGGTGTAGCTCAGTGAGTAGGGAGTTTACTTTGCATGCATGAAGCCCTGGGTCAATCCCTAGTACCATATAAACTGGTAGTGCATGCCTGTAATTTCAGCACCTGACAGATGGTAACAGAAGGCTCAGAAGTTTAAAATCATCCTTTGTACATGTGAGGCTAGGCTCCAAATCTATGGCATTCCTATAGGGATTATATTAATTTTATTAAATTGAAATGAGAGGATTCATTGACTGTGACAACCCTATTCTCTCAGGGAATCCCTGACCTAATGTCAAGCAGTAATAATCTTCCATCCTTCTCTCTTGATTATGGATGTAATGATATGAGGTGTTTCCGGTTCCTGCTGCCTTAACTTCTCTACTATGGTTGATTTTGTCTTGAGATGTGAGGTTAAAATGATTTTTTTTTCTTTAAAAAGAGTAGAAAGTAAAATTTTAGAACAGCAGAAGTTTATCTCCCAAATATAAATGTTTAATGGTTTATTCAGGTACAGCAGACACCAAATTTCTCAATCTGGAACAGGAAGGCATAAACCATCTTTTAGTGGAGGAAAGGACTTTACCAGTTACTTAAAAGTTGATCTTGCGAAGACCATCTGCCCAGTACAGGGGAATGCCAGGTCCAAGAAGCGGGAGTGGGTGGGTTGGGGAGCAGGTGGGGGGAGGGGATAGAGAGCTTTGGGGATAGCATTTGAAATGTTGGTTTAAGGGGGATGGATTAGAGATTGGTGAAAGAGGAGATAGAAGGGGAGGATCATTCAAAAAATGTTTTACTAAGTGCATATGAAAAACCTATCTAGCAACCAAGAAAAAGAGGAGGAGACTGAAAGAGCAGCAGGAGCATCCTGAATAGACCTGCTGTACAGGGGTGGCTAAGGCAGCTTCCAGAAATTATAGACATCAAAATCAAAATCTCAGTGGCAGGTATAAAATAGATCCCTATATGAAGCAGAGACATCAACAATTTTTCCCATCTGTAAACATCATGAACTGTAATAGTAATTTCAGTGATGGAAAGACTAATGGCACGGAAACAATAATGGCATGAATGTTATGGGAATAACCAACCACTTTCTGGTAGGATTTAAGGCCAGCTCCGCAGAGGAAGCCTGTGCTTGTTATTTAACAATGTGGATAAGAACCCATGGTCATAGTGCTCACAGACTCTAGGAGTGAAACTACTACCATTTTGCTAATGAGACAGATTGTCAAACTGTGTTCTAACTTTGGAGCTCAGTGTAGCTCTCAGACCTGAACAGAGATTTTTTTTTGTTGTTGTTTAGTAAATGGTAGCTAAGGCAGACATGCACAACTGGTCAAAGCACGCAGTGAAGAAATATTTATGAACAGCCTCAAATAAGATGACTATATCACATGCCTTCTCCCAAGGCTCAGAGACCATTACAGAAAAGATTGTAAGAGTCAGAGGTCTTGAAGGACTGGAACAAAACAGTGTCTTCTTGACATAATAGGACCACTACAGTCATGAACTCACAACAGGTGTATAAGATCTGCACAAAATCAAATCATTGGACATTCTAGTGTGGAGTGAAAACAGATCAGTGAACAACCCCCTCACTAATGGGGTATAGAAGTTAATGGACTCTGAGAGAAGCCAGTATTCTTTAAAGATGTGGCTCCTCATAGTTGAACATGCTCCATTGGGTGCTACCACACCCAGAAATACATGGACCCCATAAATGCAAGTCAGTGGAAAATATTGCACTTTTTTTAAAGAAGAAAGGAACTGAGGCAGGAAGAAGATAGGCTAAGGTGTGGGCTTGGATCTGGGTGGAGGTAAGGTTAAATTTGACCAAAAATATGTTGCATGAGCTTTTCAAAGAATTAAAAAAATATCTATTAATAAGGAATGCTAGACAAGGAAGCAAAATATTTTTTCTGACAATAAGAGCATAATCATCTATTCTCATCTAGTTCAGTTTAAGTTAAAAAAAAAAGTAAAGCATCCATAAATAACTTAATTATGTTAGGAGGATTTTTGTGCCCATTTTGATTTCAGATAAAATTTGCATTTTAAAAAACCTTTACATCAAAAACATGTCAGATTTCAGATGATATCATTGGGAATAAACTTTTTAGCTCTCATGGATTTTGCAAAACATCCAAGGAGGACAGGCAAATTACCAGTGTGTTGTTAATGAAGCTAAAAATGGAGAAAGTCTGTGTGAAATACAAAGTATTACTATTCAGGTAAATGTCATAGGTGCAGTCCTTTTGATTCAAGAAGACATAGAAAGTTCACAGTTGCATCATACTATTTTTTTCTGGCTTCTTTTCTTGAAAAGGAAAAGACTGCTCAGAAGTATTTGATATAACAGTGTGTTCACAGCTTAAGATTGATAATAGAAAAAGCTCTTTCATGCCACTTAATGCAGATTTCCCCAGTTAGCCCTTTAGGAATTGCTCCAATCCTCTGCACAAACTTAGTAAAGCATGCTATTCTGTATTGAGAAGATATGAGGAACTCAAAATAAGTAGTTCACTTGACCTTTTAAATGAAGGAGTTCCTAAGGATTTAGTCAAATGCACAAATGTATCAAAATGCTTTTCTTGAGTGCTTAAGAAAGAGGCAGAAAACAGGAAAACATAACGTTATGATCTAGTGCTTTCATATGTGATATTTCCATTATACAAGTTCGAAAACACAATGCATTTGCATGGAGAAGCATTTAGTGAATGGCCTTTGTGTCTGCAAGCCCATCTCTCTATTCTCCATAAAAGCAGATCCTGCAAAATGACAAAACCACAAATCTACAAAAGAAAAAAAAAAGTTCTTTGACACAGTCACAGATCTGGGTTGATGTAAATTCTCCTAGGAAAATCTAGAAGCTCCAAGATGTTTCTATATTTGCCTTGTTTGACTGTGTGACCAGGATTACTGATACTGTTAAACTTCTAATGAAATGTCAACTTAGAGATAAATTTGAAAAATCTATTAAGTTATATTTATAAAATCTACTCAAATGAGGTGCTCATTAAAATAGGTATGGAGCTCAAACTTTAATAATATCAATTCAATAATTCCATAAAATATCGTTGTTTTGTTATTTGCACAATAAACAGCAAGCAGTCTAAAATAATCTTTGATATAGTGTCAGCTATCACATGTTCTTTTAAAATATCCTTTTAGGTGGGGATGCTCCAAGAGAAATGGCACTTAACACTTGGTAGAGTGAAAATGAGTCTTTTTCCTTTGTTGTGTACACAAAGAGCCATTCATTCACACTATATTTTTGAAGAATCATATTGCTGATAACGTGTGTATTCTCTTTTACATTTCAACTCGTGAATCTTAAAACTTACTCTCTTAATTGCCCGTTAAAACAAAGTACTAATTGGCTTCTCTCTATTTCACAATGTCTTTTTGTTGCTATGATCCAAGGTTAATAAGTACAAGAAACAATCAAAATGGAAAGATTAATTTAATTTTAATTTCTTCTAGGTATTAGATCTTTCTGCTCTGCTGGGTATAAATGAAACATTAAAGAAAATGAACACTGAAAAATAATGTTTCATCATTCTGTTTGAACCCTCAAGGCACTCAAGGTAATAAACAAAAGAGAAAAGAAATGGAATAAAACGTTTCTGAGTGATGTACCATATTTGATCTCGCCCCTTTGTTCTTTGGATGTTCTGTCTATTTTCACAGAGATTCTTTTATGTATGAAAATAAGTCTGTATATTTTGTAAATATTATTATAATGGGGCTTCTTTGGATAGAATGTTCAAGTATTTCAGACTATCAAAGTAGCCTTTAGAAGCAGTGGAGTTTATCCTGAGGCCAACAGGTAGAAATCTATAAGGACAGTCTGAAAAAGATTAAGTGTTCTCTGGGGAAGAAAATAATTAAGAAAGATTTCATTGAAAAATACAGAACTGAACATGATAGAAATAATGTCAAGCAGACAATTTTCCACTTAGAAAAAGATAGCAAGATGAGAGTTCAGGCATGGGGAAGGGGGGAAATTCAAGGCAGATGTCAGGAAGTGCTCTTTCATAGAAAAGGATAAAATGCTTGGGAAAGAAGCCTAGGTGGAGCAGCCAAAGGTGATGTGAACTCCTTGGATACTGGGACAAGAGATTCAAAATACAGTAAAATAAAAAACGCATGCTTAAAATGGGCAGTATGAAATCATGGAAGGTTCATTATTTTTATACTTTCACCTGCCAAATTTTGTTTCAACTCAACATGTTCAAAGTGAACAACTTTTTTTTTCCTTTTTTTTAATGAGATATTTTCTTCATTTACATTTCAAATGCTATCCCCTTTCCTAGTTTCCTCTCCGAAAGTCCCCTATACCCTCCCTCCACCCTGGCCCTGGCATTCCCCTGTACTGGGGCATATAATCTTCACAAGACAAGGGCCTCTCCTCCCATTGATGGCCAAGTAGGCCATCCTCTGCTACATATGCAACTAGAGACACGAGCTCTGGGAGTACTGGTTAGTTCATATTGTTGTTCCCCCTATAGCATTGCAGAACCCTTCAGCTCCTTGGGTACTTTCTCTAGCTCCTTCATTGGGGGCCCTGTGTTCCATCCAATAGATGACTGTGAGCATCCACTTCTGTATTTGCCAGTTACTGGCATAGCCTCACAAGAGATAGCTTTTTTTTTTTGAGATAGCTATTTTTAACAAGAGAACACTTATTATAATTTGCTTTCAATTAATTTTTAACATTCATATGGAATCCCCTGGCACATCCTAATATTCTCATGTTCTTGAAGAATTCAGAACTCTTAGTCTACAATGTCTTCTTTCCGCAACTCCGCAACAACATGGACCTTTTTACTTGCACATGTTGGAACCTAAAATTTGTTATTTCTCAGGAGTTCTCATTTTATATTCTACTTTATTATTATCTTTTCCCATGCATTACACCAACTTCAAAACAGATACTTTGCTCAGCTGGTGTATGACTTTTGCTCTTCTTGGAAAGGTATGCACAAAAACACTGCCAACAAGGAACTAATCCACGCAAGTCCAGTATAATGTACCAGTATATTTACTAAGGCTACCTATATGGTCATGAATGAATCAAAGACTGCTACATCACCAAGACTTACCATAAAGTGAGTGAGGACTCTTGAAATTGAAATCCAGGAGCCAACTTCCAGGCAGCACTGATAGTCAGAGAGTCTCTTCTTAGAAGCAGTTACTTCTGCCTGCACAAGCTCTCAAAATGGCCTTGTGAATTTTACACCAGGCACTTACTAGACCTAGTGGGTTTCATTTACTTCCTTTGTCTTGAAGAGCCTCCCAAGGAAGGGTATATCTCAACACTAAAGAAATATCTCTATAACAGGGCTTTCTACTTTTACAAATATTTTTCTAATAGATTTTCTACCTAATATCATTCATTTTAATATAGAAAATGCTTTATTATTAAGTCAATATTTAAGAGAAAATTTCAGAAAGATTTAATTCCACTCATCAATGTATTTCTTTTTTCAGCATAAAATACTTATTAATGTGTTTCTTGGTACTTATATGCTTATATTTTCAAAGTTTCGAAAAATATTTGGAGAGCATTGCATTACCCCTTCTGTTTGTCAAAACCCAAAACTGGAGAAGGATTTCTGTTCACAGTATGTTTTGTTCTTTCCGTAAGTATTTTTTTTTTCAAATTCTTGCTGTATTTCAGTGCAATACTTTTGTCCTATTCTCATTTAAGAGTCATAAAACTACTCTTATGCCAACAACTCCTTCTCCCTCTAAAGTAGCATCCACTTATTTACTGAGATGTCTTCTTCATTCTAAATTTTTAAGTCACAAACTATTACATCTTACATTGATCACACATTGTCAGGAGTCAAAATTTAATTTCACATCTTCAAACTCTAACTTCAGTCCCTTTTCTCTTACAAATATTTCCAATCTAAAGATTCTGTTAATATATCATGCACCAAGATTCAGATATATCACACCTGAGCATATACCTAAAAGATGCTATACCATCCCACAAATACATGTGCTCAACATGTGTTCACAGTAGCTGTATTCAAAATAGCCAGAAACTACAAACAACATAGATGTCCCTCATCTGAAGAGTAGATAAGAAAATAGTGGGGTACATCTACACAATAGAATGCTATTCAGCTATTAAAAACAAAGACATCCTGAATTTTGCAGGCAAAAAGGATGGTACTTGAGAATATCATCCTGAAAGTAACCAGGTCTCAAAAGGCTATGCATAGTATGTATGCACTTGTAAGTGGATATTAGCCATAAAATACAGGAAGAATACCCATGCTACACTCTACAGACCCAAAGAAGCTAAACAGGAATGCAGGTATGAGTGAGGATGTTTGCATCTCACTTTGAAGGGATAAAAATAGACACCACACATTTCTGAGTCAGTTTCATTAGCTCACAGTTTACTTATGTTATAAGAAACTGGATCATCCTTTATATTGCATGAGATTTTATAATTATATATGAAGAAGAAATATTTTAATGAAATAATAAAACTGTCTTTCTATGACCTCTAAAATCTATTTATTTTAGTTATATAACGCATAGTTGATGATGTTAGGAAGCATTGCTCTAATGAACATAGCATCATTTTTAAAGCACTAGTTGACATCTATCTTAAATTCATCCACTGAAGAGAGATATTTTTTTCAATTTTTTTATTAGATATTTTCTTCATTTTGTGAGTCCCAGCTCTGAGATTTAGGTAACACACAGAGAAGCTGAGAGCTCACATTTACAAGAAGGGTAGAATAAACAGAAATATCAAATAAAATGCCTAGAAACAAGGGAAACTTTCTTCCTACATACACCATTTATATATTTAATATCTTGTCAGTGAACCTTGACTATGTGGCTCCTACTTAGCAGAACTCTTATTGATTTCACATAACTCTGCTGATGCATGAAAGAAAAATGTTTGTAAGTCTGTCAAAAGGAATTAACCTAGGCCTGTACATTGAATAAAACATAATTTCAGCTGATTAATTGTGAAATGCATGTATTCATTTCACTATTCATGAAACTTTTCAGATCAAGAAACTTAATACAGAGTCCCATCATACCCTTCAATGATTGATTTCAGAATTTCCCAGATACCAAAATATGGTGATGACCAAGTTCCTCACATAAAATGATATTGCATTTGCATATAACCTACATACATCCTCCTGTATATTTTAAAACTTCTCTAAATTACTTGTGGTACAGAGTATATTGTAAATGATATGTAAATAGTTGCTATACCACAATGTTTAGTCAATAATGACAAGAAAAATTGTCTATACACATTTCATACAGATGCAATTGAAAAACATGCATTCCATTGCTGAATGGCTAAATCCACAAATGTTGAACCTATAGACACAAAGAAAAGACTGTATAAATAGTTGGTTTCAAAATTAACCCATTGTTATATATTCTAACTGTTCCAAAACTACATTTTAAAAACTAAGTTATATGTCAATTTTTTCTATGTTTGAAAAATATTTTTGGAGTATATAGGGGCTTATAAAAAGAAATTAAACACCTACATTAAAATCATATTACACATCCAAAAATCACTCATTTACAAAATGTTCTAATCAATAAATTCAAGTCACTATGCCAGCTAGACTATGTGTCATAGTGGTGACCACATGACAGCTTGAAGGGTTTATAGTGCAGGAGAAAACCCAACAGTGACTATTGTGCCAACTACTATTAAGTGCACTGAAGTCTCCACTGGACAAGGACCCAGATATAGCTGTCTCTTGTGAGACTATGCCGGGGGCCTAGCAAACACAGAAGTGGATGCTCATAGTCATCTATTGGATGGATCACAGGGCCCCCAATGGAGGAGCTAGAGAAAGTACCCAAGGAGCAAAGGGATCTGCAACCCTATAGATGGAACAACACATCAGTGGAAAGAGAGGCCCATTGGTTGTGCAAACTTTATCTGCCTTAGTACAGGGGAACGCCAGGGCCAAGAAGTGGGAGTGGGTGGGTGGGAGAGCGGGTGGGGGACTTTTGGGATAGCATTGGAAATGTAAATGAAATAAATACCTAATTAAAAAAAAGATCAGGATAAAATAAGGGGCATTTAGGGACGATTTTCAGATGGGATGTTGGTCATGGAAAAGAAGGATTTAAGAAAAGCCTGCATCCCTGTGTCTAGGGCAGTAGTCAAGGATGGAAGAAGAAGAGATGGCACCAGAGAATAGCATAAAGTAGACAGCAGAGCACTAGGCCATTTCCCGAATTCTGATGGGTCCCACCCTGAGTGCAAGCTAACACAGAATAACAGCACATGCTGCCAGAAGATGCTCAACTGAAATAGCAAGAACGTCAATATTTCCTTAAGTTCATTCCTCAAGCCTCAAACTTTGTAGGAAGACAAAGTTTTTCTTAATTGTTTGAATGTAAGACTATGCTCAGCAGTCAGTATTTTGACAAGAAATCAGATTACGTATATTATCAGAAATATTGAACAGATAACTTTGAGCTGCAGTTTTATCTAATTAAATTACCAGGATTTGCAACCAAAAAAGGAAGTTCCTCAAGCTTAAACAATACTGGAAGTAGAACAATTTTTCATTAAATATCTACTGTAAACTTTCCAGGTATCTGGAATTACACCAAAATTTGAAACAGAAGTGTCTTAGAAGATGTCTACAGAAGTGTCTTAGAAGATGTCTGTATTCGAAGAATTTGCATTTAAGTGAGATATAAACATAATTCAGAAAAAAACTTAAGTGCTTGGAAGAAGGTTAAATGTAATATATATATCTAGATAGATAGATAGATAGATAGATAGATAGATAGATATATCCATAAAAGGAAAATTCACAGCAATTCCTTGAACAATATATCACATTGGAGTTTATTATCTACAAACTAGCCTTTCCTTGCATCATAAAAGTTGTTGGAATATTTTTATACTTTGTTAATTAACACACATGTCTACTCTGCAATATTATGTAGTGGTTAAAAGTGTATACTCTGGAGCTTATCTGCTAAAAATATAAGTACCTGTCTTGGGAATTATTGTTATAATTGCTCTGAAACTATAAATTTCATACTTTAAGTGAGTTTAATATTAACATCTACCTTGTGGGTTGTTATCAAGATTTAAAACTTATCATACATAACCTTTTTAAAAAATTTTTATACTTTTAGTATTCCTAGGCATTTATTTGTAGTGATAGGTTCATGTCCTTATCAAATACACACATACACACACATACAAAAAAAACCACACACACAAACACACATCACAGGCACACAAAGAGATTGATAAAATTACTTATTTGATTTCATTGCTTATTGGAATATACATATCATGAACTTGAATACCATAGTGAATTTATCATATCTGCAGCATCAATGAGATGTCCTCTCTGCTACAGTCCTGCTTTACGTACAGAGGGAACAGTAGGATATCAGCAAGAAATAAATGAAAGTGTCCTCTTGAGAATCACTAGTGGAAACAGACCTGCACTGTGCACACAGCTTAGGAAAGTTGCAACATTTTTGGTGAGAAAAAGTGAGGAAAAGGGATGCTAAGATGAGGAAGGAGACACAATAACCTGTGCAGGTTTGGGGAACTGGAGTGTGAGGCTACTAGAACTAGAGGTAAGAGTGTAACCATGGAGAAGGAGATGTTAAAAGAAAAGGCTCTTTAGGAGGAATGAGTTCACTGTAGATTCAGCATTTCACTCAGGGCAAACATTTAGAAGGATAAGAAGCTATGGTAATAAGTTAGACAGAGACGTGGAAGGACTTGCTGTGCTTTTTACACTACATGAACTGTTCAAGTTTTGAATTTACATTATTTATTAAGTTACTTTATGTTTCCTCTCATTTTAGTTTCCTCTCATTTTCTACTTACTTTTGAAGAAAATCGAAAGATTCCTTTAAATCAGCTTGCTTTTTTGTTAATTTATCTGAAGGATGTATCTGTTGAAAGTAACTATTTGTGACATCTTTTGTCACTCTGCCATTGGAAATTTGAAGCAGTCTGGGGTAGAAGGCCCTCTAAATAATTAAGACATAACTATGGGCTGTAATTCCTTACATCACAATGCTCACCCAAGTACTGGGAAGGGCTTCAGTCTGCCTAACCCCCACCTGCTGCTGAATCCTTTCTACAACATTGCCACCAAGTGGTTGTGGAACCCCAACAGAAAGAGTGGGCCTGGGTTTAAAAAATGATTTATTCTTCAAACTAGACCATACTGAGTTTAACTTCACAGGTAATTGATTAAAAAAAAAAAACAAAAAACAAAATAAGTAGAACATTTAACTAAAACATCTACCAGTTTTTCATAAAGTCACCCAAAGTCTCAAGGAAGATGTTTTTAAAAAGTAAATCTTGAGGATTAGATTTGAAACATGCATTTCCTAACCTTAAAGTATTCATTTATACATATCCCCATGTCCAGTATTTGGGCCTGACATGAAGAAACCAGGGTTTAGTAAATATGAACAGAAATCCTGCAAAAGTAGGAAATGAACAGCTCTCTAAACATGGCATCGTGTCTCCTTCTTGCCTCCACCTCGTATTTTTAGTTTTAGGATGAGCATGGCTTCATTATAAAAGATTTATTAGTATTACAAGTAATGTTAGATCAGTGAGGTTTCATCAACCCATGCAATAAACCCTCGGATGTTTAAAACACTTGGCAAATACCAGCTCCATTTGAAATGAATTGAAAGGGACGATTGTATAGAGTGAGGTACATCCTGCTCATTCCTGAATACATAGCGTTCTGGCTCCTAGTTCCAGTCCAGTGCTCGGGAAGCTAGTCCATTAAGAGGATGCTCCAGGCCCTCACTATTCTCATAAAGCAACTACAGGAACAGAAGGGAAACAAAATAAAATAGCCACCAGTGAACCAAAACATGATTTGTTTCTGAGAGAAAGATAACGTAAGTTATTTACAATGAGAACATCAGGTAACAGGATGCGGCCTTTGTCTCAATAAAAACAGAGTTGTTTGGGGATAAACTGACATATTCCTTCTAGAATCTGGACTTCAGGGGTCTTCTTTTTTTGTGGGACTAGGGATTGAACCCAGTTCCTGTGTGTGACAGTGAGCACTGTATTGCTAAGCTTGTACCTCGGGCATCACTTTCCAAATTAGTCCGGTGTTGTCCATAGAACTGTGGCATAAAATGCAGCCACAGAATATTTCATTAGACAGATTTCACTGACAAAATTCTCCTTTACACACCAAAGATATTTTTAATCATCTATGCATCCTGATGCTGGGTTCTGCTGCAGAAGACACACACTTAAGGATGCCCATGTACATACATACACTGAGGTTCTCTGTGTGGTTGAGTGATTCAGGAAGGAGAGTTGCAAAGTCAGACTCAATAATCTGCAGTCGTTGATGTGGTGAAGCTGCTAGGAGATGACCTTTATAGATAACCCTAAAAATAGAATTTAAAATCTTTCTTCTCAGACCATAACTATTATCATCTCAGAGTTGCTCATTACATTGGCAGAGTCTCCACTCTCAGTGGCTGCCATCCAATGTCATTAGAGTCTTTTACTTCCAGGTGGTTCAGGCACTGGATATTGCTCTTGGGTGTCCCTGCTGATGAGAAATGTCAGGATAGCTTTTAGAGCTCAGTGCATGGGGTTGCTTTGACATGATTGAGGCATTCTTTTTCCTTTAGAACTATGTAAAGAGCATGTCTCCTAACAGGCTTTCTTTCCTCCTACACTCTAGCCCTGATGTGACTATATAGTTATGGCAATGATTGCCTAAGAGCCAGCCCCGCTCCTCCTAGCTTTCACAGTGACCCTGAAAGTGCTTCTTTCTATTTGCTGGAATGGAGTATTTGCTTCCATATCTAAATCAGGCTTTACCGGTTTAATATTTTTAATACAGTAATTGGCAGTTCTTCATTCTTCTATTATCAAGAAATCATAATCACAGGATAAACAGAACATTTATATTTTGAGGAATATATTTTTATTATACAATTCCAACTCATTTGACTAAATGAAAACATATTCTCACTGTACCTTATGATCAAACACGATTTTTTTTTGAAAAAAATATTAACTCAAGTCGTTTTTATAGATTATTTTAATGGGAGTAACAAAACCAATTATAGAGTCTACAAATATCCATTTCTACATGCCAAGTGACAAAGCCAATTACCCATAATTTAAAACTATACAGTGACTGTCATTATACTAACTGCTTTTCTCTAAGAGTTTCCAAAAAAATAATCCATAGAATTTTATAAATCTTAGGAGAGACAAAACATGTACAGGAGCAATTATCACCATGTAAGTAAAGAGAGAGACATCTGGGGAACAAAGTTCTGTGACTCCATAGGGTTGCATGGCTAGTGTATGTCATGGACAGGGTTCAGATTCAAAAACCTATGATCCACGATGGTGGCCTGCCTGCTTCATATGCTGGGAAAATAGTGGCACGAATATTGTGGAAGTCACCAACCATGATCTGATTAGATTTAAATGCCCATGACATGAGACAGTGCATTTGATTGGCACTGACCAGACGGTCAAGAATCTTAGACTAAGACCTAGGGCTAGGGGAAATCCAAATATTAGTTTCCTCAATGAAGACAGAAACACCTAGTGACATTCTGCTATGCCCACAGGTCAGTGTCTGTCTGTGCCATCATCTGAGAAGCTTCTCTTACACTAGATAGGAACTAATACGGAGACCCACCACTGGACAGTGTGCAGAAAGTGAGAGACTTTGAGACACACTGTTCTGAGTAAGATGTCTTCATCAAACCCTTCCCCTCAGGACTCAGAAAGCTCTATGGAAGAGGAGAAAAAAGATTGTAAGAACCAGAGAGGACAAGGACACCATGTCCTTCCTATATGAACTTTCAGAGACTGTGGCACATGCACAAGGCCTAAGCCAGATAAGGTCTCTGTTGAGAGGAGAAACTGGACATGAGCCCCCATCCTTATCCATGAAGCCATCTCCAACTGACATACACTTAAGAAAGAAGAATTGGTTGTCTCCAATGGGCTTTCACTGGGTATGCAAACCACACTGAAGGACAAACACAATGCCGAGCAATAGATGGCCAACACAAAGAAAACTGAAAGGTATTTTTGTAGATACTTTGTTCTATAATGTTTGTTTGGCATTTTTTGTTTTTCTGGATTTTGTTAGTTTTCTTTCTTTCTTTCTTTCTTTCTTTCTTTCTTTCTTTCTTTCTTTCTTTCTTCCTTTTTTGTTCTTTTTCTTCTTCATCTTCTTCTTTTTGCTTATTCATTGTAGTTTCTACTCTTGGATTTTTATAAATTGTGTGTGTGAGTGTTTCTTGGTTTCCTCTTTTAAAAAAAATTTAGTTTGTTTTCTAAAAAAAGACAAGGGGTATTAAGTTGGATGAGTCAGAATGATCTGAGAAGTATTTTAGGAGGAGAAACAGTGATTAAAAGATATTGCATGAATAAAGATTTTAATTAAAATATATGTATTCTTAGAGGTGAGATGTATATCGGACTTGGACTGCTTATATGTCGGCATCAGATTTCCATTGTATTTTAGCATCAGTTTTCGAACCTAGAATTTGGTTGCCAAAAGTTGACTTGGACAGATTTGAAACTTTCAGTTTTACATGTCTAGATGCTTGTAATACTATTGTTCACATTTTATAAATGTCTGTGAAGTGAAGTGATAACAAATAAATAAACAGGATTTAACCTAGGCCTGATATGGCACATCTACAGGGTTAAGGAAGTCATTTCAGCAATCTTTTATTTGGTTTCTTTATCTAAAAAAAAAATGGAATTTTCAAATAAATTTTCCTGTATCACAAAGGAAAATTGCACATGAATGTGATGATGTAAGCCAAGATAAACTTTCTTATGAATCAATCTTATATAAAACAGTGTTTGAATTGGTAGGACTTCTCCCTAAGGATTCTACCTTATTTTTTTCTCAGCTAGTAAAGTACACAGAACATGGGCATATGATCCCCTGGGATGCTCCCCCCAAAAATGCAGTTATGAAACCTGTATTTACAACTACTCCATCAAAGTCTATGGATGGTTGGCACCAGAGAGTGATTTTTATTAAGCTCCTATGTGGTTCTTACGTGCTAGAATGTGGTAGTCATTGCTCTTGAACAGTCCCGGGTTCTCCAACCTGCTGACACATTCAAACCCCCTGGGGGCTTTGAAAAAGTTGAATAGAGTGAACCGGAGTCCTAAGTGGGCACAGAGCCTGAGCATCTGGTACTAGTAACGTACATCAGCTACTTCAGCTCACCTGTGCACATGGCTTTGCACCACTGCTGAGCTACAAGATTCTAGGCAATCAGAGGAAGAAAACTACACATTTTTCTTAATTTCGATAACTGACAAATGACTACTGTGTCATTTAATAGAAGCCTGTTCGTCTTTTCCAGGCTTATTTTCACCATTTCTGAACAAATTAAACATGGAATGTCCATTCTGACTGTATTTGTACAGGGATAACTGCACTGGACACTATCGTGATGATTTCCATTTTGCCATTGAAATAGGAGGAGTATCTGTGGTCTCACAAGAGGCTATAACGGTGGGCTTCATAAAATGGTCTTTGGAGTTGCTTATAATTATGTTTGTAGCATTTCCTGTTCTGACAATATGTGAACATATTCAAAACCAGGATGCTTGTATACACCCCCAATCTCCCAGCCCGAGTTAGGCTCTTGAGATTTTAATACTATTCATGAGTGATGCTATACAGCTCGTTAAACCGCCTCACTCCTTCCATATGGAAATGCTTTGCCTAAAACTGTTCCCTGGGGTGAAAGAAAAAGAAAACACAGAGGAAATTATTTTTAAAATATGTTGGGAGTTTTACAGGGACATGCTATGCACTGTATAGTCAAATGACAGGTCAGAATGGGCTGTGATGACCTAGGACTTTAATTCTGTGATTTGGGCTGATATTAAAATCTTAACTTCTCAGTTCAACATTGTGATAATGTGGGATGCAGCATTTAATGCTGCTCTCGGAATATATTTTAAGAAAATTGATACAGAAATTTTTTTATCCTTGAGAAATGTTTTTATGGTCATGGCTTTGAAAAGTGAAAACATTACATAATAAGATAGGCATAGAAATTTATAACAAAAAATGAGCAGGGTTAAGAGCTAATTAGATACAGAGATATTCCTGAGGCACTCTGATTAGCAAAATGTGTAGATACTTGTAAGGATACAGTGATTAATAGAGGGAAAAATATGGCACTATAAAGAAAATATCACTTCAGGTACTGGTAGCTTGCTGGAAAATACTGAGAAACATATCAGATAACAAAATAATCCAAGGGAAGGGGTCTAGAACGCAACTCAGGACCAATGAAATTTTCTTAGCCAACAGAGATATCCAAGAAGTTGAAAGGGCCAGCAGACTTTGCTCACAAATAGCACCTTGGAGAAAGTGACATCAGGTTTATAGGTGATGTTTTCACACCATGTGTCCTATACAATAACAACGAAAAATAACAGAGTTTTCTATATGGTATTTTCTACTCAGGCAAAAGAATAATGTAAGTTAGAAAACCACAGCAAAGCCAGTGCATGAGAGGTCAGAAAATAGCATGCATGTCACCTTTCCCTCGTTTTGGCTCCATTACACTTCTCTACACTAGAATTAACCTGGCATTTGCTTGTCCTAATAATAAATGACACTCTTCTTATGGCTAAATCTTATTTAATAGCTTTCTTCTCAATAAATGGAATCATTCGAAAGCCACCATACTATCCTTAAAGCCCAGTGGTGATACAAGGTAAACAAGGCAGAGTCAATTTGCCCGGTATTTTAAAACCTTACAAGTTTAAAGAAAACCAATGTGTAATGTGATAAGGAAATGGTACCAAAAAAATAAATATACAATTTCCTTTATCAGAAAACTTTCAAAAATTTTTTTAAAAAGCAGCTGAATCTAATAGTGAAATCGATCAACACTCGTGGGCAGTTCCCCTGTTCAGCATCGACAAGTAACAGTCCAGGAACATGGTAGCCATATGAGGATTACATATGGAGTAAGTGTATAACATACATTTTATAACTTCGATTATAATAATAAGTATTTGGTTAAGATAGACATGTGCAATGTTTCTAACTTTATAAGTGATTTTATTTATTTACATTTCAATTGCTCTCCCCCTTCCCGGTTTCCCCTCCGCAAGCCCTCCTTCCTCCTGCTTCTATGAGGGAGCTCCCCCCAGCCACCCGCCCACTCCTGATTCACTGTCGTAAATTCCCCTATGCTGGGTCATTGAGCCTCCACAGAATCTTCATGTAGTTTGGATAGAAATCTCCAATGTGGACCCGTGTACCGGAGCCTTTCCAAGGAGATCTCCGACTGGTAGGGTTTGGGGGTTCAGGCAGAGGGGAGAGAGTGCGAGCAGGAAGGGGGAGTAGCCTCCATTACAACAGCTGGCTCCACCTTTGTCTCCACCATGCTGTCTCAGTTACTCCGCGCTGCCCAGCACTGAGTTGGGCAGGGCTGGGCCAAAGAGAGGCCAAATGGCCAGGGAGGAGTGCCGGGGAGCTTCAGGTAGTGCTTTTGGAGAGCAGATCTCTTCCCAAGCGGAACTGGTACAGCTCTTTTCCGTTTTTCTTTTTTCGATTTTAACTATTCTCTTTTGGTTTTTGGAGACACAGTTTGTCTGTGTAGCCCTGGCTGTCCTGGAACTCACTCTGTAAATCAGGCTGGCCTCGAACTCAGAAATCCACCTGCCTTTGCCTCCCAAGTGCTGGGATTAAAGGTGAGTGCCACCACTGCTCTGCTGGTGTTAACAGCTCTTATGAAGGAAGCTCTCAGATGACTGAGTCGTTCTTACATACCTTTATTCCTTCTGGATAGGATTGTTATATACATGTTGGGGGTAGGTCGGAGTCTGATAACAGGGACTTCTCATTGACTTCGTCTGAGAACTTGGAGATACCTGATCTGGATGTGGGAGGGTTTAGTGCTGCTCCTGCTTGACTGATGGCCACAGAATTATGGAGAGCTGAGGCCTCATGTCAGGAAGCTGATGTCTGAGGGCGTGGCAAACACCTTCTGTCCCTTGCAGGAACAGCTGCTGGGTCTCCTGGTTTTAACCTAGCTCAACCAGAAAACAGGCCGCCTTTCACGGTCCCACACCCCAAAGCAATTACATTCCAAAACCTATAAAAATGACCTTGATAGTGGAAAAAATGCCTTTGTAGATATAATTAAAAACCTAAGGTGAGGTTGTCTTTGATTACTTGGATCAGCTATAGATCCGATATAAAATGTCATTACATGAGACAGAAGAGCACAAGACACAGGGAAAAATGTGGGAAAGACCTTGTAAAGATACAGGGAGGGGTCATAGTTAACACTCCCAAAAGCCAAAGAATACTTGTAGCTACCAGAAGTTAAAATACCACAGAATGATTCTGCCCTCCAGCCATGGAAGGGAATGCAATCTGTGTAGCTGTTAGAGGATATATTGGTGCCTTTTTTTAGCCATTCTCAAGGGAACTCTTGGAAAACAATACAATTCCCTAGTTTTTTTTATACTGTAACAATGTCTAAAAATATCTTTTCAGTGTTCTTCAGAAATATGAATTTGGATTTCCAGAGCCAGAAAGTGATAAAATAAATGAGTAATGAATGAGTAAATGAATGAATTGGGTGGGAGGGGAATTGCATAAGTGTTGACATTTCCTTGGGTTTCTACCCTCTTGGCAGTACATGGTCACTATTACCTTTAGATGGAACTGCTGTGGTTAACCTCATGAGATTAGACCCATTAGCTTTTCTTTGTGAGTGGTAAGTGGGACTTAGGAGGAGATGCAAGACAAAGTCATGAGGCTGTGCACTAGCATTGCAAGATCTGCCCTTTTCTGGGGATGTTATAGGTGTGAAGCAGTTGCTGAAGGAAGACTTGCTTCAGTGGGGCAGCCAGCAGTGAGTTGCCCACGCTCCTGTTGATAAGTTCTCATCCACGTTCTTACAACTCCAAACAAACTCATTGTTTCGAGCTGACTGTGAATGGAATCATTTCTTTGGTTTGTGGTCAGTGTCTTAACTGGGGGTAAAGAGGTGTTTATTCACATATCCAAGAAAAATTGACATAGCAAATATGAATTGTTAAGGAAGACTATTTGAAAAATGTAGACAATAAAATGTTGTAATTTTTATTTTTAAAACCTCGTTGTAGTCAAACAGCACGCTCGCTTCTATTTAGTTCAAATAAAAATGAGGAATTAAAGTTGTTTCTTGCAAAATATATTGTCATCAGATTTTTGTAAGTGAAAAATACTTCTTTCACATAAACTTCATAGCTTGAATTATAATAAGCATTTGGTTAATGTAGTTACATTATTGATCAATATTTCTAAGTTTTCTCAGTTCCCTTTGATCTACATATGTGCACATTTGTATGCTTTAGTATGTAAAAATATATAATGTGTTATATAGCAAAGGTACTTTTAAAAGGTAGTAATATACTGTCTGATCATTTAAGTGACAGACATTCCTCCATTATTGTGGTTCCATTTTTAAGTTGATTTGGAAAGTGTTTGGAAGAATGCATTATATTTAGTTGACTTCGTCATGGATTTTGGTCTTCCCCTTCATAGTAGAAGGACTAGTTTAAATCTCATTACAGGGAGCCTTAGCCCCCAGGCTCAGAGTTTCTAACCCACTAAGAATAAACCCTTTTCCTGGTCTCTCACCAGTATCACTTTTCCCTTTGTCCAAGCATTTATCCTATATTTCACTGTGTATGGCTGCACCTGCATGGTACGGTCACATTCACCGCTAGAACTGCCAAGAAGTGACTAGCAGTTACCACGGTGCTGTTAGTCAGCCGGGCTCTCTGTCTGTGAAACATCTGCTTCAAGTGATCCTGGAGCAGCTGACAGGATCTAATGGTAAAGTAAGCGCTGCAGCACTCGGTCGTACAAAAGGGGCTTTGAGCAGAATGATAAATGACCTAAATTAGATGATGATTTTTAAGTACCTAATTTTAACCTTACCCATAATGAATGCTTTTTCCTCGAGCTTCTTTGCACCTGTCGCTCTTGGAAAGCGAGTAAAATATGTCTGCTTGCTCTTCAGTTCAGGTTCCATTCTCCACAGATTGTTAAGCAGAGTTCCAAAAGGCTGGAGCCAACCAGCAATGTACCCTATAAGATCCTTCTTTTCTTTCATGTTTCCTCTGATTTCATGTAGTATCAAAGGTAAAATCTCACTTCTGAAAGATGTGCACACATAACAAGAATAAAAATCACATACAGCCATATAAAATCTTAAAGAACATTCATTTTTCTAAACATACATAAAGTTAGACTATTCAGTGTTTTCCTTTACCTAAAGATACTAACAAATAGAACAGTATTTGGTTGGATTTTTATATTTACAAATCTGTATCCAAGGCAAATATGTGTAATGATGCAATTGGTTTTATTTTACTTTTTTATTTTTTGAGATTATAATTACAACATTTCTCTCTTCCACTACTTCACTCAAATGGCCCCATATACCTCTCCTTGTAGCTCTTACAAATTCATGGGCTATTTTTTCATTAATTGTTTTTGCATGACATATGTGTATACATAAATATTAGTAAATATAGCCTATTAAGTCGTTTTGATATTACTTGCACGTGTATTTTTTCAGAGTTTACCACTGGGTATCAGAAAACCAATAGGTATGATCTTCTTTATGGAAGAATATTTTTCCTCTTCTCAGAATTCCTTAGTTGTTTGTACTCTTTGTGTAGGGTTGAGGTATTGTGAATGTTTCACATCCACTTTTCCATCTCCATCATCTTGATACTGACAGAGATCTGATCTCTGACATCTTCTACATCACTCCCACGAACCATTCTTTACACATGTATTAGGAATAGAATAATGAAATGTGCTTACTGTCAGGAAGGCAATGTGATGATAACAATAATAATAATATCCAGGGGAAAACTCTTTCAGATTGCTGTAACATTTCCTTTGTTTCTCAAAGCCGTCTTACTCAAGGACATTTCCTTAAGATAGGGAAGATAGAGTTTCAGATGTCATAATTGCATGTGCAAAATGAAATCTAAATTGGTACATAAGGTTGTGTTTTGATTTTTATCATGTTTTAAAACAAGGCTATATATTATTCTTAATTTAAAATATATGGGAAATGAGTTTTGAAAGATTAAAAGTCACAATGTTATTTCAATTGTAAAGATTTAATTAACTGATTTGCAAAGACTTTAATCCATTTTCATTGAAGAAAATATTGCTCTTTCCTTTTCTTTCTTTCTTTCTTTCTTTCTTGCTTGCTTGCTTGCTTGCTTGCTTGCTTGCTTTCTTCCTTCATTCTTCCCTTTCTTTCTTTTTTTATTTGAGTGAGCATTATGTTAGGCTCTCTCAACATTATTTAAGGTCAGGTCTTCCTAGGCAGCTCTAGCTATTCTTAGAAGCAAAATTGTTTTGAAGCAGGCTCCCAGGTACTAGGACCTCAGGCCTGTGCTGCCAGGTCAAATATACATCTCCTAATTAAAAATTGTATCTTTATAATTAATACATAATAATTTTGAAACTGTATTTATAGTATGTGTTTGTCTATATTTCTTAATCATTATATAGTTGTAGATTGTGTGTACTGATTGGATAGACTCCAATGAACACCGCTGGTCTCCTCATCATTGCTTGATAATTGGGGGCTTTTCTACTGCTTCCGAAAGTATTTAATAGCCTATGTTTTCTATGATAAAATATCTAATCAATAGAATCTGTGTCATTATGATAATATACAGTTAAATTAAAAATTTTGCAATTAAAGATCATGTGTTACTGAAACATAATTCTTTTAAAACATTTAACTAGTCCATGAAATGTGCACATTTATGTGACATGACAAAATGCTGGAATATATACAGGTGTTATCTAATATACAGAACAATGTAAATACATTAATATACTGAGATAATTATCATTTTGTGGTTAATAAAAACATTCAAAATCTCTCATCTACCTTTAAAACATGATCCCTGTATGATACAGAAAAGATTTTACTTTCAAAATTGTCTCATCTGCTACTTCACAGAGAAAACATTTGATTGCAGAGTACATAAGTTGTGTAAAGTGGATGATTCATTTTCTACTAAGGTATCAGGCACAGTGCTTCCCAGCACTATGAAAGCTAACCAGGAGGAATGAAGTTCCCAGGATAGTACCAGCTTCACTTCTCTGTGTTCTATTATCTGTGTATAAATTATCAGTGAATAAATCTGTGAATAACTATACTACTGGGATAACCTATAATGTATAAGGGTCTATGAGGACTAGGAGGACTATCAAGACTGTGTGACCTCATAGTCAACAATTCCAAAAGAAATAAAAGGGCCAACCTATCCCTGACACTGGGTTTTTAATTTCTTGGCCTTTGGTATCTGCTACACCATTATAGAAAAATTCCCTTCTCTCGCTGTCCCTTTGTCTCTCTGTCTCTTTCTGTCTCTCTGCTTTTGTCTCTCTGTCTCTCTCCCTCCCTCCCCCTTCCCCTCCCTCTCCCTCCCTTCCTCCCTCTCCCTCTCCACCTCTCCCTCTCCATCTCTCCCTCTATCTCTCCCTCTCCATCTCCCTCTCCATCTCGATCTCCCTCTATGTGTGGGTGGAGGACATGAATATGTGTGTGTTTATTCAAGAAAGCTTCAAATGGAGTAGGCAGTTGATACCTCCTGGAAAAAAGTCACTTTGCTTTAATAATATCATCCCTGATAGGCTAACCACACACTTATGGGAGGCCACTGTGGGTCTTGGAGCTCTTCTTCATATCTTCATACCATTCTCTATGGAAGCACTATGCTACCACTTTCTTTACACAGGCAACAAAAGTAAGTGCTCTAGAATCAACTTGGCCCCCTTCACTTCTAAATTATTAAACCTTAGTGTCTTCCTACAACCATACCATAAAAGGAATAAGGGGTACTTTAATAAATGGCTGACTCTGAGTTGACCCAACAAAACCTAGATGTGTTTTGAACACCATGTGAGAAATTAAGAAAGGTTTCAAAGAGAATTAAAACACATTAAAATGATACAGAAGCCACCTTGAAAGCCACAGCCAGAAATGTCTGTAAAAGTTAATTATCAGAATACATATTTTAAACATTCTCTAATAATACACTTAAAATGCAAAGATAGATGACAGAGATGTACAATAATCTAAAGCATACAATGTAAGTAATTACCTCATATAGACATAGAAGTAAGAAAGTGTTGAAAGAAGAAACTAACCCTAGGTTATTGGATGTACAGGAAAGGAATTATGGAATTAGATAATCACACAGGACAATTGCTACATGAATAATATTTCAGTATTTGATTTAAATATTAAAAAATAAATCCAACATATATATGTATATATATTTTTCAAGGCATAATTCTATGAAACATTTTAAATTATGTTATCTCATCATAAATTATTAAATGAAGAAAAATAAAAAATAAAATACCCATGGAGAAACTTGAAAATCTTTTTTTAAACTTAATTCTGAATTTTATGGCAATTTGTAGGGTATAATGAAAAACACACAGCAATAAATTTCTGCTGCATCTGCCTCCAAATGGGTATACATAAAGAAGCAACAGCAAAATGTAAATTGAGGATATTCAACAATAGTAAAGGATTACGTTTTCAAAAATGTCAAGGTCGTGAAAGTCAAGTGTCAGTGATAAGTAACACACAAGAGAGCTTTAAGGACAAAGTACACTGCAAGGGCCAGGACTGAGGCCATCAGGACAATGTAACCATGATTGTCAAACAATGAAAGGGGCTAAATGTGTGAGTAGTCTGAAGATCTTAAATATTTTATAATTTGAAATTGTCCTAAAATATATTTTAAGAGATAGATGGAAAACCATTAAAATAAATAAGGTATTTAAAATTGTGGGACTTGGGATTAGTATGTAGAGACATACAGGGAAGATACTGAATAGATGTCAAAAATAACTATGTTGTTATCTATGCACACACTGTAGTTTGATTTGCTAATTTAAATATGCAAACTGGATTTTTTCAAAAGCTACCCATTGAATATTAAGATAAAAAAATGAAACAAATGATCCTGATTTTATATGAAGTTCATAGCATATTTATATAATGACTTCAAAACAGGGAGATTTGAGTGAAGATATAACTCAAAATTTAAAAAGAAAAGGTACTTACTCTTTACTCGTTACTTTTTGGAAATGACATTATTTGTATCTGAATCTGGTGTGTGCATATACACTATGAAATTACCCAATATTTCACTGGGTTTGTGTTGTTTAGAAATGGAAAAAAGCACGAATATATTTTGTAATAAGTCCTTGGTACTCTATTTAAAACTCACGACTTACAAAATATATTCACGTTTTGTAATTAGTTGCAAAGTCCATCTATATATGATTTCCTCCTAATGACAACATGATGATCCTTGTTGTGTATGAGGATGCCAATAATTCCAGTGCTTTGGAGATGGAGGCAAGAGGCTAGCCTGAGCTACATCAACATAAATCAAAATCCTCAGAAAACACTGAGAATCTAGATACTTGTTGAAAAAATAAATAAAAATGTATATGTGAGCCTACAACAAGCTGGCATAGCAAAAAGCAAAGAATCCATGAAAATAATCAAATATATTCTAGAACCTAATATTAAGTAGAAAACTGGGATTTTAATGCATGAGATTATTTTCATGTCCTTATTATAAAAGTCCAATATTTTCTAATTAATGTTTTTAGTGTTTTGAAGTTATATATTGTATTGATTTTTACATTCATGTTCAAATAATTTTTCTTTTAAGAATATTTATAGGTGTGTGTGTGTGTGTGTGTGTTATACAGGGGTAAGATTGGTGCTTGATATCATTAAAAAAAAAGAGTCTGCAAATACAGCTGGAATGACTCTCTAGAGAAAGATCTTCATTCTTCATCCTGAATTACAATGAGCCACCAAGGCACTTGTATTTTTAAATGTCAAAAGAAAACCAATGAATGTAGAGAGGTGTCAGGTTTCTATGAAAACCACAAAATACAATTTCACCTTGCTCATCATGAGAGTATTTATCAAGACAATACTTTCCCTTAAAAATACTATTTCAGCATCTTGTATTTACTAAGAAGAAACTATTTGTGGGAAATCTATCTAAACTACAAAAAGATCATGTCTATAAAAAAAAAAAACAAAGACAAAAACAAAAACAAACAAACAAACAAACAAACAAAAACCCTGCATTTTAACCTCATCTTGCAAAGCAATGTTGTTAATGTCCAACAACATTTCAGACATATGGAAGAAAATGAAATCTCTTTCATTATACATTACTGTGATTCGATCTTCAAATGTTTCTACTTGTTTCCAGAATTCACAGAGAAGCACAACAATGTTTTTTGGAAGTATTTTAGGTTTTACTAGGAAATCAGCATTTCATCATAATGCTGGTCAGTATCTTCAACCTTGTTCCTTTCTTTTCATTTCTTTTCTATTTTCCTATTCTTTTCATTTTGACACCAAATTTCACTCTGTAGACCTCAAGAAACAAACAACAAAACTTCATATCTTAGACTTATCCCAGTTTTGTGACCAAGAAAAAGAACTTTATTGACATTTTTCAATTTTTTAATGGAAAATAGATTGTATGGACTTGAATGAGAAAGTTCTTCATAGACTCAGCCATTTGAATACTTGACTCCCACTTGGAGGTAGTATTTAGGAAAGTTACAGGAAGATGAGGTTAGGCTAAAGGGAATCTTATCACTGGAATTAGCCTTGAGATTATACTGCCTCTCCCAAAACTGAGTTTGCCCTCTCTCTCTTCTCTTGCAACAGAAGATATGAGCTTTCAGCTTCCTGTGTCTACCATCACACTCACCATGTAAAGTTTTGATGCCTCCCCTCAAAATAGTTTCTCATCCCTTTAGAACCTTAAGCCCAAATACACACATTCTTCTGTAAGATGCCCCGGTCACACTGCTGTATCACAGTAATAGAAATGTCACTAATACATGGATGTTCAGGGGTTTGTTGTTGTTGTTGTTTGTTGGAAGCTGTCCCATGGCTAATAGAAATGTCACTAATACATGGATGTTCAGGGGTTTGTTGTTGTTGTTGTTTGTTGGAAGCTGTCCCATGGCTCGCGTGACTGGGGTTATTCCTGGGAGGCAGACTGGAGCTGAAAGAGAGAGAACTAGATGGTCAAGAGAAAAATGGAGCTAAGTCAAGGTTCCTGATCAAAGCTCAAATGTTTAATAGAAATCTATGCTTATAAACGGGGGGGAGGCATCCCCCAATAATCCATTCTTGGAGCCTGGAACCAAATGCAGGTGACAAATTACAGGATAGGGTGTAGTCTCAGGAATAACTCAGGGGCCTCTCAGCAGGTAGCGGTGTCTTGAAGGAGAACAGCAGCAGTGGCTGAATAATAGAGTCATCTAGGCAGAAAGGCTCCACTCTAGGTAATCTCCTTAGTGGCAGCAAGGTCAAAGTCTGGATCAGGCTGTTTCAGGCTGGGGGGTTACAGTTGTTTTCTTACAGAGTCTTACTCTACCTTGATTATCCTTCTCCCAGAAAGGGCACATCAGTTGGTTGTCTATTGACAAATGATTGGCCTTGAAAATACATACACAGACAACATTGTATGAATTGAATGGGTTAGATGCATGAAAAAAGAAAAGAGGTCATGAGTTTAAGGAAGATTGGAAAGGGGGATATAGAAGAGATCACAGGAAGAAAAGAAAACAGAGAAATGTTGTAGTGGAAAGTGGCAGTGGGAAGTTGGGGGAGTTTATCCCAAACTAGTGAAGCTAAAGTGTGAGGTAGCATTATCTACCCATCTCCCCTTGCTGTCTGCCTTCTCCCTAACTGGTACTTGAAACTGATTAAACTTGAAACTGAACAAACTTAGAAATAAGTTTGTTCAATGTTTGCAAAGAAGAACTAAATGTACATGGTTTTCAGCCTCTTGTTCTTGTAGCAAATCGTCCTCTAATCCTGTAGCTCAGTCATAGACCCAGACACTGGGGAACTTATTCACATGGTAAATGATCTTTGTCACCTCTTGCTGCTATAGGAAATATAAACAGAAAGAATGTATTTCTTAAAATCAGAAACTGAAAACGCTAAGGTTGAGTTTCCAGTGTCTGGCCTCAGGTGCAGGATTGTATCCTAGTTTGCAGGCATTCTCTTCCTGAATCTAACAAGGAAAAGAAAAGAGAGTTAATAAACAATCTAGTAAACAATCTTCCTCTCAATCTCTCTCTCTCTCTCTCTCTCTCTCTCTCTCTCTCTCTCTCTCTCTCTCTCTCTCTCTCTCTCTCACACACACACACACACACACACATTTGGAATGGGACTAAGATTCATTAGGAGTGGAATTCAGGTTCCTACATAATGCAAGATAAGCTCAGAAGTGTTTGTAGTCTCAATGTGCCTACAGTAAAATAGCAGGTTAAAAAGAAGAGTATTTGAAGGAGCCAGAGGGCAGGTCGTTTGGTGTATGCATTGGTGAATAAGAAGAGGCACTGCCTCAAACAAGATGGACGATGAGTACTGACACTTACTCTATAAGCTCTCCATGTGTACTCTGGCATCTGCACATCAACACAAACATTCAAATACACACAGACTAGTAAAATGCATACATCGGTACACCTACATATGTATACATACACACACACACACACACACAAACACACACACACCCAACACACAAACAAAGATCCTCTCAGATTTCCTCATGCAATAATTTCATCTGCCAAAATCTTCCCAAATATTCAGTTTCAATATGTAGATTTGGGAAGTCATTAATTTTCCATCCATAATACTAGAAACCTAGTTTGAATGTGTTTTATGAGGGCTGGAGAGATGACTCAACAGTAAAGAACACTTGATGCTTTTGCAGTGGACACATATATCGTCATCAGCAGCCACATTGAAGATCACAATAGTTTGTGACTTCGGTTCCAGGGGGTCAACACCCATTCTTACCTCTTTAGGCACCAAACACACAGGGAGAACATAGAACTACATGCAACCAAAACAGTCATACACACAAAATAAAAAAAAAACATTTTTTATTTTAAAAAATTATAATCTAGTCTTATGGATCAAATTTAAAAAGTGAAATTGCATATTAACACTGTTTTTCTCTCCTTTTTAAAAATAATTCAGATTCTTGTTCTTGTTCTGGAAGATATAGAGTAGAATATGTGTATTCTGCAAAGAAGACTAAACAAGAAGAACGTAATGAGCTATGAACCTACCACTCCAACTCTTACTAACAGTGGACAGTGCTTTGGGGAATTGAGAGCCACAGATCAAGGAGTTCATAATGTCATCCACATAAGTTGAGGTTGCTTTTTTTTTTTTTTTTTTTTTTTTTTGCCTATAGTGATTTATGAGTAGATTTGAGATTTGAAAATAACAGAGTGCTATTTATCTGTTTCTTTTTTATAAGCACACAGAGTAATAGCCCCTAATGGCTAAAATGTTTTCCCATAACCAAATCTTATAAGATTATTTTTCTAAGATTTTATATTTAGCATACTAAGAGAAATGGCATAAATCAGACAACAATGGAAAGTTTTAGAGCTGACAGAGATCCAAAACATAATCAGACTTAATCTCTTTTCTAAATATTTATTTGTTCTCATGTAAACAGAATGTAAAAAGTTCAACTTCCAGGCTCCTTTGCCAGATCTTTTTAAATGCAAGTTTAAAGAATGTTAAAAGCAAACAAACAAAAGCACCTTACCTGAACTAGCAGTTTCACAAACTGGAAATTTCTTTTGGTAGTTCATGGTAAAATAAATAAAGACACCATAGAATGCATGGTGGTAAAAGTATTAAAAGAAATAAGGAAGGAAAGAGTATGAAGTTCAAATGATATTTGGTCTCTACTTACTAATAATTTGACTTCTGCCTTCCTATTTTGTATTTTAAATAAAGTGACATCTTAGGGAACATCTTATAAAAGTCAATTTCTGGAAAGTTTTCCTCATAGAGTATTGAGAAGATGGAATAGACATTCAGCAATAAAAGACAATCTATCAAAGGTTGATAGTAACACACTTGCAAAAAGAGGAATAAAAGCAAAGTTATATTCCATGTTCCTATAAAATGTCAAAGATATACTGTAACTATAAAGCCTTTAGCTAAGTTACAATTATAAATCACAACCATAAAAATATAGCCAAGGAATTTATAAAGATTTTATTTTTTTATATTATTGCTTTTACATAAAAATATCAGGAAATACATAACAATAGTCCCTCTGCATATGCCTTTATGTCAAGTGAGTTGTGTCTTCACATGTTCTAAATATATACTGTATAGTGAAGATCAATATAGAGCATACAAGCTTCATTATTCTACCCAGTCAAGCTACTTAAACCATGTGTGTATGTTTAATGTTTGTCATTCATGATACTAAGTACTGTATCTAGAACTTTCTCATCAGCGCCTAAGTAATAGTGCTGTGTAAAAGTATATAAAGGTTATAGTCATTTAATCTGAAGACATTCTTAAAATAGACTTTTATCATTAAAGATTGATAATGAAAATTTTTAATAAGACTAAAAGTTGGATGAAGTCATTTGCCAATCAAAATTTAAATAATAATAATAATAAAAGTTGTGTTCAAGTGCATTTCCTGGAGCTTTCTATGGTACCATGTGGAGCATGCATTGAATGTAAGGGGCCATAAGATTCTCAGGAGCAACCCCTTATGTGCATTTCAACAAGATGCCATGTTATATTATTTTTCCCTCTAAAGGCATGAAATATTACATAGGAATAATAATAAAAAAAACAGCACCTGCATTCCTCTGTATTCCTACCAGCCATCAATCTGACTGACAGATGAAGACTCTGGCAAGTGTAAGGAACTCAGGAAATAAGACTCAGCAGATGCTGTTGGCTGCCCTTCCAGCCCATGGACCTATCCTCTGACTGCTGAACTCATCATGCTTTTCAAAAAATATCTCAGCAAGCATCTGCCGAGAAGCTAAAGTTCTATTCATATAAATGTCATATTCTTCAAATCTTCTAGTGGACATCTGGCAACTTTTCAAACACCATGAAGTGTCATTAATATAAAATCTGTAAGGAGAGTTTGCCTTCCTACCTTATCTGTGTCACGTGGGAAAGTCTTGAGTTTCGAATCTTCCTGCTACTTTAATATCATTGACTAGATCTTAAACATTAACTTGTTGGTTTAGTCCTGCCTTTTCTCTCTGCTTGTGAAACAACTTTTCGATACAGAATGAGTGTGACAACTCAGTACTTTTTGAAATTCCTAGCATGAATAAATGACAAAAAACGTTTGTTCAAATACCTATTCCATGTTTTCCAGGTTTTCCACCCTCCTAATCATTTCAATAAGCATAGGGGCCAGATAGATGGCTCAGTAGGGATTGCCAGCAAGGCTGAAAACTCAGTTCTATCTGCTGACTTCATGTGGCATAAAGAAAGGCTGACCCCTACAAGTTGTCCTCCAACTTCCACAAGTGTGCTACAGCACACATACGAATGAATAAACAAGCAAACATACAAATAGTAAACGAATATAATAAAATGGTAAAGATAAAATAGTATAGGAGCAAAGCAAAGGCAGCATATTGGTGTTTACCACGAGTGTCTTAATGTGGTGAGGTCTCTGAACTGATTATAGAAATTCTCAATTGATTTGCATCTCTAATCTATATAGAAATGTTTTTCTTAATATAATATGATAGAGTGCTGAACATGAACCCCTCTAGGAGAGCCATAACTATTTCCATATGCAGCATACATCTGGTTAGGAAGTAGAATCTTTCTCTGCACATTTATCAAAACCAAAGACCTCAATCAACTAGCTGTTGGTTGGGTCTTTTTGTTTTGTTTTGTTTTGTCTCATAACCACTCAAACCACTATTATCTTTTGCTTCCATGCAGTCAAACGAATGGGTGGGCACTGCTTATGATTGACCAGGGCGTTTCCCATGCCTATCATGTGCTATGTACAATGTTTAGCCTGTTCTACCTTATTGTGGGGAATAAATGTTAAAGATTTAAGTTATCCAAAGAACATTTGATCCACCTTAAATGACGGTTTGCTTTATGTAAAACTTGTTTAGAAGTCAAAATTTCTGAAACTTTCACAACTTCTCAATTCATAATTTTCAGCTTTGGCTTACTAACATATGACATTGAGAAGAGTGTTAACCATTGCTAGGCTAATGCCATGCAGACAGTGTGAATTTTACTTCTGAAACAGGATACAGTAATGTTGCCATAAAGTGATTCCACATGCCTATAATATAGTCATATGCTGAGGCTCTGGGGTACATTTTTAAAAATGCAACTCTGTAATATATGTCATTATTTCCACTCTATATATGAGGAGTTTGGGGTGTAGAGATAAGGATAATTTCTAGCAAAGACTATAAACAATTTAATCAAAGTGCATCTCTCAAAAGTAGAAGTATACACATGCAAAGTCAAGACCTGCTGACATCAATTCCAAATTTTTAATTTTTCTGTAATGTTACCTCTTCTTACTTTGTAAATTTGTTTTAAGACCTTTCAAGTTCCTTTCAAGTGTATTAGAATTGCAATTTCTGTAGGTCATCTCAAAATTTTAAGAGTTTCTTTAACATCATTGAAATATTTCAAAGCGTATTTGTAAACTATGAATTATATTTCCATATTTTATTATACACATTTTATTTCTTTTGACTTGTATAAATATGAATGTCACTTTTATTTTCTCAGATGAAGGAATGAGATGAGAGCCACAGCTAAGCTATATGAATACATGACTTAGGCAGAGGCTAGATCACAGTGTTTCTATCTCTGTTCTAACTATCCCTAGGCCTAGGCCTGGAAGCTTGTAGCCTCCATGCAATCTTCCAACCTCTGTCTGCTTATGTAGCCCTAGAATGTTTCAGCCTCTGGGACTTACTTTTGAATAAGCTCAGCCTTTTTAGTTCTTTCTAAACTCTGGTTTGCTGGTTCAATTCAGCTCTTTTGGCTCAAACTCCTCTCCAAGCTGACTGATTCAAACTGGCATCTCTGAGCTTCTGACTGAATTTTTATGCATGACTTCAAGCTAACCCTGGCAACAACCTATTCTAATCTTCTAACTCCTTCTCATTCTCTGGCTTATTCCTGTCTTTACCTGAAACCTGTCTCTATGAAACTGTCCCTAAAAACTAACTAACTAACTCTCTCTGTCTCTCTCTCTCTGTCTCTCTGTCTCTCTGTCTCTCTCTGTCTCTCTCTCTCTGTCTCTCTCTCTCTCCCTCCTCCCCTCTCTCTCTCCTCTCTCTCTCTCTCTCTCTCTCTCTCTCTCTCTCTCTCTCTCTCTCTCTCGCCCCCTCCCTCCCTCCCCCTCCCCCTCTCTCTCCTCTCTCTCTCCTCTCTCTCTCTCTCCCTCCCTCCCTCCCCCCTCCCCCTCTCTCTCCTCTCTCTCCTCTCTCTCTCTCCCCCTCCCTCCCTCCCTCCCTCCCTCCCTCCCTCCCCCCTCCCCCTCTCTCTCCTTTCTCTCTCTCTCCCCACTGTTCTTTAAAATCCTCTTTTTCATCCCTCTTCTCATAGATAAGAATGGCATATACTACCTCTGACTCATTTTGTCAAATATTTCTCTAATTTGTCACTCTTTCTGCCCCACAATGAGATATCACTATCCAACTTGACTGCTTCCTTCTACAACTAATCCTACCTACATTTAGGAATTAAAAGTGTGCATTAAAGTCATGTCTGTATTCTAGCTAGAGGAAATAAAGGAATGTGGTTCCTTGCCACAGCAGCTATGTTGCTGGAATAAAATTAGCCTAAAGAACTGCTTCATGATAATTATTACCTAGTAACATTTTAACACACACACACACACACACACACATATATATATATATATATATATATATATATATATATATATATATATATATGATTTTGTGGCATTTATATTTTAATAATTATTTTTTTAAAGATTTATTTATTTATTATATGTAAGTACACTGTAGCTGTCCTCAGAAACTCCAGAAGAGGGTGCCAGATCTCGTTACGGATGGTTGTGAGCCACCATGTGGTTGCTGGGATTTGAACTCTGGACCTCTGGAAGAGCAGTCGGGTGCTCTTACCCACTGAGCCATCTCACCAGCCCTTAATAATTATTATTAATTCAGTGAAAATTTCCCATGGCTACATGTAATAAAAGATATATACTTATGTATTTGGCATATTAGTTCTTAGGACTTTAGTAAACTGCACACTTTTTATAAGAACTTAAAATTGAAGCAGAGATTAGCTCATGTTCTCAAAGTTACAAAATGCAGATTAGAATCCAGTTCTTTCGAAATTTGTACTTTTTAAATTAGAATTATATGAATTAGCTTATAACATGTGCTTCATATTGCAAACTTCTTTAATTGTTTTCCCTCATTCTCTTCTCTCACTTGCTCCTTCCCACTAAAACCAATCTTCCCATCAATTCCCTTACTAATTTCATGTCTTCTTTTTGTGCAGTTCCCTTTGAATGATAACAGTTTCTGTCAGGAGTGTGGGTTAAAGTCATCTACAGAGTCATGCCAAATATCTTGACCAAGAGCAACTTTAAGAGGAAGGGAGTCTATTTGGCTTACAATTGCAGAGGTTCTAGTTTGTTATACGGAAATAATCAACTTGACAAAAGTTCCTTAAAAATACAAGCTAGAAATACCGAATAAAAATAATTAATTATAATAATAATAATAATAGTCTACAAGTTGAAAACTTAGAAAAATGTTGACATTATTGGTTTTTTTTCTAATTTTTATTTTTGTGTACTTGTGTCTGTCTGTGTAGATGCTTTTGGAGACTCAAAGATAGCATCAGATCCCCTGGAGCTAGAATTATAGGCAATGTGGGTACTCGTCAGCAACACAGATTCCCAAAAAACATAACAAGAGGGCTTATTTTTTGAGTAGTTTCTTCAACTCCAAGGTTGTAAATGTTGATAAAAGACATGGGAGATTCTATATCTATCTCTGCCTCCTCTATGTCTACTTCTATCTCTATATGATATCTAATAGTTTCTTCAGCCTTTCCTCCATTCCCTCCTCCCAGTCATCCACCCACATCCCCTCTTCCCCAGACCCTGTTCTCTGCTCCATTCAGTAAAAAACAGACCTCCCAGAAATATCCATTGAATATGGCATAGCAGGTACAATCAGACTAGGCATATTTTCTCATATTAAGACTAAACAAGGCGATCCAACAGGAGGGCAAATTTTTGCAAAAAGTAGGCAAAAGATCAGAGACAGTCCTGCTCCCCATGCTAGAATTCCCACAAACACCCCAAGCTAAACAGCGATAACATGTATGCAGGGGACCTAGTGCAGACTTAGTGGTTGCTGCTTCTGTCTTTCTGTGCCTCTATTAACACTGCTTAGTTGATTCTGTGGACTGAGTTCTTGTGTTCTTGTCTTCTCTAGCTCCTATAAAACCCTTCCTCCGCTACTTCTTCAGGGTTCCTGGAGCTCTGCATAATGTTTAATTGTGGGTCTCTATATGCTCCCATCAGGTGCTACAAGACTCTCTGGTAATGATAGGATGAGGCATTGATCTACGAGTATAACTGAATATCATTAGGAATCATTTCTTTGACCTTATTTTGTCAGTTGTGTTTGGTTCTGCCCCTGGTTTCTGAGCGTCCAGCTTTCAGATCCTGGCCATCTAGACAGTATCAGTCATGGGCTCATCTCTCATGGATTTGGCCTCAAGTTAGAACAGGCATCAGTTGGCCACTCCCATAAGCTCTGAGTCATCATTGGCCCAGTGTATCTTACAGGCAGGACAGGCTGGGAGTGAAAGATTTGAGGCTGGGGTGGTGTCCTAGGCCCACCACTGAGAGCCTTGCCTGGCTACAGAAGATGGAAGGTCAGGTTCCAAATCCTTCCTGACTTGGAGTCCTTGCAAGGGTTCATGGGTTTCAGAAACTTTCTAATGCACTAGTTCTCCACATCATGCCTCAACAGCCCACCTATTCCAGTCTTCTTGCCCCATACTCTCGCCCTCAATCCTGTCTTCCTGTTCCCATCCCACTAACCACGGTACACTCATAAAATTTATTTTATTTCTCATTCCAAGGGAGATCCATTTGTCCCTGCTAGACCTCTTCTCTTCATCTAACTTCTCTGGGTCTGTGGATTGTAAGTTAACAGCTAGCATATACAGTTTTTAAACAATGTTTTTATTTATTCTTTTAGAATTTCATACAATGCATTTTGATCATATACTCTTCCACCCAAATTCCTCCTACATTTCCCCCATCTCATTATGTGCCCTATATCATGATACCCTCACCCTACCCCCAACCTCTCACTTCTGACTATTTATAAAATGAAACAGAAAAGCTCCCATAAAATTTGTATTGTTTAACTATTCCTTAAACATGAAGTGTGCCCAGGAATACATATACCAGGTATCACTCAATTGAAGAAAACTGACTTCCCATCTCCCAGCAGCTATCTAATACCATAGCTCCTCAGCCAAGAGTGGAACTTTATCTCCATATTCCCTACCCCATTCTTGCCTTTTGTCTTGGTTGGGCTTGTGCAGTTCTTGTGTACTATTGCTGTGAGTTTGTATGTACATCAACTCTATTTTGTTTGAAAAAATGTTACCTAGAAGTCTTCTACCACCTCTGGCTCTTAAAATTTTCTACCCATGCCCTTTCCATACAGATCTCTGAACTTTGAGGGTAAAGGCATGATATAGGTATGATATCTAGGCTTAAGAACCAATAAGTCTCTTATTTTCTGCACACTAAGCAGTTGTGGGATTCTATGTTAATGGAATCTACTGCAAGAAAACACTTCTCTGATGAGTATTTGAGAAATGTACTAATCTATAGGTAAGGCAGTAATTCATTAGGAATTACATTAATACTATATCCGGTTAGCAAAATAATAGTTGGTTTTCCCTTATGATCCATGAAAAATCTAGAATTAGGTTCTTAGCCTTATTGGCAATGTCAGGTATGCTTTACATCTTGCTGAGCTGCCCTCTTTCCAATTTTAAAAAATCGATTGGTCATTCTCTGTGGAAGGTATTTATAGTCCTATCAAGCCTGTATATTATTATGACATACAATTCAGGTATTTTATTTACTAGCCAGAAGCTTAGGTTGAACAAGTTTAGAGCTATACTAACTGATTCCCCTATAAAGGCTATAAAGTCCTTTGTTCCTTGCTGTTTCTACTGGCCACACTATTATAGTCCACATCAGTCTCCTCCACCTCCATCTTCTTTCTTCTCTCCCTCTATTTGCAATCTCCTAACTCAAACCTCAAGTCCCATCTTTCTCCCTCGACTGCCAAATCACAGGCTCTAGCCTTTTATTGAGGAGTTAAATTTGGGAGAAGGTTCAAATAACATCACTTGTATCTTGAGAAGCCACTATTTAACATTAAACAAACAAGTAGCATCAGATCAGCCCACTAAAATTTTCATAACAATTGTGTCACTATTAAACTGCTTGGCATATCTTTCTGCATAGGTCATTACTGTAGCTCACTGTGTTCATAGTTGAATGAGATTGCACAGAACCTTACACTATGAACACTAGCCAGTAGAAATGAAGCTTCCAGTTGAGTAACAGCTAGATTTCTTCATGTTCTGTGATTCAAGTAGGTTGTGTCTTCCTTATAGATCACCCTAAAATAGGAGATTATTGTCAATGCTGTTAATCACCTTCTTAGTTAAGGTTTCTATTGCTGTGACCAAAACCCATGGCCCAAAAGCAAGTCAGGGCAGAAATGGTTTGGGTTTTTTTTTTTTGTGTGTTTGTTTGTTTGTTTTTGGCTTATACTTCCACATTGCTGTTCAACACTAAAGGAAGTCAGGACAGAAATTCAAATAGGGCAGGACCTGGAAGCAGGAACTGATGCAGAGGCCATGGAGGAATGCTACTGGCTCAGTTGGTTCACAAGATATGTTCAGCCAGCTTTCTTAAAGGACCCAAGACTAAAAACCCAGAAGCAGCACCATTAACTATGGACTGGGCATTCCCCATTGACCACTAAATGAGAAAATGACTTAGAGTTGGATTTCATGGTGGCATTTCCTCAATTGCAGCTCTCCTCTCTGATAACTCTAGCTAGTTTCAAGTAGACACATGAAACCAGCCAGTAGAGGTACTCTCCAGAATGTGAGGAAAGCTATTTTTTAATTAAAGATAGCAACAGGTAAAAATAAAAAGAAAGAACGTGTGAAGCTGATTTAAGAAGAAACCCATGAGTTCAGGGCTAGATTTGGTTTTATAGAGATTTTCAGGCTAATCCAGGCTGTATTGTGAGACTCCATCTCAAAAATAAAGTAAATTAAATAAATCAAAATGCAATGATAAAAGAAAAAACAAAAAGGAGAATGAATAAATGTCTGATAGACGTGTTCAGAAAATTGGACATAGTACTACCAGAGGATCCTGCAATGCCTCTCCTGGGCATATATCCAGAAGATGTCCCAACCGGTAAGAAGGACACATGCTCCACTATGTACATAGCAGCCTTATTTATAATAGCCAGAAGCTGGAAAGAACCCAGATGCCCCTCAACAGAGGAATATATACCAAAAAATGTGGTACATTTACACAATGGAGTACTACTCAGCTATTAAAAAGAATGAACTTATGAAATTCCTAGGCAAATGGTTGCACCTGGAGGGCATCATCCTGAGTGAGGTAACACAATCACAAAAGAACTCAAATGATATGTACTCACTGATAAGTGGATATTAGCCCGGAAACTTAGTATACCTGAGATATAAGATACAATTTGCAAAACACATGAAACTCAAGAAGAACGAAGACCAAAGTGTAGACACTTTGCCCCTTCTTAGAATTGGAAACAATCACCCATGGAAGGAGTTACAGAGACAAAGTTTGGAGCTGAGACAAAAGGATGGACCATCTATAGACTGCCATATCCAGGGATCCATCCCATAATTAGCCTCCAAACGATGACACCATTGCATACACTAGCAAGCATTTGCTGAAAGGACCCTGATATAGCTGTCTCTTGTGAGACTATGCCGGGGCCTAGCAAACACAGAAGTGGATGCTCACAGTCAGCTAGTGAATGGATCACAGGGTTCCCAATGGAGGAGCTAGAGAAATTATCCAAAGAGCTAAAGAGATCTGCAACCCTGTCAGTGCAACAACATTATGAACTAACCAGTACCCTGGAGCTCTTGACTCTAGCTGCATATGTATCAAAAGATGGCCTAGTCGGCCATCACTAGAAATAGAGGCCCATTGGACATGCAAACTTTATATGCCCCAGTACAGGGGAACACCAGGGCCAAAAAAATGGGAATGGGTGGGTAGGGAAGTGGGGGGGGAGAGAGTAGGGGGGACTTTTGGGATAGTATTGGAAATGTAATTGAGGAAAATACGTAATAAAAAAAAAAAGAAGTTTTCTATATAGCAATATGGAGGTCATTGAAGATGGATAGAGCAAATGAAACTGTGTGTTTCAAGAAGTAATAGTAGAAATGTGACAAGGCCATGCACAACTAGAAAACAAATCAGAGAGTACACGTAGCATCAGAGAATGTTGCTTATTGTGAAGCTGATGTCTCAGGGAGAAAACACAAACAGAAAAAGTATCCACAGGAAAAAAGAGCACATACATACATACATACATACATACACACACATACTTACAGACACACACACATGTACACACACACACACACACACACATGCACACAAACTGAATGTGTCAAACATAAGGAAAATGTCACCAGTGAACAAACATTATCTTCTTGAAATCAATTGCAATGATGAAATTGCTACATTATATGTAAAGAAACAGCATAAAGAGGGTCACACTGCAAATGTCCTGCCAGTGAAAGTCCAAACTTACATTGTGAGTAGCATAATAGGGAAGATATTGCTCAAAAGAAGATTGCTAAATTAAAAATGAATATGATGCCTGAAAAAGCCATTCAAATAACAGAAGAAAACATTAATACAGAGAAGTCAATAAAGGTGATGAAGCACAACAAATATGATTTTTTTTCACAAAAGACAAGAGAGAGGAAGAACAGAGAACACACACACATACACACACACACACACACACACACAAAACAAACCCACAACAAACAGATATAAATAACAAGACAATACACTTTAAACCTTGATGTCACAGCTGAGAGTCTTGATGAAATGAAACTAAATAAATTGTTTGATTTTTTTTAACAAAAACTTATTTTTTCTGAGCATATAGCATATATAAATAAATAGCACATATCTGATATATTTCTGAAAATATAAGTATGTTTCGGGCAACCACAGATAGGTTCATTATGTGAACATTAATAAAACATTAATTTAAAAAGAGGGAAAGTGCCTCTATTAAAATTTCCAAGGGCATTCAAAGACCAACATTGCTGATGACAAAGAAGATGATTGAGTTACAGAAGCCAGGTTCCTCAGGAGCACAGAGCCATCACAAATGGAAACCAGAGCTTCGGAACAGTGACAGAATCCCAAAGAGAAATTGCTGAAATCACAAAGCCAGTGCATACTTAACACTTTGCTCCCAACATTTGAAGAACAATTAGAGGGAAATTCCTTAAGGAAAGAGGAACCTGGAACAACATTCTCAATCAACAACCGCGTTGACCTCAGTGTCGCTGATGGAGGATGCCATATAGAAATAGCAGGTCGCATAGAATCACATGTGCCTAGATCACATACTGGGAAAGGTTATACGCCTAAAGGTCATAAGGCAAGTCTCATCAAATTAAAAAGGCTTCGGGCATATAGAATACTTTCTGTCACTGATGTGGAATTAAGTTACAAACCAATTAATAGAAAAATCCCCAAATATTTTGAAATTAAATAACACACTATAAATAAACTGTGGGTTGAAAAGGGAGCCAAAAGGGAAATGAGAAATCACTTTAAATGGAATGAAAATGAAAATGTAGCGTCTTAAAATGTGTTGGCTACAACTGAAGCAGAACTGAGAGGAAAATTTATGGTCATAAGATGACTAATTAGAAAAAAAAAATGTTCTCAGTTCAGTGACCTCAGCTTCCACCTCAAAAACTACAGCAAGGAGGAAAGAATGAAGCTTCACACTCAAGTGAAGGAAAGATGAAATAAAACGATGAAAAGTTAAAGCTAAAACGAAGGAAAAACCAAGGGAGCAAATAAACAGATCTGGACTCTGCAGACAGGAAACTACTGAAAATGCAATCAAACTTAATCAGAAAATGAAAGACACTAAAGCCAGCGGTAAGACCTGATATAACTATGGAGTCTACAGATGTTTCCAGTACAAGTAGTTATTACAAAGAACTTTTATAGTTCATGTCAATAAATTTGAAAACTTAGCTAGAAAGAACAGATTCCTTAAGGAACACAAGCTACCATAGTTCACTTAATACAAAACATGAAATAATAATACAGTGATCTTTAGTTTATACTTAGACACTGGCTAAACATATCTCCAGACCTAGATGTGACTTTAGCCAAACAATTCAGGCCATATTAAAAATTCTATGAGCAAACAGACAGGAAATTTTGATCCATCAAACTTAATCAAACCATCACACCATCAAACTCAATCCAAACACAGAATAAACTTAAAAATAAAATTTAAAGCCACAACATGTAGTACAAATGCTTACAACCTTGTATCGAGCAAATATTTCTTAGACACAATGCAAGATTGTAATTTATGAAACACTTGGATTCTATTATTATTGGATTATTATTATATTATCATCTTCAAAGTTAAAAGATACTTTTAAAATGAGGAAATTTAGACTAGTCTTTGATAAGATATCCCCAGTAGCATGTGATAAGGAATGTAAATGTGTTGAACAAATAACAAACCCCCAAAATTCAATGCAAAGATAATACATAAGCAAACATAAAAGTAAGTGCAAAACACCACACATACATATCGTGGATGGTATGTGCTTACAAATATGCATTTGGAGAAATGACTCAACACCATTAGCCATTATAGAAATGTGCAGAAAAAAATGACAATCGAATGCCCTTTGGACCTATTAGAATATCTAGATTAGAATATCTAAAGCATGAACATTACTCTTTCCAAAGGATCTTCCTCTTTTCATATCAGAAGTAGAGACTAGGAAGAGTCAACCTAAGGAGGTTTTTGTTGATATCTGTGGAGGAAGCTTGTGTATTTGTAAAGAAATCTGACCATATGAGTTTATATGACTTCCCCTTGAAGCATGCATCTAGGATTATTATCCCTCACAGTGGCATCAACACCGCTGTTTGGGTACCTACTTCACCAAAAAACTGTCTATTCTCAAAAATATTCTTCCATGGTCAAGTGATAAAGGAAGGGTCTTTCTTAGAGAATCAAACCCTGTGACAAAATTAAAAGGAATTTGACATTTTTTCTATTTATTTTCTCATGTTTTGTCTCTTAACATCTATTAAAAAATAAAGATACAATTTGCTATTATCTCTTATGGTTAAAAACACAAACATTCAAACTCAGTGTCTTTCAGAAATAAAATTGTAAACTATATAAAATATATTTCCAAAAACATACTCCTTTCACTTCAGACCAAAACTGAAGCAATGTAGCATTTTAACCATCTCTGACAACAATCTCACCTGTGCCAGAAATGGTATAGTTTGTATATATTAATGAATCGTACGAGAATTTTAAATAGTATGAAAGTGAGAATAAAAATGTTCTTAATTCATTCAGCATCTTTTGGGACATTTCACACTGTGACTTCAGGTTGACCCCTCCCCCAATATTGTGCTATCATTGTTACAACCCAGTACTTCAGGAAGTAAGTCACAAAGGAGTTACAAGGCCACAGAGATGGTCTGTGAGGAAACACCATGCTTTCAAATTGCATTGTTCTATTTCAGAATAATCAAACCATTGACAGTTAACTATCCATTAGTATCTGACTCTTGCTACTGCCAGATAGAGCCCAGTGACTCACATTATTTCTGTGTGCAGAGACTATTCAGCAATTGGTTTCTTCGAATTGGGCATAGCTCATTCTATATGTAATATTTGACTGGCTGGTTTTCCTTTGACTGGTGGAGTCAGCTTTATAAATATGTATACACTTGTGACTCTATTGTGTCTCCCTCTCTTTCTGTTCCAGCACAAAATTACAATCCCCTCAACTAGAATCTTCTTGTTAGCAGAAGGACTCTGGCTTTCGTTGCCTCTAGAAATTAATTTAAAAATCTCTGTAGCAATGATTTGGTTCAATACACTGAAATCATCATATGTGTCTCAGAGGATGAATATAATTTTTAAAACTGTTGATAAGAAATTTGCATATAGACAGTATTTGGACACTAAATATATTTAATTACACTGCATGAATATATTCCCATTTCACTTTAATTGTAGCAGGAATATGATTATTCTACTAATTGAACATGAAGATGAATAGCTAATTTATTTTAGTGTTACTTTAGTATAAATGGTAAAAAAAAATACTTCAATATACTAATCAATATGCTAACAGTACATAAAGCTGTATGTAAAAATATTCTGTCTCTATGCTTCCTAAAAGTTTGTAGCATCTGACTCCTGTAGACATAGGGAGCACTGATATCCTATAACATGTCCAGGAACTACCATGTAAATGAAGAAGCAGTTGCTTTATAAAGTATCTCACACAGGAGTGTCACATCTTATTGCCATAAAACTATATGGTAATTCATTTGTATTTAACAAATAAATTATTCATTAATAGAGATTTATACTTACCACCACCTAAAGATTTGGGAAATGAATTATTATACAAGCTATAGTTAAATCAGGAAGATGATGAGGTTAGCTGCAGAGTCCAAAAGGTGAGAAATAAATAGAATATTCCACTGCTTGATCTTATTAATTTTGATTAGAATACAGAGGAGAATAATGGTCCCATCAGAGCACTGCTTGAATTGGATCAGTATATATGGTTCATGCCTTCTCCAACAGTTGATTTCTGGATCAGTGTCAGGGAGACTGTAAGTCTGCCTGAAGGCTCTCACTCCCACTGTGTGCAACTCATCTTCATAAGGATGGTTTCCTGAGGGAAAAAAAAGAAATCCTTCCTGCTTCTTCCTTGGGAATAGTACTCTTTTACTAAAGCTCTTCTCACTTCTTTGCCATCATTCTACTTGACCACCTTACAATAAATTAAATCAAATGATTCAGATTTCCCTAGGGACAAAGCATTCAACCTATGCATGTAGTCATCCACGGAGCGGGTGTGATGACTACTGTTTAGCAACAAACCAAAGATGATAATAAAATCATTAACTCTGTCAATATAAATGCTAATAGAAAAGGAAAGTTGGATCCATGCCTAGTATCACATTTTCTCTGATAGAAAATTAGAACTGAGAAATTGAATCTGATGAATTTTAGCATTTAGAGACCGACATCAAAATTGTAGTCTGTAATGCACAATGAATGGTAGAATGCTTCTTAATTAAACTGTGCTTTTGTTGGGCCAGAATGAATAGTGTCTTCCTAGACAATGAACTGATTCACAGTCTCCCAGAGGAACACCTAAAATATAGTACAAAATAAAGGCCATAATGTTAGCAAAATTCAAGTTGATAAACCTGCACTAATTATCTTTGGTATTACAACACAGCCAATGGAACTGCAGTATGAAAGATCATAAAGGTGGACTGATTAGCAGTGCCTTGAACTAATGTCTGTAAGCAGAACCCGTATTGTCTGCTGGCCCCAAAAAATTCCACTTTAGATTTGAAGTTAAATAAGACTCTTTTTTATTTGTGAGCATGTTTAAACTTTTGGTATAAATGACTTCATTTGTGGAAAAGAAAAACGAAATAAACTGGAAATACATAAATAGATAGGAAGAGAGAGAGAGAGGTGATAGATGTATCTATCTATACAAAGATAGATAGATAGATAGATAGATAGATAGATAGATAGATAGATAGATAGAGATATAAATAGATAGGTATAGTCAGTCTTCTTGCAAGGAGAAAGATAAAATAATTGTTTATTTGAAAACTTAAAGGTCAAATTCCCCATCTTTAAGAAATTATTTGAAAGTACACATGAGCTCAGAGTTGTAAACACTTTCAGTAAGAGTTATTGACAAATATGAAAAGTCTTTTGTGTATTGTATATGTAATAAAATATTTCTCAGATATCTTTCACCTAGTAGGTATTATGTTAGGCATGCACTAGCAAGCTTTTGCTGAAAGAACCCTGATATAGCTGTCTCTTGTGAGACTAGGCCGGGGGCTAGCAAACACATAAGTAGATGCTCACAGTCAGCTATTGGATGGATCACAGGGCCTCCAATGGAGGAGCTAGAGAAAGTATCCAAAGAGCTAAAGAGATCTGCAACCCTGTAGGTGCAACAACATTATGAACTAACCAGTACCCCGGAGCTCTTGACTCTAGCTGCATATGTATCAAAAGATGGCCTAGTCGGCCATCACTGGAAAGAGAGGCCCATTGGACATGCAAACTTTATATGCCCCAGTACAGGGGAACACCAGGGCCAAAAAGTGGGAATGGGTGGGTAGGGGAGGGGGGTATGGGGGACTTTGGGATAGCATTGGAAATGTAATTGAGGAAAATACGTAATAAAAAATATTTAAAAAAAAAAAAGAAGAAGAACAGGAGGATACAATAAACATATACTAAAAAGGAATTTGCTGGATTGGCTTACCAAAATATGGAAAAGGAAGTGAAACAATGGCTATCTTCATGCACTAGAGTCCAGGATATCAACAGATGCTTTGTTTAGTAAGCTGGGTGTCTCAGCAGGAGGATTTCTGGAGAGATATCAGCCTTCCAACTACTTAGGATGTGAAAGAAGCTGGTAAACAACGTCAGAGAAGAGCAGGCAGCAACCACAGCTAGAGAAGTTGCTGGTGGGGTTGCACACTGGTACAACCACCTGGAAATCAGTCTGGCAGTTCCTCAGAAAATTGGACATAGTACCACCTATGGAACCAGCTATACCACTCCTGGGCATATACCCAGAAGATGATTCAACATGTAATAAGGACACATACTTCACTATGTTCATAACAGTCATATTTATAATAGCTGGAAACACCCTAGATGTCCCTCTACAGAGGAATGGATACATAAAATGTGGTACATACACTTACACAGTGGAGTATTGCTCAGCTATTAAAAACAATGACTTCAAGAAATTCTTAGGCAAATGGATAGAACTAGAATGAGGTGAGGTAATGCAATCACAAAAGAACACACATGGAATGTACTCACTGATAAGTGGATATTAGCCCAAAAGCTCAGAATAGCTAAGATACCATTCACAGACCACATAAAGCTCAAGAAGGAAGACTAAAGTGTGAATACTTCGATCCTTCTTAGAAGAGGGAACAAAATACCCATGAAAAGAGATACAGAGACAAAGTGTAGACCAGAGACTGAAGGAATGACCATCCAGAGACTGCCCCACCTGGGGATCCATTCCATATATAATCACCAAACCCAGACACTATTATGGATTCCAACAAGTGCATGCTGACAGAAGCCTGTTATAGCTGTCACCTGAGAGCCTCTTCCATTGTCTGACAGAGGTGGATGCTCACAGCAAACCATTGGGCTGAGGACAGCGGAGCTAGAGAAAGGACTGAAGGAGCTGAAGGGTTTTGCCGTCCCATAGGAGGAACAACAATATGAATCTACCAGAACCCCCCGAGCTCCCAGGGACTAAACCACCAACCAAGGAATACACATGGAGGGACCCATGGCTCTAGCTGCATATGTAGCAGAAGATAGTAGTGTGGAGAGGAGAGGCGTTGGTCCTGTGAAGGTTCATTGCACCAGTGTAGGGGAATGCCAGGACAGGGAAGCAGGAGTGGATGGGTTGCTGAGCAAGGGGGGGGGGGGGGAGAATTGGGGGGGGTTTGGAAGGGGAAACGAGGAAAGGGTATAATATTTGAAATGTAAATAAAGAAAATATCTAATAAAAAATTCAAAAACGAAAAGGAAAGAAATAACAGTAGAGATGTGCCCTCCAAAAATTATCAAATCTGGCCAAGCAAAAAGAATAGTGCTTGCTTTTCCCCTGGGTATCTCTATAGCTGGTCTCTTGCTGGACAACCCTATCCACTCCAAGGTAGACCATCCCATGCCAGTGAAATCTTCAAGGAAACAGCACCCTGACAGACCCATTCACAAGTTGGTCTCTTTGTTAATTATAGGTTCAATCAAATTGCCAACCAAGGTTAGACATCACTTTTATAGGTTATGATTTTTTCTTCTTAAAGTTCTACTAATGTTAGTGAAGTTTAATCATAAAAACAAAAAATTAACATTATTTCTATAGTTCAATAATAACAAAAGTTCTGTGGCACGTATTATGAAAAAAACAACAGAATCATCAGTATGAGCAGGCTTTGGGTTTGTTGCTACCAGACTAAATTTTAGTTTTGCTAACAGATGCTAACTTGCATCTGTTAGGGAAATTGAATAAACTAAATGTAGAGGGCAAGAGGTTCCTGTGTACACAAATAAGCCTGGAAAATTTAAACACACAGGTTTATCTCTTCAAAGAAAAGAGATGTTTACCTGTCTTTCTCCCAGGAATGCTGGGAAAGAATAAAATTTACAGCCTTGTGAGCCTTTGTGATCGCAGAGCCAGTCTCTAGCTGCATTCTCCGGAATATTAAGTTTATTTATCCCAGATCTTTTCCCTTTAAATAGTGACCATTGTTTCTAAGTCCATAAAATCCATCCCTGTGAGAGATATTACTTGTAGTTTACAAAACCCAGGTGACTTTTCTTAGGGCCAGGCCAGTTCAGTGCCCCCCCCCATTATGTTTACCTCAATGATTTTCCCTAGACCCTTACAGTGAGCATGGTTTCTGAGTTAATAGAACCTATTTTAAAGGAAGAAGCCGTAGGTACATTGTAAAGAGTTTCAATGTAAACACTCCTGAAACTTTGTTATACACATAGGACTGAGTCATCAGAATTTTTTTTCCAAAATTGTGTCATACTTAAATATGGCTAAAATAAATGTCCTTGGGTAATTCAAGAAGTTTGAACTAGTGACAGCTAAGTTGAGCTGAATGGAGTTTCATTCTTGTCTCTTCACACATGGTTTTGCTGATGACCATAGACTCCCTGGGGATACCACACCCAGGCCTCATATTTTTTTTTCATTAGGTATTTTCTTCATTTTCATTTCCAATGCTATCTCAAAACTCCCCCATACCCTACCCCACACACACTCCCACACACACCCACTTCTACTTCTTGGCCCTGGCATTCCCCTGTACTGAGGCATATAAAGTTTGCAAGACCAATGGGTCTCTCTTTCCACTGATGGCCTACTAGGTCATCTTCTGATACATATGCAGCTGGAGACATGAGCTCCGGGGGGTACTGGTTAGTTAATAATGTTGTTTCACCTATAGGGTTGCAGATCCCTTTAGCTCCTTGGGTACTTTCTCTAGCTCCTCCATTGGGGGCCCTGTGATCCATCCAATAACTGACTGTGAGCATCCACTTCTGTGTTTGCTAGGCCCTGGCATGGCCTCACAAGAGACAGCTATATCAGGGTCCTTTCAACAAAATCTGGCTAGTGTATGCAATGGTGTCAGCGTTTGGAGGCTGATTATGGGATGGATCCCTGGGTATGGCAGTCTCTAGATGGTCCATCCTTTCGTCTCAGCTCCAGATGTTGTCTCTGTAACTCCTTCCATGGGTGTTTTTTTCCCAATTCTAAAAAGGGGCAAAGTGTCCACACTTTGGTCTTTGTTCTTCTTGAGTTTCATGTGTTTTGCAAATTGTATCTTATAAATTCAGGCAACAGCAGGTGCTGGTGAGGATGTGGAGAAAGAGGAACACTCCTCCATTGTTGGTCGGATTGTAAGCTGGTACAACCCCTCTGGAAATCAGTCTGGCGGTTCCTCAGAAAATTAGACATAGTACTACCAGAGGATCTCGCAATACCTCTCCTGGGCATATATCCAGAAGATGTCCCAACCGGTAAGAAGGACACATGCTCCACTATGTTCATAGCAGCCTTATTTATAATAGCCAGAAGCTGGAAAGAACCCAGATGCCCCTCAGCAGAGGAATGGATACAGAAAATGTGGTACATTTACACAATGGAGTATTACTCAGCTATTAAAAAGAATGAATTTATGAAATTCCTAGGCAAATGGATGGACATGGAGGGCATCATCCTGAGTTAGGTAACCCAATCACAAAAGAACTCACATGATATGTACTCACTGATAAGTGGATATTAGCCCAGTAACTTAGAATACCCAAGATATAAGATACCGTTTGCCTCACATTTTAAAATATAATCTTTTATGCTTTACAACACTTACTTCCTCCTTTCCCTAACTCTACCTCTCCTGAACAAGTTCACACAAATACATTAGGAATCTGCCCAACCACATTTTGTTAATACCTGTGCAGTGTGATTGTACTGACGTTTGGTTTTTATATTCAGCTAAGAAGTGCTCCCTATAATTGCCTACATTACACAAAGTTTCTTGTTCTGTCCCTTTCTTCACTGGTAGGTTTTCCATAGTAAATGTTTTCTCAGATACACACAGTTCTAATTAATCTAACGCTATCAAATGTCCACACAGAGATGAATATATTAGCATTGTCTTCAGCACTGTATTTCTTCACATTCTGTGCATTTATCATAAGAAAATTCATCTTATTTTTAAAATAAAGCTTGATTGATATCCCATGAATATGAAATTAACTAAGATAGTAAAATATGTTGCATTTCATCTTATTTATATTTATTATCAAATCATATCACTTAAGCCCATCCATACACATTTAAAATATACCACTTGAAAATCTAGCCCCTTTGTATTTGTCTAAGCCAAATACTAGCTTGCTTTAATATTAATAAATACAGTAAATATTACTGCACAATTTTTATAGAATTTAAGCACAGACTCAGTGGCTGCTTTTCACAGAATCATATGTGTCTATAATATGTATGTGTTGGATTTTAATTTGTGTTGTATCAAGGGATGTACATACCCTAGTATTTAAGGATTTTGTAAGTAAACTGGTAGAAATTACAAATAAAAGAAATGTTCTCACAGTTTTACAAGTTTAACTAAAAGAAGCAGAAAAAAAAAAAAACAAGTGAAGTCAGATAAATTTCCTAAAAGGAAAATGTAGGAATATTGACCTTGGCAATGAATGCACTGTTTTATTCAACCTATTGTTTCTTCTTCATGACTAGTGATGACAATCTAGTCAATCTGGTGGTAGATGTGGTTCAAAGGTCTCCTGTCTGAGACAGACAGCATCTCTCTTCTGTGTTCCCAGAAATATGTGTTTTAATACAATACAGGAATTTTAAGGGTTCTGCCACTGCATAATTTGCATAGATCATAAAATAAATTACCTGATTAATTTCTCTAGTAAATGAATTGAATTATTATAATTTATTCCAGTAGATTCTGCTGTTAATTTAAAAGATTTCTTGTCATATATTTCAAACTCCTTAGGTGGCCTCTGATGAGAAGAGAAATTAGAACTGGAAGTTATAATCAAATCTTAAGGAAATCTGCTCATCACACACACACATGCACATTCTTTCTTTCTTTCTTTCTTTCTTTCTTTCTTTCTTTCTTTCTTTCTTTCTTTCTTTCTTTCTTTCTTCTTTCTGTCTGTCTGTCTGTCTGTCTGTCTGTCTGTCTGTCTTTCTTCTGTCTGTCTTTCTCTCTCTCTCTCTCTCAAAATCAACTCTGGAATTATAAAGTAAACATAGACTCCCTTGTGCTTCCAAGTATACTGACAAAAACTGAAACAGTAAGAAAAATAATTTTGAAGATAAATTTAACAGAAAACTTAGATTTCTTGGTTTTGGCAAATACAAATTTACTTTCTCAAGGGTATTTTGAGTTTGATCTCTAAGTATGACATGTCAATAATACTACTTAATGAGAGCTCCGTGACTATCATAAATGCAAATGAGGCTGAGCAGTGGTGGCCAATGCCTGTAATCCCAGCACTTCGGAAGCAGAGGCAGGTGGATTTCTGAGTTTGAGGCCAGCCTGGTCTACAGAGTGAGCTAGGACTGTGCAGAGAAACCCTGTCTCGAAAAACCAAAATAAATAAATAAATAAATAAATAAATAAATAAATAAATAAAAATGAATAAGATATGGACCATAAGATGTGAATTGACTTACTCAGCTTTTCTTTTAAATGAAAGTACTATTGCCATTCTACTAGACTAGCACAACATAATTTGAAACCTATTTATCCCTATATTCATGGATAAATTGTGCTCTCATCCCTCACCAAAAAAGTTACTCTTGGCAATAAAGTGAGACCATTAATGAAAACTTCAACTGATACAATGCAGAGAACAAATGTTTATAGATTGCACGGCCTCAAAGGATACATGTCAATAAAATTGGCATCACTTAAGGTTCAGGGGACGTCACTGAAAAAGGGACACTGTGATGGCTATTTTCAGTTGTCAATTTAACTATATCTGGAATAACATAAAATCCAGAAATTAGGGCATACCTGCCCTCCTGATCTTGAGGCAGGACAAAAACACTCCTTTGACCTGGATCTTGAGGCTGGAAGAACACAGACTTTTGTTTGGATCTTGATGTGAGATGGAACAGGCTTTTGATCCAGACCCACATATGTCTTTAATCCAGATCTTGAGGCACACCTTTAATCTGGGTCATACCTTCTGCTAAAAGCCTATATAAGGACAACAGAAGAAAGAAGGGTGCATTCTTTGTTTGCCCTCACTTTGACAACATGCCCATTGATTCCAGTTTATGCAGTAGACCAGATGAGATACATAGTCTCATGAGGCTGAGAAACTGCTAGATTCTTGGACTTACCATTTACAGCTAGACAAGATCTGATTAGTTGAACTGAAGCCTACAAGTCTTTCTAATAAATTTGCTCTATATATTGACAGATTCATTCTATAAGTTCTGTGACTCTAGAGAAGCATGACTAATACAAACAGAAAGATTGATAAGAACCATAAGACAAGGAAATCTGCTGTTACTGGGAAGATGTTTCCAAGATACCTTTACAATATGGCCACTAAAAGAGACCTGACTAATGATGATGCCAATAGACATGCTCACAGTGAAGGGACAAGTCTAGAAGGGGCCATACCTGTAGACAAAGAGTTACAGGAAACTAATAGACTATTGAGAAAGAGAAAATTAATCTTTCCAAGAATGAGCTCTCTGATTGGTTATCCAATATCAAGTGGTCAGCCTGAAAACTGCATACATACAAGGACCATTAAAAAAATCTCAAGTTGTTATGTATATATTTATGTATATGTGTGTAACAACAATAAGAAACCATAACTTTACAGGAAATAAGGGGGTATGAAGTTTGGAGGGAGAAAATGTTATTATTATGTTTTAAATAAAATACCTTAAAAAAAAAGAAGAAGAAGAATGACCAGGGACTGGATAGATGACTCAGCAATTAGAGCATTGACTACTTTTCTAGAGGTCCTGAGTTCAATTCCCAGCAACCATAAGGTGGCTCACAACCATCTATAATGGGATCTTATACCCTCTTCTGATGTGTGAGGATAGCTACAGTGTCCTTATATCAATAAAATAAATAAACCTCAAAAAAAAATGACCAAAACATTTCAAAGTATTACAAAATAAAAGAAAGTTTTATGTATGTATTTATAATATATGTATGTGTGTGTGTGTGTGTGTGTGTGTATGGAGATACATAGAGAAACAGAGAGAGGGAAAACAGTGGGAACACAGCTTATAAAGAGAACACGGGGCTGTTACATTTTAATACTTTACTGATGTAGGTGTGGGTTTTCATCTGAATAAGGTAATGACATTTGAACACTTCAGTCCATGTATCAAGTAAAGTCCTACAAAAGCATATTCATTTCGGCATTTTTTTTTCATTTAGCAAATGCTTTTGAATCAATACTATGTGGCTAGTTGTAAACAGAAAAGCCAAACATTGAGGAAACACTAGGAATGAGCTTTGCAAAGCAAGCACTTCTAGCCACCCCTGCAAATATTGGCTTCTTTCAACATTGTTGTTTTAATAAATGAAGACTCTGCTACAGTTGATTATCTGCTTTACATTTGAAAGTCTATCGATCACTTGATGTGAATTAATGAGGTGAGTTTTTTAATTGGATCATCAGGATCAGGAAGTTGTACAAATATTCAGGCAGAAGAGCTTTTCTTCTATTGACTATTTCATAAGCACTTATGAGATTATATATAGAAAATTTTGCTTCTTTCCCTGATTGAAATATGATTTTACAATATTGACTTTTCTTGGTAACAAAATATAACTGGATTATTAGACTTCATTTTAATGGTTTGGGATTTGCTATGTAATTCATTGCAGATATTCTTGATTCTTTTAGGGAATCTTTCTAGTTATTGAAAACAATTTTCCATACAGGGTGGCTCAAACCCACTCAAGTTTTACTATTAATTAAAAAAAAGACATTTAAATCTGAACTAGAAAGAAAAACTCAAAGCTTTGAGGTGTCTCTGAAAACACACCCAAAATTGTATTAAAAGTCTGACAGTCTACTTGCAAGAACTTAATGATTAAGAGACACAGAGGTGTATTGTGAGGAAATTAGAAATCATGTTTCAAGAATGGTTTATTCCTTAGCATTTCTTTAAATATGTGTCACTTTTGATTGCATATGCATTTTCAAAATCATCCATGTTCCATCTCATTTGATATACCAATTTTGAGGCAGGTGTTCCCTCCCCTCCATATCTTATAAATAAAAGTATTGAATCTCAAGTAGCTCTATACTTACTTTTAATGAAAGAGTTGATGGCAGACCCAGAATTAGAAACTATATCTCTTCTTTTCCTTAGGTTGTTTATGGTCTACTCCATAGTCTTTTCATCAGACTACAAATTGACTAGTATGTTATTAATGTGCTCATTTGTATATGGCCTACATGTGTAGTATATTTATATGTTGCGCTCAGTGGTAAATATTCTTATTATCACTCCTAGCCTTTTATTTCCAGACTATTGACTCTGAATTCTTTAGCTTAGGTTTCTTGTGGATAGGATCTCTAGGTTTCTTGTGGATAGAATCTCTTTCAGAGATGATTTGAAACAAATATTTATAAATAAATTTCTTTTCATAAAGAGAGCTACTATTACAGATTAGTAAACAAAAAGTCTTCACCGAGTGATATGTATTTGCCAACTCTTATCTCTAGTTCGGGTATATATGTAATTTCTGACAGGAATAAATAAGAACCTATATAAATTCTGATACTTGAAGTAACCTGTAAGTGTCTGTACACCATAAGATAGAGTGACCATTGCTTATTGTCAACGTGCTTTTGAAGCTCTGGAATGATCTAGGAGTACATTCATTTACTTAACACTGAATGGCACAAAACCTTTCATAAGTCTCAAGGGGAAGACACCCCCCCATTCACTCACCACACCAAATTCTTTCTAGAGGAGCAGAAAGCTGGGCCAGGTAAGGTAAAAGTTTAATTCTGTCCCATAGAGACAAAAATTGTAAGTCGTGTCATCAACTTCTATGATTTCTGGATTTAGGGACACTACTGAACAAGATAATTCTTACTCAGAAATGCTGCATATAAAAACTGCTAGGTGTAATGTTATATGCCTATAATCCCAGTTCTTGAGATGTCAAGGGAGGAGAATGGCAAGTTGAAGGAAGGCAGCTTGAGTTCCAGGGTGAGTCTCTGTTGCAAAAATGAAGTGGGTTTTAGGGGGTCAACTTCAAAATACCGACATCATATTTTCTCTAACAAAAAAATCTAAGAGAAATAAGAAGTGTAGAATCCCTCATTAAGAGGAACTTTGAGCCATTCTCTGATTTATTTCATTGATATTCCACCATATTAGAAGCAGAATTAAAAATTTTGTTGATTGACAATTTGTGCATCACTCATGCTAATGTTGAAAAGCTAAGTGATACTGCCATACCCAAAGGACTCAAATGTGTCCCCTACTTTCATATAAAAGGCAGTATCATATTACTGTTGCAAAATGATGTTGTGATATTGTTTAATAGATTTACATTCCTTTATTTTCATGTTCAATAAAACTTTTTGAAATCCTAATTTAGTCATAGATCAAGGAAACCGTTTAAGAAAGCAAAGGTCTTTCTTCCTTGTTTCACAATGAGCACTTTATCACCAGGGTATGTTCACACAGAATATCACATCCATAAAGTACAAGAAACTGTGTGCATCCCACCAAAATAGTGCAGTTGACCAAAAGGTTCTCTTTGGTGGAAAAGTCAATAGAAATGGGACATTTCTATTCAAGAAGTATAGAGAGTAGGCTCAAACAATAAGAGGTGGCACAAAGGACATACAAATGAGAATGTAGATTTTTGTAGATATTTTGCTTCAAGAGTTGTGGAGGTGGCTTATCACGTAAAGTGTTTTGTGTACAATGACCCACATAAAGACCAAAGTGACTCATATCTGTAATATAGGGCAGAGAGATAAGCAGATTCCCGGGCTAACTAGTCAGTCACTCTATCAGAAATAACTAATTCCACACTCCCTAAGAGATTGCATCTCAAAAAATAAAAGTAGAAAACAAAAGAAAAATGCATGCATTGTTGACCTTGGTCCTCCATGTGTTCATGCACAGGTGAGTGCACTCACTGCTGTGCACATACAATATTCCTAACCCCCAACACCTATATACACACTCTTAAATAAAGTATAATGCCTAAGAATATCAAGACTTGACAAGATCTTTGGAACTTTAGAATACTTTTGTAGTACATTCTGAATAGTGTAATAAATAATGTTTTGTGCCATATACGTTTTCTTGTCATGAGGCTTCTCAGGCACTGTTCAGAGTTCTTTAGTCGTGGACATCAACTTATCATGCTTGATCATGCTCTGACTAGAACTAGCGAGATCTGGAATTTCCATTCTCACTCTCCTCAAATCCAATTCAACTTTGTGACCTCTGTGCGCATACATTATATCCAATGATTCTCCAATTCTAATTTTTTCTGAAAGGTTCTCACAAATGTTTTGTTTCCTTTATCATACTTTATTATTTTGTCAGTCCGATTTCTTTTCCCTTTATTTCTAGGTGTAAGCTTGTCTCTTGGTCAATATGCTTCAAAACACAACCATTTTTATAGTAAAATATATTTGTCCTAAACTACGTGCTTCATGGCTCTTCTCCAGTTATTTTTCACATTCTTTAAATATTGAATTAATTTTTTAACAAAAAATAAACATGTATGCTAACAGCAGTCAAATGGGAGGTTTCCTATTTGGGGTAAGAGAGTGGACTCTTTAACTTTATAAAAAATAATTCTTGTAGTAGAAGAGAGAAAAAGTGCTCAGAATAAATATATAAAACCATTGAAAAATCAATGAAAACTTTATTCTAATGCAACAAATGATTGTTATTCCTTTTTAACAGTTCAGGGGGGGGGGGAAGCCTACCTAAGGAACACTCTCTAGCATTGTGTTTGGGTTTCTCTTCATACTGCTCCTAGACGAAGTGTCAAATGATGTTAGGATGATTCTACTTCTTTCAAGCTTTCCAGCTAATAAATTTATTTTGAATTTCAGTTCATACAGAACCGTCTCTACTCCCACTGAGGCAATCTTGCTGATCAGCAACATTTGGTGCAAATAGTAATCAGGCTTCAAAATTATGCAAAACATTCTCTATTTCTCAGAAATTTTCACTGAATTATTTAAAACTCAGTGATGGAAACAAGCAGCAGCTGTGGTGTGAAGGGGGTGGGGATGTGCAAGCATGCACAAAGGATGTGGGAACTCTCTGAGTTTAATTCATATTAGCCGCACACTATTCCCCTGGCTAGACTCTGAATTATAACTGGGTAGCATGCATCATTTATCCAAAGATATTTTTTTGTTTCCAACTAAAAGTGTTCATCTTGGCATCTGTTTAAAGTGTATTTGTCATATTAAATAATTCCAATTCATTCATACAGGTGGCTTTTACATGATATCAACTGTATACTCTGTCACTAGATAAAATGTACAGCAAATGACCAAATTTCACATAGCCCAAATCAAAGAGAAGCAGCATTTTCTTCCCAAGCGATTGTCACATTGGACGTGACCATGCATGGCAATTAGATCAATAAAAATAAAGCCATAGTAGTGAAGAAGTGATCAAAACTATTTTCTTAAAAGATAAGATGAACTGCTCATTTGAGCATAGTGAGTTCTCAGAAGGCACAATGGGGATTTGATAAAGCCTTGCTATATCTCTATTGGACAGTCATATTTAACATAAATCCAGAAGTCAAACATAACAGGTTATTGTGATATATCAGGCACCAAATTCATCAGAACTCTAACATGGATTGAGAATATGATTAGTAATAGGAGTGCATGCTGACCTGTTTGCTACATTCTTTCTATTTTTTTCTTTTTTACTGAATTATGACCTACACAGACTCTGCCTTATGTAAATTCAGAGAACAATGATGAGTGGGGTTTTTTTTAATCTTTCTTCCATTTAGATTACATTCCGTTCATTGCCATCTCTGCAAAATGATTTATGTGAGCTGCCTATGTCTCCTGAGTTAAGATATGTAACATTTAATTAAATTCAACTTTTTTCTCTAACTGATTAATTCCATTAAGAGTTATTAGAACACTAAAGTTAAAACAAACAAACAAACAAACAACTTAAGACACAGCTGTGTGGGGGTGAAATTAAGGTTTTTCAGTTTATATGTATGATTTACCAAACCATACACCTGCAGATTTTGACCTTGAAGCAATAGCTACATTGATCATAAATTTAAGAATAAGCAAATTTACAAATTAAACACAAGAGAATGGGCCTTTCCTAGTGATCCATTAAGAATTTTATCCCTCTGTGCATAGATATAAAAATGTCCAAATCTATGATGAATTATTCAAGGCTATTGGTATATTGGGGACTATAGGTAGAAATAAATAATCAAAACTATGCTATTCATTACTTTAAAGACAATCATTTCTCATTACCTGAACACAATGTTCCACAACTTCCTGTTATGTGATTTCTATTCCTCAGTGGAGAGGAAAAGAAAAGAGAACAAGTTGAGAAGAATCGAGAAAGAACATTAGAAAGAAAGCATGCGTCTTGAGCATCTTAAGTGGAAAAATATGTGTAGAAGGGAAAGAAAGACCTGGTTATAAAGACAGCTTGAGAGAGATATAAAAATCAGTGGATTTTAGCTCAGTGAGAACTTAATTGTGTCCATCCCAAAGAGTTAATTAAGGAAGTAAAAGCCCCTTACATATATGTTCTTCTGTTTCATGCTCCAGAAGGAACTGCTTCTATTGTATGTTGTTTCACGGAGTGTGCATTTAGTCATATTCTAAGTAGTTTTGCTTAAAATAATACGGTTTTATTGAAAACACGAGCAGGAAACAAGCAGTGTTTATGTCTCAGATGAGGGTTGTCATGAACGTTTTGCACAATTTCACTGTACAACATGTCTACTCTAAGTGTATATGACAGTCAAAACTGCCCGTGGGAAAGCATGAAACCAAGAAGAAATTAAACTAATTCCTAAGCTAGAGGGATGGCTGAAGCAGTCATTCAGTTTCAAGTGAGTGGCTTACTGTGGTGATAAACAAAAAATTTAAATCTAAACCAAGGGTCATGTGGATTTAAAATAAAATCATTAAAACTATAATATGTTGTTTTCACCTTCCCAAAAGAAAGACTTACCATGGTCAAAATTATGAACAAACAATTAATAGTAAAATATGATAACATTTACATATTATTTTTGTGTGTACAACTTTTTTATTCATATAAGTTGGCACCACATCTTAATTTTATTTATATTTATTTATTTATTTTGTTTTTATCAAGACAGGGTTTCTCTGTATAGCTCTGGCTGTCCTAGAACTCACTTTGTAGACCTCAAACTCAGAAATCTGCCTGCCTCTGCCTCTCAAGTGCTGAGATTAAAGGCGTGTGCCACCACTCCCAGCCTGCATCTTAATTTTCCTAATGAGAACTGAAGGGATGAAATAAGCTGCCCAATGTACGCTAGCTAGATTCTAGAAATTTCTGAACACCCAGGGATGTGTTCATGGCTTTAAGTAATGTTCACATACTCATGCGTGTGTATGTGTGCTTATGAGTGTTTATTCCTAAATATAACCTTCTCAGTCTATATAATGTTACTTATATACGTTGTCTTAAAAGCTGACAGTTTGGCAATGGATAACCAATTGGTGTGCTTTTTACTAGACAGAAAGTTCCCCCTCTCTCTTAGCTTCCCTTAGTTCCCCATAGTTCTAAGATTAAGGCCTATTGGACCCCCCCCCAACCCCTGCACTTCCTCATCATGTTAGCATATTTATTAATATTGCCTTTTCAGGGTCATATTAGGAAGCCATGTTGGTAATACTGATGGATATAGGTTTTAACAATTCTAGGAAATACAAACTGCAAACACTGTGTTCCTCTGACTCTGTTTGCTCCCCATTTTCTTCAAGGAGCCCTGAGCCTCAGGTCTTATGTAGTAGCTTCAGCAATGAAAACTTATCTTCTGCCTCCAGGCAGCAATGAATGGGGATCATTTTTATGGTTATTCACTCATTCTCATCACTCCCTTTTTTTTCTTCCTTTCATCTTTTTCAGGGCAGGGTTTGTCTGTGTAGCCTTAGCTATCCTGGACCTCTTTGTAGACCAAGCTGGCCTTGAACTCACAGAGATCCCCCTGCCTCTGCCTCCCAAGTGCTGAGATTAAAAGCATGCACCACCACTGCCAGGCTATTTCCCTATTTTCAAAGAGCAGTCTAACTACTGTTTTTGCTCCATGTTTTTTGCAGGCATTTTCCACCTGTGTTGTATAGACTGTTCCAAAAAACTGGTTAACTCAAATCCAATAGAGATGGTAAATAAACTTGAATCTTTAACAAGGCTTTGATGTATTTTATTTTATATACCTTATAACAGCAGAGATGGTCTGGAGAGCTGCTGCCTGTGTATATGAATTACTTCTTTCCAAACGCAAGCACAAGTGGATAGAACATCCCAAAATGTCCAAAATCAGAGGACTCTAAAGACCTTCTATTTTAAATTTTCCAAAATTCTCACTGAGCTACCTCTCTCCAGGTTTTCCTTTTCCACTTCCATTACATTTTGATTCTTTACTTTCTTTCCTTTGACTCATTTTTCTGTCTATAAGTTGCTAAAATAATTGTATAGCTTCACGTACTAACCCATCACATCATTTGTTGGCTGCTGGTTCACAAAATATCTTAGTTTGAGCTTTCTTTCTTTGAAAGGACACCATGTCCATAGCAATTATTATCAAGGAAAAGGTTTAATTATGGCTGGTATACAGTTTTAGAGGCCTAGTCCATTATGGTCATGGTGGGAAACATCGCAGAGTACAGATAGACATTGCTCTGGAGAAGGAACTGAGAGTTCTACATATTGATCAGAAGGCAGCAGAAGGGGACTGTGTGCTATATTGGGTCCAGATTGAGGATAAGAGACCACAAAAACTGCCCCTACAATGATACACTTCCTCCAGCAAGGCCACACCTACTCCAACAAGACCACATCTCCTAAGAGCACCACTGCCTATGGACCAAGCATTCAATGCATGAGAGTATGGGAGCCATTCCTATCCAGACCACTATACTCACTTAACCTTTAAACCACCAATTCATCAAATTTATTATTTTTATTTTTAATGTGATGGAATCTGTGTTGTACATTCAATATGGAAGTATGCACTCTTACAGAGTATATATTTCAAAAATTTCTTGACACCTTCACAAAGCATCTATTCTAACGTGGAGGAAATGAGAGTGCAAGTTATTGTGCACGGTACTGATGTTATAAACAAAGATGCAGAGGCTCAATAAGATGATAAGTTGATGGTATGGTGTATGTTAATTGAATGTTAATGGTGATTAATTTTTAACTAATCTTAAAGGTGATACTGAAAATTTTTAAATGTAAGTTTCAGATAAAAATATAAATGTACAATTAAATAGCAATGGGGTTTTGATACATGGGTAAACTATTGGTATAGTTTTTGAAGTAGATGATTACATACAAAGTGTAGGCAAGAGTTAAATTGAGAAAAATTTACACATCAAGAAGCAGACTCTCCCTTTAAAGTATCTCAAAAAGCACATTTAAAATAATGTGTGTGTGTGTGTGTGTGTGTGTGTGTGTGTGTGTGTGCACATGCTAATAGGAAGCTACTCAGGAAACTTTAAAAGACAAACAACATTATCTGCTATTGTACTCAAAAGAAATGTTGTTGACAAGGTGCAGGATATATTGGAGAGAAATGGATTCAGGAAAAAAGTCAGAAAAATAGTTATTTCCAATTATATCACGATGAGAATCTCAGCTAGAGCAGACGCCATGTGGTGGACCAAAATGCCTAAAAGCAAAAGAAGTCCATACATAAGGAAGTATTATTTTTCATGTGAGGAAAGGATGAAAAATAAAAAGCTTAAACTCAGGGAAATTTATAATTCAGTAAGTTCATCAAAGTGAATGATTGCTGCTCTGGATGGCATGACTGGGCGGGTAGGGGGTGTGCGCAAAGAAACTGTTCTGAGAAGGGAGATGTCAAGTGTCATGCAGGATAATGGATTATTGGGGAAAGTGTAGCTTGCAGGTGGGACCCAGAAATCATAGTTTTTGGAAGAACATATCTCAATGGAGAAAGAACACTGCACTTTAGAACTAGGCCCAAAGGGACTCTGAACTGGCATAATCTGATCTTCACAATAAGACATCCTAGAGCCATAAAGCATTTGAGATCAGTAGTACTATTGCTAAATGTCTAAAATTTAGGTTGGCTGGGTGTCTTCCCGGGAAGGAGGTGCACATTTGCACCTTCCTTGAGATGGGAGCCCCAGAACATAATTTATTCACTTAGGAAAAAGACTGAACATAGAGGTTAGGATGACACTTGAGTCGATGATTTAATTCATCCCCCCACAAGTAGTCTCTTAAGAGTCACTAAGAGAGGGGGAATCTGTAAAATATCTTCAAGCAGTTCAGGAGGGAGCTGCCAATGCAAGGAGCTAAAAATGAGATTGCTGGATAATCATGTCAGAAAGGAGGCTCCTGCAGAGAGCCCAGTGAAGCAAAAGCAAAACAGATGTGTCTGACAGGTTGGAAAATGGCAGCAGAAGAATGAAGCACTGAATTTGTAAATTTATGAAAAGTTGGCTTCCTTAAGAGGTTTTACTCAGACACTTCTGAATAAAGGAAAAGAACTTGTTAGAAAGCAAAATGTCATTGTATTACTAAGCTCTTTAGGTTAGACTCAATTGAGTCTAACCTAAAGATCAGAGACTTTAGGTATTAGCATTTTCCTAGGCATCATTTATTCTACCAATATGGAAGAGAGAAATATTAATAGACAGCACATGACTCAGAAGAAAAAAAGGAAAGGAGAGAAAACAAAGACAGGAGAGAAAGCTGATATGTATTAAATAGGAATCGCCTTCTGAACACTGCTCTTGATGTTTAACATATGTTTTCTCACTCCAACTTCATGAAAGTCTTATGAACTTATGAGATGATCATCTGTGCTATACTGGGAAGATGCATAGAGTTAAAAGAGTTTAAGCAAAAAATATTTACTTCAGCAACTTTGTTATAGGAAATAGTTCATGAATATAAGAAAGGTATTTACTATCAGAAAAGAATAATGGTTTTAAACTGGTAGGACCAATGCTAAAAAAAGAATATGTGTAGAACAGTTTATGTATTTGTAAAGGACTTAAAGCTATATTCATTTTTAATATAAAATATCTTTTATAAATAAACACATTTAATGATTCTTATTGTTAAGTGAATACAATGCTTCCCTTTAATATGGTTCTAAAAGGCTCAAAAGAAATATTTGTCAAAGTTTCTGAAAAAGCTTCAATAATCATAATAAATCCTTCAAGACCGTATTCATGAAGTTCTTGAAGTATCCTATATTTAACACGAAAGTCCATGCAGAAATTGAATACGGTCACTATATATTAGTACAATACTTCATGCTGTCTTTTAATCAGCTTTCTATAGGATTTTGGGTGGAGATTGTGGATGAATATTTAGAATAGTGGATATTAAATTTAGTTTTAAGGGGAACGTTAGTATGGTTTTAGAATAAGACCTAGAATTATATCAATGAAGAATTGATACTACCAAGAATAAATTTCTGCAAAGTACATCTTTAGAACATGAATAACAATTGAATACAGAATGACAAATCTAGTTCTTTTTCTTACCCAAAGAATAACAAGGCAGGAAACACTCTTGATAAAGGTGGTGAATGGACAGATGAATGACCAAAGAAGGCATATTGCAATGTTTTAGCAATCTGCCAGTTAGTGATCCTTCACTGTGTTAAGCGCTGGAGATATGTGTCAAAGGAAAGAAGATTCATCTTGCCTTGTGGTTTGAAAGATTTTAGTTCATGGTCACAGGGCTTACCAGAGTGTGAACCTGCTGTGAATCTGAACATCATGACAGATAGCCTGTGCCTCACAGTGTACAGGAAGCAGAAGGTGACAGAAAGGACCAGGATAAGACACTCCCTTCAAAGCCCTGCCTCCTGTTTTCTACTTCCTGCATCCAGGGTCTACCTGTTTAGCATCTACCATCTCCCAATAATGACACTGAATTTTGAACCTATCAATGGATTAATCCATTGCTTAAATTGGTGCCCTAATGTTCAAATCATCACATAAGATTTGAATCTACCTGCTGGGACAAAGCCTTTAACATGTGAGTCCTGAGCTGATGACAGGAGTTAAGCGCTATACTACTATACCTTTAAGGATTATTAAACATGGTCTACCTTCTATGTCTTACAGGACTGAAAACAAGGCTTCATTTTTAGTTTTGAACTTTTTTAACATGAATGATGAGAATCGAACTCATGTCTTCTTTCTAGCATATTGTTTGAACCACATAACCAATCTTAATTTTAATATTTTTACTAAGCTTTAAAAATTATTTCAATAAGAAAATTCATCACAGTGTTAAAAATGTAATGTTTAGTGTCTATATGAGATGGAAGAATTTGGTTATTAGCTAACAAATGAGAATTCATTTTCACGATTGTCTTTGGTTCCATTCCTAGGATTTTTGATGACACTGGATACTTAAAGATTCTTTGTTTATTTATATGCCCCAATACAGGGGAATGCCAGGGCCAAAAGAATGGGAATGGGTGGGTAGGGAAGTGGGGGGGGGATATGGGGGACTTTTGGGATAGCATTGGAAATGTAATTGAGGAAAATACGTAATAAAAAAAATGTTCAAAAAAAAAAGATTCTTTGTTTAAAAAGTAACTGAGAAATCCAGAAAAGAAGATTTATCAATAATGATTTAATTGTGAAACAGGTACTATTGGTTTGTGTAAGTAGGAAGAAATTAAAAACAAAGTCATTTATTTTCATAAATGTTGAAGTATCCTTTACCACCTTTACAATGATTTTAACATAAGTTCTGACATACTATCATTTCTCATTTATTAAATAATAAGTAGTTAGGACATAAAATAGTGACATGAAATTGTATAATGGATTATTTTAACTATCTGGTCAAGTAGAGATTACTAGTAAATGAGTATTTACAGTACAATTTACTTTGGAAACATGAAATTATAAATTAAACTGACAGCTTTCTACTGATCTTCAAAGTCTTTCCAATGCTAAGCCAATATGCAAAACCCAATAGCACAAATGAAGACGAAACCCTTTCAGAGCATCACTGACCGGTTAGGCCTTCTTTAACTTGGTAACAACCTCATATGCATTTTGAAACACTGACTTTATCTTGATACTAACAAACATAAAGTAATATTAATAAAAATCTATGTCATTCACTGCATTGACAGATCTCTCAGAGAAAAACATTAATTTGTATAGTTTTTTTTAATTCAGTATTTGTAAAAGAAAACATCAGAGAAAGAATATCTAAGAATATCTCAAAGGTGTAATATGCCGAGTATTGGCTAGTGTCACATCTTGAACATCTACATTAATCAACTTCTATAAGCAGGAATCTGTTTGAAGATTGAGACTCAGCAAGGAGTCAGCCTACCTTCCTTCTGTAACTCTTAGTTTAAAAAATTGTTTTATATTGTTGGCATATCCCTGTGATCTCCATAAATCCAAAATGACACATCTAACAAAAAGGGAAAAAAGGGAGAAACATGGCCCAAGAAACCAAGTTTTGGTACTGTTTTTAGGTTTGCTACTTCTGAGAAACAAAATCATGTTCCCTCGGCTTCAAGTGTTTTTTTGCAATAAATGAGTTTCAGAAGACATGAGGGAAAGGCATCACTACCCTGGGCTGTTTCTTCCCATTTGCTCTCCCTGGGTAATTTTCACTTTCTTCCCGGAAGAAAAACAACACTCAACAGCTGCATAATTTATAACATAATTGACACAAAACTACACTGAGTCCCCACGTCATTTGCCAGAGCTTTGTCATGATATCAGTTCGAGCAACAGGACTTGGTTTCTCAGAAGGAAAGTGGAGACACTCTCCTCATGAGACATGCTCCTTGTGCTGAGCCAAGCAAAACCACAGCCCACCGTTCCCATGCTACTGTGTCAGGTCTGGAAATAGCCGAGTTCCTTCTTATTCACGTGAGACATGCATGACTCCTCAGAGGTACAGTACACTGTTGCCTGATTTTTTTTTTCCTGAGATATGGTAAACACCTTTAAGGTGAATGGATGGACAGGTTGAAGACTATTGTGAGAACAAATCACATTTCTATTGAGTCTCTTTGGGAAAAAAAGAAGGGCAGCTGCAGTTTAATAATTGTGTGATTCTTCCTCACAGCATACTGCAAACAAAGCTTTGTACCTTTCTTGACTCTGGACATGTAATGGCCTCTCCCGTGACTTCTTTAGACCACAGCTGTAAAATCTCAAATATTCCTTAGAAATTATCCATACTATCCACAATCTCTCTAATTTAAAAAGCAAATAAAGAATTTGAAGACCTGCCAGACTTTAAGACTGCGTTCCTTTTTTTTAAAAAAAAAAAAAAATTGTCTTGTCAAAGAAGGTACACATGTCTTACCACTTGCTCTGAGAGGCCAACCCAAACAGCCTCTCTTATATGAAAAGACGACTATGCCTGTACCTCATTCACTAATGCTAGGATGCTAGTGGTAGTTCACAAAGTATCCAGGGATAATTTCACCAGACCCAGTTAGAGATCTAGATGTCTGTGAAGACAAAGGCGGAAAGATCATCCCTCTCCAGAAATTCAAAAAGTCACTACACACTCTCAGAAAGGCAGAAAAGATTTTGAGTCTATGCTTTCTGATTTAAGAAAGACAAACACACTAGTTATCAACGCATTATTTTTATTCTCCTGTAGAAATCTCAGGATTAGCCTTATTTTTTTATCCCAAAACAAAACAATATGCAGACTGAATCATATATGTTTTATAATGATACTGCTACTATTAAATAAGATCAGGCTCACTGCCTCTTTTGAAAACACTGACATATCTAAACAGAGCTGTCAGATGTTTCTTTGCCAATAAAAACTGAAGTGAACTACCTGAAGAGTTTCCCAATTGAAAAACAGAAGACAAGACAAACGACTGTCAACAACTAGCCAGACAGACAGGCCTGGGGACATATGTCTGTATTGACAGCACTCAGGAGCCTGAGGCAGAAGGATCCTGAGTTCAAAGTCATCCTAGGACACATAGCAAGACTCTATCTCAAAATATAGTAAAGATTAAAAACTGAAAAAAAAAGTGGTGTTTTTAAGAAAAGTCTATAATTTCTTCTTCAAACCACTATCTTAAAACTTCCCTCTTATTTACTCTGGTTTTTGTTTTTGTAGATTTCTGACTACCCTTGTTGCAAAATAAAGAAAACTGAAAAATCAAATGTTCCTCAGCTATTACTAGAGTATTCCCCAATTATTGCATTTTTACATAGAATTGATTCTATAGTGCAATTTAACTGTGGATCATGTGAGATACGAACAATTTATCCAGTGCTCTACTTTAGGGATATTCAATATATTAAACATCTGGACTTAGGGAGAATTGTCACAGAAAATTAGAGTCACAAGAAACTTCAAAGGTCTTTAAGTCTAAACCCCTTTCAGTGAATGAAGAAATTAAAACCAATATAACTTGAGGGCTTTGTTTGTTTGTCTAGCATTCTGGCTTTGACAGAAGTACAGAAACGAGTTAGCTAGTAGGGAAGAATGCAGATGATGAATGAATCAAGGTTGGCTCTTTTCTTCAAAGAGAATATTTTATTTTAGATAACTTGGTATTGTTTTGGTATTTCTAGAGGTTACAGAGATCTTAGGCAAACAGTAAGAAACAAGTAATTTGTTTTCATTATGTAAGATGCAATCTGCACAGAAAATGCCCAATATATTTTGAAACTCAGGCTGATGCATATACAATATTCTGTGCTAGTTGATTCGCAAGGATTTGATGGCAATGAGCTAAAGACAATTCTCTGGTAACCTGCATCATGTATTATGAACAAACTCAAAGGAACTGTTAACTAGTCTACAGTAAGTCATCTTCTTATGAAAAGGTCATCCACCAATAGAGAATGCCTAGATGGAGTACCTAACTTCCCACACATAGATTATTAGCTGCAGACGGTACAGAACGCCATTGGTGAGAAGCACAGCTCTAGGTAAGAGAAGTATGTCCTTCATTTTCTGTAGGAAAGATAGCATATGTCAAAATGCCTTTGTGTCCTTTGGATATACTAAAAAATGATCACTAAAGGGCTTCTGAGTTGTGGTGGCACAAAGCACTCTTTACAAAAATGACACAGTATATATAATAGTTTACTTAAGATAAAATACAGATTTATCTATAAGTTCTTATGTGCATGACAAAAGTATAATAGTGCTCTGTTTCTCTGGGCTTTTTTTTTTTTTTTGTTAACATACTCTATCAAATCCAGAAATGACATTGTCATTTGAGGATGAGGACACGTTTCTGAGAGAGTGGAGTGATCAATTAGTTTCCGTGTAATCTGAGCAAGTGGAGAAACTCTGAAGGCAGCAAGCAGCTGGTGCTCTAAAGTTAGCCACATGATACAGTAAATATTCCGGACATCATCCTGTTTTGAAACAGGGGGGGCGGGGGGGAGAATAACCCAGGAGTTTCCTGTCTTCTTTTAATGTTGTCCTTCTGGCCCACTGACCAGTCCTGTGTGTTAATCACCTCTGTATGGATACCAATAGTGTGGGTTGTTAAAGTGCTCAGGAAATCAGATAATTCTTAAAAGCTAATTAAATATAAGTAGTTATCTCTTTTTCTCATGAATAAAATAAAGTAATTGAGCCAGCTTTCTCTGATATACTATTCGAATTACACCCTTTAGTCTCCAAGACACTTCAGAATCTTCACACATGAATGAATGAATAAACTTTTATATCATTGATCATAGTCATGAAATATTCATTTCATCATGTCAATCTGTCATTACATTTTGAAATCAAATATATTATTTAGTGGCCATGTCTACATATAACTCTCATATATATGTTTTTTACTAGTATTTTACTGAAGCATTCACAATATTGATTATATTTTCCTATTCCTATTCACAACCTCTCAAAGATTATAGAAGAATATATCATTGACTCTGCTTTCTGCTTATTATATTAAAAAATAAATTAGAAAAAATGTTAAATCTGGTCACAGTGAAATAGTCACTTTCTGATATAAGCCATATGGCATATTGCTTCCTGAGTTTGTGTGCTTTAAAAATAAATTATTTTCCAATGTTGATTATGCAGGAAAAACCTTATTCATGCCAACTCATTATTTTTATGTGCATACATAATTACACACATTGCATACATGCATTTCACAATTAGTCTGATATAGAATTAGTTGCATTAGTGTTATAGACTCTTAGACCTTAATAGATCCCCAGAACTTAGCACAACTGATGCCATAATGACAGTATCACTCAGGCCTAGAAACCCAGCATGTAAGCAACAACACCTGCCAAAACAGGAACAAAGACCTATTCCATCAAAATCTATAGTTTGGAAAACTCTCGAAATGTACTAAGCTTGTTTTTCTTTTTCTTCCTTTTATGGTTCCACTTCTGGTAAGTGTTTGTGTTACGTGAGGTATGATAACCTAGGATATGTTCTGTGTGCTTAAAAGTTCACCTTGAGAAAAGAGCAGGTCTGTACTGGGGTCTCAAATACCCAGTGTAGTCACAGGTGGACTAATAAAGACATGCTATTGGCTGGAATTCACTGTCTGAATAGTCTTCTCTGGTGGATACATCAATCATTAGTACAAAATCTAAGCATATAAGGTACAGATAAAGAAAATAAACGGTCAGATCCTTTATTACTATCTTGAAGACAAATTTCTGAATGGGAAGGAAACCATCATTTCCTCGGATGTCAAACACATTTGCTTCTCAGATGAGAATCGCCCTTATACCGTGGGCATGCCAGCTAACAAGCCACAATGACATAGCAGCCAACAACATCCACTGAACTTGAAGTAGAAGTTTGTTTAGAACTTTTTTCTAATAGCTTCTAATAAGTAAAATTGAAGACTGCATAAAATAATATTCATTTGCCTATTCTTTTTAAGGAATTTATTGAAAAAAATTAATTAATCACTGATAAAAATCACTTATCTACATATAAACATTAGATGAGCAATAAATTCTACCTTTCAAGAAATGGTCTGATAATAAACAGATAGTGCTGATATGTTAAAAAAAACAGCAAGATATGTAAAATATGTAAATACAAAATATGTAAAAAAAAAAAAGCAACACAATAGAATTTATCCATGTCTCCTCCCAAACACACAGGTAAACATAATAGTTAAAGTTTTATTTATAAAGGAGGTAGAGTGTGTAAGGTCATCACAGAAGAGAGTGTGATTAATTTGAGTGTAAATTTTGGGAATGTCATTAGCAGAAAGCACATGTGTGAGGTATAGAGTACACACATGGCAAGTAAGACGCACAAGAACCAGAAGCAGGAAGCAGAAGCCAGGCTGGGGATAGCGTGTGGAAAGGAAAGGGATGAAAAGTGATGTAAACAGTGTCTCCTCTCCATGGGGAGACCTGGAGGCAACTTCCTGAAAACAGATATTGATTATTACAATATATTTATGCACTTGGGGGAGCCTGTAGACTAGCCTGGGAAAGTTGTCTGCTCTCTCGGATATTTGATTCATATAATAAAGCCTGGAGAGAAAGCTGTTCTCAGACCACAGGCTGGACTTAAAGAATTTTAATCCATATATTTATGGCTTAAGAAAATAGAGACTGGATGGGAAGTTTCTTCTTTAGACCAGACCCTGCTTGAACCCTCACAGGTTTGCTTAATTACTTTTTCATCACCAGCAAACATATTCTTTTGCCCCTTAGAGGTTTTCCAAAGCTTAGGTTGACTTTTCATTGAGGCTAATGGGTTTTGAGAAGTTCGAATCAAATTACCCAGGCAGTCCTGAGTACTCAGTGACTGCTCAGAAGAAGGTGTAACAAATGAAACCAGAAGGTGATGGTCACAGGTAGAAAATTATATCTGGATTTTCTCTTCTGAACATCAGAGGCTCAAATAAATTCAATTTAATTCTGCATAATTATATTTAAGCCACTACTAGATGTGGGGAAACTTTGCTAATTAAGGTTACAGTATACCATGACCAGATAGGTCCTCTGATCCCAGTGCAAAATGAAGAACTCCCTTTAGCAGCAGGATTTCCCTTCTCTGATCTTGTCTGAGGATTCTGAGCCCCACACACTCTACCTGGGAAAGGTCAAATAGTCCTTGTCAGAACTATTAAGTTCAACTTCCCCTTTGCCTGATAAGAAGCCACACAACAAGTACTTGGGATTCCTAGAATGCTTCTCCATACAAATGAAGCAGGCACAGTACTTTAAACTCCAGTCAGTGATTCACCCTGAAAACTCCTTTCCACTCTCCAAAGTTCATTCATATATATATATATATATATATATATATATATATATATATATATATATCCTTTCCACCCAGAATAAAGCCTATGCATATCCTTCAGAAACCCACTTCTTCTGAACATCCTGAGAGGGAGGAAGTGGAGGACTGCAGAACCCCAATATGCATACCACAGCAGGACTTATAGAGCAGACTAAAAGCTACGTGAAATATAACATTTTGTAAGACACTAGCACTGACCTACCGTTTCATGATCTGAACTGGAGTGCAAGGCTTCCTCAAATGTTTGCTCTAAAGAGACATAGTGTTATTGCTGAAAAGCAGGGTAACAGGATTTTTTTTTCCCAGTTTCTCCTTTCTTGGTGTTTTCATGAAAATAATAATGGCTTGGAGGCAGAAATTCTGCAAGGTTATGGTGAGTTACCATGGTGGCATAGTAATCTCTACAATCTTTATTCTCTCACATTGTAGACCCTTGACAGCCTAAGAGTTTTTCAGACAGCATGCACATTCGGAAGATTGAATGGAGAGAGAAATTATAAACTTTATAAATGATATAATCAAGTATAGCTATTAACACTATTAATTGTTGCTACTGGATAAGTCAGCCAACCCATGATTGAATGTGATAACTTTTGGAGGCGTGATCATACTTCTGTGGGACTGATCTCTCCAAGAGGCTCCTTAACTTTCCAGAGCTGGCATTTGCTCAGATGTGTACATAGGATGCTGAGCATGTTGGAGATAGTCAAACTGACTCTCATGCTCGCCAGAGATATATAGCTTCATTTAGAAAAATCTAAAATGCCATGTAATGAATGCAAGAAACAGGGATGTATGTCAATGCACTAGTGAATAAGCTTGGTAGATAATTGGAATGACTTGGAAATATATATATATATATTTTTTTTTCAAACATATACATATATTCTTCATAGATATAATTTTCAAAATATAATAAAGGGGTTTTGGAGAATGCCACCAAAATCTAAAAACACTAATTACTAAAGCTATCTTAGACACCCCCATTTTTGTTTTATTTGTTTTCAGACTTAAACTCTTATACAATAGAATATCTTATGTTTGATGTGAAAAAAAGGCAGGTGTCTCTTACTTCCACACAAATCCAACAACATCAACATCATCCTTCCCCTTCTCAATGACATTGTGACATTTCTTTTGTCTAATTTTATGACTGAGATATTAATATGTGGTTCTTAGAATGTGGCAGTCATGTTGCCCAAGTAATTAGCATGCTGACATTAGCCCAAGAATAAAAGCCCACAGTTATACCCACATCTTCCACACCCCTAGTGTGAAACCGAACTGTCTGGCAACACTTGACTTGTTCCGGAAGTCACTTCTTTCAGACATCTATGTTTCACTGTTCAAAAAACATGCTGTAACTTTACACGGACCCTGGAGGAAGCCCTGCTGGTACTGCAGTCCAGTTATGCGGACATGAGTCAGGGATGATGATTCTGAGCATATGTTAGAGCCACTTGTGGCAGAGAAAAGCCAGGACTCCTGCTGTCCTTCTTGATCCTTCGGAGGTGAAAAGGACAAGATTTATTGCAAGCTTCATGGCCTTAGAAACAGGCCGGCTAGCTCAAAGCATTCTTTTCCTGACTGCAAGTGTGAGCATGCACTGTAGATACAGATTGATCAAAGTAAAATGACTTTGCTGACCCACATTTATGTCTTACTCCCGGTGCCACAGAGGCAGGATGGGCCCAGTGGTCAGTTTGACACACAGCCAATTGCTCATGAGTTTCTTTGCTAGCTATCCTCAAGGCTGGCTTTCCTTCCAGCTGTCATGAGTGTCTGCACTTGTTCCTCCTTTCTAGCGCTGCTAACACTCAACCATGTGTTATTTCATTCATTCATTTCTTCAGAAAGCATCAATGGAGACCTATTCAATGAGGTTATTTTTTTTTTAATTAATGAAGGAAAACCTTCAATGGGGATGGGTAGATGGCTGAGTGTGCAAGAGCATTTGCTGGGCAAGAACGAGGTACAAAGTTTAAATCTACAGCATTCTCAGAAGCCTGACATGACTATTCATGTCTGTAGCCTCAGCACTGAAAATGGCTAGGTAACCAGACAGTAGGACTGTTTGAACTTATTGGTGGCTCATTTACCTAAAAACTGCAAGCTCCAGGTTCAGTGAGAGACTTTGGCTCAGGAGAATAGAGTAGGATACCTGGCTTCTACATACATACATGCCATACACACACCTGCACACAAGAATACACACACACATACACACACAGAGAGAGAGAGACAGAGACAGAGACAGAGAAACATACACTAATGCTTTTCAATTTTACATAAGTTTTTTTTTTAACATGGCCAATATGTGATTGTCAAAAAAAAAAAAAAAAAAAGTCATGCGTGTGAACCGTGGAGAGGTCAAGCAATTCCAGTGCAGCCCACAACTCTATCACCAAAATAGAATGTAAAGTATGCTCTCATGGGCCACAAGACTGCTCAATGTAAATGTCCCATATTCCCTATCACCTGGAAGCGCAAATCAGTGCAAGAATTTACAACAGAGATGTCTCCATTCCAATTTCTTCTTTTCTTTACTGTCTCAGATAGAATGGCTGCGTCTGGTTCCTAATCAGGCAAAGAAATGTGTGATTTCCCTTTTTGTAAAATTTCCTGTGTGTGTGTGTGTGTGTGTGTGTGTGTGTGTGTGTGTGTGTGTGTGTGCATGTATATGGACAGGTGTAGGTGGATGCCTAATATTGATATCAGGAATTTTCCTCAATAATTCTTCCACTTTATGCATTTAGGCAGATTCTCTCAATCCACCCAGCCCTCACATATCTGGCAAGTCTCCCTACCCAGCTTTCTCTAGGGATCCAATGTCTTTGAGAGGCATATTGCAGGCAGTCTGACATACCCACAAAACATTGGCATATAGGTTCTAAGAATCTTAACTGTGTCCTCACACTGGCACCGAAAGCACTCTGACCACTGAGCAATCACTGCACTCCAAGTCTGTGTTTCATACAATTCTTTCAAACATCAGTAATGGGCTGGGCATGTCCTCCCCCAAATTTGTTATGTTATACCGTCCTTTATGGTGCCATAGTTGAAACCTGAGGCAGACACTGTCCCACTCGGATTTCCTACTAACACTTAGTGTATAACATTTCTGAAACAATTGAACTTTCTAAATCTGAATTTCCTCGTTTTTGACATGAGAACTTTGGAATTCAGTCTGCTGGGTCCTTTGCAGCTCTCAGATTTGGTGGCTTTGTGGTTAAGTTTTACAGACAGCATAAAAAACACATTGAGGTAGCTGTCAAGAGACTTACTTCTAGTTACAATCCCATTAACAAGACGAATGAATGACCTTGAACAAATCTTAATTTTTCTGAGACTCAGTTGTCACACATACAGGAGGTAAAATTTGGGCAGAGTCTCTCCCAGAGATGGTTTTATTTATATAATTTATTATTTCAGGAAGTTCCTCAGTGGCACATTTTTTTCCACCCATGAACAATCAGATTTTAAGCAGGAGAGATGTAGCAATTCAGCATAAAACCTGATTGAATAATCCCCCATCCAGCAACAGTGTCATAGTTGGTTCAGTATTTACTATACTGACTCGGTGTCATCTCATGATTTGCTAATCAGCAGGCAATATGAAAATATGAAAAATGGCTTCCTCATTCTTTTTCTGCCTCTTTCTCAGGCATGTTAACACAAACAAATTTTCAAATCTTTCAAATTAAATCTTTCAATGAACTTCATTGATGAGAATACGATTAATTTTTATTATTTGTGTGTGTGTGTGTGTGTGTGTGTATGTGCAACTTTGTGTGGGTGCAGGTACATATTTGTTTGTGGACATGAACATGTGCGTGCATACATGTAGAGGCCAGAGACCAACCTCAGAGCATAGCCCTTGAGAGTCATCTATCATGCTTCTTTGAGGATGGCTGGCTAGCAAGGAATCTGACACTGTCTACCTTCCCAGAGCTCACATCATAAGCGTATGCCACTGGCCTAGGTTTTTAAAGCACTTTACAGATTAGCTGTCTTCCTAGACCTCTTATTTTTTTAACCAATGTATATTACTATACAAAATAATAGTTTTCATTATGGCTTTAATACCCATGTAGAGTACTTATTTTTAATGGTATTAATTTAAGAATCATAAGAGAAGTATTTGAAAGTGGTCTTTAACAGAAAGAGTGGAACAAATGCTGGTTATTTTTCTTTTTATTAGATTTTTTAATTTACATTTCAAATGGTTTCCCCTCTGAAAACCCCCTACCCCTACCCCCTCTCCCCTCCTCCTGCTCACCATCCCACCCACTCCTGCTTCCTGGCCCTGGCATTCCCCTACACGGGGACATAGAGCTTTCACAGGACCAAGGGCCTTTCCTCCCATTGATGACAAATAGGCCATTCTCTGCTACATATGTAGCTGGAGCCATGAGTCCCTCCATGTGTGCTCTTTGATTGGTGGTTTAGTCCCTGGGAACTCTGGGGGTATTGGTTAGTTCATATTGTTGTTCCTCCTATGGGAATACAAACCCCTTCAACTCCTTGTGTCCTTTCTTTAGCTCCTTCATTGGGGACCCTGTGCTCCATCCAATGGATGGCTGTGAGCATCCTCTTCTGTAACTACGCAAGACAATGTAGAAAGAAAATCGTTTTTCTTATTTGTCTAGAACAGCAATGAGATAGTAAGGCTGATATTGTCACTAGGATTTCTAATGTGATTATATCCTGTAGCATAGTAGAAGCAAGAAGGCAATCAAGACTATGGACTGGGACTGTAGAGAAGGGTCAGTACGTAACGGCACTTGTGCAAACATGAGAACCAAACTGCATAGCTCCAGCACCCACACAGGACATAGCTAGGAAGACTTGTAACCCCAGTATTGAGATTAAGAATAAATTGGACAGACATCCCAGCTGAAACAATGAACTTCAAGTAAAATATAAGGAATAAGGTAAAGAGTGATATAGAAAAAAATTTGATGTTTTCCCCATCCTCCACTAGCACATATACCTTAGCACTTACATGTGTGCATGAACACACACGCGCACACACACATACATCATGGGCTGAAGAATGAAGATTCTGGGCATTGGTGAGAAACACATTCCAAGACCAATGTGAATCTGCTTACTAGGACTATTTGCCGAGGCTCTGGCTCTCCCTCAAACCACATTCCAGTCAATTGACATTTCCTGAGAATATTCTCATGGGAGGAGTCTGAACACTGATGAGATGATGTTCCTGCATAGATTTTTCTCATGTCCATAGAGAATGCAGTCTGCATGTTCCTGTCTTCACCAGAAGGACACACCACTCTCTAACCTACCTGAATCTCCTACTTGCTGGGTAAGTATCATCACTCACAGATTGCATGAAGCATGCTTTATGGCTTTCTGCCACCAAAAAAAAAAAAAAAAAAAAAAAAAAAAGGCTTGCTTTCTTAAAAGTAGTTGGAAAAGAAAAAAAATGCTTTATTGTTAGGCTTAATCTTTATGTATTTAAAAGAATTGTTCAGGAAATATATTCACTTTCTAGATAAATATATTAACTTGGAAATAGACTTATCTCAGTAAATATACTGTCTTCATCAGGGTTTCTATTCCTGCACAAAATATCATGACCAAGGAGCAAGTTGGGGAGAAAAGGGTTTACTCAACTTATACTTCCACATTTCAGTTCATCACCAAAGGAAGGCAGGACAGGAACTCACACAGGGGAGGAAGTTGGAGACAGGAGCCGATATAGAGGCCATGGATGGATGCTGCTCACTGGCTTGCTTCCCCTGGCTTGCTCAGCTTGCTTTCTTATAGAACCCAGGACCACCAGCCCAGGAATGGCACCACCCACAATGAGTTGGGGCCTCCCACCCTTGATCACTAATTGAGGAAATGCCTTACAGCTGGATCCCATGGAGACATTTCCTCAAGTGAGGCTCCTTTCTCTGTGATAATTCCAGCTGTGTCAAGTTGACACATAAAACTAGCCAGTACATATACTTAGCTCTTTTGCTCTCAAAATTATTTTCTTATATTTTGCCTGAAGTCATTTCTCTAACTTCATTCACTCAGATATAACAGCATCAATGGATTTTTTTTTTAATCAAAAGTGTCATCAGGAAGAACCTAGAATTTCCATTGCCATAAACACTGACTATGACCTCTGATGCCTGACCTCAAAGCCCTACTGCATTCTGATAGTGAATGAGTTCTCTTTTCCTAAGCAGACTACTTCACATTTCTTTCCTCAAAACTCCAACACTGTCCTCTCCTGTAGCTGATAATCTCACCTTTTAATTAATTGAGAAAATGGAATGAGAAGAGGTTTCTGCATCATCCCCACACCCACTGATGCCCTGTTCTGCGTCTTCCCTTCTTCCAGCCTCTGTCACTGCACAATCCTGACCCTTGGAGGACAAGCAAGCTGCCTGAGACCTTTAGACCGTAGAGTTTTCTTCCTTCCCAGCCTAGTTTGTCTGCTAGGATTTCTGAGTTCCTTGTTAATGTTACTCTGACTGTTGTCTTCCAAAGCTAAGCAGAACACCTCCTCTAGCTAGGCTGAATCCAACCAAGGCAGCACTCCTATCTTGGTTAACTACAATTGCTATATTGCAAAATGAGTTAAGATTATTTTTATGACTTTATGTCTGGCTCTAAAGCCATTTTCTTTCCCCGCCCCTCTCTCTCCTTTCTCTCTCTCTCTCTCTCTCTCTCTCTCTCTCTCTCTCTCTCTCTCTCTCTCTCTCTCTCTCTCTCTCTCTCTTTCTCTCCCCCCCATTAACCTCTCTCTCTTTCATTCTCTCTATCTCTCCATTCTTCCTCCCTCCCCTCCCCCTTTCTGTCAATACTCTGTCACAGTTAACACCAATTTCTCACACTTTCTTTTCCCTTGTCTTCAGGAATGGTCAGTGTCCCAGTATGTTTGCACCACATTATCTGTCTCCTCTCAGATTGTTTTATGATACTTTTTCTCCAATCTAAATATTAAACATTAATTATGAGAATGGCTAACTATTCATCCTTGCATTTATCATCTTTCTGTATGTACAATACTCAGATGGATTATGCATTACTTGGTTTCATTTCTCTATTTACATGACCACAACTACTCTTATAGCTTTAAGTAAAATGTAAATGAAGAGCAGATTCAAGTCTAAGCTCCTTATCTCTATGCTAAAGTCCAGACTAACATAACCAGCATGAACTTATGAGTTTCACACAAATTTGCTATATCAAGGACAAAGATCTTTTTTGTCTAGCCACTGTCATTTGCTTCTTGCTTGCTGCTGCATCTCAGGAGACAGCAACCACAAAGTCTCTAGGCATGCAGACCAATATCTAAGCAGTTGTCTGTAATTCTTCTTTTTCCCCCACATCCCATGCCCAGTTCACACAAAGTAAAAGGTGTTTTGCACCGAGAGCAAAGTGACTCTATCTCATGTCAGTCCTGAACAAATGCCTAGAGCATATATATTTCCACGTTTATCTACACTACGCGCCCATCAGCGTGTGTCTAGTGGCGTATCTGCTTTTAAGACCACCTAATACCTCATAGTGCCTTTAAAACTAAACCTGTGCAATTTTTCTTAAAATTCTCAGCTTATCCATAGCAATTTGTACACTTTGTGGAAAACAAAAACAGATTATAGCTGCATATAAATATTTGCATAGATAGAAATGCTACCATTTAGGGGTCTTGATTGGGTTCGTTTTCTCTACATGTTAATGAATTTAAAGGCATTAAAAATCTCAAGCTCTAAACAGTAACAGCAATGGAAATCTCAGACAGCAGCAGTCAAAATCAGATGGTGAGCCTGGCATGGTGGCACATGCCTTTAATCCCAGAACTTGGGAGGCAGAGGCAGGCGAATTTCTGAGTTCGAGGCCAGCCTGGTCTATGGAGTGAGTTCCAGGACAGCCACGGCTATACAGAGAAACCCTGTATCCAAGAAAGCCTTTTATCTGGGGGTGAGGAAATACACACACACACACACACACACACACACACACACACACACACACACCACCACCACCACCACCACCACCACCACCAAATCACACAGACAAAAAGACTTTCTTCAAAGTATAGTAGAGAGTCAGAGGCCTGATCTTAGGGTGGTTTTAGAAGTTCCTGAGGTGGTTTCTATCCTCCAATTTAGAGTTGACCAGTTTTAACAATGAAAGGAAATCTGATATGTCCACAAGTTTGAGATAAACACATGCTGTTCTGCCCTTAGACTTTTGAGACCGGTCCACAAAAGGAGACAAATTGGTGGGTAAAAAATCAAATCTTACCCGAATTTTGTCTCAGGTCAAGAGAGTGAGAAAGAAGCCAGTCATCTTGGAAGCCATCTTTATTATGGCCCCTCTCCCTACCCGTCTGCAATTCAGGGATTCTAGCTCGCTCCTAGTCCTTCAGAAAAACAAACACATGTGCACATACAAGTAGTTGAATACCAACAGCAAGCAAGTCAATGAAACAATAACCTTTAGCACTTACTTCTGGAAAATAAATAATTAATTTTAATCTAAAAGAAACTGTAATGTGTAAAGAATACAAAAATGCACAGTTAGGATGACATCAGTTATCTCATAAATTATATGCTCCACACTGATTCCTTAAATTAAGATTCTAGATTCCTCAAAGGAAGATTCTCCCATCTCTTTCCCTCGTTAAATAGACCTAGATAAACACACACACACACACACACACACACACACACACACACACAGAGAGAGAGAGAGAGAGAGAGAGAGAGAGAGAGAGAGAGAGAGAGAGAGAGTGAGAGAACTGAATTAATGGTCAGCATTTAACATTTTTTTGTATTAACAATAAATTTTGTATCATAAAGGAACAAATCAAGACTCTTCACTTCATTCAGCGGGGGAATAAAAAGGCCACTAATTTTGTAACAAAAATGTCTAAGGACAGTGAATCCCCATTCACTTCATTACTTTGCATATATAAGATACTCAAAACTGATGCCAGATATATTAAAACAATCAAAGTCCCGAAATCAGTGAGTATACAATTCGTTACTCAAATCAATCTGTCCCTTTTCTTCAGAGACATTCCTAGTTCCTGCTGAGCCCCAACCCTTTACAACATGTCTGAGTGTGTGAATAATGGCCCATTATTCTGGGCAAATAAGTCCTACCTTCTCTGGCATTTTCAACTACACATCAAGAAAATTTTCAAGTGTTGCTTTAGTGACCACCAAATGGCCTCAGTTCTGGAAAATATTTCTGTCCTACATTGCATACTGGGCTTGAGGCCAAAAACTTCTTTAAGTTGTTCCCCGTGGCCTCCACGAGGGAGAAATAACTGTATCCTAAATTCTAGTTTGCAAGGAAATGATCATAAAAATGCTTACCCTTGCTTCCTTAATGTTGGGTATAGTGAGTAAAAGCTATCATATCTTTATGGATAAAGCTCTCCACCTGAAATTGTGCCTTTGACTACTGAAATAATGAGAACTATTCCCTTCTTGATTAGCCTTCCTCTTCTCAAGTTGCTCGCCCTGGTGGGGTATGGGCAACCCACCATGCAGCCAACCACACTCTTGCTCCTGCCACAACAATCGCTGGATGGGAGCCATGGGGGCAGCATTGTGGGAAAGCAATCAAGACGGCATAGTGAATTCATTTTCTACTGTCAGAACGAGACTTCATAACTCACGCATGTGAGGAATTGACAAGAAAACCTGCAGCCCAATCAATTTCTACTCATCAGAATCTTCTTATCCCTGGAAATGATATAAACTTCAAACCCAATCACAATCTAACTCATTTCCTGTTACTCAAAGAAATGTCTGTTCTCAATATTTTCATTTTAATGGTTTTAACATAAACGTTCAGTCACCGCAGAAAACTCACCCTTTCGATTGGAAGATAAAGTGTAAAGCAACTTTAAAATAGCAGGAGGAATTCTTTTTCATGAAATGCATTATTTGACAATTTCACATGTATAAAGTACATGCTGGCCATTCATCTTTTCTGTATCCCACCCACCTTCATTGACATGCATCTCCTCACTACAAGTCACCTTCGTACATTCATGTTTTCTCAGTGTTGTGACCTACTGATTTTAAAGAGTCATTCAAGGAAATTATCAGTGGTTCTAGGGGATATCAAAAGTAGCCAATAGGCCAGCCAGAAGGAGAAGGGTCCCATGAGCCCCTCTCCTGTTTATGATTTACTGTTAAGAGGTACAGTTCACAAAGGCTCAGTATAGACAACTCCAACTCTTGCAAGCTCATGGTTGTTATAGCAGTGCCATGGCCAGAAAGGAGCATCTCACAGCTCTTTTGTCTATCTTCAATTCTTCCTTTCTTTTCACCACTCTTTCATAATTTCTCCTTAGAGATGGTCATATGAATATCCCGCCAAAGGGCTGGGAGATGACTTGGTCCTTACCTTTAGCTTCTTGAGCAGCCATGGGGTCTACACTCACTGCTATTCTTTGCAAATGGTATCTTTTCTGTAATGGCAGCATTTATCTTTGGGAATAAACATAAACATTTAGAAGGTTGGTTGACTTTATGTCAATCTAACAATACATTCTGCCCTAGAGTCATGACCTTCTCAGCCATGTTCTTTGCATCCAATTCACTGTACCAGACATGAATACCCTCCCATAGAGAAGGCCTCAAATCCAAGCACAGAACTATTGATCACTCTTCAATAGTGCTGTGAAACGGCTGCCGTGGCACATCCTGCCTGGCAGTTAGTGTTAGAGTTCATATAGTTTACCCCTGAGTAAGGCAGTCAATGTCTTTTATCCCTCAACAGTCTCAACAGTACTCGCTGAGAAATTAAAAGCTAGCCAGCAGGAAGGAAGCCTCCAGCTCAGTACCAGTCTGTTTCCTCTATATTCTGCTACAAAGATGTGTTGTATCTTCCACAATGGGATATTATTATTCAGTTTAGTAAACAATCAAGAGCCCTTTTCTTCCAGGGGACTTCTGGGGTCTCCCTAACTAGAAACTCACAGAATTTTCTTACATCTAGCAATGGGAATTTTGCTTAACCATGCATTGTCTTGCATTTAGTTATCTTGGATATCGACTCTTTAACTCTTTTACTGTAACTTATAGTTAATTGGTTTACAAAACAGTAGAATTCCATATGTCTATTTCATATATCCTTTATTTCAGTTAACCTTCCCTCTCTCATCTCCCCATTCCTATCTCGGTTAAATGTTTCTACCCTCAAAACTACACATCCCCTATAGCATGACGTCTCTTCTCTTAAAGTATTTCAGGCTTTATGTTGAGGTCTTTATGTCACTTGAAGTTAATTTTCATCCAGGATGAAAGAAAGTATCTAGTAGAACTCTTTTAAATGGAAATAGCTGCCTCTCCTAGCACCAGTTTTTGAAGATGTTTGTTCTCCAATGTGTAGTTTTGGCATCTTTGCCAAATCCAGGTAGTTGTAATTGTGTGGGCTTATCTTTGTGTTTCCTGTTCTGTTCTATTCTACTTATGTGCATCTCTTCCTTTGTACCAGTAGCATGCCATTTTTATTAGTTTATCTCTGCAGCATAGCTTCAGGTTGGACATAGCAATGCCTCCAACATTATTGCTATTGCTCAAGACTGCTTTGGGTATTTGCAGTGTCTGAGAATTCTGTTCGAGTATTAAATGTTTTTTAAAAATTATTTTTGTGAAGAATGGCAGTGGGGATTTTGGTCAGGATTACATTGAATCTTTAAATTGCTAAACTATCTGAATGGTCATTTTCTTTTTTTTATTGAATATTGTATGTATTTACATTTCAAATGTTATCCTCTTTTCCGGTTTCAGGATGGTCATTTTCATGGCATTTCCCTGTGAGCAGCTCTTTCCATACTCTGGGGTCTCCCTCAATTTTGTTTTTGAGAGTTTTAAAGTTTCAATACACAAGTCTTTCATCTTCTTGGTTAAGTTTAATCCAAGTTATTTTTTTTTTAGAGTATTGTGAATGGAAATTCTCTATGTTAATGTTATATCTTGTCACTTTGTTGAAAGTACTTATTAATTCTAGTTGCTTCTAGTTCTAGGTGAAAACTTTGTGTCTCATGTATGTGTTATCAATCGTTTGCAAATGAGTACTTTGATTTATTTTCCTATTATATCCCTTTTATTTCTTTCTCATCTTACTGCTCCAGCTATCTTTAATAAGGGGAAATTCATTACAACATAGGGGAAAATGTATGAAGTAAAAATCTCTGGCTTCTTTAGAGACTCATTTATGTCATATGATGTTTTTCTAAAAACTGTCTTATAAGAAGATGTTTTTACTAAAGCATACATGAAAAGATGCTTTTCTAAAAACAAATATGATGTTTTTCTGGAGGCAGCCTAGACCAACGGACATGTGATGCTTTGCTAGAGCAGATGCCTAAAACAAAACATGTAATATTTCAAAAATATATGAATATAGTACAGCAGACACTAGAATATGTGAGATGATATTGATACGCTGTGCCATCCTTTATCCATCATCTTTAGGCTTTGCTGATGCTGATCTTTGCTAATGATGCTTGATGGCAATATGCCTTGCCATTCTTTGTTGGTCACCGTTTGTCATAACTTCATTAAAAAATAAATAAATCATCAAAAAAAATAAAAAAGAAACAAAAACTTCTGGTGATGTTCCAGTGACTTCTTACAGCTTCTGTGGACTCAGGCGCATTGACAGAGCCGAGCTGATGCTGCTAATTTGGATTAACTAAACTGCTGATGTCCTAACAATACAGACTATATTTACACCAAAAGCTTATTTCTGAACAGGTCCACATCCTCCTTTGCCTTATTAACTGTGGCCTCCCTTCCCCCAGCCTGGAACCTGCTTGCTCAAAGGTGGAGCTACCGGCTCATTCGTCCTGTCACGCCTACCTACTGCTGGAACCTGCTTTTGCTGCCTGGAGGCACACACGTGTTCGTCCTGCTACTGGACCCTGAGTTACTTGGCGGGAAGTTGGGTTCCCTCCCCCTTCCTTTATAACTGGGTGTCTGAAAATAGTAAAATTGAGCCTTGATCAGAACTTGTTGTCTTGGCTCCATTGTTTCTTCCACCCCGTCTAGATTCCTCTCTTTTCAGCCTGAACTGCCATTCTCAGTTGAACCGTTCATGTTGGCGCAACAGTTGGCGCCAGAACTGGGACCTGAAGAATGGCAGAGGGATGCTAAGAGAAACGACTGCTGTGTGGAGCTCCACAAGAAAGGAAAGGATCTTCGTATCGGAGGAGCATCGGAGCAACGGACAGGTACACATGCTAGCGCTAGCCTAAAATTTCAGTTTTGTAAAGTGTTGCTGAGGATGCGGTAGGATACGAATCAAGTTTGAATCAGTGCTGACCCAACACTGTTTCTGCTTGGGGTCAGTAGTTCGTTAATCGGAACTAGATACGGAGACAGGCGGTGTGCCGCAGCTTTTTAGAAAGCTGCTTAGGTGGAAGAAGGAAGGGTTCAAAGTCAGAAATCTTTTAGATAAGATAGATAGCTGTTGTCCATGGTTCAAAGAAGAAGAAACGATAGATTGTGGAACCTGGGAGAAAGTTGGTGAGGCCCTGAAGCGAGTTAGAGTTTGAGATTAAGCTTCAGAGGCTGAGTCTCTTTAGATATTTCTAGTTTAGATAATGATTAATGTGGTTCCTATCCTAAATAGAAAAATTTAAGATAAGATATAAAGCAATGCCTCTTTATTAAAGCGTTAAAGCTTGCTTTAATAGGTATTCATAGGTATTAATTGATATCCAAACTTCGTAATATGATAGTAATGCTTCTAATATTGATTTTAACAGTGATAAATTGTTTTAAACATAGGTTTTGCTTTCCCAAAGTTGTAGGTATTATCCTAACCTTGCACAAAAACTTAAAAATTATGGTTAAAACTGCCATTGTTCCATTGACTGCAGCTTGCAGTTTGATTGCAAATTTAAGATTGATGCTCAAATTAAAAAGTATTTTACCTTTGAGTCAATACAGGGCTCTGGGCAACCCCAGAGCGGCTTGTGGCCTTTTCTTTTGTTTTGCAAACAATGCCTAAAAAAGTTTTTCCCTGTGTTCAAGAAAATTTCTTTTTAACAGTGTTACAGATCTATTCAGATGTTTAAAATAATGCTTAAATTCAAAGATTTTTGCTTCTAGTAAACTGGTAATCACTAGAAAATTTTGCCTCTACATATGGCTAATATAGCTTTACATTATGTAAGAAAAATGTTTATTGTTTCTGCTTCTTTACAAGAAGCCAAAAGTTTTAATCTTTCAGTATATATTGTTTCCTAAGTGGAAATTATTTTATTAACTAATGCTTCTCAAGGGAAGTTTACCTTAAATCCTTGCTTGTCATTTTTCCAGTTTAGACTAGCTTTTAGCCTTTTAACTTTATGGCAATAGTACATCAGAGACTGTATATTCAGACTTAGTAAAATTAGTCATTTAATAGAGTCATAATGATTTTTCACTCTTCTTCAGTGTGACCAGCCATTCTAACTCAATCTTAGACTAGTCTAATATTCAGTTCAATTATTAGAGATTCCTATATTCTAAATTACCTAGCAAAGTTAATTCAGAGCATTTCCCCCAAAGTCACCAAAGGCTCATCTTGCCTTCACCTTATTTGTCCTAAACTTTTTGCAAACTGACATTAAAGGTCAGTCTGCAGCGGAACGCCACTGGCACCCAGTTTAATTTGAGATTAGCTTTAGCTTTACAATTTGCATCTAAATAAAGTACCTTGACTTCTCCAAACAGAAAATTTACATTGCTACACTCTCATTGTTTAGAATTCTTCCTTTTCTCAAGCAGGTCAATCTACATTCTCCAGTTCTCCGCCCCTAAGAGCAAACAGGTGGTACTGCTAATCTCCCTTCCAAGGACATCCCAGCATGTGGCCTTTTAGTCTAAGATAAGATTTAGATTTATCAGGAGAGCTAGGGAAGTAGAAATTTCATATATATTTACAGAGATTAGTTCTTATTTTGATAGAGATCGGTTTAGTCCCTTAGCTGGCCTCTGGCTTTTCACCCTTGCTGTTACTGCAAGGTGTCCTTAGTTCCTCAGGCTACTGGGAATAACAGGTATGAAGAAGAAAGACTTTCAGCTCCTATTTTAACCAAAATTAGTGATGTTAATACTGACATAATTCTTGTCTAGGCCTTGCTAAATCTGAGGTTGACAAGTCTCATATAGAGACCGTACATAAACTCAGAACTGCGCTACTGATTCATAATCATATGAATACAGTATGGGTACCGCTTGGCGCAGGAGATTACTGCAGAGGGAAGGTCCAGCTTGATCGTTTCTGAGTTCCCTGTGCGACACACCTGATTTGTAAGAGGTTGGTATCTGACTCCAGCTAAAAACCAAAAATACTTAAGGCTCTGCCTCCCCTCCCCAAAAGATACCAAGAGCCACAGATGTGAGTTGTTATAATGCTCACGGGAGGAATCAGGTCAATGTCCACCCAAGTCAAGGTTAAAGGCCCACTCATCTATGGATGAAAAGAATCATTTGATCACCTCTGTTAAGCATTGCCTATTTAAACTTAATTAATAGGGGGGAGAGAGGTTGGAGACCTTGCTGTCGTAAGGGCAGGCCCTTCACTGCCTCCCACCCAAATAAAAAAGCCAACTGGCCTTGTACTAAAGAGCTGGTCTTCTCACTGTTTCCCCTGCTTTTCACCCAAAATTGCGGATAATTATCAGCTCAGTGTTATTCTAAAATTGTTTAGTTAAACTCAGCCAGGGTTCCAATGCCCTACTTAAAATGCAAACAGGTAGCTACCTATTCAGCACTAATTAGCATTATAAAGTCAGAGCCTACAGCCCAGCGCTGCTATTCCCTCAGTGCTTTAAAGACAGTCTTAACCAGATACAGTTTACCATTAGAAAAGTTAGGGAATCCCAGGGAAACAGGTTTTTTCTTTAGCCCTAAAAAAAACTCAGGCAGAACTATTGAACATAGATAATTTTTCTGCCTCAGGCCACCCCCTTTTTTTTATTTTTGTTTTGTTAACTAATGGGAGGAAATGTGGCCTCCCTTCCCCCAGCCTGGAACCTGCTTGCTCAAAGGTGGAGCTACCGGCTCATTCGTCCTGTCACGCCTACCTACTGCTGGAACCTGCCTTTGCTGCCTGGAGGCACACACGTGTTCGTCCTGCTACTGGACCCTGAGTTACTTGGCGGGAAGTTGGGTTCCCTCCCCCTTCCTTTATAACTGGGTATCTGAAAATAGTAAAATTGAGCCTTGATCAGAACTTGTTGTCTTGGCTCCATTGTTTCTTCCGCCCCGTCTAGATTCCTCTCTTTTCAGCCTGAACTGCCATTCTCAGTTGAACCGTTCGTGTTGTGGACTGCGGGCAGGCCGCAACAATTAACCTTTCCTTTCCACTAACTCTAGTGGGTGGGTGACTAAAGGAAAGCTTAGAACATTTTTTAAAACATTATTAAAATAGGTTTGAAAAACTAGGCCTACAGACACATGTCTGTGTGCTGTATGAGTGTGTCGGGGGGCAAGAGAGAGAAGAAGGAGAGAGAAGGCATTACATGACATAGCACATATACGCATTTGAAATAAAATCTCAGTTGTCAAATCTGAGCCCTCCGAAGATAATGCTAGCACTGAACTGCCCATTACATAACTAAAGTATTCAAATCTGAATGAAAACAGAGATATAAGGAAATATTCCACTAAGTTCTAATGACAGCTTACATGACTGATTGCCTAGGGAAAGAATGGGTTTTTACTATTTTCTTCTTGTGATTAAATAAAATACCAACAATAATTAATGGCTGAATACATGCATAAAGTATAAAATTATGGGTTATAATGAAGGCAAGTTCTGGAATGCCTACGACTTTGAATAATCCCAGTGAGTCCTCAAGGGTGTGTAAGATTCAAGACACAGACTTTGCTACCTTAATTATACACAACAACACAAATAGCCAAGGGTCTGAGAAAACATAATTGTCATTTTTCACTTTCTGTGGAGACTGGGAAATTACCCCTTTGGAAGAAGGTGTGAGGAAAATACATTGTGTTCATGTGGGTTCCCTAAAGCTCAAACAACCCCATGTGTACCGTGATGTGTATATTGTTCATTTTCTAAATTCCTTTATCAGGAGCTGGCCAAAGTAATGTTTAATGGACATCAATACTTGACTCTTTCTTGTCTGGAAAGAGACATTTGCAGAGACATTTTTACAGGGATAAAGGAGTGTACATACTCAGAGAACAGGTGGTAATAGTGTTCACTGACTTATCCTGGCTATGTGCGTAACACCTGGATCTTCCAAATGAATACAGACCACCTGGTAAATTCGATGATATGATTCCTGGGACCATACATCCAGTTCTCAATAGTGCAGGGTTCGTAGATCTTTCAGAACTGCTGGCATCTATTACTGTGACAAATGCAAGTCATCTGTTTATTCAGATTTTGTGCTGTGTTTAGCCACAATATGAGCCCACTCTAAATTCGATGTTCTCTGGAGAATAAAAAACATTCACAAGCTAAATTTATTTTAGATTGCTTCTATACCAGGCTTTTCTTTCAACAGAAATGATTTCTGTAGATATATTTACAATTTTATTTAATCTTTTTTGGACCAGCTGCAGAAAAACTCAATATGGGGAAAAGAGGCTTACCCTAGTGCTGTGTTGAGAGTAGAACACAGACACATTAATGTGTTAGATCCAACTTGGTAAAGCTGAGAGCACACAAAGATATACCAATCTTGTCCCCAACTGCATCTTACAAACTGTCACTAAACACGAGGCAGATGTGTTGATTTTGGCTCTGTTAAAACCACTTATAAAATCTTTATAAATAAAGTTTTATTTCAGTATCTTAAAGAAAACAATAACATTTTAGTTGAATCCCACATTTTTGTATGATTTACTTTATGGTAACAAGGCTGGAGATAAGAAATGCGCATCAAGTACTAGATGTGAAATTCAAGTCTGTGTGGGAAGGGGACATGAAGGGAATTTGGAGGTCTTAGAAATAGGTCAGTTCAATTTCTTGAGTCAGAAAGCTTTCCCAGCTGTGTACCTTTCCTTGTTTTATGTTTAACACTGTTCAAAAGTGTGGGAAAACAGCTGCTTGGTGGGATTCTGAAGGTAACCGCAAGGTAAGTACCACATCAACTGGGCAGAGACACATCCGAACAAGGAAGTAGGGTCTCGCTTCATTAATCTCCTTGTAGAAGGACTCAGCCTCCTTTGAGCAAGCTTGGTGTATTCTATCAAGGTACTGTATATATATATTAACCCATCGCATATATACACTAAAAATTACAAACATGAACTTGGTCCTATCAAGGAAGAAATTTCTTCCAGCTTAGAAAGCATTCACAGACACGGGACCTGAGACTGCTTTGGTTGGGGAGGCAGAAATCCGGCCTGAGTAGGGCCACAAGCCTCTTCCGGTCAGAACAGCACCAGGGTAGCTAGGGCACAGGGTCGGCTGACACTGGCCACTACCCAAAACACCCACCACAGGATCTTAAGACTTCTGGTGAGTGGAACACAGCTTCTGCTCCAATCCAATTGCGCACGGGACCTGAGACTGCATTAGTTAGGGAAGCAGAAAACCGGCCTGAGTAGGGCCACAGGCCTCTTCCGGCCAGACCAGCACCAGGGTAGCTAGAGGACAGGGTCGGCTGACACCCACCAGCTACCCACAACCCCCGCCACAGGATTTTGAGACTTCTGGTGAGTGGAACACAGCTTCTGCTCCAGTCCAATCACGCGGGACCTGAGACTGCTTTGGTTGGGGAGGCAGAAATCCCGCCTGAGTAGGGCCACAAGCCTCTTCCAGTCAGAACAACACCGGGGTAGCTAGAGCACAGGGTCAGCTGACACTAGCCAGCTACCCACAACACCTGCCACAGGATTTTGAGACTTCTGGTGAGTGGAACACAGAGTCTGCTCCAATCTTTAAACAGTGACAACGATAACAACTAACCCCAGAGATTACCAGATGGCTAAAGGTAAACGTAATAATCTTACTAACTGAAACCAAGACCACTCACCATCATCAGAACCCAGCACTCCCACTTCGCCCAGTCCAGGGCACCCAAACACACCGGAAAAGCTAGACACGGATCTAAAAGCATATCTCATGATGATGGTAGAGGACATCAAGAAGGATTTTAATAACTCACTTAAAGAATTACAGGAGAATATGGCTAAAGAGTTACAAGTCCTTAAAGAAAAACAGGATAACACAATCAAACAGGTAGAAGTCCTTAAAGAAAAACAGGAAAACACATCCAAACAGATGATGGAAATGAACAAAACCATACTATACCTAAAAAGGGAAGTAGACACAATAAAGAAAACCCAAAATGAGGCAACACTGGAGATAGAAACCCTAGGAAAGAAATCTGGAACTATAGATACGAGCATCAGCAACAGAATACAAGAGATGGAAGAGAGAATCTCAGGTGCAGAAGATTCCATAGAGAACATTGGCACAACAATCAAGGAAAATGTAAAACGCAAAAAGATCCTAACTCAAAACATCCAAGAAATACAGGACACAATGAGAAGACCAAACCTACGGATAATAGGAGTGGATGAGAATGAAGATTTTCAACTCAAAGGACCAGCAAACATCTTCAACAAAATTATAGAAGAAAACTTCCCAAACCTAAAGAAAGAGATGCCCATGAACATACAAGAAGCCTACAGAACTCCAAATAGACTGGAACAGAAAAGAAATACCTCCCCACACATAATAATCAGAACAACAAATGCACTAAATAAAGATAGAATACTAAAAGCAGTAAGAGAAAAAGGTCAAGTAACATATAAAGGCAAGCCTATCAGAATTACACCAGATTTTTCACCAGAGACTATGAAAGCCAGAAGATCCTGGACAGATGTTATACAGACACTAAAAGAACACAAATTCCAGCCCAGGCTACTATACCCAGCCAAACTCTCAATTAACATAGATGGAGAAACCAAAGTATTCCATGAGAAAACCAAATTCACACATTATCTTTCCATGAATCCAGCCCTTCAAAGGATAATAACAGGAAAAACCAATACTAGGACAGGAACCACGCCCTAGAAACAACAAGAAGGTAATCCCTCAACAAACCGAAAAGAAGACAGCCACAAGAACAGAATGCCAACTTTAACAACAAAAATAACAGGAAACAACAATTACTTTTCCTTAATATCTCTTAATATAAATGGACTCAACTCCCCGATAAAAAGACATAGACTAACAAACTCGCTACACAAACAAGACCCAACATTTTGCTGCTTAAAGGAAACTCATCTCAGAGAAAAAGATAGACACTACCTCAGAATGAAAGGCTGGAAAACAATTTTCCAAGCAAATGGTATGAAGGAACAAGCTGGAGTAGCCATTCTAATATCTAATAAGATTGACATCCAACCCAAAGTCATCAAAAAAGACAGGGAGGGGTACTTCATACTCATCAAAGGTAAAATCCTCCAAGAGGAACTATCAATCCTGAATATCTATGCTCCAAATACAAAGGCAGCCACATTCATTAAAGAAACTTTAGTAAATCTCAAAGCACACATTGCACCTCATACAATAATAGTGGGAGACTCAACACACCACTTTCACCAATGGACAGATCATGGAAACAGAAACTAAACAGGGACACAGTGAAACTAACAGAAGTTATGAATCAAATGGATCTGGCAGATATCTACAGAACATTCTATCCTAAAACAAAAGGATATACCTTCTTCTCAGCACCTCATGGTACCTTCTCCAAAATTGACCACATAATTGGTCACAAAACAGGCCTCAACAGATACAATAATATTGAAATTGTCCCATGCATCCTATCAGATCACCATGGACAAAGGCTGATCTTCAATAACAAAATAAATAATAGAAAGCCAACATTCACGTGGAAACTGAACAACACTCTTCTCAATGATACCTTGGTCAAGGAAGGAATAAAGAAAGAAATTAAGGACTTTTTAGAGTTCAATGAAAATGAAGCCACAACATACCCAAACTTATGGGACGCATTGAAAGCATTTCTAAGAGGAAAACTCATAGCTCTGAGTGCCTCCAAAGAGAAACTAGAGAGAGCACACATTAGCACCTTGACAACATACCTAAAAGCACTAGAACAAAAGGAAGCAAACTCACCCAAGAGGAGTAGATGGCAGGAAATAATCAAACTCAGGGGTGAAATCAACCAAGTGGAAACAAGAAGAACTATTCAAAAAAATCAACCAATCAAGGAACTGGTTCTTTGAGAAAATCAACAAGATAGATAAACCCTTAGCCAGACTCACTAGAGGGCACAGGGAAAACATCCTAATTAACAAAATCAGAAATGAAAAAGGAGACATAACAACAGATCCTGAAGACATCCAAAACACCATCAGATCCTTCTACCAAAGGCTATACTCAACAAAACTGGAGAACCTGGATGAAATGGAGAAGTTCCTAGACAGATACCAGGTACCAAAGTTGAATCAAGATCAGGTTAATGATTTAAACAGCCCTATATCCCCCAAAGAAATAGAAGCAGTCATTAATAATCTCCCAACCAAAAAAAGCCCAGGTCCAGATGGGTTTAGTGCAGAGTTCTATCAGACCTTCAAAGAAGATCTAATCCCAGTTCTTCACAAACTATTCCACAAAATAGAAACAGAAGGTACTCTACCCAACTCATTCTATGAAGCCACAATTACTCTGATACCTAAACCACAAAAAGACCCAACAAAGATAGAAAACTTCAGACCAATATCCCTTATGAATATTGATGCAAAAATCCTCAATAAAGTTCTTGCTAACCGAATCCAAGAACACATCAAAACAATTATCCATCCTGACCAAGTAGGTTTCATCCCAGGGATGCAGGGATGGTTCAATATATGGAAATCCATCAATGTGATCCAGTATATAAACAAACTCAAAGACAAAAACCACATGGTCATCTCGTTAGATGCGGAAAAAGCATTTGACAAGATCCAACACCCATTCATGATAAAAGTCTTGGAAAGATCAGGAATTCAAGGCCCATACCTAAACATGATAAAAGCAATCTACAGCAAACCAGTAGCCAACATCAAAGTAAATGGTGAGAAGCTTGAAGCAATCCCTCTAAAATCAGGGACTAGACAATGCTGTCCACTTTCTCCATACCTACTCAACATTGTACTTGAAGTCCTAGCCAGAGCAATTCGACAACAAAAGGAGATCAAAGGGATACAAATTGGAAAAGATGAAGTCAAAATATCACTTTTTGCAGATGATATGATAGTATATATAAGTGACCCTAAAAATTCCACCAGAGAACTCCTAAACCTGATAAATAGCTTCGGTGAAGTAGCTGGAAATAAAATTAACTCAAACAAATCAATGGCCTTTCTCTACACAAAGAATAAACAGGCCGAAGAAGAAATTAGGGAAACAACACCCTTCTCAATAGTCACAAATAATATAAAATATCTTGGCGTGACTCTAACTAAGGAAGTGAAAGATCTGTATAATAAAAACTTCAAGTCTCTGAAGAAAGAAATTATAGAAGATCTCAGAAGATGGAAAGATCTCCCATGCTCATGGATTGGCAGGATCAACATTGTAAAAATGGCTATCTTGCCAAAAGCAATCTACAGATTCAATGCAATCCCCATCAAAATTCCAAATCAATTCTTCAACGAATTAGAAAGTGCAATCTGCAAATTCATCTGGAATAACAAAAAACCTAGAATAGCAAAAACTCTTCTCAAGGATAAAAGAACCTTTGGTGGAATCACCATGCCGGACCTAAAGCTTTACTACAGAGCAATTGTGATAAAAACTGCATGGTACTGGTATAGTGACAGACAAATAGACGAATGGAATAGAATTGAAGACCCAGAAATGAACCCACACACCTATGGTCACTTGATCTTCGACAAGGGAGCTAAAAACATCCAGTGGAAGAAAGACAGCATTTTCAACAAATGGTGCTGGCACAACTGGTTGTTAACATGTAGAAGAGTGCGAATCGATCCATTCCTATCTCCTTGTACTAAGGTCAAGTCTAAGTGGATCAAGGAACTTCACATAAAACCAGAGACACTGAAACTTATAGAGGAGAAAGTGGGGGAAAGCCTTGAAGATATGGGCACAGGGGAAAAATTCTTGAATAGAACAGCAATGGCTTGTGCTGTAAGATCGAGAATTGACAAGTGGGACCTCATGAAATTTGGACATAGTACTACCGGAGGATCCAGCAATACCTCTCCTGGGCATATATCCAGAAGATGTCCCAACCGGTAAGAAGAACACATGCTCCACTATTTTCATAGCAGCCCTATTTATAATAGCCAGAAGCTGGAAAGAACCCAGATGTCCCTCAACAGAGGAATGGATTCAGAAATTATGGTACATTTACACAATGGAGTACTACTCAGCTATTAAAAAGAATGAATTTATGAAATTCCTAGGCAAATGGATGGACCTAGAGGGCATCATCTTGAGTGAGGTAACACAATCACAAAGGAACTCACACAATATGTATTCACTGATAAGTGGATATTAGCCCAAAACTTAGGATACCCAAGATATAAGATACAATTTGCTAAACGCATGAAACTCAAGAAGAATGAAGACCAAAATGTGGACACTGTGCCCCTTCTTAGAATTGGGAACAAAACACCCATGGTCTGAGTTACAGAGACAAAGTTTGGAGCTGTGATGAAAGGATGGACCATCTAGAGACTGCCATATCCAGGAATCCATCCCATAAGCAGCTTCTAAACGTGGACAGCATTGCATACACTAGCAAGATTTTGCTGAAAGGACCCAAATATAGCTGTCTCTTGTGAGACTATGCAGGGGCCTAGCAAATACAGGAGTGGATGCTCACAGTCAGCTATTGGATGTATCACAGGGCTCCCAATGGAGAAGCTAGAGAAAGTACCCAAGGAGCTAAAGGGATCTGCAACCCTATAGTTGGAACAACATGATGAACTAACCAGTACCCCGGAGCTCTTGTCTCTAGCTGCATATGTATCCAAAGATGGCTAGTCGGCCATCAATGGAAAGAGTGGCCCATTGGACTTGCAAACTTTATATGCCCCAATATAGGGGAATGTCAGGGCCAAAAGAATGGGAATGGGTGGGTAGGGAAGTGGGGGGCACTATGGGGGACTTTTGGGATAGCATTGGAAATGTAATTGAGGAAAATATGTAATAAAAATATTAAAAATTAAAAAAAAGAATGCATTCACAGCTTCCTCAAACAGAGAGATTGTCAAGTATACCACATTTATTACGTAGCTTATAAACATATCAAGTGCTCACAATATTGGAAAGGAAAAAAATCAACAGTAGATGATATGGTGATATAAATAGATATAGATAGATATATAGATTAGATAGATATAGATATAGATAGATATAAGTTACCCCAAAAATTCTACCAGCAAACTTCTTCAGCTGATAAACAACTTCAGCAAAGTGGCTGGATATAAAATTAACTCAAATAAATCAGTAGCTTTTCTTTAAATAAATGATAAGCAGACTGAGAAAAAATTAGGGAAACAATTCCCTTCACAATATCCACAAATAATATAAAATATCTTGGGGTAACTCTAACCAAACAAGTGAAAGACCTGTATGACAATAACTTCATGTTTCTAAAGAAAGAAATTGAAGAAGATCTCAGAAAATGGAGAGATCTCCAATGCTTATAGGTTGGCAGAATTAATATAGTAAAAATGACCATCCTACCAAAGGCAATCTATAGATTCAATGCAATCTCATCAAAATCCCAACACAGCTCTTCAAAGAGCAATTCTCAAATTCATTTGGAAAGACAAAAAACACAGAATAGCAAAAGCAATTCTTAATGATAAAAGAACAGCTGAGGGAATGACCACCCCTGACCTCAAGCTTTACTACAGAGCAATAGTGATGAAAACAAAACAAAACAAAACAAACAAAAAAAAAACCAAAAAACAAACAAACAAAAGAAAAACCCTTCATGGTATTGGTACAGAGACAGACACATTCATCGATGGAGTAGACTGAAGACCCAGAAATAAAACCACACACTTACACACACTTGATCTTTGACAAAGATGTCAAAAATATACAATGGAAAAAAGAAAGAATCTCCAATAAATGGTGCTTGTCTAACTGGCTGTCTGTATGTAGCAAAATGAAAATAGACCCATATTTATCACCTTGCACAAAGTACAAGTCCAGGTGGATCAAGACCTCCACATAAAACCAGATACATTGAATCTAATAGAAGAAAAGATGGGAAAGAGCCTTGAACTCATTTGCACAGGGGGGAAATTTCTAAAAAGAACTCAAATGGCTTATGCCCTAAGATCAAGAATTGATAAATGGGACATCATGAAACTGGAAAGCTTCTGTAAAGCAAATGACACAATCAATAAGACAAATCGGTAACCTACAGATTGGGAAAAAATCCTCACTAACCCTACATCCGATAGAGGGCTAATATCCAAAATATATAAAGAACTTAAGAAGTTAATCACACACACACACACACACACCAATCCAAAAAAAATGTGGTATAGAACTGAACGGATATTTCACAACAGAGGAATCTTGAATGGCTGAGAAGCACCTAAAGAAATGTTCAAAGTCCTTAGGGAACAGAGAAATGCAAATCAAAATGACCCTGAGATTCTACCTTACACCAATTAAAATGGTTAAGATCAAAACCTGAGGTGACAACACATGTTGGAGAGGATGTTGAGAAAGAGGAACAGTCCTCCATTGCTGGTGAAATTGCAAACTGGTACAACCACTCTGGAAATCAATCTGGAGGTTCCTCAGAAAATTGGAAATAGAACTAGCTGCAGACCCAGCAATACCATTCTTGGAAATATACCCAAAAGATTCCCTACCATGCCACAGGGGCACATGTTCCACTATGTTCATAGTGGCCCTATTTGTGATAGTCAGAATCTGGAAACAATCCAGATGATCCATGAAACAATAATGGGTACAGAAAATATAGTTAATTTACACAATGGAATACTACTCAGCTATAAAGAATGAGGACGTCCTGAGGTTTGCAGGCCAATGGATAGAACTAGAAAATATCTTCCTGAGTGAGGTAACTCAGACCTAAAATGACATCCATGATATGTAATCACTAATAAGTGGATATTAGCCAAAAAGAAAAGTACACAATATCCATGATATAGTCCACAGAACTCTAGGTCAACAAGTTGAAGGGCCCAAGTGAAGACACCTCAGTCCCAATTGGGAGGGAAAAGAAATCAATCACAAGTGGGGAGTGAGGGAGAGACCTGGGAGGGAAAGTCAGGGGTGGGGACAAGAGGGGAACCTGATCTGGTATTGGGTGAAGGAAAAGGACTGAAGTCCTGAGGGCCAACAGAAAGAATGGAAACAGGCAACCTAGGGAGGTAGTAGGTTGGGGGCGGAGGGTACTCCAGAATGTACCAGAAAACTGGGAGGTGAGAGACTCTCAGGTCTCAAAGGGAGGGACCTTAGATGATGCCCAACAGTAGGAAGAGGGAACATATAGAACCCACCTCCAGGGGGAAGGAAGAGCATCAAGTCAGCGATGGGTTGACACTTCAGTCAAAACTCTGACCCTTAATTCTTCCTATCTGAAAGAACTGCAGGGATGGAAATGGAGAGGAGCCTGAGGAATAGAAGATCTAGCAACAGGCCCAAGGTGGGATCCAGCTCAAGGGGAGAACCCAAGGTCTGACACTAACACTGAGGCTATGGAGCACTCACAAAAAGGGACCTATCATAACCACCCTCTGAAAGACACAACAAGCATCTGAAAGAGTCAGATGCAGATATTTGCACCCAACCAATGGACAGAAGCTGCTGACCCCTGTGGTTGAATTAGGGAAAGGCTGGAAGAAGCTGAGGAGGAGGGCCACCCTGTAGGAGGACCAGCACTCTCAGTTAACCTGAACCCCTGAGATCTCTCAAACACTGGACCACCAAACAGGCAGCATACACCAGCTGATATGAGGCCCCCAACACATATACAGCAGAGGACTGCCAAGTCTGAGTTCAGTCAGAGAAGATGCATTTAACCCTCAAGAGACTGGAGGATCTAGGGTGTTTCAAGGACTGGTTGGGTGGGTGGTGCATGGTGGGGACATCCCCATAGAGACAGGGGGTGGGGAATAGGTATGGGATGTAGAATCATCAAAGGTTGGACCAGCAGGATGGGGGGTAATAAAATCTGGAATGTAATAAATAAATAAGTGACAAAAACAAATATATTCAAAATAATTTTAAACTATAGGAAATTTCAGTGGTCCAGTGCTTGTTCACCATGAATAAGGCCCCGAGTTTAACACCAGAACTATAATAAGTTGAAATAAAATAAAATAGTACCAAAATTCTCATATTTCCATAATATTCCCAGTAGTGCCTATCAGTGATATGGCATTTGCATGATTTCCATACATTTATTTACAAATATAACTTCTCTTGACTGCTTGCACTTTTTGGGTGGGAGAAAGAGGCAAGGGGAGAACACTTTCATTCTTCCCATTACCATTCGCCAAGACTCCAAGGCTACAGATTTAATGCCAGAAGAACTAAATCTGTCAAGGAACCACTTCTAAGGAAAGGATAATTAAAAGCATTTGTACAAAGTAACTTTCAATTAACATGATTTCTTTTGTTTAATGTCTATTTTGAGGCTTAACTTTCTGTTAGGAAGAAATTTTCACAATTATAGTATTTTTCTTAGTGGTCAGCAACTCAGAATTGTCATGGATGGCATTTAACATTTCAGTGGAAAGAAATGATTTCTGAGAAACCACTCATCATTGGATTTGGAGATCAACTCTCTAAAACTGTTAGGATTGGGATAGAATAATTTAACTTGCCAATGCCTTTGTCAAATTTTGAATATAATTTTTTCCTCCAGTTTTTAATGGTCATTTTTTTTAAAGTATAAGACTTGGGTTCTTTACTTCAAAGAATGCTGGGGCCCCATTTTTCTTGGAAGGAGAGGTGAGCAGAGCAATTCTTCATCATCTTCAATCTCTCTGTCTACTACATTCTAAGCTTGTCTCCTTTGGTTTGTTTATCTCGCGTAGACTTCTTTTCCAGTGCATGTCCTGAAGGTGTGATATGATGTTTATACAAGATATGGAACAAAATGGAGAGTATTAAATTACTACTGCAGCCAAGAAGTAATTTAAAATTGAGTGTTCCTGATCGCTGATTTAAATCCCTCAAATATTCTCAGCATAAAAACACATCTTCCCCTAATGCCTTCTCCTTTATCTCAAGAATCCTGTTTCTTCTGTATGTTCCTCCATGTGCTCTTTAGAAGCTTAGAATCTTTTTGATTCCCTAGAAGGATAATTTTTGTTAAATCTATGTAACATTCTTAACCACCTCAACTATTGTCCAAAGCCTAGTGGTCCAGAGAAGTCAAAGAAGAGAGGCAAACACTCACTACAGCAAAATCTTGCATCTATAAAAACCTTGAGCATGAGAGGGTCCCCTTTCCCTGCATCCTTGTCAACAGTATTTTCTCATTCATCTTTTTAAAGAGTATAGCACAGGAATTCCATAAAAATCCAAAAAATATAATTGCAATATAATTCAACTATCTTTCTATGCAATACATATACAACGTACTTAAAACAACACACCGAAAAGATACAAGTATCCCTCTGTATTCATCATGATGTAATTAACAGTAGCCAAGTTATAGATATTTCACTGATCCTATCAATATATATATATATATATATATATATATATATATATATATATATATATATCTTAAAGTGCATTATATAAATACAGTGGTATACCACTCAGATAAAATAGAAAGGCCAAGTAATAAAATATGAATGACTCTAGACCACATTGTGTCAGATGTGCCCAACATGTGGTAAATTATTATCCTTACCTGTTATAGCTCATAAAGTGAAACTCACAGAAATAACTATTTTCCAGAACCTGGTCGTTGTGGGAGACACAGCAAAGCAAGGCATAAGCCAGTCCTACACACAAAGCTGTGGTATAAAAAATAATACATTCTGGTGCTCTATCACATAATATAATTAAAGTAAGTACATCATCTGTTCCAAAATAAATAAGAGTTTTTCAATATTCTAACTACAAAGAAATGATCACTATTTAACATGACAGCTAATGAATATGGATTTATTAATTCCATGATGTATAAGCATCAGTCTGGTCCATAAAATCAAACACACACACACACACACACTCTCTCTCTCTCTCACACACACACACACACACACACACACAGAGAAAACTATAGTTCAAATACATAGGGAAGTTAAATAAAAGACATTCATGCATAGCTTGGACCTCAGTGAATTAGTTTCTTCTGCTGTTAAAGAAAGGTCCAAATTCTATATTCTTCTTTTCTTGCCTCACCATTGCAATGATGAAAAATAATTTTCACAGCATTTTGAAGCACTGATATACAGCTCAAGTCTTCAGGTTATGTCTAATCTGTGGAGACCTGTCAGAAGCAAAAATGTTCATTACTAATATGAGCTACACACATGTTAGATGAAACTTCCTAACGAGTAGAGACAAGCTGTTTTAATTATTACTTTAATTACACATGACAGTGTAGATGGCTAACAGGTTTCAAGACCTCTCTCATAAATATACAATTTTATCCTTCCTAGTTACACTATATATAGATCTTTCTTGCCAACCTTCCAAAAGGAAGACGCATTAAGCTTTCGGCAATTACTTGAGGCAGAGATTCCGACTGGAAAATCAATTTAAAGTAGGATTTCTAGAAGAAAATACATTTAGTTTGTCTTTCTCTTAATCCACAAATCTTCTGAGTTCATTTTCATAAGTATCTAAATTGTATAAATTAGGTGAATTCCCAACATACTGAGGAACATTCGGAACTTATAGGCATTTTTCATGATTTCCATGGGAAATGTCAGTTGTTCCCTTGACAATCATTTCCTACTGTGAATGACACCTATTAACAGCAGCTATTTCTACTGTTTTAAATTTTATGTATGTTATTTAAAATATATAATTCTTCCCTTCCTTTTCCTCACTCCAAATCCTTCTGTGCTTCCCCATATCCCTCTCAATTGATGTCTGCCTTTTCTTTATTTCTGTACATGTGTGTGCACGTGAATGTGCATGCATACGTGCATGCATGTGTGTGTGTGTGTGTGTGTGTGTGTGTGTGTGTGTGTGTGTGTGAAATACAACCTGATGAATCTGTTTTGTTCATTTTTGTGTATATAATTACAGAGATGATTGGCCAGTTACCTTTAATATACAATTCATGGATACATCCCTGAGAAAGGCTAATTTTCTCTCTCTCTCTCTCTCTCTCTCTCTCTCTCTCTCTCTCTCTCTCTCAATAGTTATTCTGTAATTCTCTGTCTAGGGGTGAGATTCTATAATATGTTCTCGAATCTATGTTAGCACGTTTATTGATACTGTCATTGCTCTTGTCTTATCTGGGCAGCCTTTTCTTGGAGACATAGTGTCACAGCTGGCTTTGTTTTACTCTGGCTCTTATAGTATTTCCACCCCCTCTTCAGTAATGTCCTCTGAGCCTTGGACGCAGGAGTTAGTCGAGGATGTATCAACTGGAGCTGGGATTCCCCATGATTTGTTCATCTTTGCATTGCATCAATTTGTGATTTTCTGTAATAGTTTTCATCTGCTACCAAGAGAATCTTCTTTGATTACGTCTGAAAGTCACATTTACCTGCAGATATAAAGATAGGCTTTATAATTTTAGGATTTGGTTTGTCATGTAAAGTAGTAGTAGTGGGTTTTCTTCTAAGATCTATGACCTGGAGCCGGGCAGTGGTGGCACATGCCTTTAATCCCAGCACTTGGGAGGCAGAGGCAGGTGGATTTCTGAGTTAGCGGCCAGCCTGGTCTTCATAGTTAGATCCAGTACAGCCAGAGCTATACAGAGAAACCCTGTCTCAAAAAACAAACAAACAAAAACAGAAAACAAACAAACAACAACAAAAAAATGATCTATGTCCTGAATAGGTGGCTAGTTCTGTTTTTCACTTCTTCCCTTTGGATGTTCAGGGACTGCTGCACACCAAGTGGGAAAGGATGGAGCTGAATCAATTTCCAAGGTCCACATCTTTCCTTCCACACCAGGCAAGAAAGGATGAAGCAAAGTCTGGGATGGATGGGTCAGCAGGATTTCATCTTTCACTCAGTGCTGGGGGTGGGCCACTGTTACAGTTCCTTTAGATACTAGCTCTCTTAGACAATAGTCAATCAAACAGCGTTGTGCTCATCAGGGTGGATCAAGGCCTATCTATAGGAACTCTGGAGAGTGGGAAAGGGTTCTTCTTAGGGTGAAGCTTCATTTGCTGAGGTTTAAGGGTCTGGGGATAGCTCATTTGCATGGAGAGGCATTCTGGGAAACAGAATCTGTAATTTTGCCTAGGATTATGTGACATTCCTCAGGTAGAACATTGGGGTCAGGCTCTGCAGTTCAGGCAGAGAAGACCAGGAAGTCCTCCATTTTGGGCCGAGCTTATGAAGGCTAGGTAGACTACAATCTTAGTTGTGAGTTGCAACAGCTGTTGATCAGCACCAGGCTGTGAATGCCACTATTGTACCCATGCTGGCCAATGCTTCGGCTCATGGGTGTCACAGCTGAGTGTAACTGTTGGTTGCTTCCCTCCCTTAACATCATACGCTCTGGTACAATGGAAGCTGGACTGCAAAAATGGTGACTTTCATGCTACATCTAGCTAAACTCATTCTATTTCTGTATTCTAAGAGTGTGCTGTAATCCTCAACAGGACTTACCTTAAACCTGTGAAAGGCAATGGAGAACAACAGCAATAATATATTTTGTTTTGGGAGTCACTTAGACTATCCTGCGTAACAACTTGATTAGAGCTTTCTCCTGGCTGGTACTGGTGCTTTTGTGGGCTGTGTGGAGCACTTGTGAAGAACATTGCCATTCCATATGATACAACTTTGCTTAATGTAGGATATGCATGTGTGCACATGCACTTATATGTAATTCTAAGTAATGATAAAATAGATAATTCCTTGAAACTTTATCAAACAACCTTGATGTTATTTGTCAATTATACATGGATCTTCTGCCACCTCCCATTTTTCCCATTCCCCTTTTTATATCACCTGCATCTGGCTATTAATCTCTTGTAATGGCTATTCTTGGTTGTTAATTTGACTTCATCTGTAATTAGCTAAAATCCAAATGGCTGGGCATACCCGTGAGAGATTTTTTTTTTAATCAAATTATTTGAAGTAGAGAGACCCACTATTAATCAGATTTATTGAGGTGATAAGGTACATCTTTAACCTGAACCACACCTTTTGTGGGCAGCCTAAATAAAGGATATCGAAGAAGAAAGATGTCTGCTTCTCTATCCTCTATCGGTTTGCCCTAGCTCTCACTAAAACCTCCACTCCTTCACTTTGCATGAATTCCACTTTTAAAATATTTTTTTATTTCTATTTTATGTGTGTGGATGTTTTACCTGCATGTGTGTATGTTTACCTTGTGCATCTAGTGTCTACAGATGCCAGAAGGGCATGTTAGATCCCCTGAAACCTGAGTTAAGAATTGTTGTGAGTCACAATGTGAGGTTAGAAATTGAATGTAGGTCCTCTGTAAGAGCAACATGTGCTCTCAACCTCTGATGCTTCTCTGCAGCTCACACATGCTCCTCTTATCAGAGATTAAACTCACATTAAACCATAGAATCCACAAGCATTTTAAGGAAGATGATTTTCCTGTATAATAATGTAATTTACTACAGCAAACACAAATCACATAAAAACTCATATTTCTTTTCTCATTGGAGCTATTTGCTCCCCAGCAAGAGCCAAAGGTCACCTAACAGAAATTCCAGCACAGGGCATGAGAGCTCTCTTTTGAGTTGTTGGCCAGAGCTGTCCAAGAGAAACAAACAACCTATTTCTATTGCCTTTGGTAACCAACTGCAGAGGCGATTGTAAATCCCTTTTGCTGAAGACCTCATGCACTTCCGAAACTGGGTCTCATGATGGAACTGGTCTGAATACTTCCTCCAAGAGAATTGGCATTCATGCAAAGTTATAAGGGAGGTGTACTGGCTAGTTTTGTGTCAACTTGACACAGCTGGAGTTATCACAGAGAAAGGAGCTTCAATTGAGGAAATGCCTCCATGAGATACAACTGTAAGGCATTTTCTCGATTAGTGATCAAAGGGGAAAGGCTCCTTATGGGTGGGACCATCTCTGGGCTGGTAGTCTTGGTTCTATAAGAGAGTAGGCTGAGCAAGCCAGAGGAAGCAAGCCAGTAAGGAACAACCCTCCATGGCCTCTGCATCAGCTCCTGCTTCCTGACCTGCTTGAGTTCCAGTCTTGACTTCCTTGGTGATGAACAGCAGTATGGAAGTGTAAGCCGAATAAACCCTTTCCTCCCCAACTTGCTTCTTGGTCATGATGTTTGTGCAGGAATAGAAACCCTGACTAAGACAGGAGGGAAGCATCAAACAGTCCTACCGAGTCGTGATGCCTATTAACCATATTAATGGCCAGCAATGGCACAATAACCCTAAAGGTGCAGTAAAGGCACAGACACCTTAGCAATAAGCAACAATTCTCTAATTGGACTTAAGACCCACTCACCAGGAGAGAAAGCATGCCTTGAATTGGAAACTTTGTTAGCTATTCAGTGATAGTAAAAATCATGGTTTTGGGGGTAGAACCTACAACGTCTAATTTACAAAATCAGCATAATATCTAACAACAATCTATAAACATGTGTCCTTATACCCACACACAAGTGTAGTCTTCACCCCTCATCAAGTAACCACCTTTCCTTTGTAATAGAAAAAGACCACTATAGAAAACCAAAACCAATTAAAATGCAGAGTCAAGACACCCAGCTTTAGTGGATAGGTATGGAAAGATTGTGAGAATCAGAGTATCAGGAAGTTTGCTGTGAGATTGTGTCCATTAGTGACATTACAAACTACATCCATAAAGTTTCAGCAACACAGCTTTTCAAATGTGAACTAAACAAGGATGACAACAATGGACGTGGCAATGTGAGCAGAAAAAAAGAAAAGAGCCCAAAGGTCCTAACCCTAAACAAAGATGTGAGAGAAGTTGGAAGCAGAAGTAGTATTCACCAGGGAAAAACAGACCAACTGTCCAGTGTCCAACAGTCATCCCTGAACAGACACGTACATATTGACTGAACAGTTGATATTTAGGAGTATATATGCATATACATATATTCATGCAATAACAATTAGTGAAAAGATGTCGTTAATTTGAAGACATTAAGTGTGAAGGTATGTGAAGGGAGGGTTTGAAGGGAGAAAAATGAAGGGATAATGTCTCAAAAAGAAAAATAGTCTCATATCAAGATCCCAGATCATGGGAGTTTTAAAATTACTCATCTTGGAGTCATGACTCAAATGAAGACCGTTTCTGGCTTCAGAAACCAGAGATGCTCTTGCCTCCACATTCTGCTCTGGCATCCCTCATCTCTTACCATGACAGTCCCTGGACCAGCAAGCCACCTTTGTTCCAGGTGCTGCTTTCATCTCATACTTTGCTGATTGTGCTCAGATTGCTTCAGCATTTAGAGAAATAAAATGGTGAAAGGAGACAGGAATTATGTGCCTTTTCTGGCCAATACAAGATGGGCAGCTGATATTTTTCTAATTTGCAATGACTTCTTGTTGGCTTAGGCTATTTTCTAATAGTAGATTTTTCCATTGTTTCAGGCAAGATACATAAAAAATAAAATATCATATCTACCCATAAGATTTTCCTATCTGGGAGTTTCTGTCCTCCCTACTGGGTGGTTGATTGGTTAGTGTTGATGGCATAGGATGACAAAGAAAAAGCTTACACACAAGTGAACAAGTTCTGTTTTCCTCTGTCAAATTCACTGTCACTTCCTAAACTCACTGACTCTCTATGTATAAGTAAAAGTAAGTATGTATAATGCTTTACATTTATAATGATGTTTAATGCTTTACATAAGCAGCTTGAACATAAAGAGTGCACTGTGGTTCTCATGGTAACAACCAAGTCCATCCATTCAGGAGAGTACAGGAATGAAAGTGCTTCCATCTGTAGCAGGCAGAACTGGAAGTAACTAGCCAGACACATCCATGGTCAGAAAGCAAAGAGTGTGTTCATCTCAATTTTTTATTATTATTCTGCCCAGGACAACAGCCCATGGGCAAATGCCAACCATATTCAGGGTGGGTCTTCTTTACAGAATTAAAATTTCCTCCTAGAAAATATTTTAATATCCAGAGTTATGTGTTTAGGGTTAGCCTAAATCCCACCAAATTGCCAATGAAGATCAAATCAACTACTGCAATTTATTTTGAGCACTATATAGCCAAACAGTTATGATTTGTCTTTCTGATCTTGACAATAGTTCTACCAATATACAAAACTTTACATATGAAAACACTATGGCTCTATAATGAGTGAATTAATTTTTTTTAGTTTCCCTCACACATTCTGAATTTATTTTTACTTTTTTAGTTATACACATATCGATATATTATATTATACTTAAGTGGTTGTGAGTTACTCAATGTGGGTGATGAAACCTGAGCTCAGGTCATCTGCAAGAACAGAACTCAGTTTTAATGATTGAGCCATCTCTCCAACATTGCTTTCCACTTTCCTTTGCCTCAAACCTTTGTGCCTTTTAAATCTATATATGCATGCACTGAAATTTTTAAATAATGGTTTAAACAATTAGAAACGAGAATACACTCCTCTGAAATGACAAACTACAATTTCTAATTTCAAATGATTAAACAAATATCTATGCATATTGCAAAGAGACATGAAAACCCTTCCATCATTTTTTTTCATTATAGGCTATAATGCATGGCGCTCTGCCATTTGATAACGGAAGGTAATGTGTCTGTGCTATAACTTGCATGGAGCGCAAGAGCTCATTCTCCAAAACCAATTTCTATAGAAAACATGTTCAATACAGAAATGATTGAGCTCCTGCATTTCTCAACTGCCATTTCATAGCAGGTTGTGAGCTACTCAGGGATGATGGAGTAAGAAGTAAAGGCAGCCATTACTTCAAGATATGTGGGAAAGATCATATATTGAAAGTATCTGTCAGTTCAAATCACTCATTGCAGATTAAACTCATGTTTGGCCATGACAGACATCCTGGGAAGACACCTATCTGTGAGGATTAATAGAGTTTTACCTGAGGATTATTCTTCTCAAAAAGAGTGTGAGTGTTCGTTTTTTCCGCAGTAGCACATTTGACAATTTTGTCCACAGATGGCACTGACTTTCAGCTCTATCTGATTGCAAAGTATATGAATATTGAACTGAGTCTTTTGTGACTTTAATTATTATTTTAAGGATACTACAGAATTGGTAACCTCTGTTTAATACCATTTTTTAAAATGTCAGTTACTTCTATCAAAGAAAATCTAAAATTAGAAGAAAGATGAGCATAGACATTGAGAGGATTTGCACTCTCTTTTACTTATGAAATCCTATGATTTTTCTGATGGACAAATAAAATAGCAATAAACATCATGATTTTCCCCTCCATCATCCCCATCCATGCCTGTGTATATCATTTAAAAGTTCTCACAGTGACTTGGCACATACTTGTTCTTATATGTAGATCAAGAAACTAAGAATGACATAACAAGGGAATGTTACATAGGCAGTGTTAAGTGAAAAGTCACAAACACGGACAAGGGCTGCTGCCTCAATCTGCCAAAGCAATCATAATTTGAGGACCAAATTAAGAAATTAAGATTCTGACTATCAATAATCTCATACCCACAAAAAAATCCTTGATCAAAACTTAAGATTCCATAAAACTGTATTGGGTTTTAGTTACTGACCATCAAACAGTTTGTTTCAGGGCTTTACGTATGGGCTGACCTGTCTGTCAAAATAAGTCTGTTGATTACATCAGAAGGGTTTTTGAAATACGTAATTGCAATTGTTCACATCTCTTTGTGGATTTGTCGCCATCCATCTTGGCTTCATGTGTCCAGGAACTCTTGCTGTTTAGTGCTTGTATATTTAGAAATACTTTTGTTTGTTTCATTTTTATTTTTGAGATAGGGCCACTCTACATGATCCCACCTGTTAGCATTTTGTCTAAGCTCCGCCCCACAGTTACCTGGCAACATCCAGATATGCCTGACTCACTATAAAAGGGGCTGCTTGCCCTGTACTCTCTCTCTCTCTCTCTTTCTTGTTCTGGCCTTCTTGATCTAGGTCTGTCCTCTAGTCCCTTCCCCCCTCTCCCCATTCCTCTCCCCCCTCCACTCGCTCATGGCCAGCCTCTTCTCCTCTCTTCTCCCCTCTCCTCTCCTCTCCTCTCCTCTCCTCTCCTCTCCTCTCCTCTCCTCTCCTCTCCTCTCCTCTCCTCTCCTCTCTCCTCTCCTCTCCTCTTCTCCCTTCCCCTCCTGCCCCCTCCTTCAACTTAGCCCAGGAAGAATTCTTAAATTTTATTCTTTTATCATTAGCTTCATTCGTTAAATTTATTTCAGGTAATTTTTATGAGTGAGCCTGTGTCCTTGATTAACTTCTCAATGAACTCAGTTGAGTTATAAAAATGCCACGTAGTATTATAGAACTCTACTAAATTTATATATTATTTAAAACCAGTCTAGAGTGATGTATTTTGATTTTTTTAATGTTTAAAATAATGACACCTACATGCAGGAGCAATGTTGCCCTTCCCTCCTAATTAGATGTCTTGTTCCTTCTGTTTTCACACTGGAGGACTGACAGTATTAATATGGAGGAGAAAGTCAGCTTCACCCATTCATTCTGGTTGTTGTGGGTTTCTCATCTGTAGCATTACTATGTTGAAGTATGTTCTACCCAGGCTTAATTTTTTTGAGTGATTTTTATCATAAGTGGGTGCTGAGCTTTATCAAATGCTTTCTCCACATCTGTTGAAACCATCACAAGGTTGTTGTCCTGTGTGGTGATCTGATACTTTACATGCAAATAGCCTGTGATGTGATCTGATAGGTTACATGCAGACATCTGTGTGTGTTCAACTGTGTGCGCTTCAATTCCATGTGATCATTTGCATAGTTCTTCCAGCAAGCTGCTCAACTCAGCTTCCTAGTAGGTTTTTGGTTTTGTTTTGGGGGTTTTTTTTTAATCAATTTTCATTGAGAATAATGACAATTTTCTTTTGATTCTATAGCTGTCAGGTATTGGTGTCTGGGTAGTACTGGCTTGTACAAAGACTCCCCAGAGCTCCCAGGGACTTAACTACCAACCAAATGGAAGAAGCCCTTAGTCCTAGGAAGGCTCAATGCCCCAGTGTAGGGGAATGCCAGGGCCAAACGTTGGGAGTAGGTGAGTGGGTGGGTAGGGGAACACCCTCATAGAAGCAGGGGGAGGGGGAGGGGATAAGGGGTTTGTGGAGGGGAAACCGGAAAATGGGAAAACATTTGAAATGTAAATAAAATATCCAATAAAAAGTTTTAAGAAAGATTTTCCTATTGAATCTGTTTGGATAGGTGAAATAATTTGTGGTGTGCTATGGTATTTAAGAAAGTCATCTGGTCCTCGACTATTTTGTACTAAGAAACTTTGTGTTTTTCAGTTTTGTTATCTATTACATTATATTTTCAATGACTTGTGCCTGAATTTTTCTGTTTCTCATGAGATAAGTATCTAGGTCTTGGATGTGTTCCACTGTTGTTCATGACAAGCTCTAGTGATCTTTTGTGTCTCTCTCTCTTTTTTGTTTTTGGGTTTTTTTGGGGGGGAGGGGATTGGATTTTTTTTTACTTACATTTCAAACATTTTCCCCTTTCCATTCTCTCCTTCCAAAACCTCCTATCCCATTCCCCCTCCCTCTGCCTCTATGAGGGTGCTCACCCACCCTCCCACCCACTCCCTTACACTGGGGCATCAAACACTCTCAGGACCAAGGGCCTTTCCTCCTACTGATGTCCAACACAGCCTTTCTCTGCCACATATGCAGCCAGCACCTTGGGTCCCTCCATGTGTATTCTTTGTTTGGTGGTCCAGTCCCTGGGAGCTCTGAGGGGTCTGGCCTGTTGACATGTTGCTCCCTCCATGAGGCTGCAAATCCCCTCAGCTACTGATAAGTGAATATTAGCCCAAAATTTCAGAATAGCCAAGATTCAATTCACAGACCATATGAAGCCTAAGAAGAAGGAAGACCAAAGTGTGGATGCTGCAATGCTTCTTAGAAGTGGGGACAAAATACTTAAGGGAGGAAATATGTAGAAAAAGTGTGGAGCAGAGACTGAAGGAAAGGACATCCAGAGACTGCCCCACCTGGGGATCCATCCCATATACAGCCACCAAACCCAGACATTTTGGTGGATGCCTGGAAGTGCTTGCTCATAGAAGCCTGATATAGTTGTCTCCTGAGAGGCTTTGCCAGAGCCTGACAATACAGAGGCAGAATCTCGCAGCCAACCATTGGACTGAGTGGAGGTGGGTGCCTGATGGAGGAGTTGGAGAAGGGACTGAAGGATCTTTTGTGTTTCTGTGGTGCCATGTGCAATGTTACTTTGATGTCTGATTTTACTTATTGAGGTCTCTTCTCTTCTTCATTAGATTAAACAGAAACTTGGAGATTTTTATATTATTAAAAGACAATGCTTAGTTTCTTCAAACTTTAAATGTTTGCAGCATTATGTTTTTGTTTTGTTTTGTTTTGTTTCTTCTTTTATCCTTGTATATGTTTGGGTTCATGCTCATGTGTGTACATTTGGGGCAGGGGTGTGGAAAGGTGCATCACAGAATTCACTACCATGATTAACATTTTTTATGTGTGGCTGGGTTTGAACTTGGGTACTCATGCATGTACAGCAAGAGCTTTGCCAGCTATACCTTATCTGTAACCCATGAACGTTTATATTTCTTTTCTGCTAGTAAGTTTGTTTGGAAATTTATTTTTTTATGTTCTGTGTAGACTTCTATTACAACAAACTTTCTTATTAGTTTTTCTATTTTATCCCAACACAGTGGCTGTGTAGTGCACCCTTTATTATTTGTATCAAACAATTTTGAAAATACATTCCTTTTTAATTTTTTCAGTAATACATATGCCTTTCTAGAGCATGTCCTTGAATTCCAGATTACTTACACAATCTTTAATATTTTTGCTAATTTGTAGCTTCATATTCTTGAGGCCAGTAAGATTAAAGAAGGGATGTCACTATCTTAATTTGTTGATACTTGTTTTGTGACACAAAATGCAAGCATAGAGAATGCTTCAAGTAGTATGAGAACAATGTATAATTTTCACATATGGAACAAAAGGTTCGTAAATATCAGGTTTTTGGGATCTTTTGGTCTATGGTGTAGTTTAATATTTCTCCGTTGAGATTTTGAGTTGATGGTTTTTCCAGCAATAAGACTGAAATAGTTGAAATTTCCTACCTTAATTATATCAGAAGCTATCTTTGCATTTGGACCTACTATTATTCCATCATATAACTATATGTTTCAAAAGTTGATGTATGTACACTTGAAATTACTACTTACACTCATTAAATTAATTTTTTATTACTACATTATGACACTCCTACTTTGTAAGGTTTTATTTTCCAAATTAGCCCAATAATTTACAGTTCTCCATAGATCTTTGAAGGTGGTAATCTTAGCTTAGAGTTCTAAACCAAAAGGACCCACTAGATCTGTTGTATACCCATGCAGACCCTGTATTTGTTGCTTCAGTCTTTATGAGTTCATGTGACCATTGTTCAGTTTATCTAAAGGCCTTGTTTTCCTGTTTTCCTTCTCCCTCTCTGTCTCCCACTCTCTTTCTCCCACTCTCTTTCTCCCTTCTTTCCCAAGGGATTCCCTGAGCTCTGAGGAGAGAAATGTGATGGAGACATCTCAATTAGAGTTGTGATCCAAGATCTATCTCTCTCTCTCTCTCTCTCTCTCTCTCTCTCTCTCTCTCTCTCTCTCTCTCTCTCTCTCTCTCTCTCTCTCTCTCTCCTTCCCTCCCTGCCTCTCTCCCTCCTTTCCTCCCTGTTTTTCTCTCTGTATAGGTTTCTGTGTTTGTTCCCATATACATCGTATGGAGCCTCTTTGATGACTGCTGAGTAAAGGCACAACCTATGACTACAGCAGAATATCATTAGGAGACGTTTTATTGTTTGGTGGTTTGGTTTGGTTGTTTTTTCTAGATCAGTAGTGTTTGGTTTTACCCTAGGTCTCTGGGAGATCTAGTCTCTGACTCTTGGTCACTCAGGCAATGTCATGTATGGATTCCATCTCATGAAAAGGGCCTTAAGTAAAATCAGCCATTGGTTGGTTATTTCCACAAGCTGTGTACCACCATTGCTTTAGCATATTTTGCAGGCTGGACAGACTATTTCCCATGGTTTTGTGGCTGGATTGGTGTTACAGTTTTTCTTTTTGTAGCCTGCAGAGTACCTTCCCACGTCAAAAACACTACAGCATGGAGGTGAAGGTTCTATGTGCCATGTCTCAATGTTTAATGAGTTGTTTAACTTCATAAGTTCTTACATAGAGTTTATTTTACAAGTTGTAAATATAGCTTATACTGTTTGCATTCTATTTCCTTGTTGTCTCTTTTTCCACATCTCTTCCTTCAGGCTATGCGTGTTATTACTGGTGAAGTGAGTTTCTTCTAGGCATCAAAAGATTCAGCTTTTAAAAATATAAAATTATTCTAAAACTTTTCATTGATGAATATAATCTGACCATCTCTCTCTCTCTCTCTCTCTCTCTCTCTCTCTCTCTCTCTCTCTCTCTCTCACACACACACACACACACACACACACACACACACACACACACACAGATATGGAACTGTTTTAAGTTAATGTGTATGGATCTGCACAGGACAATGCTTGTAATTAGCAAGTTTCCTTCATTAAAAAGAAAGTCTCAATTTAAAGGGAAGAAGAATGATGCCATATTAATACTATTATTCTAGTCTGATTTAAGACATGCCTAGACAAAGGAAAAGGATAGTGTGAGAGGCGTTGTTCAAGTTCTTAAAAGCAGAGAAAAGAACAAAGCCGTAACTAATTCAAAGCCAAGCACCAATACATCAGAGGATGGTTCCCCATGAGTTTAAATCTTCATTCTGTCTATGCTTTAAAAATATGATTATCATCTCATCAGTGTGAGTAGACTTCTCTTCCTAAGATGTGAGATGATATTGACTAATCAAGTCATTACAAAAGGGCATCTACCATCAAATCCTAATATACCAGTAATAGCAAGCAATCCCTACATAGGCAATAAAGAAAGGAAAAAAAAAAAAACCTCAAATTACATGTCCTGCAAAGTTAAAATCAGGATCCTAGATATTTAATGAATGGCAACTGTCCAAAACATAAAAATAAAATGGGATACCATGACCAGATATTGTCTCTTTCTTATTTATGTACCCCAAATTGGGAGGGTGGATAGAGTTAATAAGACCATTCTATCTAGCTACCAGAAATGAGTTTGCCAGTTAACAAAAAAGTTCACATACCATAAAAAGAGGAAAAGATATTTCTAGGCTCTATAGCAACATTTAATTATAAAAGCAAAAAAGAAGCAAAAGGAAACCTACCAAGAGAGTGGCATTCCTTATATACACATTTTGTTGTTACCCAATATCTAAAGTTTAGTACACAGAATTAAGCATAATCATCGTATTAGGTATAAATTCAGAATTCAAACTGTATGCCTTCAGGTAAATAAGTTTTGTTTGTAGTTTTGAAAATTGCTTACATTTCTGGCTATAAATAACCTGTGTTCATATTTAATAATTTGTATTGGATACTCCCCAAGCTCATGCAACCTCTCTTTATAAGACAACACCAGCCAGGGCCTAGCAAACACATAAGTGGATGCTCACAGTCAGCTATTGGATGGATCACAGGGCCCCCAATGGAGGAGCTAGAGAAAGTATCCAAGGAGCTAAAGAGATCTGCAACCCTGTAGGTGCAACAACATTATGAACTAACCAGTACCCTGGAGCTCTTGACTCTAGCTGCATATGTATCAAAAGATGGTCTCTAGTCGGCCATCACTGGAAAGAGAGGCCCATTGGACTTGCAAACTTTATATGCCCCAGTACAGTGGAATGCCAGGGCCAAAAAAATGGGAATGGGTGGGTAGGGAAGTGGGGGGGAGTGTGTGGGGGACTTTTGGGATAGCATTGGAAATGTAATTGAGGAAAATATGTAATAAAAAAAATTTTTTAAAAAGACAACACTAAAATGTATCTGTGTGTCTCCCTCTCCTTCCACTGAACACTACAGTGATAAGAGTGAACACTTACTACTGTGGCCATATCACTGTTCAGTATACAGTCTAAAAAATATTTAAATCCCATATCCTGATTAAAAACTGAATTTATCATAAGGCTGGGGTAGTTATTTGATTAATTTGGCATTAAAACGCAAAATTGGTCCTCTCATCTGAATACTGCTTAAATTAAACTAACAGATTTTTTAACAAGCTTTTTTCCCCTTAACAAACTCATTTGCATGTGTGAAATCTTGCTGTGAGGCTGCATAAGGGAGAGTTAAAATAGATTTCATGTGTATATTACGTCTTTACAACAGAAGAAGAACTCAAATGAACTCCTCCAGGTCTGTCACACAAGTTAGCATTAAAGGAAGAGAACTAAATCTGCATGTACATTTAGGAGTCTTATTATCCTCATTCTACAGGGCTCAAGAATGGGTGTGGCATGCGTAGAACTTATCTGCTTTAAACGGTGGTGAGCCAAAGTTAAAGGAGTACAACAGATGCAATAAATAAATAAATAAATCTCCAAAAGTCTTAAGGTATCAACTTCAGACAGAGGTAACCAAAACAAAGCTAAAGGATGTTTGTAGGGATGGCACTTTCCAAATACAAGTGCACAGCCCACAGGTAGTCACATAAAGCTTATGATCTTAGTAGTTCCTTTAGTAACCGTATCCAGAAACCATTTAGACAACATCCCTATGCACATTTACATGTAAAGAACTGACAATGACATTCTTATTTGATAACTAAAAACAGGCGTGTTTGATAAACAGTTCTGGGAAATTCTCAGGAGAAATCATGCCGTATATATCATATCAGCATATAAAATAACTAAATGTAGACTGAGCAGAAAACTGAGTGAATATTTAGCCCTTTTAGAAATAGCAAAATAAAACGTGTGTGGCTTTGAGTCAGGGAAATGTCATAATTCCTCCTGTCACATTTTTTCTTTTTTTTAGTAATTTGTGTTAATATGTATTTCATTGAATATTAAAATATTTTGTAAGCTTCAGAAATATCATTGAAAAAAGTAAAGGAAAAGAAAATGGCAAGCTATAAAACACAAAAAATATTTACTTAATATATATCTAATAATTTTTATTTATGGACTATAATGTGTTCCAACAACTCAATATGATAGACATGGATGAAATATTTGGATGAAAAAATTACCATTGTTGAGTCTGCTGTCACAGGTCTGTAATTCCAGCACTTAGGGGTGGAGAAAGGTGGGTGAGCAACTCAAGCCTTAGTTACCTGATGAAGCTAATTTGGGCTATGTAAGACCTGTCTCAAGAAAGAAAATAAGGGTTGGAAAGATGGCTCAGTGGTTAAGAGCACCACTGACTGCTGCTCTTCCAGAAGTCCTGAGTTCAAGTCCCAGCAACTGCATGATGACTTACAACCATCTGTCGTGAGATCCATGCCCTCTTCTGGTGTGTCTGAAGACAGCAACAGTGTACTCAAATACATAAAATAAATACATAAATATTTTTTAAAAGAAAGAAAATAATACACAAAAAGAAAGTAAAGCTTACCAAGTAATATACAGAGTTTGTAATAGATACATAAGAAGTGCTTCTGCCATAGCAGAACAGGCCAGGACATGCTCAGGCAGATCCTTCATTAAGACATTCCTGAGGCTGCTTGGCCTTAAAGATAAAGAGAGATAAAGAGAAGGACATGCCGGACATGCTGGACTGGCTCGGCACCTCCCTATCTCCCACCCTTCTGACCTAAGTTAAATGTTAACAGGCTGCTAATGTTTAAATGGACCAATCATGTGAAACCGCGCCAATTCCTCCCCCAGCCCCACCCCTTTTCTATAAAAACCCCTAGCTTCCAAGCCTCAGGGTCGAATCCACTGTCTCCTGCGTGAGATACACTTTGACCCAGAGCTCTGCCATTATGGCTCTGCCATTAAACGGTCGACACCTCTGTCTCCTTCAGGAGATAAATGTCAGCCCGGAGCTCCGTCATTAAACTACCTCATGTGTACAACCACTCTGGAAATCAGTCTGGCGGTTCCTCAGAAAATTGGACATAGTACTACCGGAGGATCCAGCAATACCTCTCCTGGGCATATATCCAGAAGATGTCCCAACCGGTAAGAAGGACACATGCTCCACTATGTTCATAGCAGCCTTATTTATAATAGCCAGAAGCTGGAAAGAACCCAGATGCCCCTCAACAGAGGAATGGATACAGAAAATGTGGTACATTTACACAATGGAGTACTACTCAGCTATTAAAAAGAATGAATTTATGAAATTCCTAGGCAAATGGATGGACCTGGAGGGCATCATCCTGAGTGAGGTAACCCAATCACAAAAGAACTCTCACAATATGTACTCACTGATAAGTGGATATTAGCCCAGAAACTTAGGATACCCAAGATATAAGATACAATTTGCTAAACGCATTAAACTAAAGAGAATGAAGACCAAAGTGTGGACACTTTGCCCCTTCTTAGAATAGAGAACAAAACACCCATGGAAGGAGTTACAGAGACAAAATTTGGAAGTGTGACGAAAGGATGGACCATCTAGTGATTGCCATATCCAGAGATCCATCCCATGATCAGCTTCCAAACGCTGACACCATTGCATACACTAGCAAGATTTTGCTGAAAGGACCCTGATATAGCTGTCTCTTGTGAGACTATGCCAGGGCCTAGCAAACACAGAAGTGGATGCTCACAGTCAGCTATTGAATGGATCACAGAGCCCCCAGTGGAAGAGCTAGACAAAGTATCCAAGGAGCTAAAGAGATCTGCAACCCTGTAGGTGCAACAACATTATGAACTAACCAGTACCCCGGAGCTCTTGACTCTGGCTGCATATGTATCAAAAGATGGCCTAATAGGCCATCACTTGAAAGAGAGGCCCATTGGACTTGCAAACTTTATATGCCCCAGTACAGAGGAATGCCAGGGCCAAAAAGGGGGAGTGGGTGGGTAGGGGAGTGGGGGGGGTGGGTATGGGGGACTTTTGGGATAGCATTGGAAATGTAAATGAGCTAAATACCTAATGAAAAAATGGAAAAAGAAAAAGAAAAAAAGAAAAAAAAAAGAAGTGCTTCTGCGTTGTTTGTCAACCCAGACATACACAACAGAATTACAAGTCATGTAAGTAGTTACAAATCTACAGAAACAGAAAAGAACCATCAAAAATGGGAACTGCTAGAAGCTTAATAAATTCTCAGAGTTTCTAAAGTCTAGTAACTTGAAAATCAATGTGACAGTCTTTTCAAATTATACCATATCCCCACATATCCAACAACTGGCAAATGATTAAATTACATAGTTTAAAGGGGACAGACTGATTTCCCACAGGAGCACAGATGAATTCAAAATCATCAAACTAAAGGATGCCAGCGTAAAGATTTCACACACACTGTATAATTCTCTTAAGTGTTGAAAAAGTCACACCCCAGTAATAACAGACATGGTGTGTGCCAGAGGCCAGGATTGAAGAAGAAAGTTTACCTCAAAAGAATGCCTCAACTTTTAGAAGTGATCAAAATATTCTGCTATCAAGTTGGTGTTAGTTGTTCAAATCTCATTCATTTCTAAGCTTAAAGTGAACACGTTTTATGCTAGATACTCTGCAGCTCATTGAAACTGAGTTTTAATAAATTAACATGTGGACACATATTAGTATTGATCTAAATTTATTGGAGAATAGTATTTATTTAATGTCCAACTTAAGCTACCAAAACGTAAATAAATCTGTCTTTCACTCTAGTCAATGGCCAGTCAAAGGGCTACTGCTTAAAGAGCCTTGAATAAACTCTATCACCATGAGCTTGGGATGAGGGAGTGTGTTAAAGCTCTCATGTTTGGATTGTATGGAAGAGAGCTGGCAAATGCTATATTGCTGTAGGACACAGCAGCCAAGGCTGAGCAAATTTCCCCATTCGTAATTCCTTCTACGTCCATCTGCCAAGAAAAACTGAACAGCAGCAGCAGCAGCTGTTCTGGTTGCTCCACAGATTGCAAGCCATGTTTCCTGAATTAAAATCTCACCAGCGCTCCGCCATCAAGTATACAGAAGACAGGAACCTAGTCAAGATGTGATGGGGGGTGGGGAAGAGTCACAAGGCAAGCTGATTATAAGTTGAAAAGCAGGCATAAGACAAACAGTCTATGCAAAGCACAGAAGGATGGGTGCAGGGTCAGAGAACATGGCTAAAAGAGGAAAACGAGTCAGCATTTAAGAAGTGGAGGTTGAATAGTAAGACCAGAAGATAGTCCTTGGCCTCCATTTCTGGAAAGAAACAAAGAAAACAGAGCAATGTGGCATGGCATGATCAGTGCTGCCCGTATGCCAAGCAATGAAAGCAATGTACTGGATCCCCTTGTGCAGATGCTGCCATCCTGAATGTAATGAGTTACATCGACAGTGCACACGATACAAAATTGTTAGGATGATCCTTCTTCCTGCCTTGCCCCAGAGAGTTCCTACTAATCTAGGAGTGTCGTTCATTCTCTTCTGAGAACTCTGCCTCCATCCCTTCAATACTGATTCCTATAGCAGAACTCTATCCCAGGGTTACTGTCTGCTCCAAATGTGCCAGTAGTTGCCAGAGCCATCTACCTACGATGGGACATGCAAGCTTTTCATCTGTCAAAATTTATAAAGCCTTTTGCTTTCTTCCTTTTTTCTTTACCTAATTTTTCCCCCTCGTTGTCCCATTTTCTTCTATTTTACACCTGGTTTTCCAAAAACTAGTTTGAGTTTCTACTAGACACATAGCTCAGACATCTGAGGAATGGTGCATACAGTGTCACAGGAGACACTATAAAGAAACACCCTCTAGGAGACACATAGCACATCAAATTGAGGATAGATACCCATGGTATCCCAGAATGATAACCTTTAAAGGGATCTATTCAGGGGAGGATGGAAGAGAGAATACTGGAGAGAGAACTGGAATTGGGGGTGGGGTCTCTGAGATGAGCTAGAAACCTAGGACAATGGAAACTACCAGGAAATAATGAGGAGGACCCTAGCTAAAACTCCTAGCAATGGTGGATATGGAACCTGAAACGGCCATCTCCCTAACCAGAAGAGACTTCCAATGGATGAACAGGGACACTAACAGAGCCACAAAACCTGAGACCTACAATTTGTCCTGCCTATGAGAAGTGCAGGGGTAAAAGTGAAGCAGAAACTGTGGAAGAGGCTAGACAATGACTATCCCAGCATGAGACTCATGCCATGAGAGAGAGCCCACCCCTGACACAATTAATGATATTCTACAATACTTGCAGACAGGAGTCTAGCATTACTGTCATGTGAGATGCTTAACCCAGCAGCTGACAGAAACCGATACAGAGGTCCACAGCCAAACATTAGATTGTGCTTGGGGAATTCTGTGGAAGAAGGAGAAGGAGTGAAGGAGCCAGGGGCGTAAAGGACACCACAAGAAAACCTATGGAGTCAACTAACCTGGGCCCATAGGGACTCACAAAGACCGAACCACCAAACAGCATGCATGGGACAGACTAGGTCCTCGGCACATATGTAACAGTTGTGCATGTTGATCTTCATGTGCAACTCTTAGCAACAGGACCTGTGTCTCACTCTGGTGCCTGCCTTTGAATCTCTTTCCTCTAACTGGACTGCCTTGGCTAGCCACCGTAGAAGATGCTCCTAGTCCTACTGCAACATGATATGCCAAGGCAGAGTGAATCATGGGAGTCCTCCCTTCTCTGAAGAGAAAGGAGGGACAGGGATGATGGGGAGGTGTGGGACTGTGATAGGCAGCCTATTTTGGTTTGAGTCTTGTATGGAGTCACTGCATATTTGAAACAATAATTTACTTCCCAAATGTTTATAATCCAGAAGTGATTTGGGTATCTTTCTCCTTTTTTAGGGAGTAAAAGACCATACCCTACATAGAGTCTGTGATAAATTCCTATCAACACAAGGAAAAAAATTATGAAGCCCATTGCATAGGCCCACTGCTCTCTGGAGACAGTGGAAGCCACCACCCCCTTCATACTGCCCATCCTGGCTACAGTGAGAACTGTCCTTTCCCATCTGCCACTTCCCTCAACACACCAGTGTGGCTCTGCAGTCTACTCAACTCATCTGCTTGCGGATTCTGGACTATGGTAAGCTTTTAATAATAAATAATGACATTAAGAAGGGGCGCGAGAGGCTCACACAGGGTCACAGCTCTGTATCCTCACTCAAGCACCAACGTATTATCCATACCACCTGCTTCCTCCATGTCTAGTGAGCTCTTGATGGCGCTGAGGTTGACCTGCAGTTCAGAATCCCTCCCACGTGCTCCTAGCTAGTTGGAATTCAGGGCTGTGCTGTGGTCCTTGTTCAGGATGATGCTGGCAATCTCCCCCTCATGTTCCTTCATGTGATCCAGGAGGCTCTCCTTGCTGGTTGATTCAAAGCTGCAGATGCAGCAGCAGAAGAGCAACACGCAGTACTCGGTGCCTGGTGCAGCCAGACTGCAGCTTCTTCCCTGAGACGTCAGAGCTGCTGCCTGTGGGGTTCAGTTTCTCAAGCTCGCTGGCATTGATAACTTCACCAAGCAGCTGGGAAGTGAGCTCTGAGGATGTCACCAAGTTTTCTGGACTGCCTGTGGTAGGGCCAGTTCTCTCTTCACTGCTGGTTAAGAGCGGCTTCCCACGGGATTTCCCCAGAACTCTGCCGCTTTGTGAGATTGCATCATTGATGGCTTTATTAACTTCGTAGTTATAGTTCTGGTCACTTGCATGTTTCCACATGTGTGACTTCAAGGAAGGGAGGTGGCTACACACATACCCACACAAGGAGTACCTGTCTCTGGGAACCTGGCTTGACTTTCCATCCCTTGGAGATTTCTCTACTGGGTCACTGGAACAAGCCCCATTCAACCAAATAGACTGCCTATCACAGTCCCATAGGGAGGTGGAGAGAAGGGAGAGGGAGGGACACGCGGTGGGGGAACCATGCTTGAACTGTAAAATTAATTAATTTTAAGTAGTGGTGGTGGTGGTGGTGGTAGAAAGTAGGAATCCCTTTGCATTATCCTTTCATGTCATTGCCATCCATTTCTGAGCAAAGAGTAGAGACAAGAGTTTCTAAGAAATGTCGTTTGATGAGGAGGGTAGGTGGGGGAAAGAAGCTGTTCCAATCTAGCCCTTTAGTTGTGACTACGAATGTTTATAACTTTAGTGGTGCTCCCATAGTATATTGTCTATTGAGGAAAGGAGACTTTTTTTAAGATTTATTTATTATTATATCTAAGTACACTGTAGCTGTCTTCAGATGCACCAGAAAAGGGTATCAGATCTCAATACAGATGGTTGTGAGCCACCATGTGGTTGCCGAGATTTAAACTCAGGACCTTCGGAAAAACAGTTGGTGCTCTTAACCACTGAGCCATCTTTCCAGCCCACTGAGCATACAAAGTCATGGGTTTCCTTGTGGGCACTTTTACTCACACTTACTTTGAGCTGATCCTCTCCTGATCTGCTCTTCTCCTCCATCTTTCCATCCCAGCCCCCACTTGTAAACTTATGCTCTCAGTATCCCCATTCCACGTTCATATCACAGGTGTGTTATTACCCATACCATGCCTCTCCCTGAAAGACTTTTTCTTTTCCTCTTTTACCAGTCTCTTTCTAGTTTCCTGGCCTGCACCCTGACTCACTGAACATACACATAGACACAAATTAGAAGCTGTGGACCATACATAACATAAAACTTGCAGTGAGCCAGGCATGGTGGCACACACCTTTAGTCCCAGCACTTGGGAGGCAGAGGCAGGCGGATTTCTGAATTCAAGGCCAGCCTGGTCTACAAAGTGAGTTCCAGGACAGCCAGGGCTACAGAGAAACTCTGTCTCGAAAAACCAAAAAAAAAAAAAAAAAAAACAAAAACAAAAAACCTTGCAGTGTATGTCTTTTTGAGCATGAAATACCTTACTTCATGTAATATTTCAATCTTGGTTGCAATAGTTTACACTTCCACAACAGTAAATAAAATTCCCCTTTCTCCATGTCCTGGTCAGCACACACTGTCACTTTTCTTTTTTAAATTTCCCTGATGACTAAGGAGGTTAAACATTTAAAAAATATTTACTTGCCAACTGTATGTCTTTGAAAAAAAAAAAAGAACTGCTTTTTTTTTCTTCATTGGCTCATTTCCTGATTAGAAATTTGAGGCATTTTGTCTTCAAATTTTGCAATGCTTTCAAACTTCTCAGCTAATAGTTTGATGATGATGATGATGATGATGACTTAGGAAGAGTGGGAGGCCTTGAGTGCGTAATGCCCTGAGTAGACATTTTATTGACACAAGCATGGCCATTTCAAGACTCCAAGACCTTGGTCCCATGGGAAATTAGCAAAGCCATCAGTCATAGGGGTAAAGCTCAGGGAGATAGCTAAACTTTCCTGTATGGTGGAAGTTCCAAGTGGTTATGGACCACTGAACAGTGGGTAAAAACACTAACAACTGTAGCTTTATCTTCCTCCTGGATATTTACAGCCTGACACGGCTCCCCTAGAGAGACCTACTACTGAGAATAGCCAATCTTTCCCCTGTACTGTACATAATAAACATTGTGGAGTCTATACCATTGGTGGGAACAGGTGCCTCTTCATCACCGTCATTACACCCAGACCTAAAGCCAGGATTTCAGTGCACACATCTATGTCTATCTTCTTATCATCCCCATGCTGCCCTTAATAAGGGCTCCAGGTCTGAAGTCATGTGGGTCATGGCAATATAACATTCTAGGGTTTTATTTTTTTTAATATCTACTCACTCAAACAAATCAGAAATGTTTATAATCTATTGCACAGTCCAGAAAGGTAAATATTCCACTGACCTTTGTAAAGACAAATGAACTTAACAAATGCATAAAATATGGTCTAAATATAATTTGAGGAAAACAGTTTTTGCTGAGACAAAAAAAAGTAGAATTTTATGCATTTCCTGACTACAAAATACATAGAATTAAACCTTATATTTTTTTTAAAAAAGTGGATGCTCCTTCTGTTATCAGAGAGCATAATACTCTTCTGGGGTCCCACTCTATGTCACTGGTGACAAGTTATTTGGGCATAATCCTCATATTCTGGGCACTATAATATCTTCATCTATATTCTAAAAGTATGTCATGAACAGACTTGATATTTGTAATAACTTCTTAAGATTTATTTGTCTTGTCAACTCATTTTGGGTGGTCTCCTTCTGGTTTCAGGGGCCATTATTTAATGAAGTGTGCTTGTTTGCTCTTAAAAAAACAAAAGAGTTGTTTAGTGCTTAACAAAAATATTGTATATAAACAAAGTTCCTAAAGTCAGTGTCAAATATACAACTTGGAGTTGTACATAGTAACTGTTGAGATGGGTTATTTTGGGTCCACCTGTTGGTTTGAATTTCATTAGTTTTCTATTATCTGCAGTATTGCTGAATGTTTCAGTCTACTTGTGTATTCTTGTGTTAAAACAAGCACTAAATTACATCTGTAAGTATTAACACCCTAAATAAATTTTTTGGGATGCAATTATGAAAATCATTTGAAAAAATCAACCTTAGCAGAAATATTTAAATGACCCTGTCCAAATTATAATAAAATATATGTTTCAAGGAGGTAAATGACTCTAACAGTTAAGAAAATGAGAGTGATCAGAGTTTGATGTATAAGATCAGGACAATCAGAATTTTAAATCATGTTCTGCAGCTGAACACCAATATAACCTTGAATTTATTCAAACATTGTGAAATTAAGGGGAGCCACAGTGAAAAGAAAAATGTATTTCTAAAGTAGTTAAAAGAGCACCTGGTATTTAAGTGTCATGTCATAAATGTCAATTATGGTTAACAAATTCTCATATTTTACTTTTCTTTATGTGTATATGTGTTTGACCTACGTGTGTGTGTGTGTGTGTGTGTGTGTGTGTGTGTGTGTGTGTTGTGTGTGTGTTTGGTATCCACAAAGGCCAGAAGAGAGCACTAATTCCTCTGGAACTGGAGTTGTCAACTACCTTGTGGATGCTGGGAACTGAACACGTGACTTCCGCAAGAAAAGCAATTGGTTACTGAGCCATCTCTTCACCCAGACAGGTACTTGATTACTCCACACTATGTCTATTCTTGTTTCCAGAAACGCAGCAGGAAAGAAACAAAAAATTATAAAAACTTCAATCACAAAAATTATATTCCGATGGAGAGAAATGTTATCTACAATGAATAGTGGGTGTTCATATGATAGAAAGCTTTAAGTGGGGCCAATAAAACTTAAGTGTTAGAAATTTAACTTTAGAAGAGTGGTTTGAGAAATAGTATTTAAAAGGGGACCGGAATCAGAAAATCCTAAAAAGGAGTGAGAGAAATACTTTTAAAACAAAAGAAACAAAGGGGTGTAAAGATTGCAGTGGTATCTCTATGATGCGGGTAAGAAAAAGGCTGTAATAGAGACAGATGGGAGCTGGAATCGCTGAGTGATTTCGTGGGTATATCACGTGGGGCCTTGTGGCTGACAGCACTTCCGTGACCCCTTCTGGATAATATATATAGGAAGCTGTTGAAGGCTTTTGAACTAGATAATAGCATAGCCTGACTTCCGGTTTACCAAGAGTCCTGGTAATAGATCAACACCAAAGTGTGTCCATACCCCAGCCTCACTCTACTCTGGTAAAGAAATGTCTATTCCGTATTCCTCCAAAATGCCCAGAGCTCATTTTAAAGACATCTGCCTTGCGGTGACTGTCCACACTTTAGAGAACAATTCCCCCCACTCATTCTCACACAGAACTTTGGACCCGGGATTTCTTTCTCTGGTATGCATCTAACTATACCGAAACCCAGTTGACAAAACATTTAATCACAGAATGCACCCTTATCTGTTTCATTCAAATGTAGGAAATGAAAGAATGCTGAGAATCTGTTCTTTTGCCTTACGAGAATACTCAAGCAGTTTCTGTGGTTGTGCTCTTGATAACATCCACAGCTTAATAGTGATTCAGTGTCTCTTCTTGGTTGGCAGGATGGCCCATATTTAGCATGGGGTTGGGGAGCATCTTCCAATCTGATATTCCTGATGGAATCTACACTACAGTGGGTTCATGTCCTTCCTGTCTTCCCCAAGAGTTTATACACTAAGGAGATAGAGAAGCCAATCAGCAGCTTGACTTTGCGGTTCTGTGTTGCATGGAACTTTCCACATTGTCCCTACCATAAGGCAGCTTTCCATCAGCCTTGGCGAGATGCCTGACTTAGAGAACTCCAGTTCTCCCAAACACAAGTCAGAACTTCTGGGAACTGCAAGCACTCCAAAGTAACACGGAGGCCTCAGGAAGGTTCTGATCGCTTGAGAAAGCCTTCCGCAGCTCAGAGACAAGCAGGGAGCTTTGGTGATGTGAGAGCTGACTGGCAGGGTAACAGTATAGTTCCCACCTGCTTTGCTGCCTGACACAGAAACTTAAGTCCATCAGAAGTATGCCTCCTTCTAATTGAGCAACAACTGGCCTGGAAAACAAAACTCTAGAAATCCTCATTGTTCTGATTCCCAGGCTCGGAGACGCAGGAAACAGATGTGGTTTTTACCAAATGCTGTGACTATCAGCGTCTGGAAAGCCTTGCAAAGCTTTTGACTGCCAAATATATAACTATCTAGCAAGATCATACTACAAGCCATGCTTCCTACAATTAACATTTCTTTTTGGCCTTTACTTCCTCTGTAAACGACCATTTCCCTTCTTTAGAACAAGATAACTAGTGTTTCCCTTCAGCAACTAGTTACGGCCAAGCAGATCTGGTATAGATCTAGTGCACCTAGTTACAACCTGGTATAGATGCTCTGAATCTGAGGACCAGCAGTACAATAATTCAGTGGGTCCTTTTTGTTTGTCTGAACGGAGTCTTTCAAAGGCAGCCAAAGACATACACCCTTTGCCTATTATCACTTTCTTGAGATGTTTGCTTAGGCAAACCAACTCATAAGAGTGCACATCTGCCTGTTAGGTGCCCTTGCAATGAGAAAAGGTAATCCGCCAAATGAGGAGACATCTGCTGTTAAATCATGTCTATTTTTATAAATTAAATCAATGTCTCATAAGCAAAACAATTTCTCTAAAAACTTTTCTGTACTCTATCTTCCGAATCTCCCTGCCAAATCCTCTTCCCACACTTAGCAAATCAAATAAATCTTATACGGCCCACACTCTCCCACACCGAAATTATTTGGGGTTAGTTTGCTAAGCACATGAATCTTAATCAAAATAAATATTCATCTCTGCTTTCTAAGTAGGTTGATGGTTGGCATTTTTTTCTTTCCTTACCACCCCCTCAGAACCTTTCTTTATCATGCAATCACATTTGGTTTTTATCTTTCCTATGAATCCTCAGTTCATAATCTTTAATCTCACTTTTTAAAAAAGTTTGGAGTTGTTTTGTTACAAAATAACAAAAGTATTTGTTATTTTAATTCACGGAAAATTTGGTGTGACCTAATACTGTATAAAATATATTTACATGTAGCCTTAGAAATGATAGGATATAGCTTTCTAAAACCTCATAGTCAATTCATAGGCAAAAGTCATCACCCTTCTTCCTTGAACATCATTTGATATAGAGGTCCACCTGCATCTTCATCCCACTTCTGTTAATTCCCTAAGTACCACAGCCTAAAGGTCTCTAAATGATCATCAGCCCTTCCTCCACCTCTATCTATGTCCTGTTTTCTCATTCTTTCCCAAATGATCAAAATAGTAACAACTTCCTTTGATTAGGAATATTCATTTTAGTGATGGATGTACATAGCCATAGACAGAATAATGAGTATTCTTCCATTAGAAAAAATAGGATATTCCAGTTCCATTTTGAGAAATCATAACTCTATAATCATGACATTAAAAATTCAACACCTCCCCCTAAAACATTTCAAAGACCAGTTTATTCAAAAACACTATTATTCTGTATATGTTTTTTTTCCCAGGATATTGAGTATAAGGTCAATTAGCCAAACCCCACTGTTCTTAGAAGACTATTGGTCTGTTGAAAGTCATTCATATAATTTTTCTTCCTTTAATCCTTATTATTATTCTCAGTCTTCTTTCTTAATGCTGGCTGAAGCATATCAGTGAACAGCCATATGTCTTTGAAATGTCTACTATAGATGTCTACTATAAAACTTAAATGGCCATTACAGTGTGTGTGTGTGTGTGTGTGTGTGTGTGTGTGTGTGTGTGTGTGTGCATGTGGAGAGAAAGAGAGAGAGAGAAAGAGAGAGAGAGAGAGAGAGAGAGAGAGAGAGAGAGAGAGAGAGAGAGAGGCTAACTAATGGTTTTGTATCTTTTTGTCTTCCAATGCTATTTTTGTAAACTATTGGGGAAAATGCTATAAATACATCTCATTCATTTCTCTTGGTGGGAAACAGCACAGTGAGGGTCTCCATCTGTGTGCTTTAATAAATGTGTGCAATTGCTACCCAATTGAGACCACTTGAAACAGAATATTTACAAATGCAATATGTTCTAAAGATGTGGAAAGGGTTTAAGAGAATTGTGGGGTTATCTCAATAACCCAGAATTAGAAGCAGTGGAATTCCCACAACCCATGATTCCAAGGGCAAAGGACAAACTAAAAACTAAGAGAGCAGCCCTGTGCTCCAGCCTACAGCTGGAGGGAACAGCAAAGGGGAGGAACTCAGCCAGCACCAGCTGCTGCCATAGGGGTCAGAGCCTCCACTCATTCTTGTCACATTTTTTTCCTCTGTGGTCTTCAAATGAGATGTTCTCCTATAATCTACCATGAAGTTTTCTGTTGCTGCCAAACCTCAATCTACCATTGTAACTGCCAGTGGAATTTTCTTTCAGTTGTTGTGGAGTTCAAATCTCCAACTTCTATTTGGTTTGGTTTGGATTTGTTCTTAACCTTTTCCTTGCTACTAATATTCTCTGTTGAGTGAGACATCATTCCCATATTTCCTTTTAGCTCTTACTGGACACAAGAGAGGATGAGTGTGAGAATAGTCAGTACACCTTGCAAGCATGTGTAAAACTGTACAAGAACAAATTGAATTAAGAAAAAAAAGGCTTATGACGTCTTTTCTTATCACTATGTTATCTGATTTTCGTGGATAACTTCTATTGCGTTTGATCCCAGCCATTCTTTAGACATGGGCATTATTTTGTCTTGCATGCTGTGTGATAGATATGCCTTTGGAACCTAGCAACCTTTAATAACAAAATACAGTGAGTCAGCTCCCACTTGTATCTCAAGGTGCTGCCGGGGCTGTTTCCTGTAACTGCTGCTGTTTGGTAGTGACTTGGCAGACATAATTTTGGAGGTCATGTGCTTTATCTGAAAGGCCTCAATGCATTAATTTTTCACTTTTGTCAAAGAGCTATGTGAGTGTGTTTTAGACATTTTAACAATCTGCCTAATTCTAATTCAGCTTGCTACCTTCTGTTTGCATAGAACTCCAAGCTCAGTGAGAGATGGGGAATCAGATCCTTAGAGCCTCAGGAGCATATGCACTGCCTTGCACATATGTGGATCCTTTTAGATGTTCAGGTGCATATGGAATTTTTTACAACCCCCCCCCCCCATTCCTTCTCAGGTTGTTTATCATAAGCCTTGTTTTTCTCAATTGTTCTCACCACCTCAACAATACCCAGTCACAAATGACCAATGATACTTACACACGTGCCCCAGGGAGAAAGCTATTCTCAGTGAGCTCTGGCACGATTCAATGATGAGAGTCACTGCAGGTACAGGTTTCATGGGAGATGCCATGCTGATTCCACAGTGAGAATTCTCTGGGGATGTAAAGAGAGCACCTCAGATTTCTGCTGGACCTTCCGGAATCATTGGTTATCATTATGACCAACTTAGTGGTTTCTTTGTAAAAATATTTTTACATATGTTTATATTGTATTTATTGTATTATGTTATGTTATATTATATTTATTGTGTGTTAGAGAATACACTTTGCCCTTAATGTGAATGTAAAGATCAGAAGACAACTTGTGTGTGTCAGCTCTATCCTTCTACCCTGTAGGGTTCTGAGGATTGAACTGGGATCTTAAGTCTTGATTGAAAACATCTCTGTCCACCAAGCCATCCTACCCAACTCCATTCCTAAGGCTATTGTAGACACTGAGATGAGCTGATTAGACACCTGCAGAAATGTCAAGGACTTCTCTGAAATTTAACCAGTTTTCAAAAACACAAAAGTTTCTGAAATTATTCCTAGCCTTACTTAATTCTCTAAGTTATAAAAATGTTGACAGAATAATTTTATCACTGTTATTGGTGTTATTTCCCTTATAGGCAAAAGATTTTTCAGTGATTCCTGTTCTGCTTATTTCTAACAGTTCTTGCTACTTGTTGTTGTTGGGTTTTTTCTGTTTTTTTGTTTTGTTTTGTTTGTTTTTGTTTTGGGGGGGTTTCTTTTATTTGTTTTTTGTTTGTTTGTTTTTTGTTTTGTTTTGTTGGATTTTTTTGTTTTTGTTTTTTGTGGCTTTGACATCTGTTTTGATCGTCTACCTAGGTTTTATTTCCTGAGGCACACCTTCTGTGAGGGACAGTCTTTGTTGAGCTGGACACAGATCAGCTGTCAATTTTCCTCCCCTGCTGTCTCTGCTTTCCAGGAGTCCTCAGACAAGAGGAAGCATCAGTGTGAAATGCCATGACAGAAGGAAAAAGAAATGAGAGAAACTTATCTTCCCCTGCTTTTCTCTTGAGGGTTATAACTGATGGTGGCAGTTGCCTGTCAGAAATTCAGTTCTCATTCCGAGTAGCATCTGTAAGCCTTTCCTCCCTCGACCTGCTTCAAGCCTCTCAGTGTGTCTCATCTTCCTATTGTTTATTTTCCTATTGCTTCTGAGACACTCTGGGGATAGCAACTGAGTTATTAAGGGTTTATTCTGGCTCCTGTTCAAGTTCCATCATAGTAAGGAAGTCCAGGGAGCTGGGGCTTGAACCAGCTGCTCACAGCACATCAACAGTCATATGGAGAGCAGTGAATACTATGCAGGTACTCAGTTACCTTTCTCCATCTATATGGTCCAGGATCCCAGGCATGGAGTGCTGCCACTTACAGTGGGCAAGTTTTACCACTCCAATGGATGTAATCAAGATAATTCCCCCTCAGACGTGGCCTGAGGCCCATCTGCATGGTGACTCTGTCTAGTGTACAAGGCTTACCATCACAGACAGCAAAGGGGAGTCCCTTGCATCTATAGCAGTGTCTCTATATCCATTCTTTTTTTTTGTCCTTATTTATTTATTTATTTATTTATTTATTTATTTATTTACTTATTTGTATTAATCATTCCATTTGTTTACACCTCAAATGATATCCCAGTTACCTCCTCTACCAAGCTCCCCATCCCACATCCACCCTCAACACTCCTCTTTGTCTGTATGAGAGTGCTCCCTCCACCCACCCACACTCTCCCACCCTACCTCTCCAGCATCCACCTACACTGGGGCATCCAACATCCCCAGGACCAAAGGCTTCAGGCAAGGCCATCCTTTGCTACATACGTATTTGGAGCCAATGCTCTCTCCAGGTACACTCCTTGGTTGATGGTCTAGACTCTGGGAGAACTGGGTGGTCAGGCTAGTCTATGTTGTTCTTCCAGTGAGGTTGCAATCCCTCACTGCTCCTCCAGTCCTTCTGCCAGCTCTACCACCAGGTTCCCTGAGTTCAGCCTGATGGTTGGCTCCAAGCATCCACATCTGCATTGGTCAGTTGCTGGCTACACCTCCTCAGGTTCCTGTCAGCAAGAGCCTCTTGACGACGACAACAGTTTGGGTTTGATGTCTGCAGACAGGGTGGATCCCCAGGAGTGGCAGTCCCTAGCTGGCCCTTCCTTTAGTCTCCATTCCATTTTTGTTCCTGTTCTTCCTTTGGACAGGAACATTGCTGGATTAAAAACTTTGAAATGGGTGGGTGGCCCCCATCCCTCGAGCAGAGGCCATGTGAATCTACTAAAGGTTGTGTCAACAGGGTCTATCTCCCCCTTCTCTGTGCATTTCAGCTAAAGTCATCCCAGTTGGGTCCTGGAACCTCACATTTCCCTGGTGTCTCGGACCCCCAGTTCCTCATCCCCCCTGCTACCTATTTTTGTTCGATAGCCTGACCCTCTGTACCTCTCTCACATCTCCTCCGGTTCTTGATACTGCCACATTTATTTCTTTCTCCCCCATTTCTCCCTCCCCAGTCCACCTCTTCCTCCACCTCCCACAATTGCCCTGCTCCCGTTCAATGCAGGACTAAAGCTTCCACACCCTGATTATCCTTCCTTGTAGCATGAGCATTGTGAGCTTTTGAGCAAATATACACTTATTAGTGAATACATACCATGTGTGTTCTTTTGTGTCTGGGTTACCTCACTCAGGATATTTTCTTGTCCCATCCATTTGCCTGTGAATTTCATGAAGTCATTCTTTTTAATCACTGTGTAGTACTCCATTGTGTAAATGTACCACATTTTCTGCATTCATTCTTCTGTTGAGGGACATGTGGGTTATTTCCAGATTCTGGATATTATAAATAAGGCTGCTATGAACATAATGGAACATGTGTCCTTGTTATATGTTCGAGCATCTTTTAGTTATATGCCAGGAGTAGTATAGCTCGGTCCTCAGGAAGAACTATTTCCAAATTACTCAGGAACTGCCAGGCCTCTGGAGGATATCATTCTGAGTGAGATGACTCAATTATAAAAGAATACACATGATATGCACTCACTGATAAGTGGATATTAGCCCAGAACCTTGGAATACTCAAGATACAATTCGCAAAACACATGAAACTCAAGAAGAAGGAAGACCAACATGCATATACTTCGGTCCTTATTAGAAGGGGGAACAAAATGCCCATGGAAGGAATTACAAAGTGTGAAACAGTGACTGAAGGAATGACCATCCAGAGACTGCACCACCTGGGGATCCATCCCATAAACAACCACCAAAACCCAGACACTATAGTGGATGCCAACAAGAGCTTGCTGACAGGAGCCTGGTATAGCTGTCTCCTGAGAGGCTTTGCCAGTATCTGACAAATACAGAAGTGGATGCTCACAGCCATCCATTGGACAGAGCACAGGATCCCCAATGAAGGAGTTAGAGAAAGGACCCAAGGAGCTGAAGGGGTTTGCAGCCCCATAAGAGGAACAACAATACGAACTAACCAGTATCTCCAGAGCTCCCTGGGACTAAACCACAAACCAAAGAAAACACATGGTGGGACTCATGGCTCTAGCTGCATATGTAGCAAATGATGGTCTAGTCAGTCATCAATGGGAGGAGAGGCCTTTGGTCCTGTGAAGGTTCTATTCCCCAGTATAGGGGACTGTCAGGGCCAGGGAGAGGGAGTGGGTGGGTTGGTGAGCAGGTTGAGGGGCAAGGGATAGGGAGTTTTTGGAGAGAAAACTAGGAAAGGCAATAACATTTGAAATGTAAATAAAGAAAATATCTAATAAAAAGATTTAAAAATAAAATAAAATAAAAAGAGCTGCTGATTTCCAAAGTGGTTTTGCCAGCTTTCAATCCCACCAACAATGAAGGAGTGCTCCTCTTTTTCCACATCTTCACCAACATCAGCTGTCACCTGAGTTTTTGATCTTAGCCATTCTGACTGGTTGGAGGTGGAATCTCAGGGTCATTTTGATTTGCATTTCCCTGATGACTAAAAATGTTGAACATTTCTTTAAGTGTTTCTCAGCCGTTCTAGATTCCTTGTTGATAATTCTCTAGTTCTGTACTCCACTTTTAAATAGGGTTATTTGGTTCTCTCCAGCCTAACTTCTGAGTTCTTTGTTTATTTTAGATATTAACCCTCTATCAGATGTAGGATTGGTAAAAAAAAAAAAAAAGAAAAAAGAAAAAGAAAAACTTTTTTACCACAGATTGGGAAAAGACTTGTATTCTTCTACATGCAGACCACTAGTTGAACAAGCAACATTTGTTGAAAATGCTTTCTTTATTCCACTGGATACTTTTAGTTTCTTTGTTACAGATCAAGTGATCATAGGTGTGTGGGCCTTCAATTCTATTCCATTGATCTACTTGCCTGTCTCTGTTTCAATACAATGCAGTTTTTTATCACTATTGCTCTATAGTATAGCTTGAGGTCAGAGATTGTGATTCCCTCAGAAGTTCTTTTATTGTTGAGAATAGGTTTTGCTATCCTAGGTTTTTGTTATTCCAGATGAATCTTAGAATTGTTCTTTTTTTCTATTACATCTAAGATTTAAAATAGCATAATATAGATTAAGGGGTTGTATAAGATAAGCTTAACATAGCCTATAATAATAAGTGGAATGATAATCCTCAAAGGGAACCTAAGACTCAAAGAAAGTCAGTTATTTGATAGATTTAAGAAGAATAACAAGTTATTAAGCTTTGACTGAATGGCGCAGAAGATTGATGGACGTTACACTAAACAGACACAGATAGTAGTGTCTTGACTTGGAGTTTCTGTCATTGAACATAAGTAACCAAAATGACAGGATTTTTAACTCTTGGCTCTTTTCAAAGTTATAAATAGTTCCTCAATTGAATCCCCATATAAATATATGCATATATAAAATTAACCTCTGCTGAATTATATATGAGGTGACAGATAGATAGATAGATAGATAGATAGATAGATAGATAGATAGATAGATAGATAGATGATAGATAGATAGATAGATAGATAGATAGATAGATAGATAGATAGATAGATAGATAGAAAGATAGATGGATAGATAGATAGATAGATATACAGATAGGTGATTCAAGCTCTAAATGTGTTACAGAAGAGTTCCCTTCTCTTTTCAAAATTTCATTTTTCACATGTTATACAAATATACACAGAGACACACATATGATAAGAAGTAGAAGTGTGCATGAGATTTCTTATACAGTTATAACAAGTATCCACAGACTCAGTGGTTTAAGATGAATAGAATTTTTCCTTGTATAATTTTGAATGACTGAATGGGGGGGTAGTTTAACTATATCAAGCTCAGGTGCCTATGGGACCATGCACATACTAGAGACCTTTGAGAGGCATCCCCATTTCTGCCTAGCTTATCTTTTAGAGCTACATTTTCACAACTCCATGTGTTCTGGATTCTTTCTCTGTCTTCACACTCAAAACCATCAGATCTATCATCAGTCTATCTGCTTTCAACTCATTTTTCGCCAGGAAAAACCTGTGGTTAATTTACACCCTGACAGATTACCCAGTACAATCTCCAGAACAATATCTTCAACTCATTCACCCACATAGACACTGTATCTGTCATTCATAGTCCATCTCTGTATTCAAGAATACTTCCAGGCAGGTAGATTATTTTAAAGATGAATTTTGGTTTGTCTCCTGATCAGGAGACTTGGAAGCCCCAAATCATGATGCTGTTAATATCTGCTTGGTAAAGAGTCACATGGTAGAAAAGAAAATTTGCCATGAGTATAAGACATAAAACAGAGACAATCTCCTTTCATAACAACACTCACTGATCCAATCCAGTCTCGTGGGAATAGGAAGTAATCCTGCCCCATGGGAACAGGGTCTTACCCCCGGGGAAAGGTACTGGCTGCTCAAAACAACCTAGTCTCTACTTAGAGATCCACTTACCAATACCACCATAATGGCAAACAACTTCCAACACCACTGTGGTGAGATAAAAATCACATCTAAACCATGGTAGCTATGGCAGATGATATTGACAGACTCAGTGGATTCAGATTTGTGTGCAGTTAGACCATCACTGTATACAGTCTTCTGTTTCTCTCCATATAGGCCAGATTTCTTGAGACCATTAATAGCCAAATGACTTTCTAGTACTAGTTTCTTCAAAACAGTTTGTCTCATACTATATGCTTTATTTTTGGCAGAGTGGTTCAAATGTTCCAAGAAAGAAATAACTTGTCCCCTGAAGTACATTCGGAAATATCTGGAGAACATTTTGCTTGTCAATCCTCGAGGATAGGAAGGAGCAGAAAAATGCTAGCTGGAGTCTTCTGGACAGGCGTCTAAAACTGTTATACTGAACAGAATCACACACATGGGAGCCGGCTAGCAAAAAGGCAGAATGAAGAAAAACTCTTATCACCAACACTGATGGTGACCTGAGTTCCATCCACAGGAACCATAAAATGGAAGAAGAGAGCCAACCTCACAAGCTGTCCTCCCGTCTCTTCATGTGCTACATGGCATTTTCATGCATGTGCATGCACATACATGTGAATACATACACACACATATACACACAGTAATCCAAAGACACAGAGAGAGAGAGAAAGAGAGAGAGAGAGAGAGAGGGAGAGAGAGAGAGAGAGAGAGAGAGAGAGAGAGAGAGAGAGAGGGAGAGAGAGAGAGAGAGAGAGAGAGAGAGAGAGAGAGAGAGAGAGAGAGAGAGAGAGAGAGAGAGAGATTGAAGGAGGAAAGGACAGTAATTATTTGGTTTAAAATCCCGGTAGTGGAGGAACCACAGGATTCTCTTTTTTGTCTGTTACATGGTTTAAAACCTCCTGTCACTTCAGTGCTAAATTGTTTTCATGATATATTCCGTAATGTATGTTCATAACATTTAAGACCAAATACTTCTGTTTTTAAGAAAACGTGGCTGAACGTGATCCTGCATACCTTTAATCCCAGCTCTTAGGAGGGAGAAACAGGGGGAATCTCTGTGGGTTGGAGGGCAACCTGCTCCATACTCTGAGCCTCAGGACACCCAGAGCTTTGTCTTTAATTAATTAAGACAAATAATTTATTAATAATTAATAATGATATAAATTTCTGAGTTTTCCAATGCTCTTAGGCAATCCCTGTCAAAGAGCCATTGGATCCCCAATGGGGTCATTACATACAAGCTGATAATTAATTAATTATCACTTACATTGTAACAAATAATTGAACAACGTAGACTTTTACCTGGAGGTAGGAAGATTTCTTAGATGAAAGTTGGAAGGGTGACTATTTTCACAGTGTTAATGTTGAGCCAGATCTCTGGATGTCTCTGCTCCTTTCAGTCTGGGTGTCCTTTAGTCACGTAGCCCAGCTCTTAGCAGAGCAGATTACTTTCAGCTATATCTTCTACACCTGTGCACCTAGATCACCTATGCACCATGGAAGGCCTGAAGTGTTGTGCGTTTGGAGACAATATTGCTACAATTTCCCTAGCAAGCCTTAGCAGTGGTTCACACCTTTCTTAATGCTGTTTTCCCCTTTATACAGTTCTGCATGTTGTGTTGGCCCCCAGTCATAAAATTATTTTCATTGCTACTTTATAACTGTAATTTTGCTATTGTTGTGAATAATGATATAAATTTCTGAGTTTTCCAATGCTCTTAGGCAATCTCTGTCAAAGAGCTATTGGATCCCCAAAGGGGTCATGACCTACAAGCTGAGAACCACTGGTATAGTGTGTCTGAACCACGCTTATCTGTAACACCTTCGTAAGACAGCTAAGTTATAATTCTCTCCATGGATATGTATTTTGTCACTATTTTGCAGTATATCTATATGTCTTTTCAAAAGCATTTAATATTGTATTTCTCACTCAGCCCTAAACAGGAAATCTGTATCAACTTCTCTCCCAGGAGACTCAGGGAACATCATCAAAGAGGGGTTGAAGAGGATGTTAGAAACACAGGATGGGGAGAAGTGCCAAGAAAGTTTGTTTTCTGCATATGATAAGGCTGATGGACACAGGAACTCATGGGAGTTTGGTTACCTACACCAGATACAAACAATCAAGCCAGTAGAGGATTACATTACAGAAGAGGGCAGGCTTTCCAAACCCCATCCCTAGCTGATGAGCTAATGGCAGCTGATCACCACTGAGAAAGGAAACACTATTTTTCTTTGGGGATTGCCACTGCCCATGTTCTAGTGAATGACACAACACATGGGCACCATTAATTTGATTCAGTGCTTTAAAAACAAAGAGATATTTGTAGATGATATCTGGGGGAGAGTTGGAGGAAAGACATGGGCATGGCTTCTATTTCAGTTACTCGTGGTTATCTTATCTTGATCGGTTTCCCAAATTAGCTGACATTAACCTTAAATCCCAATATTTGTGTTGAAGAGAACACAGACATCTTACATTGCTCAAATTTAAAATCTAAAGTGGCTTCCCTCTGTCTTAGTTATCCCAAAGCTCGCCATAAAAGGTAATTTATTTGAGGGAAGGTCTACAAGAAAGACAATGTAGGGTGGTAGGACAGAAAATGGAGGAAGCAAGAAATGCATGCGGCAGTTATTCATTGAGCAGGCAGTATGCCATGAGTGATGGAAAATATGGTACGCAATGTAAAATGTGACTCAGGAGCAGCACAGTCAAGTCAAGGAAACTGGATTGATACCCAGCAAGCTTATTTACCTAGACCAGTCTAAGAAATTTCAGACTTATATTAGAAACAGGTAAGAATGTTCTGACAACAACAACAACAACAACAACAACACACACACACACACACACACACACACCTAACATAATCATTCTAATTAAGCAAGCTTTGGCATTGAGGTAAGAACATAAGAAATACACAGCAAGGACTATATTCACCTGGTCCCTTCCACTTCTTCATTCTTCACATGTAATCAATCCACACAATCTGGACAATGTTTATTTCTAAAAGCTTTTCTAGATCCATTCCTTCTTATCGGCTGATACTAATTTTCTATTGCCACATAAGAAATAAACATACAGTGCACAGCATTAAAAATCAGCGACTTCTTATCTCACAGTTTTGGTCATCAGAAGCCCAGGCACCATTTATTTGTGTCCTATGCTCAGTATCTCAAAAGACTGTAATCAAGGGGCTGGTCATACAGAGCTCTGTTCTGGACCTTGGGGCTTACAGGCTTGTGTAGATGTTGGCAAACTTTAGCTCCCTGTGGGATTTTTTTTCCTTAGGTCTTGGCTTGCTTGTTGGCTGTCATCCAGGGGGGCACTCCTGTGTCTTAGAGGATGTTTACAGTTCTTTGCCAAGTAACCTCTCAGGACCTCTCACAACATAGCAGATTGACTAGTTCAAAGCCAGCAAGCAACGTCATTAAGAAAGACTCTGCTCATCGCCTTTGTCATATCCAGCTTATTCACTCTATTTATAGTTCCTAGCCAAAATCAAGAGGAGATATTCGAACATTGAAAAATGGAGAATATTTAACACCATGTCCCTGAAATGTCTCCTTTCCGTTCTCAAGGCTCTTGCCAAGTCAAGGGAGCAAGGAAAGCTAACTAAGACCAGAACATTCAGATAAGGTTATCAGGAGGGTCACTGAGCCCCTCTCATTTGAACTAGGTGCTAGAGCTAGCTAGTAGGATATGTATAGGCTTTTCTTCACAGGCAGGCTTAGCTTTCTCCAAAGAAAGTTAAGCTTGTGGTGCAATCAATTATAGTGACTACCTGATAACAGGAGAAGAAAGAAAGAAAGAAAACACTTTTCTTCAGTAAGCAATGTGATAAAAAGAAAATAAAAGTCTGTGTTTAGGACAAGTGCTTCGGTCTAGTTGGTCACATGTGATTGTTAATTGTTGGCGTGCTTTAGAGACCGTCCTTGTATCACTGTTAGGGTCCTATGTGCCTCTCTTGTACCATTGCCGTTACTGAACTTTGGACCTTAGAAATGTGTATGCCTCTTGTTGACTTCCCTCTTACTAATTGACCACCTTCGTTAATTTCCCTATTAGCAAATATCAATAAACATGGTGTCTTAGAAGCCACTTTTCCATGCTTACCTCAGTCTCCTGGCAAAATATCATAGTGCCACAGTATAGTTTAGCTGTGGGAAGTACACAAGGGTCCCACCCTCCTATGATGTAGACACTGCCTCATCTCAGTCTTCATCCCTCCTCATTCAGACTTCAATAACCACAATAGAAGGCATACAGTTTCTGTCATCTACTGTACTAGATCCATTGTCTTGTTTTGGCCTGTCAGCTGCTCCTTCTGCCTGAAATGTCTGTACATTGCTAATTAAACTATATGGCTTATCAAAGGTAAGAGGAAACATACACAGACCCCCAAACAGCCCTCAGTCACCATCATTTGTAGATTAACTTCTTGGTTATATATTGCTAGCAGAACATTCCAGATGTGCTCCATCCAACCATTCCAGATGTCCTCCATCCAACCCATTAAACACTTAAGATGCCTGAAGGTAAGAAGAATGCTATCTTTGTGCCTCTTTCTACCTAATATATATATTTAATAGGAATATATACATATATATATATATATGTATATATACACACACACAAGTTCCTATCTCTTCATATAATATATAATTATAATTTATATATATATATTCTACCATATTTATGTTTCTACCACATGTCATCCTCTTCATATGATATATTTATAAATACACATATATATTTACCTATATATGGAACTCATTATATTAAAATTTAGGATTATAGCTGCAAAGGTAGATTACCACTCATGTAAGATCTGTCTGTTAAAGAAGAAGAGGAAGTCACATAGTTTTTTAATTACAGCTTATATATTTTATTTAAAAGATGATGCTACCTAAAAGGATAGAAGTAGTTCCTGAGGAAGAAAACACTAAGAGAATCTTGAAACATATCTATATATTATCCCCTCGTGTACCTCCACAGCTAAACTTATAATATATATATATATATATATATATATATATATGTATATATACATGCCTCTTCATATATATATATATATATATATATATATATATATATATATATATGTGTGTGTGTGTGTGTGTGTGTGTGTCTGTGTGTGTGTGTGTCTGTGTGTGTATATATATTTGTGTGTATGTATGTGTGTACATCTCTCAAGGTTAAGGACTATATGTGTGTATCTATATACAATGAACACAATATTTTGAATTAATAATAAAGAGTTCATTAGTAGTCATGGGAGTCAGTCACAAGCTATCTGAAGCAATCATGAATAGTAAAATGAGCTTTAATAATAATTAGAATTACTAAGCATGCAAAAAATATGATAAACAATAATTGCATTTTTCATTTAGACTGGTGTTGCATGAGCCTTAGTTTATTATTCCAGAAGCCTTCATCGGTGTTTATGAGACACCACCCATGGGAAAATGGATCTTCAGTGAAATCAGTAAATCTAATATATGCATCTCATAAAGAAAAGATGAAGCAGGGATTAAGATCCAAGTCTGAGATGCCAGATGAGTTCTGTATCTGATTGAATGATATTCTTGGACCAGAACTAATTTTGATCATCGTAGTATTTGCCAGCGCTGTGGACACATGAGGCCTGTGACATCCAAGTGCACGAGCACTTCCCAAGTTCATGAACCACATCCCTTTGACCTTGACACCAGGCTGCATAGAGCAAGGCTGCAATATAATTTTGATTTCTAATCCCTTGTTATCAATTGTTCAACTGTTTTAGCATAAGAATGGGAGGGATATTATTCCTTTATCCCCTGCTGGCTATAACCCTGGTAAAGTCATAATCCCTGCCACAGGAATCGATGGCAGAAGACATTGCTTTGATAAAGCTCTTTAACCACCATCTTTGTGCACAGTGTTTGGGATTGTGCAGTGATTTGGCCTCGCTTTCTCTTGTGACATCTTTTCACACTTCTGTAGCTTCCCAAACTTATAATTCAGCTTCATTGGAATAAGGACAAAGAAAAAGCCCTCTCAGCCTTGGTTGAAAATCATGCCACCCTGGTGCTTAATCTCCTTCAAAAGCCCTAAAATATAAATTAGGCCTCTCTTCATTGTGTCCCAAAGAGATTTCTTTTGTGGGCTCTGTGCTGCCGCAGGGCCTCCCCAGCAGCTCACAGTGGCCATCTGGTTATTTTGCCTTCCCAGATGGCCACAGTCAGCACTGATTCCAGGGGCTGGGAAAAGGAGAGGGAAGAGGCATTTGGTAGCTGACAAAATTTTACATTTTTAACGCAGACACAGATCCACATTTCCTTTTCTCTCAGCTTTTCCATCACCTGTTCAGGTTGTTAGCACATAGCAAAGTGCCTCTGTAGTTATCAAACCACAATCTTTTATGGTTTTGTGATGTTCAAAGAATTTTTTTAGATGTAAAAAAAATCTACTAGGAGGGACCAATGCTTTATTTTTATGAAAAGAAATTATAAAATGTGTAAAGATATTTATATTATGTCAAACTAGTAACTTTCAATGGTACATTGTGTTCTGTAAGAGAAGAATGGAAAAATGGAATATGTAAGTAGGAAATTCTAATAAGATGTAGTGAAAACAGTTATATAGGTTTGACAGTATGCCAAGAAACATCTGAGAAACTCACAATAGTATTAAATACACTAGCACTTCTGAAAGCCATGGCAATTTTTAAATCTAATCCATATACCACTATAACATTTTGAAATTTTTTTATATTAACATATTACTGAAAAACAAAGAAACAAAAACAACCAAGAAACAAAGCCCAAGAGACCATGGATTGACTTCTCCAAGTTTCTCCCAAATAATGACATCTTAGAAACTAAAATATATTAACTATTTTATTGAAACTGACAGAAAACATCCATCTTACTCAGTGTTCTCCAGCTTAATTAGATTCATTTGTATGTGTACATTTAGTTCTATATATTTTTGTCATATGTAGAATCATCTACCCATCATCATGGTTCCAGAAATAAACAATTTCACTCTCAAAAAGACCCCTGCTAATTAGAATATAATTCTAATTTGTTAGAATCATATTCACACGTGTCCTTCATCCCTCATTCTTGTTAACTACTAATGGAATCTCCATTCCAAATCCTTATTTCACAAATGGCACATAAATGGAATTGCAGAGTGTGTGTATTCTTTCAGGGCTGATTTTCTTCATTTTGCCTAATTCTTGAAAGATTCTAGGTAATTACACAGATTAATAATGTGTTCATTTATTATTTTTTTATTTTACTCCATTTATCCATATAAGCCAAATGTATACCTTTCCCTTCTTAGCTGTTTAGATTGTAAGGTCTGTAGTGATGTTCCAGGTTTTCTTTCTGATTGTGGAGATGTCTGCCTTCCTTCTTTTGATTTTTCATGATGCATAATAAAAGGTGATCAGCTGCTATTTTTAAAAATCAGAGCCCCTAGTGAAGGAGCTAGAGAAAGTACCCAAGGAGCTAAAGGGATCTAAAACTCTATAGGAGGAACAACAATATGAACTAACCAGTAACACCCCCCCCCCTCCCAGAGCTGTGTCTCTAGTTGCCTACGTAGGAGAGGATGGCCTAGTTAGTCATAAATGGGAAGAGAGGTCCTTGGTCTTGCAAAGATCATATGCCCCAGTACAGGGGAATGCCAGGGCCAGGAAGCAGGATTTGGGTAGGTTGGGGAGCAGGGCAAGTGGGGAGGGTATAGGGAACTTTGGGAACAGCATTTGAAATGTAAATGAAGAAAATATCTAATAAAAATACTTTTTAAAAAATCAACTTTTTGTTTCATCGATCTCCTATACTGTTTTAGTCTTCAATTTCATTGATTTTCCATTTGTCATAATTTATTTTTTATTCACATCACATACCAATTGCTGCCACCCTCCTTTCTCTGCTCCCAGACCTGATTCTGCAAATCCTACTTTCCATTAGCCCCTCACCTTATTCTCAAAGGAGGGGAAGCTCACTCCATCCTGGGACATCTAGTCCCAGAAGGACTAAGCACCTCCTCTCTCACTGAGGTCCAACCAGGCAGTCCAAGTGGGGGAAGGGAATTCAATGGAAGGCAATAGAGTCAGAGACAGCTCCTGCTCTAATTGTTTAGGGACCTACATAAAGAACAAGTTGCACATCTGCTACAAATGTGGAGGCCGGTCTAGGTCCAGCTCCTGCAAACCCTTTGGTGGGTGATTCAGTCTCTGTGAACCCCCATGGGCTCAGACTAGTTAACTTTGTAGGTCTTCTTGTGATGTCCTTGACCTCTCTGGATTGTTAAATTCTATCCTCCACTCTTCCACAATACTCCCTGAGCTCTGTGTGATGTTCGGCTGTGGGTCTCCGCATCTGTTTCCATCCACTGCTAGATAAAGCCTCTGAGAAGACAGTTATGCTTGGTTCCTGTTTGCAAGCAGAGCAGAGCATCATTAACAGAGTTGGGTACTGGTTATCGCAGGGGATGGGTCTCAAGTTAGGACAGTCATTGGTTGGCTGTTCCCTCAGCCTCTGCTCCATCTTTACCTCTGTGCATCTTGTAGGCAGTGTAAATTTTGTGTTGAAGGTTTTGTGGTTAGGTGATGTCCCTTCCTTCCACTGGAAGTCCTGCCTAGGTATAGTGGCCACTTCAGGACCTATATCCCCTGCTGGTAAGAATCTCAGCTAGGGTCACCACTAGTCCACAGGGACACTTGTTCAACTATGTTCATGTTTCTTTTTCTAACAAATCAGTCTTCATTTTTAGCCAATATCCTTTCATAATCCTAGTACATTTTTTTTGCTTTCTTTAAATTATATTTTGATATTAATACCACTCCTTTTCTCAATTTTCATTAGTGTTCACATAATGTATTTTTCCTTACATTTATTTCTGTATTTATTTGTGAGCCTATGTGTGTCACAATACAAATATGAAGGTTGGAGAACAACAGGCAGGGATCAATTCTCCTTCCTGTGTGTTCTAGGCATAAAACTTGTCACCAGGCTTGGTGGTGAGCTTTTTTTTTTTTCTTTTCCCCTTGGCCACCTCACCAGCCCTCGCTTTTTCAACCCATTATTTATGCTTTCATTTGAAACAAGGCAGGTTTCTATAAACAGTATATAATTGAGGTTTTTTTATGCATCATTGTGCCTGTGTACACGTACGCATGTGTGGGTGCCCACAGAGAACAAAGAACATGTTCTCTTGACTCGAGCAGGGGTTACAGGTGTTGTGAGCTGCCAGATGTGGGTGCTAGGAAATGAACTACAATGTTCTGCAAGAACTGAACAAATAGTCTTACCTTCTGAGCCATCACTGCATCCTCATGTAAATGAGTCTGTGCAGTCAATTTGAATACTGATTCATGTATTTAAAACACGTACATTTATGGTAATTACTAATGTATCAGTGTGCATCTGTCTCTTGTTTTCAGGTTTGTTTGCATGGCTCCCATTCTTCTGATTCTCTTTTCTTGCTACATCTGGATTGCTGGACCACTGTGTTGTTTTGAGGGAGCCTTTAATAGTTTTCATAGGATTTGTTCTGACCATTATAGTGCACATGTGCATGTGACAATCTGCCAAGAGCAACGTATTTGTCCCTTATGGCGAAATGGGAAAGCATTACTTCCATGCATTCACCTATACTTTGTCCTTTATGCTTTACTGCTTTTCTGATGTTTTAATGTTCTCAGTTTTACCATCCCCTATCTGTGGGAAATATTCTGCAGTCAGAATGTGTGGGTAGGCACAACGAGGAAAAACCTCTAGTTCTCATCACCTGAGAATGTCTTCATTTCTGCTGTTTCCCTGAAGGATAGTTTTGTGATATACATAATTCACCATTGACACTTCTTCTCTTTCAGTGGGAAAAATATGGCACTTCCTTTTTGCCACTGTGGTTTCATGTGGGAAAGTAATTGTCATTTGTCATGTTAGTTCAGGCTGCCATAACAGGACACCATAGAGCAATTCTATAAGCAGTAAAATGCAGCAGTTCTGGAAGATGGACAGGAGATCTGTGTAATAGCATACAAGCATGAACAGATTCTGGTAGAGGTGCCATTCTGGTGTGCAGATTACCACTGTTCCAATGGTTCTCTTCAAAAGTGAGAAAGAGAACAGGAGAATTTCTCAAGCCCCTTTCGTGAAAGCAGTAGTCTATTTGTTTCATGAAAGTTCCACCTTAGTGATCTAATGACCCCTCTGGGGCCTCAGCTCTTAATGTGATCATGCTGCACGTTAGTGATGAAGCCACATTGGAGATCAGTGATGCAGGATAGAGAGACAAGGTGGCATAAGAGGGGAATGGGATCTAGTTTCTCTACCAGCCAACAGTCAAGAAGCATCAGACACTACTGATAAGGTGCAAATTGCTTACAGGGACACTCATATTTTCCTGAAGACCTTTAGACAGGGATATTTAAAACCAGTGGATAAGAGACCAAGCTGAGCAGCCTGAGTTAGATCCTTAGAACCCACAGAGCAGAGAAAACAGACTCCCACAAGTTGTTCCCAGACATTTAAGGAATGAGAGCCCATAAGTTCATACACACACACACACAGTATCAAAAAATGAAAAACAAACAAAGAAAACCTACTACATTGACCAAGAAAAGGGTTTTTTTGACGACAATTTATTTTAAATGGCAAGTGTCATCTTATAAATTAAGTATCAATGTGAATATGTAGAAAGCCATAGCAGCATCTCATGACCAGATAGCATAAAAAGGTAGAAAAGGCAGTCTTCATTGCTTAAGAGAAGCCATCAAACCTATAACCTATATTTGAAATGAAGAAGTCAATAGAATGAATGCTTATATGCCTAAAAAATAATTTTCTCTCCTTATTCTGTCTTTGACTTGAAGCCAAGGTTCAGCATCCACCCAGAACACAGAGATGCCCTTGCTAAGAAGCTCTGTTTCTTCCCCACAGGTTTCTCTGCTGACACCTTCTATGTGTACGTGGATTTCTGATAGCATCACAACACAGAAATACCTCTTCAGCGTGCAATTCATTTTAAAAATATTTAGAATCACATGGAAAGGTAATTGATATGTTCAATTGTTTCTAACTTTAGGAAGCACATCATTACCAAGATCCTTACCAATCAAAAAATAAGGAATGGAAGAAAAGAGTTTTTTAAACATTATCCTGGTAGCAGTGAGTTCACTCAATGACACTGTCATTAAGAATCCTTTGAGATAACGAGAAGGAGCGCATCTGCCTTGTGTGGCTTCTACTCTTAGGTTTGGGATCAGAGAAGGGTGAGTCTGGGAGACCTGGCTCCCCCTTATACTGTGCTCCTCCGCCCCCTAGTTTTAAGAGTCTCAAATTAACTACATCCAGAAGACTATATCGGGGTTGTCTCCTGAACTACATTCAGGGTTGGCAACTGTACTTTGTGGAAAGGAACTGAAAGAAGACTTTGTGAACAGAAAGCCAAAATTACATTTTTTAAAACAAAATTTCACCCTAACTCTAATATTTCATTTTATATCTTACCTTCTCATTTGTATCCCCCCAAAAGAAAATAGAATCAACAAATGTAGTCTGTAATCACAATGGCTTAAAACATTTTCTTCATTTTTTTTTTTACACAATACAAATTTGATTGCTGTTCAGACCTCAAAAATAATAGAAATCTCACTTCAAAATATTCTCAGGTTCAGATAAGATGTTCGAAATGCTTTACACGCATGAAGAAGCCACTTGCTTTTCCAAATTTATTATCTTATAAAGTTTAATATGATAAATTAAAATATCAAAATATTTGTCATTCATATTTCTGAAAACATTATTATTTTAATAGAACTAAATTATCTGGGAGTTTCTTAGGACAGCACATTTTTACTCATGACTAAGGTACTAAGTGATGTGAAAATCGTCTTTATGGAATGTTAGTAAATAGAGGCTGTAAGGAGTGGGTTCATTGTTATTGTTTAAGTGGGTAAGAGAAAACCTCCAGAATTCTTTAATGCCTTATATTGAATGATTTTTATACAAGATTATGCATAAGAAGGACATATGCTTTTCTAAAGCAATCACATTTCAGTAACAATCTTAAGCATAAATAAAATTTAGCAAGTATTAATAAAAATGTAGATAATTTTGGTTTCTGTGATCTTTAGACTTCATATAGTTCACACTAATATTTTTATAGAAGGCTGCCCTTTCTCTGAGGTCTCACAAGCAATTTCATGATTTATGTAATCTGTCAGTTCAATAAATCATGTATGCTACCTGATTTCTCTTTACATTTGGCTTTCTTTGAACTCTTAATATTCCTGTGGAGATTTGTTTACTCTTCAATAGGATGTCAGAGGAGTTTGCACTTTTTCAGTGAGGTTGGCACTAGCAATGTTTACAGGTTTGGAGAACAATAACTTGAGACCAGCATGCCAAAGTAAATGAATCAGGTTGGAGTGGAGTTTAATATAGAACTTGTTCGAGTGAAATGGAAGCAAAAGAGGCTGAATATTGAAATGTAACAAATTATACAATGTAATTCCCTTCAAACCCAGACACACCTCCTCTCTATAGAAATGGATTCTAAACCTGTAACTCGCTTCCATCCAACAGACTCTATAGAATGAAATACGTGTAACTCTCAAGACGAGGTCACTGAAGGCTTGCAATTGTCACTTCAGAATTTAATGGATCACTCACATGGTAGAAACTTGATGTCCTGCCATGAGGACTCTCCAGCAGCTCTTTGCAGGGGGCCCTGTGGCTGGGAACAAGGTCTCTTGCCAAGACTATCAGGCCTGATGCCAACATTTATGGAAGTAAGCCATTACAGAAGTGGGCCCCACAGCCTTGGTCGAGTTTTCAGATGTCAGTAGCCCCATGCACAACTTGACTTGAGCCCTGCCAGGGCCATCTACTTCAGCTACCCTTAAGGTTGTGATCTGTAGAAGTGGAGATAATGTATTTTTGTTGTTTTAAGTTTTAAATTTGGGGATAATTCGTTATACAGAGACAGTTTACCATTACAAATAGTTTCCATTTCAGCCTTCAACATAGAAACCATACCTTTGAAGTCCATAAGTAAACATAGGCTGACATGAGATGGAGTTTAGAAACATTCTGGGAAATGTAGAACTCCTTAGCTCTAACCAAATCTTTTCTCCTTACTCAGCTTAGCTTTCCAATACTTTATGCTTTTATTTCTTTCTCAGAGAATCAAATTTAGATAGCGCATCTAGAATGTTCTTGTTAAGATAAGCCTGAAGCAGTCAAATACTCACATTTTATCTCATTGTTTTTCACTGGGCTCATTCTATGAGAGACATTGTTACTCCCAGAAATCAGAACATTAAGTTTTCATTCACACAAAAGGTGTGTTTTACTCTGATCCATCTAAATATTTGTTGTTCTGATATTGAGCAGTTTTTGTACCAATGTTCTACAAAAAATATTTAAATGTTTTGTTGGTAATGTACAGAGAATAATATGAGAGTCTTAAACACTTTGTGTGTGTGTGTGTGTGTGTGTCTCACCTTCTCACTTGTATTCCCCCAAAAGAAAATAGAATCAACAAATGTATTCTGTAATCCTTAAGTATATATGAATCCTTAAAAAGGATATGTGTGTGTGTGTGTGTGTCGTTTTTAAAACAGGGAATTCAATCAAAGTTAATGGAAAGATTATCTCATGCAAGCAAGCCTTCTGAGTTAACTGCTAAGCAAAAAATATATGGTAAACAATGGCTTCCTAAAGTAGACAGCCCTGGGAGTGACATAACTCTGTCAATGCCTTAATGTCCTCTCAGAAATCCCACTGTTACGTGCAAGGAACTCCCAAACCGAGCACCCTAAGAGCAACATTAACAACTCTAGTCAATGCTGACTTTTATATATTGTTTTTCTGTCTGGCTGCACAGGTCCTTTCTTGTTATAGGCTTTTCAAGGGTGACAAAAGTATTGCAACATATTAGGACAGACAATTCTTAGAGGAAATACACCACACTTATGTCCTAAAACAGGTACGTATTCTTACAGAAATTATTTCATTTCTATTCTTTGTTTTTGCCAAAGCCTGTGCACTACCTGATAGTATTGTTCCAAGACTAATGCTTCTAATCCTAAACCTAGGGGGTTCTTTTCCTTATAAAAAGACCTCACAGCTCCATTTCATGAAAAGAATATGAGAAAGAATAAGCAGTTTCAAGTATCCAAGTTATAGACAAACTACTTTAAAAGTCAGAGATGTTGTCTATATTTAACTTTACTAGTTTTGTTATGTGCTAGATCACATTTCCAACAAAAACTGAAGAAAACTATATACAAATTGGCTTACATCTCCTCAAACATGACATTGCAAAGACTGTTGTTGTAAGAGAATCCACTATTCAGCACATTTAATTAAGAATGGTTGACGCAAACACTACTTCAGTGTTAGAATGAAGAGAAACGTAACAGGAATTTTAAGATTAAAACCGTACTGACAGGTATTAATTGCTAAGAAGAAGTATTGTGGCATTCGAATATTAAGATTAACATTTCCACCCTCACGGCAATCACCCTTGACATCTAAGGCTGAACAGCTTCCCTTGTGCTAGAAGTTATGACAATCCCAGCTCCTGTCTGTACTTAGAGGGGACATTTCTGAGAGCTGACAGTTGATCCACAGGAATCCAGGAGGAAATAACAAGTAGGTGTTACTTCTCTGTACGGTGAGGCTTCCAGGAAGGCTGGGAGAAATTTTTGTGGCTCAGTCTTGCTGGAAATTCACTTAATGTGCTCTGTCTTTCTCCCCAGTGTCTCCGTGGGAATGATTTAGGGACGTGGCCTGCCGTGTCTTGATTTAGCACTAAGACCTTAATCATAATAAAACCCCAGCCTTGGCAGATCTTTGCTGCTATCTTCACAAGGTCTCTACAATCGCAGGCTCTGTATCCCTCTCAATTCACTTAGAACCAACTTACAGTTGTTCTGGCCAGCCACTCTTCCTTTTTGGAATTTGTCTTTAGACCAATTGGAGATAAGACTTAGTACTTGAGGGAGCAGGTGTTAAGAGACGCAACGAAAAGTCAAGCTGTTGGGGCGCTACGGTACCGCGTAGGTTGAAGCAATCAATTTTATTGCTGTACACTGTTTCTCTTGCTCCTAACAGCTGCTCTGAGGATAGTGGGAACCTACCCTGCTGAGCAGATTTAAGTCAGAGAATGGAAAATCTGCTTCATTTCCAGGCTGGAGGGTCCCACATTAAAAGACCATAAAGCTCAATTCATTTAAATTCTGGCTCCAGGGGAGGGTTAACTTTGCCATCTTACAAATTGTCAGTTAGTACAGATCTCAAAGGCAGGTTGCTTGTCATTTTACTATTTGCTACAAAACAGCAGCTTTTAAAAGTTGGTTTCCTGCCTTACACATTTGTACACACACACACACGTCACTTGATTAAATGAAGAAAAAGCATGTCATTAATACATCACACATATGAAAGCTACTATTAACCTAAATCTTCTAAGACAAATTGAAACTTTAAGACTTCTTATACGGAATCGACCATTTCCCTATTTAGGTTACAGAAAAATATCTAATTTATGGTGATATGCCTCAAAATAAATGCTGTGAGGTTTGAAGTTTTCTGGATTGTAGGTTTGAACCATTTCTGCCCTGGAAGAATTTTTTTTTTTTTTGGAGGAGCTGATTTAAAATCTCAGTTGGTCTGTAGAGTGATGTGTTCAGTGGCTGGCTGGGTGTCCCTTCTAAGTGTGCCACAGGTTTCCTTGGGAGAGCCATATTGATTCAAGGGCTGACTGTTCCTGATGCTGTCAGTGAGATGTCTCTGATGAAATTCCCTTAGGAAGTGCAGCGTTGAGGTCTTCCACTGCAATCTTAAACTACTTGGGAAGCAAGGAGAGAGTGGGGTATAGAAATACTTCTGGGTCAAAGGTCATGGTTGAATGCCAAGTGGCAGCTGAGACAACTGGTAATAGCTTTTGATTCCCAAAGGGAAAGGAGGAAGGGATTAAAAATGGAACACGGGAACAGAATAAAGAAAGGGGGCTGGACAGATAGTTTGAGCGTTTAAAGCATTTGTCGCACAAGGATGAGGTTTGGAGTTCAGATGTCCAGCATGAATATAAACTGATCACATCAGGGTGTTCTGTAACCCCAGCAGTAGAGGGACAGAAACAAGTGGATAGGGTTGGAAGGACTTGCTGTCTAGGTCCAGATTCTGTGAGAGATCCTATCTCAAAAATTATGATATAGTTTGTGCCTTATTATACCCATCTACTCCTGAGAATGGATTTACCTGAAGATTACTGCTAAATGCAGTATTGCTTCATAGATGTAAACAAATTTTTCTCTCTCAGAGAAGAAATCACTCACAAGTAGTTTCAGGTCTAGGGATGGAAGTTTTTGCCCACTGCCCCTCATTCATGCTGGGGTTTTTCTCTGGCTAGGGTGCTACATTTTTAAATGCCTGGCTTACTCTTTCTTCCTTCCTTCCTTCCTTCCTTCCTTCCTTCCTTCCTTCCTTCCTTCCTTCCTTCCTAAGAAAAGTAAAAAGCATGAAGTTTGACAGTTAGGGAGGAGGAGAAAATTTGGAAAAATTTGAGAGGCAGGAAAGAATATGATAAAAATATATTGTCTGGTGTCAAACAAAGTTTTATACCCAGAGAAAATTGAATTTACAACTGATGTGCCTATTTAAATAGAATTATATAAATCTTGTCATATACTATGTTTTATTATATTATGTTATATACAAAAGATACCATAAAATATACAGTTATTGGATTCAGTTAAGATAAGAGCTTATACAGGGTGAAAATTAATGGAGACAAATCTTATATGGGATTTTTAAGTATACCACAAACTAAAAACATTAACACCACCATATTTCAGTTTTATTAGTTTGCTTATTTTTCATCAAATTATTTGAAAACGTGTGCAATCAGTTGAGAACTATCAGCTCCCATAAATAGGAGCAATAGAGACTGTCCAATATTAACCATTAGCAAACTCAGAAATACACATGATACCCAGAGATGGGCTCTTTTTACACTTTCCACTTTGTATTGTTTGGTTTAACATTGCTCAGCTAATTTGTGAAAGCAGGATATAAACAATTTGCCTAGATTGGATTTTAAGAGCATCATTGTGAAGAAAACCAAGGAAACTATCTTACTACTGCATGCTGTAGGCTCCAACTTCAAAAGGGCAGGTAGAACTTTTAGAAGACGTCACATCAGTTTTAATAACTCAAATCAGCTTTTGGCTAAAATGGGAGTGGAGCTCAATAGAGAATGCTCTTTTGGACACGAATCTGTTGTGAAATCATTGGCTCAGAAAGAAAATTAAAAACAAATACAAAGCAAAACAAAACAAAACAACAACAAAACCTTGCCACTAGAAGCTCCTGCCATGAAGGACAAGGGGATGTTCACCGATCCCCTCCTGGCCATCTGCCTCTGTCTTTCCTTTCTTTGTATCTGCCTGTCTGATTCTATGACTCATCAGCAATGCAGCAGCTGTTGAACTGTCTTCCTGAAGATGCTTAAGCCTCAGGCCTGAGACTTCACAGAGAAAGAAACTGTAATTTGTAAATATCATCACCCTTCAATCATCCTGTAGCTGAGTCCTGGAGAAAGCCCAGCGTAATTCATAAGCACACAAGCCTACAGAAGGACTCCCAGTTCACACAATTCATTCCCTCTAAAGAAGGAGTGAGGTCCAGACGCTTAGGTAATTCTCACCTTAGCCACACACATTTTGAGACTGACAAAGGGCAAGGGTAAAATGGGAAAAAAATATTTGGGTAGGTATGATGCTTACCATATGTAGCAGATTTTAAGTAATTATCATCAAGCATTAAAATATTTCAAAAATTTCAACATTTTGCCCTCAAAAGTATCTATTCTATATTGGCTTTCATACATCCAAAGCCATGTGTTTCTGATTCTAAGCTTTCATTTATTTGGAAAATATAGTCCAAATGATTTGTTTAGGGGAGAGGGAGGAAGAGAGAGAGAGAGAGAAAGAAAGAGAGAGAGAGAGAGAGAGAGAGAGAGAGAGAGAGAGAGAGAGAGAGAACCCTGTAATTCTACAGTTCATGGTGAAAGTATATAATTAAATTAGCAGAATTGTTTAGATTTACACTTCAAAAATATATTATTCTGCACATAGTAGGTACTTATAACACTGATCTTGTTATATTTAGTTACTGATAAATGTTATATGGCCAGGGATTATTAGTCATTGTTATTCCACATTACTCAAAAACCTAGGTTCTCTGAGATTTATGTTAAAGAATACTTAGGAACTAAAGACAACAACAAACAAGTATTTATTTTTTATAAAAAATGAAGATCATCTTAAATGGTCCTATGTAGAGTAGCACAGAATAGCATAATATGAGATCATCAATGTAACTTTGGCATAGAAGAAACTGGAAGTAATAGAATTGATAATATGAAAGATTTACTAAGAGATCTGCCTAGGATACATTAAGTTACACAAAGTAGAATTTCATTAATTCTGTATCTACAATACTCCAGGGGTATGTACATGCTAACCAGGCTTGTCAGAGACAAGCTAAATTTATGATGCTTGGATATAAATGTTTGTTCACTGAGATTGGCCAGTCTTTAGGTCTATCCCTAAAGATCATGTCTCTAATAGGAAGCTCACAGGAGCAGAGAAGGGTACAGCCAGTGTTAAATCCTGGCCTGCCATAAAGATCACAGTCTTCTTCTTGAGAAAAGCATAATTATGAATGAGATCACCCTAGGTAACAACTATTTGAAGAAAATAACACTGGTGTATTTAAGAAATAATTTTGGCAATATCTTTGCTATGTAAATGGTGCATCTGCCCTTGTGGCCAGATTTGCTTAAAGTGCAACCTGGGGCCAGGACCTAAAAGAGATCTAAGGATGACAGCCTATGTGAAATACATAAATCTAAGGTATATATAAGTTAGTAAAGTCCTCTATCTGAAACCAACTCTTCTTTGGGCATTTGGCACAGCAGGGCAAGACCACTAAAGAACTTTTGCTTTTTAATCTCTAAGTCTGAGTGTGCAGAGTGATTTCTCACTACAAAGGTGCGTCACCTCTATAACAACTTAATATTGAAGCCATGCATTCATGACTATATCTTCAGTAGTTTCAACCTCCACAACAAGATCTCTCCCCATTCCCACATTCATTGTTAAATATTTCACATTTTGGAAAGAACCTCATATAAATGGAAAGACACACATATGAATGGAAAGCACATGATAGCTGACAAGGTAGAACAAAAGTCCTTGGTGGGATGACCCCTCAAGTTCATGAGCGTGGAGGCCGGAAGTCAACATCTGGTGTCTTCTTTCTTGCTCTGCCTCATTTTGTATTGTTTGAAATTATACTTATATTACTTCCTCTTCCCTTTCCACCCTACAAATGCTCACACATACTTCTCACTTTCTTTCAAACCCACTCCCTCTTTCTTCATTAGCTGCTTTTTTGTATACATAAATATATATGTATATATGCATATACGTGTATGTATATGCATATACCTTCCTACAGAAATACAACCTGCTTAGTGCCTGTGTTACTTGTATGCATGGTTTCGGAGCTGGCCATTTGGTACTAGATAACCCATTATTTTTGGATATAACCGCCTTATTTTTGGAGCCTAGGTTACCCACTGAATCTCATGTCCACAACTGCTGGAAAGAAAAACAAAGAGGTAGAACCAGTACCACATGTTTTAAGTAAATATTACGCAAAGTCATGTCCATGTTGTATAGAGCTACTCTAACACGGTGGTGAATTAAGGAAAACTTGATAATTAAAGCACTGATGAGCCTAAAAAAATTATGCTGTGCAAAAACAATATAATAATGCAGTAATACATTTCAATGAGCGTCTTGACAGTTCTATGTATCCATCCCCTCTCTCTAGGTTACTGTTATTGAAAGCCTGTCACATGCCTAGTAATGTGTTTGATATCTCTGTAAACTGACATTCAACCCTCAAAAATAACACAATATAGATGTCAGTATTGTCTTTGCTACTAACTACTGTCCAGAGAGAAGACTATCATTTTTGGGATAAGAACGTTTTTCCCCCTTTGATTTTACTGTTTTTTGATTCATTCACTAAACTCACTTCTTGAGTTACAGCAATAACTCTCAGTAGAAAAATACTACAGTTTTAAAGGCTGCCTCATTTTACATAAATGCCAAAATATATTTGTTCACTCATCCCCACATGGTTCACTACCTGTCTTTAGGAAGCACGATCAACCACAGCTTGTGCCTACAGATTTCATCCAGAGCCAAAATTCTCTGTGACAATAGACATAGCTCATAAAATCAGCACAGAAGTCTTCCCTAATGAGTGTCTGCCTGCTCCATCTGCAGGTACTGAGGCCTGACTTAATGTAGTACTCATTCTAGTGAGAATTCTCAAGTGTGTTTTCCTTCTCTCTTTTCAATGGCCTTAATGAAGTCAATTATCTTTATTTTTTAGTCACCTAAGTAACATACTACATTAATATTTTTGGAATCTATCTACAACATTTTAATAATTCCTTTTAATATATTAATTGTATACTTACCATTGGTTTTTATGACAGAGTATTTAATGTCTGTATCAGAATTATTTTGATAGTTTTTTTATAACTTATTTGAACATTATTAAATCCCATATTGAAATTTCATAATGGATTACAAAAGATAATTTCTTGAGGCACCTTACAAAACCAGAGTATTTGGAAACTAGTATTTTCTAATCAAAGTTTGTTGATCTCATCAGTTACATGTATGAACTTGTGTATGCATGTTGGAGGGGTGCTCTGCTCAGATGGGGAGAAGGCCAGAGACAAATGTCTGGTTGTCAGCCTTTACTGCTCTCCATGTTATTTTTGTGACAGGGTTTTTGACTGACACTTGAGCTAACAGTTTCAGCTGAACTGGCTGACCAACATGTCCTTGGGATCCATCTGCCCCAACCACTCAGTGGTGGCAATACAGATGTGCATTGTCATTCCTGGCACACATGTGAGTGTGCATGTGTGCATGTGTGTGTGTGTGTGTGTGTGTGTGTGTGTGTGTGTGTGTATCAGGTCCTCCTGGTTGGACAGCTAGCAATTTACCTACTGAGCCAGCCCTTTAGACCAAAAACTAGTTTAATCTGCTAAGACATCATAGCCTTTTCTTAGAAACATGAATATTTTCATTAGTTTTACAGCTTAATTTTGGTTCCCTAAATCCTTTTTGATGAAATATGAAGTTTCCTCAATTCATGTACAAAGGACAATGCAAATAACAGGGAACAATTTCAGGATATTATGGATAAATAAACAGAGAATGAGTCACCTCTAATGAAAATTAGGTCATGTGAAAGTCTCAGGATAACAGCACCGGTGCGATGCTGCTTAAAGCAACAAAGTAACTTGGCCAATTAAAGTGCTGAATAAAAGTGACATTGTACCTGTGTCATGCTTTTATCGTTCTCATAAAAATCTAAATGCAAACAAAGCGTGCAGTCATGTGTAGTGACTCACAACTGTAATCCCAGTGCTTGGGAGGCTGAGCCAGTAAGACTGCTTTGGGTTCCAGGTTAGCCTGGGCTACATAATGAGTTCAGAAAAGCCTGACCTACAGACTTATATTGCCTCAAATCAAAAATGGAACTTGAATATATATGTGGCTATATGTTAAATTTAAAGATGTAAAAATATTTTAATTAAGTGTTAAAATATTTGATTCATTAGACCAGGATAACAGAATTTAGTTGTACCACATTTGGGATTGCTTACTTTCTTGGAAATAATCCAAACAGAACTCTAAAAACTCCCTTTACAAATGATCTAATAAAAGAAATTCGCCAATTTTAACTATTTATGACCCTGGAAAATGTTAATATATCACACAGAAAAATCACAATAAGACAAAAACTTCAATTTTTATATTGAAAAAGAAAGACATGAGTTAAATATTTCCTTTTCGATCAAAGTGCCATGAACTTGAAAGGATTTGCAAAGTGGAAACAGGTGGAGTCAACTGTTATAGGGTATTTTTAAAATTGTTTGACACGTTATAATAGTGCGATTCCAAACTGAAACCTGACATTACATAAGCATTGGAAGATCATAAATCACTTTGGACAGCATGCTGTGGACTCCGTTCTCCTACAGGGGAAGCATTCTGTAACTGTGATATCATTGCCTAGTAGCACAACAGAAATGGGAAGCTTAAAAAGAGAAGGGAAATTTCACTTTCTTCTCATGTGTTCAGAGCTTCATGCGCTGCTCTAAGGCTTGTAAGGTAACTCAAGCTTGCTTTCTGCTTTAGACATGGAGATTTTATGAAAGGAGCAAAGCGTTTGTAAACAGTGATTTACAGTGAACTTTACACAGTGGAAAATACAAGGAAATTCTTCCCACCTAAAACAAGTTATATATTCGTTTAGCTTGGAAGCAATAAAGTTTCAAACAAAGACCAAGACCACTCTATACGACAATGTTTACCCTAGGGATTTTAATATTTTTCCATTTTTTTCTTTTTTAAATTTTTATTGGATATTTTCTTTATTTCAAATGTTATCCCCTTTCTCAGTTCCCCTCCCCAGAAACCCCCTATCCAATCCCCCTCCTCTTGCTTCTATGAAGGTGTTCTCTCACCCATCTACCCACTCCTACCTCCCTCCCTTGGCATTCCCCTACACTGGGGCATCAAGCCTTCACAGGACCATAGGCCTCTCCTCCCACTGATGCTCAACAAGGCCATTCTCTGCTACATATGCAGCTGGAGCCGTGAGTTGCTTCCTGTGTACTCTTTGGATGGTGGTTTAGTCCCTGGGAGCTCTGGGAGGTCTGGTTGGTTGATATTGTTGTTCTTCCTATGGGGATGCAAACCCCTTCAACTCCTTCAGTCCTTTCTCTAACTCCTCCATTGGGGACCCTGTGCTCAGGACAATGGTTGGTTGTGAGCTTCTGCCTCTGTACTTGTCAGGCTCTGGCAGAGTCTCCCACAGGCTCCTGTCAGCAAGCACTTCTTGTAACTAAGTCTATGAGTATAGGCAGCCCTGACCCAGGAAGTACGGCATTGGTGCATTCACTGCCCTTCACAGTGAAGCCTTCACCCAAGATAGCTTTGCAAAATAAGTTACTGAGTTCCAACTCCCAGATTTTAGGCACAGCTTTATTGGTTTGTAGTAACAAGAACAATTTAAACTTACTAATATCAAAAGCAACAAGCTTTGCAGGGACCATCAATTTACATAAGTATATGCATATATATATGCATACATCTAAATATATACAATATTTAATCATTAAAGGTATACAGCTAAGCAGTTTACCTTAGATCTGTACAAAGGTATCTGGGAAAATATCACTCTTGAGATACACATTGATATAAGATTCCCAGAGAAATACAGCCAACAGTTTTAACATTCAGGTTCTTTAAAAAAAAAAAAAATCGATCTTCACCTGTTTATTTTTCCCCTTCTGTTCCAGGCAGGTGTAGTTCTGCATATCTGGCCAATCCCCTTCCTTGTTTCCATTCCTCTCTCCCCTTCTGTCAGCTAAGAACATTATGGTAGAATAGACTAAAATCCAGCCACCCAGGCATTACCATGGGTCTGTGCTTGCTCGACACTCATTGGCAATCTACTTAGAGTGCATATACCTGCAATAACTTTCTCTTCCTGTTTTCTATGTCTCCTCCTGATAGAAACTTATCAGAATCATGATGGAACTTCATAGACTTGAAAGTAACCCAAACAGTCTCTAGCAGGAAAATATATTGCCCACGATCCTCTAAGTGCATACAACAACAGCTGAGACATAACAACCGATGAAGGCAAAGATGAAGGAAGGATACAAATCATAAGGCTCAGGAAACTCATAAATCTTTACGAAGTCTTATCGCAACTCAGACCGAACGTGATCCTTTCAAAACCCTGCCAGATGATGCCAGACAGAGTGCTCAGTGCTAAGATTCAGGTGCTTTGAAGCTGAGATCTTTGAAGCAACCCTTGAAGATGCAGAGATTCGGTCAGCCCTCGAGCATGGCAAGCCGGGTTCTAAGTTGCCTTTCATGTCCCTGTGCCATCCACTATCTCTTCTCTTTGAACCAAAAGCACATAATTTTGTTCTCCTCCATAAGTAATCTAACATTTCAAACACTTTTTGTATAAAAAGGTGAATTGTATCAAAGATACTAAGTATTTGGGAAGTGTGTTGGAGTTATATAATGGTAAGATCAGACTGGGAACAACCATCACAAACAAGGATTGGGGCACACTTCTCTTTACAAATGTATATGGAGGATGTATTACACGTGAGTATAGGTGCCCAGAAGAGTTCAGAGATACTGGATACCTCTGCAGCTGGAACTACAGAAAGCTGTGAACAACTGCCCATCTTTGGTTTTGGGGTCCAAACTTGGGTCATCTGCAAGAGAAATATTCCCTTTTAACTTCTTAGCCATCTTTCCAGCCCCCAATGTATTACTTCTTAGTATAACTACAACGGCAATCAAAAGTCTATGCAGTAGCTAATTTGGCAAACTTCCTGCCCTGCAAGTATGAGGACCTGAATTCATCTCCCAAGTATTTATGTAAAAGCAAAGATGTAGCAATACTTGTCTCTGATCCTGACACTGGGGAGGTAAAGAGAGGGGCATATGGGTTCCTTCTGGCCAGCCAGTATTGTTTAGATGATTGCTGAGTTTCAGGCTTAGTAAGACACCATGTTTCAATAAATATAATGGAGATAGTTATCAAAGAAAATACCTTATGCTGAACTCTAGCTTTTGTGTACATATGTAACACACACACACACATATGCACTGATTACCTGAGTTTCAGAGACAGCAAACATTAAAATCAAATCTTTTAGAAAAGACTCTGAAATGTATTTAGTACAGTGATTAGAAAAACCAATATTTTTTCCCAAGAAATGGTCCCCAAAAATGTGTGGTTTGTGTTGCTCAAAAGCAAAATTTTGTCCAACATATATAGGCTGCTGGTACATTCATATCCAGTCATTTATCCAAAAACTGGTTCAAATGGATAAGTACTAGTTTAGGTACTTAGATATATTCCAGTGGAAAATATCAAGAATTCTAAAGGAATATTTTGTGATTGTCTTGAACTGATCTGACAACACCTTGAAGCTGGTTCTCAGGCACAAAGACTGAATTGTTCTAGGACAATCAGGTAAATGAGAAAGAAAACCAGCTTTGGCTAGTGAAAATCCACAGCTAGAAAGCTAGGATGTAAGCCAATCAGATGCAGAGCCCTAGGAGTAAAATTTAGGATGATAATTAGGGATGGGAAAGAAGTGAACCATATCCAATGCTGTTGATACATTTCATGGGTTGTAGAAAACATGTCCAAATACCACTGAAATTTAGACATATGGAAGGACACCTGGTGGTCACATTACCAAGCAGAACATGTTTTAAGCAGCAGGATGACCTATAGTCACAATAAAATTGTTTGCAGCAGCATCCTGGCGTTTGCACAAAGGTGATTTTAATAGAGGTATCATGCAACATACATGACAGGTTTCTAACTGGGTTGTAGTAGCCCCAGCTCCATTATACTGATGGTACTGCATCTGAATCTGTCATTTTTAGCATCTTTCTGAAGCCATTGGTCTTGAGTAGAAGAAATTCTGTGTTTAATGAAAGTATTGAGTTCACTCTTCATCCTCTGAAACCTTAGAGGGTCTTCCAACATATGTTCAATAGCATATTTATGGCTGTGACTGATTTTAGAAAGCCGGTTGTATTTAACCTTCTCATTATTACCTTTGGGACCAGTACACAAATGCATAGTTTAAATTTTTCCCCCAATGACAAAGCTAAAAGACCATAAAACTTTGGCACAATAAAGATGTCTGCCAAATGCCAATCAATCATTTTCCAAAGGGTCTTTGAGGAAGTTACAGATAAAAGCCCTCCCTAAGTGCATTCTATTAATACTGGAGCATAGGAAAAAAACCTAAAGGCATCCTCAGACCACTGCAGACCATAAATCCATACTTGGAACAAAATCATCAGTGATTATCCCCACCTGACTCATTCTAAACCCAAGATGCCCAGACAATATATTGTCAAATCAATCAGCCAATAAAACTACATTTTAACCTTCCTAGGTTTGATTTCAAAGATTCTGCAATTGATTCTAATTATTTTATTTTATTTTATTTTCTATTTTTTGGAAAATAGGGTCTTACACTGTAGCTCAGGCTGATTCTAAGTGCAAGCCACATGCCCAGGAATCCCAATCTTTAAGAAAACCCTTTAAGAAGTGAAAGAGTTTTAAACTATGGATTTTACTATAGAATTAATATTTAGTACAACAAATATTTTTTCTTCATAAAAATCCATAAATATAATGCCAAAGTTCCAAACTTGTAGTAAAAAATTAATTAATATCAAGCATTAAATATGTAATAAGGAGGTATTTTCCCAAATGTGTATTATACACATTGTCAATTTTAAGTAATTCTTTGTTTAGTTGTGATTATGGTACCTGATCAAAAGCAACAAGCTTGCCTATGTCAAAAATAATGAGTTTAAGTCAGCAGGATCATGAGGAAAGCTATTGTGATATTTGTACTCTCAGAACAGAGATGCCAACCCTGAATTTAGTATTTAATATCTATATTCTTATTAGAAATTTGATTAGTTACTGAAGTCTTCAGTTCTTTATTTTTAAAATGGCACTATCATTATTTTAAGTGGATTATATTTGAGAAATGTGTACTGTAAAATACAAAGCTACAATAGTAAAACAAAGAGCTAAAACTTGATGAACTATTTATATAAAATCTTGAATTCTCTATTTTGGTCAATATTGCTAGCTGTGTTAATACTCTTCAAGTAAATGAAGATTTAGTTAAAGGAATACATTTATAAAACCATAAGGCCTGGCAGGTGTGAAATCTTCAAGGTATGACAGCAACATGAAAAACCCCGGCAAAAGCTAATATTGCCGTCTAAAAGCCTAGAGCAGTTCAGAGGCAAAGTTGGCTCATTTGCAAACAACCTTAATCTTTTCCCTGATGGCCTTCAATTGAATAACTGAAGTCTGTTCAGTTATTATGGAAAGCAATCTACATTACTTAGTCTACAGGTTGGAGTATAAACTGTACCTTAAAAATACCTTCACAAAAAGATGGAAAACCATGCCTGTCTGAAGAACTGGTTGCCTAATTGTAGCCAAGTTCATAGATGTGGTTAACCACTACAGTCTACCCTTTGTCAAATGGGCGACAAATGGGACATATCTCCTTAAACTGTAGATAACCTCTAAATAAAGTCAGTCTTTCTTCTTGATTTACTATAACTTATATACTTAGTAATTTTATAGGACAACTTGTAAACAAAAGAAAAAAAAACAAGATATGTGCAACATTATAAACACTCAAAAAACACATACAGAAAACCAAAAAATACAAAATTATAAATTTTATTTTTGTAACTAGTTAATATCCATATCTAATATTTCTATAACTTCACTTTTCAACTATCTGTTTTGTATTTCCTTTGCCCTCAGCTGGTTTGAATTTCATCCCTGAGAGGGTGACCCAAACTTGCCTCCCAGAAGGCTTCGGACCATGACTTTTCCAATTTCAGTTGAGTTGCAGTTTTCTGCTGACTTTAATCATTCAGGATGGTTGTACTAAAGATGACCTGACGTGTCTCCACTGTTCCAAACATACCGCTTTTTCTTACTTCTACAGAGAGGAACAGTCTGATTTATTTTTTCACCCAATCGGTAGAGTAAATGTCTTATTTGCCTGCTTATTCTGATTCATAAAGTGCCCAAGTTGGCAGAGTGCCACCTTTTATATCTCACCCATGTAGTCATTGCAGCATCTCCTGGTGAAGGCAATATTTACATTGGAACTAAATGTATACACCAAGAGGGAACACTGTCATTGAAACAGGAAGCACAATGTTTTGCCAATGCCTATCAGGTGATAATGACGGTACTCTCAAATCCACCTCTTGATTCCAGTATTGACTTCATATGTCACTTGACACTGCAGTACTGTTCTTGAGGCCATAGGTGCAGGCTGGAAGATCAAAAGCCTGGAATAGAAAGCATGCAGACAAAAGCATTCATTAAGGCCATTGCTTCATGTGACTTGTGCTTTGGGGATGCTATTAAATGCAGTTGCATATACATTATTTGCTTTGGATACTGGAGTGCTGCTCGGTGAGTTAGATAGGTAGCTTATGAAATATGGTAACTCAGTGGTCCATGGTTGACTAATTAGTCTGGAATAAGACCAGCAACAAATGCAGCACAGCTTCTCATAAGGACAAATATCCGCAGACAATGGAAAGGCTTAGCTTAAAAATGTAAAAGGTCTGCACAATGATCCAGTTGAAGGTCCTACCATTAGCACTTCAAACATCATCTTGTTTGACCGTATTGGTAAAATGGCATCTCAACTATCATTGAAGCATGTACCTGCTTTCGAACATTTTCTAGTTAGTGACCTAATCAAGACTGGCAGCTTTTTTGGTGGCTTATTAAGTGGGGGAGTACCATATTCAAATGAAGAATATGTGTTCTTGATGGCTCAGTAATTAAAAGCATTTGCAGCACTTTGGAGCAACCTGGGTTTTATTTTCATTACCCAACCCATGATTCACAACTGTCTGTAACTCTAGCTCCAGGAGATCCAATACCCTTTTCTGGCCTTTGCTGGGCACCAGGCATGCATGTGGTATGTAGGAATACATGCAAGCAAAACACCTATGCACATAAAGCTAAAAAAAGAAAAAAGAAAAAAAGAAAAAAACTTTATATTTTAAAAAATGAATTTGACTTCTCAGAAATCCAAAGTGGTATTCATAATACTGTGCCTCTTTCCTGGTGTTAAGAATGACCTAATGGAACAACTTGTCCAGCAACTTACAAAAGATACATACATAAGTCCTATGACACTGGGTTCTAGAATTTTTGTTGATAGAGAAGGCTGCGAATTTTTAGATGGGTTTATATTCTTCCTTCTGTAATTAAAAACTATTACTTAAAAATCTAGAGTAATTCCTACTTCTTGTTCACTAAATCTAAGAATCAATTAATTGACAGTGTGGTGTCATTCAGAGGAAAACAAACCAAAGTTCCTGAAAACTAAATTATGATCTACTGTAGGATGACTTGTGTCTCTGAGATGGTTTAATTAAGGTATAGTATTGGTGTTGTCAAATGAAAACAAATTGCTTCTCCTGATCCTTAAAAGGAAAAATGGGCAAAATGAAAAATTTCCAAATCAATAACTGCATATCACACCAAGCTTTTTCCTTTAATTTTCTCCAATTACAAACTATATCTGGTAAAAAAAAATGTAGTAATGTTATTCACTATCTTGTTAAGTCTATACTAATATCATTTCCACAGCCCATCTCTTCTTTTCTGGCCAAGTAGGCAAATTAAAGACAGATGCAATAAAAAAAAATCACTGCATTTGCATACCTCAGGTATTACATAGTGGGATTAATTTTTTTTCTTTTACTATTGCTGTTTGTTTTACTATTTCACAAAGTAGAAGCCACTATAGTGGCTCCCATTTCTTACCATCCATAATGAACTTGAACTCCATTGGATAATACTATGTATGTATATATTCAGTTGTTGAGTACGTTTATTCATACTATGCATTGGCCTGGAACCCACTGTCAACCTGTTTTAGGTTTCCATGTACCACGTGTACCTATCTTATAATTCCTGGTCTTACCTCAAAAATGCATTCCTAACAGAATATCTGTCCTATGAACTCACCCAGGTTGAACAAGCAGACCTTCCATAACGTGGTGACCAGTTTTATGCCAGCTTGCCACAAGCTGGAGTCATCTGAGAAGGGGAAGCCTCAACTGAGAAATTTTCCCCCTAAGATCAGTCGGCAGACCATTTTTCTTAATTGGTGATTCATATGGAAGGGCCCAGCCCATTGTGGGGAGTGCTATCCCTGCGCTGCTCGTACAAGGTACTATAATAAAAACTTTTAAAAAGCAGACTGATCAGTCTATGAGGAGTATGCCAATAAATGCTAGCCACTCCTCCATAGCCTGTACATTAAGTACTGCTTCCAGGTCCCCTCTTGGCTAGAGCTCCTGCTTTGAAATTCAGAATATGTAAAGACTTGGGCATAGAGTTTCACCACAGGAATACTAAGAATATAATAAATTCAACTTGAGCTGCAGTCTTTTTGGTATCTTTATGATGAAGCTTCCTTTTTACAAGCACTTAATTAGTACTATCTGATTACTAATGGTGCTATCTCGTATGTGCCAGTTACTATTATCATAGCAGTAAGTTTTTCTATCTCTTCCCCTACAGTATTTGTAGACAGTTTGGGATTATTTTTATGAAGACTATATTTTTATCTGTTTCATCTAACCAAAAAAAAAAAAAAAAAAGTTAGAGGCTGTTTCAGTCCCCTCAGGTTTTAGGCCAAATCCAAAGTCAATGTTTTATGGACTGATATCAACACACATCATATTATCCAACTTCTCTTTACTTCCTATCACCACCACATACCCCAAACATCCATTACCAAGTATATTCACCAGATTCTCATCTGTTCATCTGTAGAAATATATACTGTGTGTGTGTGTGTGTGTGTGTGTGTGTGTGTGTGTGTGTGTGTGTGTGTAACTTTACAGTGTGTTTATGGAGTAACCATGTTATGACAAGATTCTGTCTTATGCCTACCATTTTGTGTTAAACAAAATAGTGGAAGACTTCTATAAACTACTGAGATTTACTTCTCAAGTTTCTGAAGATGAAGGTACAAGATGACTGCACTTGTAGATTAGATCTCTGTTTCAGAATTGCTTCCTGGGTTAAAAAGGACCACATTTCTCTGCTTCTTTACATGGTAGAATGGAAAAGGAAGTACTAAAAACGTTTAACCAGGTCCTAATCTAATTAATAAAGGGTCTAATCATCTAACCCAGTCTCTTCCTAGACACTATAAAACACATATTGATTAGCTTATGAGTGATTTGAGTTAGAATGCCTCCCACATGCTAACATGTTTAAACACTTTGTCCGGTGAGTGGAACTGTTTACAAAGTACTAAGAGGTTTGGGCTTTTTAGACAAAGTGTGTCACTAGGAGTTGGCCTTGAGATGTCAAAACCTTATACATTCCCAATTACCTCTGCCTCTGCCTTTACCCCTACCCCTGCCCCTGCCCCTGACTCTCTGCCTCTCTGTCTCTGTCTCTCTGCCTCTGTGCCTCTGCACGTCTGTGCCTCTGCTTCTGCCTCTCTATCTCTGACTCTCTGACTGTACATCCAATATAAACACTCTATTATTACAGAAAGGCCCCATCATGATGGTAATGGACTCTACTATTCTCTAAAACTGTGATCTCCAAATATAATGCCTTTTTTTATGAGTTGCCTTGGTCATGGTATTTTGTCAGGGTAGTAGAAAAGTAGTTAAGACAGCTTCTTTGTGAATTTTGAGAGGGAGCAGGTACTCATTTTGTATATAAACCCCACTATTTAAGACTGGCTTGCAAACTTTATATGCCCCAATATAGGGGAATGCCAGGGCCAAAAGAATGGGAATGGGTGGGTAGGGAAGTGGGGGGCGCTATGGGGGACTTTTGGGATAGCATTGGAAATGTAACTGAGGAAAATATGTAATAAAAATATTAAAAATTAAAAAAAAAAAAGACTGGCGCTTATTTACAGCTTAGAAGCCAAAGTGATTGTCGGCTTGTTTGGAGTTAAATCAGCAAGGTTGTAAAAGTCACCTGCTTCAAAAAAGGCTATTAGAGTGTGCTCTGGCAAATCCGTTGATCTCCCCTAATGGAGTAATTCGCACTGGCAAAGAAGAGCAGAATTGAGGAGTCCCGTGCCCTTTTTCTGATCAGGATTTTTCTGAAATGAGCACGTTTACATTTTCAGTATCTCATTCCTTAATAGCAGATACTTTGCAAGGTTGGGAATTCAATTTGTATTTTAATTCAGTTGACAATAGAGGAGGACTCTGGATTTACTTTATAGCCATCTCAGATTGGTGTGCATGAGAAAGAACTAATTTTTTCAAAGCAAAGAGCCAATCAAGTCATTTACACAGTATTGTAGTTGGACGTTCAAGTCCTTGAGATCATCATTGTCTTTTCCCACCTTTTTCTAGCATAATTCAGAATGAACAGAGTTCTTATGTTTGCTGATTTCAGAAAAAAATGCTTTTGTGTATCAAATACATGGCCACTCACAAACCAAAATTTGTCTCTCATTACACACATAATATTATCTTTCCCTTTGCTCTTCACATCAGGGGTAAAAGTTAAGAACTATGAGGGGTGAGGAATGAGAAATCAAAAAGATAATTTTGGAACTACTTTCTGATGTACAAAAAGACAATATTGACAAAAGATGGCGGCACAGAAAAGTATAAGGAGTGGAGTCCTTGTGTTTAGGAGGCTACTGTGTCCACCCTAATCTATCCTATTTCTGATCTTTTCAGAAAAGATGAACTTCCATTTTATTAAGGTCCTTTCCTAAAATGCCCTAATATGTAGCATTCTTGTTCTACAACACTTGACAGTGTCTTAGCAGAAAGTGTGTGTGTGTGTGTGTGTGTGTTAGCAATCTATCTCTTTGAGCTTGTGTGAACTTAAAGTTCTCCCCAACCCACCCCCACAAAAGCAATTTTAGATAAAGTGCTAGTCTTTGTGATGTATGCCTATAATAACAGTAATCTGAGCAAAAGAAGATCACATGTTGAAAAATTAACCTGAGCTACATAGCAAGATTCTGTTTCAAAAAATAAAACACGATAAAGTAAATAAATAAATAAAATAGAGAAGCAGATCCTAAAGACTATTTGATTTGACAAGTAGAACATGGTAGTTGACCATGGAAAGGTGGAGAGTTGCAGATAAAAAACAAATTATCTTCAGCTTTCTTAATACTTTTACATAAATAGCTATTCAGTTTGACCTATATAAGTAACTTAACATTCTCATGGCTATTAAGTAGCATCTCAAAATGCATCCTTATGCTTAATCTAACCCTAACCTCTACTAACCCTAAAATGAATGCTGTAAAATAAATAGGAAACCTTTGGAAAGGGTTATTTATGTTTCTATAGCCCACCTGCCTAATGCTTCTACTGATATTGACAACATTAATTTATGACTTTATCTTTCATTTACTAAAATTCATGTACACTCTTCTGCAGAAGAACACAAGATTCAGGGTAAATTGAATCTGTGTTACCTGGCCATGATCACTCTCATTTGAAACAACATAAGCTATTATTCCTTTCAGGCAGAGTTGCTGTTCTCAGTAAACCTTTGGAATCTAGAAGAAAGCCATAAACTGAGTGCTCTGTATGTGAACGTTATTGTGTGTGAGATATTTTACTAAGTGTCATGGAAGATTTGTTTCTTAGAGTCATCAAAATATAACAAATTCTAGAGTATTAAAAGCCATCTCTCCAAGTTGCTTTAGTTCCAAGGATTATAAATTATAAAACAATATTAAGATGTCTTATGTTCTACTGTACTCAGTCTTCTTTTGTAGTATGAATTAGACTTATAACTCCCATGGAAAGTTGCTAACTCTCTTAAACATGAGATCTACAAAAGACTGTCAAAACTGAGTGACATAAAAAAGTCATGGTTGAACAAGAGGTTACATAAATAATTCTCTCAAAGGAAGATGAAAGGCTAGAGTGATTGTTTATATCCACAAGCAAAGTCCGCCTAAGCCTAAATTAGATGAACAAAGGCTATGATTGAGTGCACGTGTCAAATAAAGTGTCAATCCCTTCTTTGTACTCCACAGTTATGAATAAGGATGAGGCTGGGGAAAATTAAAATGTAGCCATTTATACAACAGCTAGGATGAACATTTTAAAATTAAAAATTATGTAATAGTTCAAACAGAAACATTATCATTAGTTTGAGATGAGGTTCCCCCAGTTCTAAGTTATTCCGTATAATGTGAAACTGATTTGTCAGGCTCTGCCTTGTCGTGGGAGAAGTCGTTTTGCAGGAAGCTTTTGACTCTCTCCTGAAGGTAGAGGATGATTGCGCTCCTGGTGGACAAATCAACCATGCCACCACCATGCAGCAAAGACTGATAAATAACTTATTTTTAGAAGTAAAAGAGAGCCAGCCTAGAAGTGTATAGAGATTAATTGACATTATAGACACATATGTGAACAATCACAACAGGGAGGGTAGGCCAGACCAAGAAAAGTATATATATAACTCCTTTACCTGGACCATTAATGTAACAGACCTAAACACTGAAACACAACAACCTCACTTCATCCTCTCATGTGGCACCTCGTATATGCTACAGGGACCAATAGGCAGAGAACTCTAAACTGTCCCTTGAGCTTCAGTACCTGGACTCTACAGCAGCATCTTCTACAAAGCAGCTGGTTCAGGATTCATTGTTAGCAGTGCAGACTCTACTTTCGGTTCTCTTAGCCCAAATTCTGAAACCTCTTAAACTCTGAAGCAGTCTCTTTGAGTTTCACTTATTCCATAAATTATAGAGATAGATCCATGCAGGGCACATGGGACCATGTTACCAGATAGACATAAGAACTGGCAATGTTAAATGAGCTCAGACCCCAGGAATCTCAGCGATTGAGACCAATAGGAATGCAATCACTCCCTACCACTCCACCGAGGGTGAAACTGAGTCACGAAACACAACAGCTGAAGTCTTGTCATGCTAATGAGGTATCCTGATAGCCCTGAGCTTCTGCCAATGAGCTTCTTCTGTTCATGGAAACTCCTTCCTGCAGGAGGTGCTTAATTCCTGGCTTACCCCCAAAATAAAACATATGCATTGACATCCACCATCAATTAGGAACAAGCAAGGATTGTCTGAGAGAGCTGCTTCATTAAGAATCACCATAGGCCAGGCTGGCCTCGAACTCAGAAATCCGCCGGACAGCCAGAGCTACACAGAGAAACCCTGTCTCAAAAAACCAAAAAAAAAAAAAAAAAAGAATCACCATAGGGAAGGCATTCTACTAAAGAGCCACACCTAAGATTCCCAAGGAAGTCTTTCTCCCTTCTAGCCCCTTGGGTACTCTCAGCCTTCACTCCCAGTCAGACCAGATTCAAGAAGAGGGCTCTGCCTCTCTTCTCTACCTGGTACACAGACACCTGGAAGGAAAGCATAGGCCATGGTGCCCCCCAACCCCCCATGACCCGAAACCCCATGTGCTTGGGTACTCAGAGAGGAGACCCAGAACCACAACATTTGTCCCAAACTCCGCTACTTCCTCTTCTGTTCTAGCATAGGAAGACATCATGTGGAACCCTGTTTCAGATTCTGCCCTGCCTTCCTCCTGATAGCGTATTGGCGGCACCCCAGTGGAGAGGCAGGACACAGTACCATAGATCCATTTTCTGTGTTCAGTGTGATACATGATCTGAGATTCGTTATTAGTATTTTAAGACTGCAACAAAAGAACCACCATTTGTCGCTGCTGGATTATCAGGTGGTCAGGAAGGATGATATCCTGAATTGCTGCCATTGAAATAAAGGACTCCTTTATGATGGAAGATGCAGAGACGGAATGTGCCATCTTCTGTAACCAGGCAAGATGTCCAGGGGGGAGGAATGGGACAGCAATTCACACACAAAACCTTCGACGCACAATCTGTCCTATCTGCAAGATGTGCTGGAGCAATGGTGATCCGGAGCTTTTGGGAGTGGACAACCAATAACTGGTTTAAATTGAAGCCCATGCAATGAAAGAGATCCCATGCTGGATACTGCATAGATGGCCAAGAACAAGAGGTTGGATAGCCCAGGGACTTAGATGGTTTATATCTCTAGGACGCCTGCTCTTTTTTGAAGGAAAACAGGAGCAGTGGATCTAGGGTAGAGGAGAGGTGAAGGGCAGCACTGAGGAGTGGAGACTGAGGGTGGGCTGTACTGTATGAAAGAAGAATAAATGCAAAGAAAGAAAATTAACTTACTTTGTGAATTTATTGTTCTTCAATAAGTTCTTACATTGTAGAAAACGTGTTTGTCTCTGTTTCTGTAACAGGATGTCATAACACTCTCATTTTACCCAGAATAAAAATTAAAATGTTTCCAGTATCTAAGAAGATGTCATGTGACTTGTCACCAATCTCTCCTATCCCACATCAGTTCTTATTTAAAAAAAAACAAACCTTGGACAGGAAGATGTAGCTCAGTGGTAGCATCTCAACTCTAAAAGGGAAGAGAAATCCTCTGTGAGTATCTACTCTATGGGTCTCCTATTAGTGGTGTATGGCTTGACCTGGATATCATCTCTACTCAATGCAGTGTTTCATCCCCCTTTCACGTAGCCTTAGATTGTCCTATGTGGTGGCAGAGCACCCTGAGGAACGAAAAAGGCTTTTAGTAGCTGGAATCAAGTTTATTTCAGTTCCACTGTTAAAAGTCACAGTCCGATCCACAATCAGTACTGAGTATCGCTACCAAAGGATATAGACCAAGGGAGGCTTAATTCACAGGCTTTTAATGTAATAACCCATTCATGTTTCCACATTTTTCTACCTTCTTTTACTCATACTGACCCACCCTACACTGACATTTTAATAGTCTTTGAATAAAACCAAAGCCACTTCTGCACTAGGACCTAACTTTTACTTCTGTCAGTAATGTTCTTTGCCCCGTAACTAATATAGTCTGCTCAAACATTTCCATCAAATTGCTGTTCTAAAGTCTGCTTTTCATAAATACCTTTCTATTCATCACATTTAATAAGATTCTCTCCCACAATCTCACTATATTTTCTTTTCTTTGTTGTGTTTATATATATTAGTATATTGAGTTTCTTTGTTATGGTTGAATCTTGTATATTATTTTGTTCCTGTATTTGTGGTTTCTATTTCTGTTCTGCTTCTGTCAATAAACTATAATCTTTTTGTATTTTATCTACTGATATATCTCAAACCATAAGTAGAATTCTTGAAGGATCCTAGGTATAAATATATATTTGTCAGATACATTTACACATCCAACTTCTGCTTTTAAGACTTAAATATAAAAAATACAGATTCTGTATGAATATCACTAGTGCAAAACAGTAAGAAATTGAGTGCAAAACAAACTATCATGAAAATGAGAGATTGGTTTAGAATCAGCTACATTACTCAGTACAGGTAGCCTTTGTGCTGGGAAGGATCACGGCAGGTTCAAACCCAGAAGGTGAAGGCAAGAGAGATCTTTTTATCCAACCCCTTTATTCTCTTCATGAGTATAATTAAGCCAAGGAAGTTAAATGTACTGAAGAGTTCTAAAAAGTCAGCTAGTGGCAAAGCCAGGATTAGAGTTCAATTTTCTAATTACCAACGTAACTTGCCTCTACTTTCTCAACTTGACAAAAATCACCTCTCAGACAGAATTTATCACAATCAAATAAAAGTGAAGGAAGAGATTCCCAATGTCAACTGAGTAAATAAAAACAAAGGAATTGGAAAATTAAGCTTGTAGTTTCTAATTTCAGCCAATTGCAATTCAATAGGCAGATATATTTATTTCCCAAAAAGGGCACATATAAATGCCATTTCACTTATCAGGGTTTAAAGCTATAATAGAGGAAGAGAATGCCCTACTGAATGTAAATTTTTAAGCTTATAGAGCTAAATGTTTGGCCTTGACCAGACTGTGGGAAAATCATTTTTAGCATGGACACAGGGAAAAAATACCCAAGTAAGGGGCGATTTATAGCAACTAAGGGAAGAATGATATCAACTCATGATCTGAATGGAGAAGTAGCTACCACTCCAAGGGAATTTCTTGTTCATCTGCTTTGCATTGTTGTAGTTTTGGTTTTGTTTTCTATAGGAAAAGCCAGGGAAATAGTTTAGCTGAGAAGAAAGTTCCTAATAGTTGTGGCCATGCTGCTACAGACTGAACTATACCAGTGATGAGCAATGCTCCCACAGAGTTTTATAGATGAGAATCTGAACCAGTGTTTATAGTACTGCTGCCCTTTACTAACAACAAAGTAATGTGAGCCTCCTCTATTGTTGCAGTGCATAGGAGTAGGAGGCTGATAATGTTGTGGCAGAGATTATACTTGTATATCCCAGACATTTTTGTGCTTCAAGCCTTGTGACTTCTGTCTCCACTTCAATGCCATAGCTGTTTGAGATGTACTTCTTTTTTTTTTTTTTGTTATTTTCTATATTTACACTTCAAATGCTATCCCAAAAGTTCCCTATGCCCTCCCCCTCCCCTGCCCTGCTCCCCTACCCACTCACTCCTACTTCTTGGCCCTGGCATTCCCCTGTACTAGGGCATATAAAGTTTGCTAGACCAAGGGGCCTCTCTTCCCAATGATGGCTGACTAAGCCATCTTCTGATTCATATGCAGCTAGAGACATGAGCTCTGGGGTTACTGGTTAGTTCATACTGTTGTTCCACCTATAGGGTTGCAGACCCCTTCAGCTCCTTGGGTACTTTCTCTAGCTCCTCCATTGGGGGCCCTGTGTTCCATCTTATAGATGACTGTGAGCATCCACTTCTGTATTTGCCGGGCACTGGCATAGCCTCACAAGAGACAGCTATATTAGGGTCCTTTCAGCAAAATCTTGCTGGCATGTGCAATAGTGTCTGGGTTTGGTGGCTGATTATGGGATGGATCCCCAGGTGGGGTAGTCTCTGGATGGTCCATCCTTTTGTCTTAGCTCCAAACTTTGTCTCTGTAACTCCTACCATGGGTGTTTTGTTCCCTATTCTAAGGAGGAATGAAGTATCCACATTTTGGTCTTCATTCTTTTAACTGATGAAGAGGCGATAACTCTTCCATAGTGAAAACTTTACATTTGCAGCCATTAAGGTCCATTTATTCAATCCCATTTCACTGGTAATGAATTAGTTATTAGATTTTCCGTATAAATGTGTGAGACAAAAAGTTCATAAAACTAATCATTTGGAGGTTAATGTTTATGTAGTTCTAAAAAGTAGAACCTAGACAGACAATTTAATTCCATAGTTTGAATTAATTAAGGAAATGTTCTTCTCTCAGCAGCCGTGTACCTCTGTTCCTTAAGTTAAAATTAGAATTTCAGCATTATCTGAAATTTTCCTCACAGTTAATTACATTATCATTAATCTGATGCATAAGGTTTGAACTGATTTATTATAGTACGAGGACAAGAATTCTTTTAACTCTGTTATCAGATTATTTCCACTTCCCAAGAGCATTCTATTTACTCTATGTAGTTTGGTTACATGACGGATATGATAGAACTCTTTCCCTCCTTATTTTATGAGCTTGTTAAAACGTCTCTGTGAATAAAGAAATATTATATGACAATTATCCTGTATATTTTAGAAGCCAACATGATGCTCCTTTTTTTTAATGATATGAGTTTATATTTGAAGAACTTTATTTGTATTCCAGCTACTTCCATGATTATTTAAATGAGGAAAAAAACAAGTCTGTGATGTATTTCTAGCAACAAAAATTCTCATTTGAAGTAGAACACTTCAATTAAAGAAAGAAATGAATCTGATGTTCAATTTATTAACTGGGAAATCTCATTAATTTCATGACTATATTCATAAGGTACCTCAAACTACCTCAATTTGAATATATTTCATATGCTACAAATAAAAATAGAGTTCTATACAAAGGAAAAGAAAGGCAGTAGCTTACCGTGTTACCATGTTTGCTTCTTTGTTTATTGTTGTCCCAGTGTTTTGTAGTTCTTTTCTGTTTGGTACATGTGGGGGTGGGGTATGTGTGTGTTGTAGTACAACCTAGGCTTGAGATCATGATCCTCACACTTTAAGTTCCCACATTCCAGTATTAGAGGTATGTACCAGCATGCTCAATGTAGTAGTTTGAATAAAACAGTCCCTATAGGCCCATAAGAAATTACACTATTAGGAGGAGTGGCATTGTTAGAGTAGCTGTGACTTTATTGGAGGAAATATATCGTCTGGGATGAGCTTTGACTTTTCAAATGCTCAAGCCAGATCTAATGTCAGTCTCTCTTTCTGCTGCCTGCAGACTCAGATGTAGAACTATAAGCCACATCTTTAACACTTTGTCTACCTGCAAGCCACCATACTTTCCAACATGACAATAGTGGACTAAATCTCTGAACTGTAAGCTATCCCCAATTAAATGCCTTCTTTTGTAAGAGTTGTTGGTGCCACAGCATCTCTTCACATTAATGAAAATTCTAAGACATCCAACTAACATGGAAACTTTGGGAGAGTTATTAATAATTCTTAAGTAAGAGGCTGATTATATCATAAATAATAGGTGATAGATGATAGATAGATAGATAGATAGATAGATAGATAGATAGATAGATAGATAGATAGATACATACATACATACATAGATACATAGATAGATACATAGATAGATACATAGATAGATACATAGATAGATACATAGATACACAGATACATAGATAGACACATAGGTAGATACATAGATGCATAGATGATTGGTGATAGATAGTTACATAGATAAATACATAGATACACAGATACATAGATAGACACATAGGTAGATACATAGATACATAGATGATTGGTGATAGATAGATAGATACATAGATAGATACATATTTAGATACATGATACATTGATGCAGATAGATGCAAAGAAGCTATAAAAGATTTCAATGATATTACTCTTATATAACTATAACAGAAATATTGATAGAAACACTTTAAAAGGAAAAGATTCTGCTTCAAAAAGCTCTACCAATAGTGAAGGGACAAGAAGAGCAGATGAACACAGGCTTTGGCAGAGGTTATTGACCTCATGGAAGATGGGAAAGAGAAAAGAAAGATGGCCAACCATAACTTCTATTTTCCCAGAACCTCGCCAACATACCCCCACGTGCTGAAGAGCAAGCATTCAAAACACAAACCCATGGGAGACCTTTCAGGTTTAAACTATAATTCTTCAAAGTTTCTAGCATGTTCAAATTATGCCTAGAAAAATGCCCAAATTATCGTAAAATTCAAAAGATTGACTATTTCTTTGTCACCCTAGTGTCTCCCTGGCTACTTAATGAAAAGATCTCCTTTATATAGAAACAGTCCAACATTCAGATAATACATCCCTGAACTGTCTAACTTCATTATTTTTTAAAAGGTTAACAGAAAAAAAAAACTTTTTTCTTTAAGTGCTCTAGAAGATAAACAAAACGATACAAATATATATATTGACATAACAAAGTCAACTTCACCTTTTGCCTCTAAAACTTAATAGCACTCTCTGCAAAACGAAAAAGTGCAGAAGCAGAAGTTCTGACTACGCTTTCTATGTCTTTGAATATCTGTCATCTGGAATTGAAAATGCTGAGATGAGACCTTGCCAACCAGAAACATGGAGACATTCCCATTTCTAAAGGACAGTAGCCAAAAGTGAATCAAAAAAAAAAAAAATACAGTCTACAAACTTGGGTCATCTTGTCAACTCTGCCTTGAGGCATTTCACACAAAATGCAATTTATCCTTTAAATTAAATAATAATCTCACTAGAAAACAATGCTATAAAAATAGACAGAAACCCTGCCCTATAAGACCTCAATATTTCTTGCTGCCAAATATGAGAATGTACACAAAGAGAATAGAAACTCATGTGAGTGTAAAATAATTATACATTTCTCTAGAAATGAGAAAAAAATATCAGAAGAAAAGAGAAATGAAGAAAATCAGCTAGACAAGAAATTTTAATGGAGCAGCAATAATCTTCAGAACAATGACCTACCTATTTCTAAAGATGGAAGCCCTGCTATTTAAGATCTTAAGGATAACAGGGAAATCAACAAATGTTTGAGAATATTTATAGTTTGAAGAATCCAAGGTTTGTGGCTTGCAGTACTAAGGGGAAAGGCACTGACTTATAGAGCATGTTTAGCTGAAAATATATTTATTTTTATATAGTAAATCCTAATTATGGTTTCTTTCTCTCCTTCCTCCCAGGTCTCTCCCCACCCACACAAATCCACACCCTATCTTTCTCTAATAAAATAAAATAAGATAAGATGAAAAGAAACAAGCCAGAAAAAGGACCAAACACAGGGCACAAGAAAAAACATATAGATGCAGAGAAAGACAAATTTAAGACACAACAGAAATAACATACACAAAGGGTTTGTAAGGTGATTATGTGTGTGCGCGCACATGCATCCTGGCAAAGTAATAATAGATGAAGAACCTCCAAAATTGCCATTGAATTTGTTTTGTGGAATAACAGTATTAATTAACCTAGACCCCTCAGAGCTCCCAGAGACTAAGTCACCAACCAAAGAGCATACATGGGCTGGTCCATGCTCCACAGTATATATGTAGCAGAAGAATGCCTTGTCTGACCTCAGTGGGAGAGGATATACCAAATCCTGTAGAGCGTTGATGCCCCAGAGTGGGGGTATGTTAGGGGTGGGTGGTGAGGAGGGAAATCACCCTTGCAGAGGTAAAGATGGGGGAGAATGGGATGAAGAACTCTGAGAGGTGGGACCAAGAAGGGGTGCAACATGTGGAATGTAAATGAATAAAATAATTTAATTTAAGAATTTTAAAATTTTTTGTGTGTTTCCCATCTCAGTTGAACATAGGACCTGTCCTCAAGAATAGTTTGTACATCCAACAAAGCTCTATTAAAGAAAGCTGATTTTTCATTGTAAGCAATTATCAGTTGGAGATATGAGTTCGTGGGGGGTGGGTGCGCAGGCTCACTAGCATTTTAGTAAAGAGATTGACTTAATTAAAGAGTTTAAATTATTTGTTCAAATTATACAACTAATAATATTAAAGCCAATATTTAAATCCCTCTTAATTTGACTCCCAGAGACACTTATTTAAAAACAAACTACCACACAAATCCTGTGCCTTGGGAAGCACAGTGAATTCAAAAGAGATTAGAACCTAAATTAGACTTTTAACTTCTCTAGTTAATTCTGTTGTTTTATTACATTTTATGTCCTCTTCTGTTATTTATTCTTTGATCATGTTTTAATCTCAGAAAATAGTTCTACTATGCAGAAGTTGGAGAAAATATGTTTGAATTGAGGATCTAAAGTATAGTACTAGAAAATCCAACGTCTGTCTCTGTTCTGATCACTTTCTCACCAGGCTTTGAGTAGTTCACCGGCATCCAGAACTAGCTGAATGACAGTTAGTTCCAAACATCTGCATATAATTGTGGGACAATGGCTCCCTTTTATCAAGATGAGGAGAATATCCAACCCCTACAGTGTCACTCTTTGTGGGATCTAGAGCAGTTAGAAAAAACTGTCTCAGAAATAGAACAAACACTTGGTTGAGGAGCTGTCCTATAGCTCCATAGACCAACCTAATTTTTTGACTTCTCAGTATGAAAGCAGAAATTTTAAAATGTGCCTTATAAAATGCATGGTTTGCCCAATTGAGGGCCTTGTGCCTGTCCACCTCCAGAAGAGGAGTGACTCAAGGAATTCCAGCTGATTTCTGCTCTTCATCTGTGTGTTACAACAGAAAAAAAGTGTGTGGGCTAGCACTGATCAGGGAAATTTTGATAAAACCTTCTGCTGCTCTATAATAGCTTACTTTCAGCCATCAAAACACGAGAGACATATTTATTACAAAGCCATCAAGAAAGAGAAGGAAAGATCACTTGTATTAGTGTATCAGTGTGTGCATTATGTTTGGTTCTCTCTAGGCGGAGATGGGTTGCCAGGAAAGCAAAGCTACTTGAAGAACACCAAGTGTTTAGCTAGGAAGGAAATGAAAAGTAATATTAAATCGAATCCTCAAGTAGATAAAGCTTAGACCAACTTCACAGGAAATAAATGAATAGTGCTAATAGCTGGATCCAATTTATAAAGCACTAAACGGATATTATAGGAGGAAGGGAGATAATTAATCTTCGGCTAGAACAATGAAAGATCAGCTGTGGCATTATCACACTGCCACATTCCAAGACTCTTGAGGTGCTTTGCCATCCAGCACATTAATCATAGAGTCTCCAGAATTAGGATGTTTAATTATTTGCAAGGGTCCTTTGTAGTTTTGTCTCTGCATGAAGTCCCTGATTATGCTACAAAGAAAGTTTTCTTATTATGCACCTCGCCACTTAACCTGTAACGGCAACTTTAATAGCCACTGAGGGTTTAAATAAAGACCTTTCATTTTTAAACCATCAAAGCTCTAGTCATCATGATCATCCAAAAGAAAAATGATTAATTTTAAATTTTATCACAATATTGATTCCATGTTTTAAAAATATTAGGAATTACAGCAAATTGTATTGTATTGTTTTCAATTAATAAAATTGAAATAATAATTCAAATAATAAAATTGAAGTCTCACTAATTATAGGCAGGGAAAGATATTTTGAAAACTAATTTTGTTTTACAGATTATTATGCAAAGGTATAGAATAGGATACAGAGAACAGCTTGGGATAATCCACTTGATCTATATAATCTGTACAACGATACACAGCACAACGGAAGATGGAAGGTCATAAATCTTCTCAAGCCTATCCTGTACCATGCAGTAATTAATCAGTTTGTTCTTACACACATTGGTGAATAAATTTTTACCACCCTCAAAGTGACATCATTGTCAAAATGAAATTGCTTGGCTATTTTCCAATGAACAAGTGTCAGAATAAGGTTGTCCTTGCAATTTTTTTGTCCTTCCTCGTATTGGACACTGAATTTGCTATTTCCAAAAGGTGACCTCCAAAGGCTCTAACACAGTCTAATGCTTCCTCTTACTTTGACCAAAACCTCTAGTTCATTCCACAAGTGCCTTTTAACTGTCTCTCTAAACGAGGTTGACTTATATTACTGATAATTAACACTTTATCATCATATGAATTTGGACCACAGTATATTTTATCCACAAATCTGCAGTGTTTATTTCTTTTCATACTATGAACTGAGTTTAAAGGCTTTAGAGTAACAGCCACTTAGTGACAAGGAGCAGTTTCTCTTAACCCCCATCTACAGCTCCCGTGTTTCTCTCTCTGCCATGCCTCATTTTGTACTAGCTACAAAGTATTTCTAGAATTACTCTTTAAGTATTTGTCCCTATATTTTTCCATCTATAAGATTCATTTCTTCTTCTAATTGCATTGCTCTCAGAAAACAACATTATTTTTTCTTTTCAAGAAAAAAGTTCCCACCCATTATGTTTGTCTGCTTCCTGCTTTTCTCCCTGGGACTCTCCTACTTTTTGAAACACTAGAGATATGTTTTCCTATAAAACAGTCTTATGTATCCTTATACTCATGCTCACCAGATTTTATATATCAAAACCTCATGATGGCATCTCTTCTCCTGTGATGATCACCAAATATGTACAGCACACATTGACAAAGTCTACACTATTAATTGATGAGAAAATTCCAGTTCCTTGCAGCCTGAGTTGCAAGTAAGCTCTTACTTCATGTCTGCCATGGTGACATTGATATCATGCCACAGCCGGAGCAAGTTAAAAGAAAAGGAAGTTTGTTTTGATTCATGCCTCTTAACAGGTACGGTTGAAGGCCTGTGTCCTCTCAGATCTTCCTGGTAGAGGCCAAAGCAACCCAGGCGAAAGACAGGAAACAGGCCTGTCAGTTTCTGGTTCCTCTTTCTCCTCGTACAAAGTTATCATTATTCAGTCTTGGAAGATCCCTATTGCTGATCCTGGAAGACACCTGTTACTGATCCTCTCTCGTTCTAATCACTACCAACGTTCCTATTACTAAGTGAGGGACCTTAGATGAAATGCCTTACAGTGGGGAGAGGGAACTTGTAGAACCCACTTCCAGCAGAAAGACAGGGCATCAAGTGAGGGATGGGGTTGCCATCGAGAGTCAAAACTCTGACCCATAATTGTTTCTGTCTGAAAGAACTGCAGGGATGGATATGGAGAGGAGCCTGAGGACTAAGAAGTCCAGAGACAGGCCCAAAGTGGGATTCAGCTTAAGAAGAGACCCCAATGCCTAACACTATTACTGAGGCTAAGGAGTGCTCATAAAAAGGGACCGAGCTTGACTGCCCTCCAAAAGACCCAACGAGCAGCTGAAAGAGTCAAATGCACATATTTGTACCTAACCAATGGACAGAAGCTGGGGACCTCTGAGGTTGAATTAGGGAAAAGCTGTAAGAAGCTGAGGAGGAGGGCAACCCTGTAGGAGGACCAGCAGTCTCAATTAGCCTCGACCCCAGAGACCTCTCAAACACTGGACCACCAAACAGGCAGCATATACCAGCTGATATGAGGCCTCCTATACATATACAGCAGAGGACTGCCAGGTCTGGGTTCAGTCAGAGAAGATGCACCTAACCATCAAGACACTGGGGGTTCCAGGGTGTTTAAAAGTCTGGTGAGGTGGGAGTTTAGAGGGTGGGGACATCATTATGGAGACAGAGGGATGGGGAGGAGGCATGGGATGTGGAACAGTAGGAAGGTAGACCAGGAGGGGAATAAAATCTAGAGTGAGAAAATATAAATAGGCAAGTAAGTAAATAAATAAATTAATTAATTAATTAAAGTAAATAAATAAATAAATAAATAAATAAATAAATAAATAAATAAAATTACAACCCAATAAAGTTCTCAATCTCTTAATTCTTTATCATGAGGATTTACACTCTTTAACCTATGTATCTTTAGAAGAACATCCAGATCACATCCAAACCATACAAACACCTTTGCCTCCACCATTGGAAGTTCTTCTGTTTTTCTATTCTTTTCCAATTTTCCTCAAATTGTCCTTAACTTTAAAAAAAAAAAACTCTTTAAAGATGATTTTCTGTGAGTCTTTAGCATTTCTGTGCATCTTACAAAATACGCATTGGCCTAAATATGTCTACCAAATTTTTCAAGTATGTTTGCCTAGAGAACACTGTCAGAATCATATCTCGCTCAGAGTAGAAGACAACTTGCTTCTTCTCAGTATGTAAAAGAGAATGTTTTCTTCTAAGCAAAACTCACCTGGATTTCTTGGCAATCTTCTATAGATGATAGAGTTGCCCTGAACCCAGTGATGCCAAAGGAATTAGGTATGAGAAAAGGTGCCCTGGGAAATGCTCGGTCTATTTTCACCTACTCATGTATGTTTACAACAAAAGAAATAGTACCTCTTGTGCCAAAAGTACAATGACCTTCACTCCACTACTAAAGGTGGGACAGGGTGGAGATGCTTTTATTACACGGAAGTGGTCAGGAAGTCTCCAAAGCAGAAATAGATTGGCTCATGTCATGTGAGACTGAGCAGTTGCATAAGTCAGAACACTGAAAGTTTTTGTTGTTGTTGTTGTTGTTTTTCGTTTGTTTGTTTTGTCAGTTAAAGTGAGTGCACTAAAATCAATTTCAGCTCTACTTAAAATGAAAAGTGATTATGTCATGCCTGTTAGTATAGGGCCACCCATCTCACCCTTCATCTTTACCCTCAAGTCATTCCTGTGTGAAGACCCTCAAAATAACAGATCTGCTCAAGTAAACTGCAGAGCTTCAAAGGCAGGAGAGACTCAAGTGAGTAGGAATGTATGGGATACAGGTGCCCATCACTACCCTAACCAAACCTAGATGCAAAGAAAATGCTGCTGTTGGAAAGAGGTCTCAGGAGGACTGGGCTTTCGGCTAATAGCATAACTAATTTGGTTTCATTTACTGGGTTATATCATAATACACAGGATGACGATTGGATTCTGCATTTGTACTTCACTGTATCCATAAATGCCATAATCACCTAATCAATACGGAATCATAATATATATATATATATATATATATATATATATATATATATATATAATATATTATATATATGTGTCTGTGTGTGTATATGGAATAAGTTTTGATATATATATATATATATATATATATATATATATATATCAGTTAGACAAATTTCCCTGAAAGTTTCTAACATTAGGTGAGTCATAAGATTTTACACTTGCCTCTTCGCTCCAGTTTCTACCTTATATTACTACATAGATGATGTTCTGTTGACTGTCAAATCAAAAGTGCCAGTTGTAGTCTTAAATTTAGAATTATCAGGAGTGGCTGATAATCCCTACGAAAAACATGCAAATGACTGGCTATACACAAAGCACTTTCTTAGGGCTATTTAAGTGAATCATGGCATCATAATGCGTCCAGAAAGTGAGATGGAGGATGGGAGAGAGTGTATCATTAGGTATTGGGTCTTAGAGAAAATAGCTCCTTTGAACATTCAGCAGTCCCGTTGAGGCTGGAAACTGAGCTCCTTACCATTATGCTAAGCTCTGTATTTAATTCTTTAGATCACGTAGCCTGTAAGTCAGTATCCTCTGAGTGGTGCTTAGACTATCACCAGGCTGTAGTAGAAGCTGTCCAAATAGCTATGGAACATTTTCTACCCAGTCAATGCAGTCTCATTAAATGTTTTTTTACCCCCCCCATTAAATGTTAATGTGTTCTATGAACTATGAGTACCTATGGCTGACGATTTTGTGAATTAGAGATTGTAGCAGAGGAAAGCATCCCCCACCCAGTAGAGTACCCTATGTGCCTCTGGATGCAACCTCTGAGATGCAACTACGCGAGGCACTCTTTTCAAAAAGCAGCCTTATTTTCCCATGCTCCTGCAGAAATCGAATACCTGACCCAGGAAGGTGAATACCTAACCTAGGCATTTAAACTCTCTACAGTGCAATTCTGATTTTGTAACTGGTCACTCTGTACCCAAGATGATAGGCAGTCCAACAAGTCCTGCATGTCAGACAGAAATGTCATGTCCAAGGAAGCAATAGGCTCAGCACCAGGACTATCTCAGCTTTACTGTAACAAGGAGCCACTCTCTAACTGAGAGAAATGCACTCCTCATTTAGTTCTTATGGCCACACTACTGACTCAGCAGGCCACATCCATATACAGAGATCATTTAAAAATCTAGAGCTGATTCTCTGACATGGATGGTTCAGCTAAGCTGAGGCCAATGTTTCAAACAGGGTTGCTAAAAATAATGACCCCAGTAACTGATGAAAAATTTAAAAACCAACCATGGATACTGTGTTCAGTGAATGAAACTAGTTTCCCTTTCTCTTAGTTTTTGTAGTTTCTCTCACAGCCCTTGATGGACCTTAATGTTTCTAATTCTGTCTCCAAGGTCTTCATTGTTGTATGTGGCCAATTTGGGAAACTACAGGTCACATGTTTAAGACACCACACTATAAGACCCCAGGCTAGGGAACTGATAAGATAGCTTGTTGGTTAATAGTGTTTTAGGAAACCCTGCTACTTAAGGTCAGTCTTCCATGTCCAGATAGGTCCTCTGATCTTGGTGAGAAACGGAGAACTCCCTTTTCCAGCAGGGCTTCCCCTTCTCTGACCTTCTCTGGGGAACCAATCCCACACTCTCTACCTTAGAAAAGTCAAGTAGTCCTTGGCAAACCTATAAGTTCAACTTCTCTTTTGAAATAAGAACCTGGCCAACAAGTACCTGGAATTCCTGGAATGCTTCTCCATGAAAATAACACATTCCCAGTACTTTGAACTCCAGTGAATGATTTAATTTCAGCTTGAAAACTCCTTCCAACTCTCCAAGGTTCACACATTGCCTTAGTTCACCCTCAATAAACTGTATACACACAAGCTGTTTCAGTGAAGAGTGTGTAATAGAGCTATTCTATTGAGTATCATCTAAAAGAGCTGTAACACTACAATCCTCAAAGAAAACCCTCCTCAGAGAAGGCCTTCCATCCCCCACCCCAGCCCCAACCCTGCACTCACTCCCTACTGGACTGGAATCCTGCAGACCCCACCCATTCCATCCTCCCAGAGCAGCCTGGTGTGCAGCAGCACCATAAGCAAAGTTTCTCTTCTGCCCTCATGCCTCTCCCACTTTGATGGACTTCGATGGATCCATGAGCTAAAATAAAGTTTTCCTTCTTTAAAATATTTCTGTTAAGTATTTTAGTCACAGTGATATAAAGCTAATTAATACAACCACCCACAGTCTGACCTTGGTCACTAAACACAGATTAATATTAATAACTTAATACATCTTTTCTCTACCTTGTCTCTTTCTTCCAGCTTTTATTCTCTGTGCATCTTATAAAAGTAGTTTTATTACTGGATGGGACCATCTCTGTCTGTCACTGCATTGGAATGGGCAATGTGGCCAGACTTTCTTTGAGCAGAACACCATCAGAGGTATCTTATCTCCCTTATGTGGAAAGTAAGATAACTACATAGCTCCATCTCTAAAGCATGGAGTCTTAGTAACCATTATAAGAAATCGTCTACTGTTCAAAGACTTTAACCCAGGATGACATTCAACTGGAGTCACTGGCCATGGCTGAGCTGAGTACAAGAATTCCCCTTGACATCTTTGTAGGACAGGGTGAATACTGTAGAATCTCTGGCACAGCCTTTGAACCTGGTTTAATAGTTCAAGCAAATTAGAAAATCCAATTCAAAACCTTAAGAGAAGCACTCCAACCTTCTGAGATACTCGAATAGTTCATGAAGTCCCGTTGGAGGTAAGCAGGTCATGTAGACCCTTGTATTTGAACTCTTTGTTTAAAAGCATTAATTAAGAACTATCTAAGTGATACCAAAGTTTGGTTTTAGCTTCCATCTGTCAAATTTTTCAGACTATTTTATTCTTGGAAGTAAGAAAATAAGCAGTTGTTTGGATGTCACTGACCATACAAACCTCACATATTTTTCGAGATACTGTTCAAGGATATGTGTAAATAGCCTTGGTAAATAGAGATACTTAGACTAATATCCCAAGATAGAGTAAGTGAACACTCGATTTAATATACAAATTCCTTCAGGATAAAAATCAGGTCTTTATAATATAGTCAAGGTCCTGAAGAAATCTATGACACAGGAGGGTATAGAAGGCTGTTTTCTGATTGCTGTTCATTGACTTAGGGCTCCCTAAGTTTGGAGATCTTCAGCTGTAACCTCTGCTCTGTCAACCATGAACCAATACCAGATAAGTCCCTCCCCAAGCCTTAGTATATCACAATACTGTGAGACAAAAAGATGATAGGCATCTTTTTGACAAAGTGATATCACTCACTATGCTATTACTAAAATATTTCCTGTGTCTGGAATAGTATCAATATATTTTATGATAGAATTTATAAAATGGTATCAGAGTAAATATTAAGTTACAAATAGAGTAAAAATCTCAGGGCATTTATGATACTCGGTAGTGCAGCATTTTTTAAGCAAAGATATTTCACCGAACAAGTTTGGGGTTGGGTGTAAATGCAGAATAGGAAAGAAATAAAACTAAAAGGTCTTTTTGGGTTTTTTTGGTTTTTTTTTTTCTTTTTTTCTTTTTTTCTTTTTTTCTTTCTTTTTTTTTTTTTTGCACTTCTCATTTATCCATTTATTTCCCAAGAAACAAATTTCCTCTTGATTAAACAGGAACAATATTCAAGGGCATGGATCTCACTGTCTAGCCTTCTGCTGAGGAAAAAAATTATATGCATATTTATTTAGTTAATTTGCAACTTGATTGAGATAGGCATGCCTTCATTTTATGATTGTTATTTGGGATATAAATATTTTCAATTAAAATATGAAAATAGAAAATAACATCATCAATTGTTTAGGAAAAATATTTGCAGAACTAATATTGTTACCCTTGGTGTACCACTTGCCCAAATAAGCTGTGGAAAATTTGTGTCTATAACAAATCATCTGTAAACTTTCAAAATACAAGAGAAGGACATGTTCACAGGTAGGATATGGGCCCAAGGTAGCTATATTTAATTTCATGAGGCCTGTATATTTTTCCATCACATACAATTATATTATCATTTAAATAGTTCTCTCTATACAGCTATATAAAGATATATAGTAATATAGAATTAGTAACTTAAGTTCCAATATGTTTTAGTATAAGCTATAAAATCATTTATAATACCATTGTAATTTTTATTTTTTCCACAACAGCAGCTAATTAAGATGTCCACTGTCCTTTCTGAATTCAAGAACCATTAAGTATAAATCTCCAAAGAAACAATAGACTTGGTAACTGCTGTTAGGGAGAACTTATTTCTCATAAATATTAAATCTATTTTTTGAATTTACAGCTATTGAACATAAAGTTTAAACTAATAGTGATTTATTATTTTTAAATGTCATACAATTAATATATTTGGAGTTATTTAACATTTATATTAAAAAAATAAGTATTTTCAGTATTACTGTAGACAACTTCTACATAAGACTATTCAATTGATTGCTGTCATATATAAACAACTTTTATAATACTCATTTTTATTGTTACAGTAAAAATATCTTATAAATTTTAAAGAATGTGATGATAAGTATTTCTACATACATTCTCATGAAAATCTTGTGTTAATTTAAGTTCAACACTGTAAAAATATTTCATATTTTATATGCCTACTGAATATATGTACATATATGCTATCAAAATGAATAAGATTTAAATTAAGAATTATTTTGTATGGTATCAGTTATGTTTCTGAAATATTGCTTTGCCATAACATCATATTTAACAGTTCTTACATAGTAATGCTTCTCGATGTGATTCATAAACCTTGACATGTATATTCTATCACTATAAATGTTCATCTGTATGCTTAAAATAGGCTCGTGAGGTAAAACTCAACTTCATGTGGTTAATGAGTATTTATTATGGCTTCAATACTTCAGTGATTCCATCAGTCTCTGTGTAAGCATATGTATACACTGGAAGCCAGAGATCAATCTTGGACTTTTTTCCTTGTGTGTGTGTGTGTGTGTGTGTGTGTGTGTGTGCATGCGTGTGCATGTGCATATGTGTGTGTGTGTGTGCGTGTGTGTGTGTGTGACAAGAGGCTCTTCTTGTCCTGGACCTCAACAAGTATGCAGGACTGACTGGCCAGTGAACCCTTGCCTTGTGCTGGCCTCCCCAGTGTTGGGATGACAAGTTTAACCACACCTGACTATTTTTTCACGGGCTTTGAAGATCTAACTTAGGTTCTCAGGATTATGTGTCAAACACTTTAGGAATGGAGCCCTTTCTCCTGCACTTCCATCTTCCTTAGCCAGAGGATAAATAGGTCCACTGGGTTATTGAATGTTTTAAGAAGAGGAAATAAAGAAGGATGCAGTGAAGAAGAGAAGAAATGGAGTAACAGGGAAAATGAAATATAAAATGCAATAATAATGAAACAAACAGTGCATATGATTATCTACAGTTCACCTCATGATAACTAGAATAAAACTATAAAAATGACCTCCTTTCCAATCATCTACTTACCCCCAGTCATCTACATAAGCAGATCTTTCTCCTTAATTTTCCATGTCTACGCAACTGTGTGGCATGAAAGTTCATGTGTATAGGTAGTGTATAGATAGCAGAGAAAGATATATATCACTAATGAGAACAGAGAGATAATGTTAAAAACCTTCCAAAGAACTATTGTCCATCAAATCCCTGTGTTGATTAGGGGTCCCTAATAACTGTAAGAATTAAGGTGTACTATCTGTGGACCTGATTTTGCCATTCAGACGAGGAGGCAAAAATTCTATCTCCTGTCTTCTTGAAAGAAACCATATTTCCTCTAATCATTCAGAGGGATTTTGTCCTTACCATTTTCTGTCCTTTGTATTTATTTGTAATTCCTTTCTTCTTCACATTTCTTAGGCATCTTATTTTCCTTTGCAGCACCACACTGCCTGGCATCCATCCCTACATAGAATAAGTATACCAAAATTGTATATACACAAAGAGATGTTTTTATGATAATGAACACATGCAAAAAAATAGTATGAGGAAGAAAAAAGAGGGATGAAGAGTGAAAGGAGGAGATGGAGGGAGAGGAGGGAGAGGAAGAGGAGATGGAGAGAGGAAGAGTGGCTGCTATAGGCATTTGATCCTCGCAGATGAATCCAGTATTGCAGCTGCTGGCAACTTAATCCATAATTCATTATCCCTTTAGTTCTGGGGGGAAAATGTGAATGCCATAATCAGTCACCATGTGCAGGTAGAAGTTGAGAGAATAAGGCTTGCAGGCAGATAAGCCCAGGTGTGGAAGTCGCTTTATCTATTTCTGTGTAATCAGTGGCAAGTTACTAACAATATATCATGTCTTAGCATCCTCATTTGAACTCTGAGATTTCAAAGAGGAATTTGAGCAGTAGGTAAAGGAAAACAGGGTTCCTTAAGAGCAATCAAGACTTTATCACCTTATATGAATAATAGCTGTGGGGTGGGGGTCCCAGAAATTCATAGCCTCTCAAGCCATGCCAGGCAGTAGCTTCTGGGTCTTTTGATTGAATTACTAGAGTAACATATGCTAGCAAAAGCTTTGAGAATTCCCATTTTCTAATATATAAGGCAAGTTGCATAGAAAACAGAGAAAGTGAGGTTTTAGAAAGAGGGTTCATAGGTGTACTATCTGTGGACCTGATTTTGCCATTCAGACGAGGAGGCAAAAATTCTATCTCCTGTCTTCTTGAAAGAAACCGTATTTCCCCTAATCATTCAGAGGGATTTTGTCCTTACCATTTTCTGTCCTTTGTATTTATTTGTAATTCCTTTCTTCTTCACATTTCTTAGGCATCTGATTTTCCTTTGCAAGAGCAAGTCAATAATCTTGTACAACAAGATAGGGTACGAGGACAAAGGTTGCCATTCAGGAATCCGATCTACACATCAACAGGGCTTCTATAAGGAAGTTCTCAGTCACATATCATTTTAAGGCAACTGCTCTTTGCTGTGTAATGAAACAAAAGAAGAACAAGAATGGGAAACCAGACGAGGAAGCAAACCTTCCAAATACTGCCGGCACTTCTGGGCCCCAATTAGGACAGAATCAAGATTATATCCCACTTCTGGCTCACAACAAAAATCCACCCTGCTAATTTCCAAGGTCTGTGTCTGTAAACTGCCTGACCAGTTTCCATCTCTCCTTTCCACTATCATTGTCTAAAACATAAAATAATGTGGGCACATATCATCATCACCATTTTATAATTTCAATGTCAAACACACAAGGCAGAGAAGTATGCATGGTCTTCTTGTCTATCATCTGAAGAAGAGAAACTATCTAAAGCATATACTTGAGAATCAATTTTTTGTGTGTCTTAAAGGGTGCAGTATAAGGAATATTCTCTTTTTATTAAGCAGGTTTTTGTTGTTGTTGTCATCGTCGTCGTTGTTGTTGTTGTTGTTGTTTTCTAAATGTGAACAAGGAGCTCCAAATGTACCCTTAACTTTTCAGGCCCTGAGTTCTTTCAGCCAAACCTGGACAAAAATTGTATTTGGTAGCCATTCTCTTTCCTACGTAGAAAACAAGAACTATCATAATTTTCTATAACATATCTTACTCTAGTTATTTAAGTGATGGTGGTTTCTGGACTAGAAGTAGGTTATAGCTTGAAAGTAAGCTTCCTACCAGAAAAAAACCTTGAAGACACAATTCTCCTCATTCGATTAATTAAAAGCCCAAGATAAATGCATATGATAGCTACAATATAATAGGGTTTTTGCATGCAGTTGTTTGTCTTTGGTCATGTATTTTAACCTTTAGTGAACACATACAGATACACATGCACACGTGCACAGGCAAAATTTCTTACCACCTTCTGGTACAGAAGGTCATGTTATAACCTGCAACTTGGCCATATTTTCATTGCCAAGTATTCATAGTTAGCAGAATAGAAACCAGAAATTTTTCAGGCTTCAAGAATTGAGAGACTGGCTTATGATTTATTCAAAGAATAAATAGCTCTACTGCATTAGTATAATTGTAAAATACATCACTCAGGTGCATATGGAACTTGGAAGGACAGTATATTTAAGAGAAATTAACTCAACATATGTAAATTGATTGAGCGCTGAAACATCCAGTTATTAGGACTAATTTCCCCTTCTGAATCTTATGTTGACATTTATGTGACTTTAATAAGTATCCATGATGAGTCTCCTTTTAGGGAAGAATTATATTAAATGAAAGTAACTACATATGTGACCATGCAAATGCCAGCTAGGACAGGAAATGGATTTAATGGAACTTAAAATTCATGAGTGCAACAGCGACAATAACACGAGGTATTTGTGGCATTCTTTCCTATAACAAAGCCCTTTCAAATACTCTGTCTCATTTACTTCTCACGCCATCCTTCTGGGAAGAGAGATGTGGGTCTGCAGCCCGGGCTTAACATCTCACAATTTGCTATTGCTGCTTAACAACATTAGTTTATGATATGGGATTTATCAAGGCAACATATAAAAATATACCATGGGAACTGAATTAGTTTCGTTTAAATGTTCGAAAAAGTCAGTTGGGTTTGGCATTAGACAACATAACATTCCCTCTATTCCTTTTCTTTTAAAAATCATGGTTATTTGCATGAGAGTCCAGGTGGTCAATTTACATAGATAAGACCAAAGAAAATACATACCACACTACATGGATGGGGAACATGTAGGAAGGAGAATAATGCAGAGGGAGGTTTTTTTTGGTTTTTTGTTTTGTTTTGTTTTGTTTTTTTTACTTTTTTTGTTGTTGTTTAAAAACAGAACAGAACAAAACAAAAGATTCCTAGCTTGCCAGCGAAGACAAACCCCAAATGGATCAGTGAAGAATTTTTGTTTTAGTTTTTAATTATTTCTTTTATTTTTTGAGATTCTGGTATAATTACATTATTTCTCCCTACCATCCCCTCCCTTCAATCCCTTCTTTCTCCTTCAAATTCATGGCCTCTTTTCTTACTAAGTGTTCTTATTAAGTGCTGTGTGTATATATTAAGTATATATACACAAACACACACATATATGTACCATATATTTTTTCTCCCTGAATATGTAAGGACCATCTGCTCAGTCTGGTTGGTGTTATTTGTATGTATAATTTCGGTGCTGATCATTTGGTAGTGAATAACCAAATGGTGTGCTTATCCCCAGAGAAGACACTTTCTCCCTCTCCCAGCATTCCTTAGTTGCCTAAAGTTCTTTATCTAGGGTGGAGACCTCCTAGACTTTCCTCAGTCTCCTTTAGCATGTCTATTGTTACTGTCTTTATTAAGCTCATGTTTAAGCAGACATGGTGGTAAGATTCATAGGTATAGCTTCAGATATTCCAAGGAGACACAGTCTCACAACAAATTCTTTTCCTCTGACTCTTAAAATTTTCTGGACCCTCCTTAAACAATGATTCCTGAAGCCTAGGTGCAGCTCTTGTATTGCAGATATATCTTTTGGTCATGGGCTCCATGATTATATATTTTGATTGGATATAATTTACTTTAGTCTCTCCCTCAGTTACAAAAAGTCGTTTCCTTGGTGAGGGGGAAGAACTGCACTTATCAGCAGGTATAAGAACAAATGTTTAAAATGTGCTTCGATATTAAACTGATTTAGTAAATTGTCAGTTATAGGCTCCCCTCCAAAAACATCAGCAGTCATGGGTAATTGGCCAAGTTTCTAATATCAAGGATATTTCCTTCTTATTGAGAAAATCTTAATTGTTGGGTACTGCTGAGATATGCATGCCATCACTGAACAGTTAGGGTTATTGTGCCATGATGGTCATTGTTATTGTCAATAGGTATCATAGCTGGTCAGGACTATTTGGTTGTTTTCCTCCTTTGGAAGATTGCATGTCACTTGCTTTCTTGTGCGTGTGTATGTGTGTACGCATGTGTGTGTGTGTACGTGTGTGTGTGTGTGTGTGTGTGTGTGTGTGTGTGTGTGTGTGTTCCTGAATGAGGCAAAGTTTCAGCTGAGGAACATTTGGACTCTGTGTCTATATTGCATGGTGTCTTCAGCAACAGGGACAAACTTTGAACTTCTGGGAGTGGGACAAGTAAGTGCAATAGAATTAGTCTATTCTTTCTGGAATTTTACCTTCCTCCCTCCTCAGTGAAGGCTTGTTTAATCACTTTGTTCATTTTTCTTGAAACCTTAGAGTGGTGGTTTGATTAGATATGTCCTCTATAGATTCATGTGTTTGAATTATTGTCCATAGGGAGTAGCACTAGTAGGAGGTGTGAATTTGTTGCAGTAGGTGTGGCCTTGTTGGAGGAAATATGTCACTCTGAAGGGTGGACTTTGAATTCTCTTATGCTCAAGCTATGCCCAGTGTGACATACAGTCTCCTTCTGCTGCATTCAGATGAAGTTGTAGAACTCTTGACTCCTTCTCCAGCACCATGCCTGCCTGCACTCTGCCATGTTTTCCACCATGATGATAATGGACTACACCTCTGGAACTGTAAGCCATCCCCAATTAAATACTGTCTTCCATAAGAATTGTTGTGATCATGGTGTCTCTTCACAGCAATAAAGCCCTAACTGAGATACTTGGCAACTTTAATCAAATGAAAAACAGTATGTATTTATATTTTAGGCACACTAATGAAAGGAAATGATAATATAATAAAATAACACAAAAAAGATGGTAAACAAAAATAGAAAAACACAAAGTTAAACTTAGAAATATGATTTTAACTAACCATGAATCTTTCCTGATGGATCACATTTTGTACTTTCTCCAGTATCAAAATGTACTCCTTGAAGAAACAATGCTTTTTGTTGGCTCTAAAAAGTACCACTTAAAGATTTTTAGATATAGTTGTTCTGATAGGAGTTAGGAGAAAAATAGCTCCTTTACGTGTATGTGTGTGTGTGTGTGTGTGTGTGTGTGTGTGTGTGTGTGTATGTGTATGTGGGAGGGGGATTCCAGGCTCAAGGAAAACAGAATGTTTATATATCATGGAGGACCTGCCACTTGGCTCTGAGAGTGCTGAGGTTTTACAATAAATGCCGTATTGGTGAGGTCAACGACTCAAATTCAAAGAAGCTGACTCTCCAAGGGGCAACTGAATAGCAGCCTTTGTTGTTATTGAATCCTGGTTCTTCTACCAAGATTAAGAGCGAGCTTCTATACTCCCTGCCCCTGTTGGCCTACTTCCATAAAAAATATTCTTATAAATAAATGTACACTTTAAATTTTTCTTTTCAAGGATACCTAGTTTAGGGCTGGTAGAATGACTCAGCAAGTGAATGCGCCTGCAAAACAACTGTGAAAACCTGAATTTGTTCACAGAAACCCATGCACAAGGTTATCCTCTGACCTTTATAGGCATAATTCGTGGAAATACATACACAATAATAATGATGAATAAAATTATTAAAATGCATTCATTTTGACTGTGGGCTTTGTAGGGCCAACATTAATTACATAGTTTCTCTCATATCTGGCTTGTCTCTCAAAGTTGTACCTCTGAGTTTAGATGTAGCAACATCTATATCATCCTGTCTCTCTTTTCTACAATGTGTGAATGTGCTAAAATACATTTATGCATTTGTACACTGGTAGAGATTCAAACTGTTTCCATTTGAACTTATTGTGAGCATAGGGGTAATAAGTCCTATTTGTTAGATATTTTGATGACCCTACACATTCCATTTACTTGGAGATGTAATTGTTGGCATTCTGTCTGGACTCCATCCCCACAGTTACCTGGCAACAGCCAGGTAAGCCTGGCTGCTTGCACCCCTCCTCTCTCTCTTACTCCTGCATCTCTCTGTTGCCTCTTGCCTTCTTGCTCCCCCTCTCTCCCCATTGCCTTCCCCTCCCACCACTCTCCACATGTCCATGGTCGGCCTCTTCTTCTCTATTCTCTCCTTCTTTCTGCCTTTCTCTACCTCTACTACCCTCTTGACTCCCCTCCCCATGCCCTAAATAAACTCTATTATATACTATACCAGTGTGTGTCTGGTCCCTCAGGGGGAAGGGATGCCTTGGCATGGGCCCGCTGAGGCACCCCCATCCCCCACTTCCTGCTAGAGCATATTCTTATAGCTCTTTCTCTTTTTATGATCACAACAGTAAAGATATGATTAGCTTTATTTCTTTATAATGTAAATAATTGTGTTTGATCCAAATCACTATACTTTTAAAGCCATCTGATTTTGCTACAGTTTCAAGAAATTTACAAACTCCGAACAGAAACTTCAGAAAAGCTTTTACTGTGTTTGCTGATGGTGACTTTCCCAGGTTCATCTAGTCCCCCTATTAGTTTTTCCTCCAATGGAGAAATGAAGTGTTTGAAACTCTCTCCACCATCATTGCACTTATATCCTGGCTATCACAAATCTTCAGTTTAGGATGCCATTGCCCTGGGTCTTCATCTTGCTACATTTTACTGGACCCTAATAATGGATACATCATCGCAACTACTCTGTCTCACTGTAATCTCTTTAAGGACATTCATCATAATGTTTATAATCTCCACCATTATATGTGACACATTGTTAAATAAATACACAAATGGATTTAGGAAACATTCACATTCCAATAACTAGAAACGAAGACACCATACCCCTAATATTGTTAGGTGTCTCTGTAAATAAAATAAAAATTAAAGAGAGTAAATCTGAATATCTTACATCTCTCAGATTAATATAGGCAGCCTAGAGTTCCAAAGATCACTGCCACTCATTCAAACACTAATAGAAAACTAAAAACTGAAATTTTTCTGAACTATTGTCCATGATCTTAATAATTTCAAGATGATGTTCCAAATGGAACTTCCATAACAAAGAATATAAGTATTATATTTTTGTAATTTCACATTAGAATTTCTATACACACATAAAAACAGATCTGGAACTAGATTGCACATCTGGAACCATTTCATAAACTGGATTAGACCCTCATGAGAAATCAAAATGCATTACAGACTAGGCTAAATTTTTAGCTTAATTATACTTCTCATTTTCTATAAGAAGCTATGCTTTGAGATTGGACTGTCATCAAAGGCATATGGTTAAGCAAATGTGTGAAGAAATACAAGGTTTCAGAGTAAAACATTAGCAATGTATGTGCAAATGAATGTTGTACATGTCTATACCAAAGTAGGCATGTGCCTTAAATAGTTGCTATTTCTTTTCTTCATCACAGAGCCATTTTTGTTCTATGAAGAAACCCACTTGGTTTAGCGTGAGACCTCAAGAGATAACTTTTTTATTAGTCAAAAAAAAAACAATGAAAAGCAAAAACAAAACTATTCTTGACAGATTAAATCCTCACTACCGCACATAGCAATGCTGACTCTGAAAGTCTAACCTCCTGTCCTTTGATTCCCCCTTCTCAATGTAAAGTCTATGGAAAATATCTCTTATTTACTTCAATTACTTTACTCAAGGAAAACTTGCTGAAGCTGAACAAAGAAGTTACAAACCCACATGTTTCTTGAGATCGAGATATTGCAACATTATCTGCTTTATAACTTAAAGGAATTTAATGTAAGTTCTGTTAGGTGTGAAATATTAGAAACAATATTATATGGATTTTATTTATGGAATCACTTGAAAAGAGATTTTGCTTCCAGATGTCTAAATGATCATCCTAGCGAATTTGCAGAAACACAGAATGATGGCTCAGGAGTCTTATCTTTAGGTATTTCCCTTTATATTTTATTACTATTACTCTTTAATCCTTATTTATTTAAACACATTTCTCTGTATATTTTATTGTTAAACTAATATTGCTGGGGTTTTTTTTTAATACAGAAAATCAAAAGAACTGGAAGAAAGTTTATCTTCACTTCCTCCCAGAGATAAGCACTGTTTGCTTTTATGAAAAGGATGTAAGTTGTCACAGAAACATGGTGAAAGCAAACTCCTCCCTTAGAATTCTGAATTTTTATGGAGAAAACAGACAAAAGTGAATTTTTCTCAATTCTGTGCTACTTCTTCAAGCAATTAGACTCTAAGCAGTTACTACTGAATGTCAGGAGTCTGAGAGATCTGTGAACATACGAGCTCCACTGCTACAGAAATAATTAAACTAACGGAATGGCAAGGAAGATGCCAGCATGGTAAGTATAAACATAGGAAAACTCAGGGATGTGTCAGGAAGATGCAATGACTAAATACATTCTCAAATCATTCTTTGGAACAATGCCTCCAGTAGAGGAGAAAGAATAATTCCTTAGACACATTTCAAATCTTGATCCAAGATTTTGCATATCTTAGAAAAGTGTAGAATAGGGATGGAATGGAGTGAGCAAAGGGTAGGAAACGTTTGCTTTTGCTAACTCTGTCTTTTTTTTTTTAAGAAAAATACAGCTAATTTATTATTTTAGAGACAACATGTAGATTCAATAAGCTCTCACTTTATTCTTCCATAAATGAGGATTTTAGAGATGAGAAAGGAAGAGGCAGAAGTAGATTTAATGATGAATAAAAGAAAAAAGAGAAAGGAGTCCATGTGATGAGAAGAGTAGAGAAATGGACCAATAAATGCTCAGAGAGAATCCACTGGAAAGAATACCCTCCTAAAAATAAAACACCTACTTTGTAGAGAAAGAGAGATTACACCAACAACCAGAAAAATACCTACAATGCAAGCCTACTGAGATAAAAGCCAAAATGAACAGCAACACTAGGGATGAGCAGATTGTCCACAAATATTTATTGTGAAAGAACTCTTTATATTTTCCCCGTTTGTTTTTCCTGACCTGATTTCATCATTGGCCATTTGGACACACACACACACAAAAAGCACATGCTGATAAAAACATAGCCACCGATAATTCTCCATATGTGTGAAAACTCAACATGGCAGGAAATAGATTTGTAGTTATTGTCTCTCTGACCCTGAGCTCTAATTCCCAATACCTGCTTTGTCCAACAGTTAGTATACTAAAATCTAGGAAAACTTACTGTGTTTCCAAGAATGTAAAATGGAATCACTGACCAGAGATTTGATCTAATAATTAATTATTATTGTTGTTGTTATTATTATTATTATTTAATCATTCCATTATCGTTGTCATCATTATTTATTAATCATTCCATTATTATTATTACTATTATTACTATTAATATTATTAATCCTTCCATTCAAACAATATCCCCCTTTCCTGGTTACTCCACCATAGACCCCCATCCCATCTGCCCTTTCCACCTCCCCTTTGCCTCTATGAGGATGTTCCTCCAGACATCCACCCACTTCCATCCCACCCCTCCACTATCTCCCTATGCTAGGGCACTGAGCCTCCACAGGACCTAGGGCCTTCCCTCCCATTGATATCAGATAAGACAGTCCTCTGCTACATTATGTATCTGGAGAATGGGTCCCTCTCTGTACACTCCTGGATTGGTGGTTGAGTCCATGGGAGCACTGGGTGGTCCAGCCAGCCCACATTATTCTTCCTATGGGGTTGCAATCCCCCTCTGCTCCTTCAGTCCCTCCACCAGCTCTCCCTCTAAGGTCCCCAAGCTCAGTGTGATGGTTGGGATGAGCACAGCCAAAAAACCAAATTATTGAGCAGAAAATCAGACTTAGCCATATTACATAAGACAGAAAGAAAACTGAAGCTGTATTAAATACAATGTGAACAGAGAGAGCTATGGAGAATTCTAGAGACAGCAGAAAAAATAGAAGTAACTGAAATAGGAGAAGGATGGGAATGAAAGGCAGAAGGGAGAAAAAAGAGGAATGGAGGGTGGGAAGGAGCAAGAAAGGAACAAAGGAAAGAAAGAATGAAGGAAAGATAGAAGGAAGGCAGATAGAAAGGAAGGATTAGGTATCAAAGAAATCATATTATAATGAATCATCTTTATTTGCTGAAACATTATTGTGATATTTAAGAATACAAAAGAAAAAGGCTGGTCATAGAGGCTAACACACCTAGGACATCATCACTCAGATACTTTAATGCAAGTCAGAGGATATTGTGCCCTTAACAAGGACATAATATCACAAAATATATAATAAAGTTTTAAATATACCCAAGATATAAGATACAATTTGCTGAGCCGGGCGTGGTGGCGCATGCCTTTAATCCCAGCACTAGGGAGGCAGAGGCAGGCAGATTTCTGAGTTCGAGGCCAGCCTGGTCTACAAAGTGAGTGCCAGGACAGCCAGGGCTACACAGAGAAACCTTGTGTTGAAAAATCAAAAAAAAAAAAAAAAAAAAAAAAAAAAAGATACAATTTGCTAAACGCATGAAATTCAAGAAGAACGAAGACCAAAGTGTGGACACTTTGCCCCTTTTTAGAAATGGGAACAAAATACCCATGGAAGGAGTTACAGAGACAAAATTTGGAGCTGTGAAGAAAGGATGGACCATCTAGTGATTGCCATATGCAGGGATCCAACCCATAATCAGCTTCCAAACGCTGACACCATTCCATATACTAGCAAGATTTTGCTGAAGGGACCCAGATACAGCTGTGTCTTGTGAGACTATGCCGGGGCCTAGCAAACACAGAAGTGGATGCTCACTGTCAGCTATTGGATGGATCACAGGGCTCCCAATGGAGAAGCTAGAGAAAGTACCCAAGGAGCTAAAGGGAACTGCAACCCTATAGGTGGAACAACAATATGAACTAACCAGTACCCCGGAGCTCGTGTCTCTAGCTGCATATGTTTCAAAAGATGGCCTAGTCGGCCATCACTGCAAAGAGAGGCCCATTGGACTTGCAAACTTTATATGCCCCAGTACAGGGGAACCCCAGGGCCAAAAAGGGGGAGTGGGTGGGTAGGGGATTGGGGGGGTTGGTATGGGGGACTTTTGGTACAGCATTGAAAATGTAAACGAGGAAAATACCTAATAAAAAAATAAATTAAAAAAATAATAAAAAAATTAAAAAAAAAGGTTTAAATATTTACCAAAAGACAAACCAATCATCAACAAACAATAGGAACTAGTGGCCTTATATTGTTCTGCAACTAACAGTTCCTGTACTTATGTGAAATAAGGCACAGAAGGCAAGAAATCAGACTGGGGATTTTAAGGCTGGAGTTAGAGATAAGACTAGAGTGCACAAGGAAGGCACTAAATTGAGTTCCCTGGGCACACACACAAAAGTAAAAATAAACATTTAAGAGACATCTGGAATGGGAGGTGTTTCATCTGGTAGAGAAAGTATGAGAAGTTGAGGTGAATCACTGAACTTGTGAGAAACGGGGAGGTTGGATTATAATTCCAGAATTGAGGACGCAGAGATGGGAGAATGGACAGCTCACTAGCTAGCAAGCCTAGCCTAATTAGTAAGCTTTAGCCAATGAGACAGTCTATCTCAAAGTCTTCCTGAGGATGGCACCCAAGTTTCATGTGTGACCTGCACACCAGCATCCCATACACACATGCATTTTAAAACAACATGTTTTTATGTTGCTTACTTAAAGAATGACAAAATTCATTAGGTAAATAAAACCTTGGATGTTTTGCCCAAAGTAAAGTCAACTTATTCAGCATTATCAAAGACTGTGGCCAACTTTTAATCTGGAAACCAACAAAAACAAAAAGTATACATGTAGCCAACAGGCAATAACTTCTAATAAATACCCACAGCTTGGTAGTTGACCATTACAAAGACCATCCAATGAAATCTATACCAGACTAGGAGAATTTTGCCTTGTTTTTTTTTCTATTCCTGTGATAAATACCACAAGTAAAAGCAACTTGAGGAACAGAGGGGTTTATTTTATCTTACGTTTTGTAGTCCATCATGAAGGGAAGCCAAGAAGAGAAACCAGAGCAGAATGATGCTCATGTGTTGTGTTCCAGGCTCGCATCCAGCTACCTCTCCCATACAGCTCAGGCCCCCTGCCTAGGAAAGTTACCACCAACAGTGAACTGGGCCACACTTCATCAGGTACAGTGAAGATAAGCCTCACAGGATATGGTACAGATTGATCGGCGGAACACATTGATCAGCTCGAAGCAATTCCTCGACTGAGATCCCTTCTTCCTGGGTATGTGTAGATTTGTGTCAACTTGACAGTGGGGGATAATTTTGAAAGAACTGCTGCAAAAAAGTATCCAAATGTCACTCATGTAAAATCACACAGCAGGGCTGGAGAGATAGCTCAGCAGTTAAAACCACCTATGACCATTACTGAGAACCTGAGTTTGATTCCAAGAACCCATATTGGGTGTGGTTAATAACTATAACCCAGATCTAGGGGACCCAACACTGCTGGTCTCTATGGACACCCACATATTCATGTCCATTTCCCCAAAGCACACACACACCAAATAAATTATTACTTTGGACTTTGAGACAATGTTTAAGGAAGATCAGAGAAAAAAATGTAAAGTTGGCATAAATCTTCAGTGTGGAAAACTATGAAGGATACAGTGCATAGATTACACTAAGAAAAATTGAAATCCATGTTGAGAATTAGAAATAGCATTTGTTCCAACATTTTACAGAGTGTAGAGATTTAAAGGTCAACCAGTATATGAATATTCATGTCATTTGCACATCAAAATGATGCCCATTCAGAAAATGAAATTTTTACACAAATGCTGACAAAATTTGAAAGGTAAGTGTGGTGTGTGCTGTGGAAATATGACAAGCCTCAGAAAACTTGGAAAGTTAGGCTGCTGCCATCAGCCATGAATATTAAAATGTGGTAATAAAATTCATTTAAAGAAAAGATATGTGTGACCTTTGTAGCCCTTCCTTGTAGGTGACTCTTCTTTTATACACCACAGAGACGTCTTCCCACTGCTTCAAGGTGATCAGGTGGCTGTGATATGGAACAGGGAGTTGTCGACATCAGAGTGACAGCAGTGAGCAAGTGGACATCAGCACTATATCAGATTCACTGGTGTGTATTAAATATTAGTTACAGCCAATGAGTGCTGGAGGAAAAGTATGAGAACATGTTTTATGAGTCAAAAGTAGCATGAATAAGATGTATCATAATGTCATTTCCATGAACTAAGAACTAATTCATGTTGTGAATCAATTAAGCATATTTTATCAGAGCAAAGGAACAGATGGATCTGTGTTAAAGTGTCTTTTATGCAGAAGGAGGCTGATCAGTGGGAAGATGGGTCAATAAATAATATACCAGAAGTATCCTAGGGCTGATAAATGAGAAATATGGTTGCCTTAACCTTATTGCATCATTTGATGCTTTTGTTTCTTGGAGTTTGTCTGTCTGTTTGTTTGTTTATTTGTTTGTTTGTTTATTTATTTGTTTGTTTGTTTGTTGAAACAGGGTCTCATTATATAGCTTTCTGGCCTGGAACTTACTACAGAGATGAGTCTAGCTCCAAACTCACAGAGACTTCCATTCTATCTCTAATGTGCTGGGATTTAAGTTGTATATGGCCATATGAGCCATATTGCATCTTTTACCAGAAAAATATAATAATAAATAAAAGGAGATAACTTAAATAATATGGAAATGATAATAAATAAAACCTGCAGAATAAAGGTGACATTCTCTACCTGTTTGCTCTCAGTATGAGATTCGGGGCTGAGTCTCTATAAGCAGAGTGATGCCATAATTATCTCTACCTCATGCTCAGACAATAAGAGCACCTAGGCTTATTTCTTTACAAGTATTGTGTATTATCCATGTCTTTGGTGCAAGTAATAAATTATAATAAATATAATTATTGAATATTTTCATATTTCAATAATGTTTCTATTTAATTTCTATTGTGTGTGTGAGAGCTTTGTGTGCAGGTACATATGTGCACCATATATGTACAGTGCCCACAGAGGTCAGAAAAAAGACTTCAGTTTCCCCTAAACTGCTGTGAGAGATATATGTTGCCAGCATGTAGGTACTGACAATTGAAGTTGAGTCTTTAGTAAGAGCAATAAGTGCTGTTAAGAAGTAAGCCATTCTCTGACTCCATTTTGCCTTCTTTTATATAGGATACATGCGTCATTGTATAGTTGTCAGGATTTTTAATGGCTTTAAAATAAGTGTTTGAACTATCCAATGATTGAACTCCACAAACAAATGAGGATTAAGGCTCTACTGTGCCCTCACAGAGGAATCTAGCAAGGGAATATACACTACAATGAATTTGGAAGAACATTGTCATGCTATAAAATACAGACTATCAATTAGGGAAATTCTAGCTTTCAATTTGGAATTATTTCTGACTCTTTAGGCCGTACATAAAGGGAGAATTTATAGTTTATAGCATAATCCAATCTCAAGGCTCCATTGTTGCTGGACCAAAAATCAGCTCATGCAATCTCTCCTTATTATGTCTTTAACTGCCCATAATGCAGATCAGGAATATTCAGTCACAAAATCCATTGTGAAAATAATCTCCTGATCATGCCCTGTCCCCCTCACCCTCCAGGCCTGGCACTTGGGCCCTTCTCAATCAGCTCCCGTAAATCTAGTCTTTGACACCACGGACAAGTACGACTTTATTAGTTGCAAATCTATTTTGCAGCCTCGAAATGGCTTTCTCAAATTGCACAGCTCTTGCAGAGCAGTGTGTCCTTTCATGTTGATTAAAATATCTGAGGGATACAAACAACAACAAAAGAGGGACAGGAAACCTACTTGCCCCTTTCATCTTCGCAGAGGGAGCTGCTCTGCGCCACCAGCTTGACTTTCTTCAAACAAAACTTCTCCTTTTGTGACTGAAGAAAGGCTTTGGCAAACACTTATCCTTTGATATAATACGCACTTGACAAAAATCGCAGACCAAATCAAGCCACTGCTTTGAAGAAAATGTTTATTAAAAAAAAAAAAAAAAAAAAAAAAAAAACCCGAAGCTCTTAAGTGCACTGGGACTTAGTGTGTAGCTAGTGATGTGAGGCCACGGTGTCTGTGCTGTAGATTTAAAGTCAAGTCCAAATGTATGGACTTCAAGGCCACAGCTGCTAGCTCGTTCCTCTGTTTGATTCCAAGTATACCTTGAAAAACTGTTTAGTTTTAAAGGCTATTATGGAATGTTACTTCTATATTTTATTCCAGCGAAGCAAGCATTGTATTATGTGGTTAGAAAAGAATGTGAGAAAATCCTTGTTCTATAGACTTTGTCCAATGTCCCCAATCTCCTTCAACATGCCAGCTGCTTTTGAAGAAAGAAGGCTGATATACCCAGGGTCAAATTAGATTTCTAACATGAGGAGCCAAGTTTGAAATCCTCAAACACTTTCAGGATCCCACAGGAAATAAATGACACATTCAAATTAGTATTGCTTGAGAGGAATTGAATAGAAAGATTGGGCCGAGCTAGAAAACCACTAGGGATAATGCAATGCTTCTGGCGTTTTAATGGGTGGAGTATTAGCAGCTCCCCTCAGCAGCCCTGCTGGAAAGAGACGAGAAAAAAAGGATACAGAAACTCACTTCCTACTTTCTGTCTCCCCCTGACAAATGCCACTGTTCTCATCTAACCAAGGCACATATGGAATAGAGCCAAGTAGAATAGATTCTACATCTCAGCCTGCCAGAACCAGAGACAGGTGAGGATCGGTTGATAGGACAAATAGCCAGCCCTCTTTCCACGTAAATCTCCTGAGACAATTAAACTTACCCACATCATGTAATTTAGGGTCACCTAGGAAACAAACCTCTGCACTTGTCTGAGGCCATTTCCAAATAGGTTACCTGAGGTAGGCAGAAGCATTCTGAATGTGGATGGCATCATTTATTTCATAAGATGAGGTCCCAGAGTGGAAAGGAAGAGAGGGATCGAAGCACCTGCACTTGGCTTCTGCCTTTTTTTCTTAAAATTTTTTATTGCGTATTTTCCTCAATTACATTTCCAATGCTATCCCAAAAGTCCCCCATACCCTCCCCCCCACACACTTCCCTTCCAACCCACTCCCATTTTTTGGCCCTGGCATTCCCCTGTACTGGGGCATATAAAGTTTGCGTGTCCAATGGGCCTCTCTTTCCAGTGATGGCCGACTAGGCCATCCTTTGATACATATGCAGCTGGAGTCAAGAGCTCTGGGGTACTGGTTAGTTCATAATGTTGTTGCACCTACAGGGTTCCAGATCTCTTTAGCTCCTTGCAGTTCCTCAGAAAATTGGACATAGTACTACCGGAGGATCCCGCAATACCTCTCCTGGGCATATATCCAGAAGATGTCGCAACCGGTAAGAAGGACACATGCTCCACTATGTTCATAGCAGCCTTATTTATAATAGGCTTCTGCCTTTTAAGACTTGGTGTCTTTTAGTCCCTGGGAGCTCTGAGTGGTCTGGTTCTTCTTCACATGGGGCTACGATCCCCTTCAGCTCCTTCAGTCCGAGCTCCCAGGGACTAAACCACCAGCCAAAGAGTATACATGGAGGGAGCCATGACTCCAGATAGGTATGTAGCAGAGGATAGCCTTATAGGACATCAATGGGAGGGAAAGAAGGCTTGGTGCCCCAGCATAGGGGGATGCTAGAGCAGTGAGGAAGGAGTGGGTGAGGAGGTGGAGGAGCACCCTCATAGAGGTAAAGGGGAGGGGGAAAAGAAGTCATGGGATGGGGACTTGTGGAATGGTAACTGGGAAGGGGGGTATCATTTGAAATGTAAATGAATAAAATGATTAATTAAAAAAAAGACTCAGTGTGACCAACTGCCTCACATCCCTGCCGTCTGTCTGCTCTACTGTGAAGGAGAAGATCCCCAAACCCTGAATCAAAACAAACCCTCACTCCTCAGTTGTTCTTGTCAAATATTTTGTCACAGAAACAAGAAAAGTTTCTAAGAACAGTACCCCTAAAGGTATGCGGCGCTGGTGCTGAAAACAGCCATAGACTCCTGCCCTCAGCAACCATTCCAAGTACAAGAAAAATCACAGAATTCCCAGATTTTCTGAGAAAGGTCTTTTAGTCTCCACGATGGGACTATGGGGGCTGAGCCACATGGGTAATCAAGTTAAAAATATTAAAGGCACACTGTTCATTACATATGTCTCCCAAACAAACAACTCTGTTAACATTTAGATAATTGCAACAAGAGCACATGCTAATGCCCTTAGAAATTTCCTTGGGAATCTTACCTGACTTAGTGTATGTTCTGACAGGTTTAAAAAAACAAAAAACAAAAAATCTCTAATTCAAGAAGTCTTTCCTGATGATAAACTGCACAGAGTGAATGTTTTCTCGTGACGCTTTCTTCCCCCTAATACCTATGCTTTTCTTCTTGTTCATTCTGCAAAAACTTTTTTGACTCTCTGCCTCCTCCAAAACTTATAAGCTCTTGAATGGTGTGTGTGTGTGTATGTATGTTTGTATGTATGTATATATGTATGAGTATATGTATGTGTGTATGTGTGTCAGTATGTATATGCATGTGTAAGTTTTACAATCTCCTAACTGTTCAGCACTATATTTCTAAATTTTGCTGCATTTGTGAGGTTAATAATGTATTCATTTATCTCCTTGATGGGTTACTACTTTTAGTTAATGAAGAGTCTTGCACCAAGTTCTCCATTTAGTTTACTAAGTATAATAGATTCACTTGTGAATTATCGGTCATACTTGCAAAAGGCTTCAGTTTTAAAGTCTGGTAGTAAAACAGGCTATATAGTTGACAAGCAGGTGTTCGTGCCAGTTCTGGGACCGATTATCTGTACGTCAAAGGCATTCTAAAGTGCCTGAGTTATAAATGAAACAAGATGGACTATGAGCTGATGATTGGTAAAGCAAAGACAGGTCTTTATATGGATACCATGCCAACACTATGCAAAAACTAAGTGATAATTTTATGTACTTTCAAGTTTTCTACCAGTAATAGTATTAAAAGTAAACTGAAATAGATGAAATCTGCTCTTTTTTTTTTCATTGAACTAGATACATGGAAAATATCTTTTCCAAATGCCACTAACCACATTTAAAGTGCCCTGTACCTATTTATGTGTGGCTAGTGATGCTATGCTGGAACCAGAGGTCTCCTCTGTATACTCTGATTTTGTGTATGCTCAAGAATGTCTTCCAGAATAAAAGAAGGGAAATCTGGCCAAGATTCCTTTCTTTTTTAAAAAAATATTTTTATTAGGTATTTTCCTCATTTACATTTCCAATGCTATCCCAAAAGTCCCCCATACCCTTCCCATCACTCCCCTACCCACCCACTCCCACTTTTTGGCCCTGACATTCCCCTGTACTAGGGCATATAAAGTTTGCAAGTCCAATGGGCCTCTCTTTTCATTGATGGCCAACTAGGCCATCTTTTGATACATATACAGCTAGAGTCAAGAGCTCTGGGGTACTGGTTAGTTCATAATGTTGTTCCACCTATAGGGTTTCAGACCCCTTTAGCACCTTGGGTTCTTTCTCTAGCTCCTCCATTGGGGGCCCTGTGATCCATCCAATAGCTGACTGTGACCATCCACTTCTGTGTTTGCTAGGCCCCAGCATAGTCTCATAAGAGACAGCTGTATCTGGGTCCTTTCAGCAAAATCTTGTTAGTGTGTGCAAGGGTGTCAGCGTTTGGAAGCTGATTATGGGATGGATCCCTGTATATGGCAGTCTCTAGATGGTCCATCCTTTCATCACAGCTCCAAACTTTGTCTCTGTAACTCCTTCCATGGGTGTTTTGTTCCCAATTCTAAGAAGGGGCAAAGTGTCCACACTTTGGTCTTTGTTCCAAGATTCCTTTCTTGTTATAACTCTTTCCCCACATCTCTGATGGAAGAGAAGGACGTACAGATCTTCAATTGATAACTGACTCCATGCTTTCTAGCTTCCTTTTCAAATCAATCTCAGTGTAGCATTTTTTTGCTGCTCCATGGAAAACAATGTACATATTTCCAAAAAGCAATTCCTTCATGGGTTCTGGATGACAGAACCTGGAAAGGCTCATGCTGTATCTCAGGACTATTTAGGTACAAATAACCATTTCATAATATACTCTTTCTTCTGCCCTAAGACCAATGGCAATCCATCATCTGACTGTGCACTTGCTCCATCATCTGACTGTGCACTTGCTCCATCATCTGACTGTGCACTTGTTCCATCACCTGAGTGTGCACCTCCTCCATCATCTGACTGTGCACTTGCTCCATCACCTGAGTGTGCACTTGCTAATGTCTCATCCATTTCCTTTTGTCTTTTATACAGTTCTCACTACCTAAACTCCACTAAGTGTGGAGAGATGTGATAGTGGCAGAGGTAAAAACAATGCAAGTCTGAGGGCCAGCAGAAAGAATGAAATCAAGTGACCTCAGGTGATAGGAGGTGTGGGGGGAGGGACCCTCTAGAATCCAAAAGAAACCTGGGAGGTAAAAGACTCTCAGGACTCAAAGGGAGTGACCTTAGATGAAATGCCCAACAGTGGGGAGAGGGAACTTTTGAAGTCCATCTTCAGTGGAAGGACAGGTGGAAGGATGGGGTTTCCATCCCACAGTCAAGAGCTCTGACCCAGAACTCTGGGTTGTTCCTGTCTAAAAGAACTACAGGTACAGAGATGGAAAGGAGACTGAGAGAGTGGAGTTTCAGTGACAAGCCCAAATTGGAATCCAGCTCAAGAGAGGGCTCCACAGCCTGACACTGTTGCTATGGTGTACTTACAGACAAGAGACTACCTGGCATGGCTGCCCTCTGAGAGGCCCAACAGGCAACCGAAAGAGTCACATGTAAATCCTTGCACCCAACCAATGGACAGAAGTGGGACACCTGTGGTTGAATTGGGAAAGGGCTGGAGGAAGCTGAGGAGGAGGGTGGCCCAATAGGAAGACCAGCAGTCTCAAATAACCTGGACCCCTGGGATCTCTAAGACACTGAGCCACCAACCAGGCAGCATACACTAGCTGATATGAGACCCCCCAACACATATTCAGCAGAGGACTGCCTGGTTTGGTCTCAATGAGAGAAGAGACACCTAACTCTGGACAGACTAGAGGCCTCAGGGAGTGGGGAGGCCTGGTGAGATGGGGTGAGGTGGGATGGAGTATGGGGACATCCTCTTGGAGACAGGGGAGGAGGAGTGGGCTGGGGAGCGGGTGGGGGCAGACCAGGAAAAGGATGACAATTGGATGGGATTAAACAATGATGATGATGATGATGATGATAAAGAACAACGAATATAAATCAGACTTCATTTTGAAGCAAGTAATTCTGAAAAAATTAAAAATCTCTTACATACTACTATCAAGACTTTTTCTGAAGCATAGCCCTGTAGTAACCATACTGTTCTTTTCATTGGTCCTTTTGACTGTTCATATTCTGGGTCATTTTGTATGTTTTGCATTGGGAATGTTTATAGGACTTCAACTATACACTATTGGACATTAAATTACACTTTTGATATCCAGCACTCTGACTAACCAAACTATTTTACTCTAACTTCATTGTTTTACAAGCCTGTAAAGCAACTCTATTCTCTTGATCCCGTTGATCATTCTCATCAAATGTGTGTTCCTGGTGTCATTAGAAGTTACGTTTCAATTGCCATGACCAAGACAACTTATAAAAGAGAACATTTAATTGTGACTTATGTTTCCACAGGGTAGTTAGTCCATGACTATCATTACAGGAAGCATGGAAGCAGACAGGCAGAAGTAATAGCTCTGAGCTTACATATGATCCACAAGTATTTTCTTTTCACAAGGAGAGAGAGAGAGAGAGAGAGAGAGAGAGAGAGAGAGAGAGAGAGAGAGAGAACTTGAAGTAGTGTCACTTTTTTTTCCATATTTTTTATTGGGTATTTATTTCAAATACATTTCCAATGCTATCCCAAAAGTCCCCCGCATGCTCCCCCACCCACTCCCCTACCCACCCATTCCCACTTCTTGGCCCTGGCGTTCCCCTGTACTGAGGCATATAAAGTTTGCACGACCAATGGGCCTCTCTTTCCACTGATGGCTGACTAGGCCATCTTCTGATTCATATGCAGCTAGAGACACGAGCTCGGGGGGGGGGGGGGGTATTGGTTAGTTCATATTGTTGTTCCACCTATAGGATTGCAGATCCCTTCAGCTACTTGAGTACTTTCCCTAGCTCCTCCATTGGGGGCCCTGTGATCCATCCAATAGCTGACTGTGAGCATTCACTTCTGTGTTTGCCAGGCCCTGGCATAGTCTCACAAGAGACAGCCATATCTGGGTCCTTTTAGCAAAATGTTGCTAGTGTATGCAATGGTGTCAGTGTTTGGAAGCTGATTATGGGGTGGATCCCCGGATATGGCAGTTTCTAGATGGTCCATCTTTTCGTCTCAGCTCCAAACTTTGTCTCTGTAACTCCTTCCATGGGTGTTTTGTTCCCAATTCTAAGGGGCAAAGTGTATACACTTCTTGAGTTTCATGCCTTTAATTCCACCCTCAGTGACATACCTCCTCTAAAAAGGCCATATCCTCCAGTCCTCCCAAACAGTTCCACTAGCTACAGAATGAGCATTCAAATAGGTTAGTTCTCAAGAGATGAGTAGGACACAACATCTGACCCAACACCGGAAGTAAATGGGACCATAGGGACCCAAGCACCCAGGAGCTCCACCGGACTAATGGTACGATTTCTTTCTTGTCTGGACTGGGTGCCCTAAGCAGACCTTGAGTGCCAACTCTGCAACCAGTACCACAATACCTGGAGGAAGCTCCACTCCCAGGTGTTCTAATACATCCAGAATCATAGGATCAGAGGGGAGGAGGACACAACATCTGCCCCAACACCGGGGAGTAACTGAGACCTGCTGGACCCAGAAAACCAGGAACTCTACCCAACCAGTGGCACGAGTTCCTTCAGGTCTAGGTCAGTGCCCCGAATAGACCTTCAGTGCCAACTCTGCAGTTATTCCCACAACACCCAGAGAAAGTCCCACTTCCAGGATCTCTAACATGCCCAGCATACCAGAAGCAGGTGAACTCTGGGGAGTTCTGACACAAACAAGATCATAGGAAGGACAGGTTCTCCAGTCAGAGCCATTGAGGGCAGGTAACACTAGAGATAATCAGATGGCAAGAGGCAAGCATAAGAGCATAAGCAACAGAAACCAAGGTTACTTGGCATCATCAGAACCTAGTTTTCCCATCATAGTAAGTCCTGGATAAACTATCACACCAGAAAAGCAAGATTCGGATCTAAAATCACTTCTCATGATGACAATAGAGGACTTTAAGAAGAACATAAATAACTCCCTCAAAGAGATACAGGAGAACACAGGTAAACAGCTAGAAGTCCTTAAAGAGGAAACACAAAATTTCCTTAAAGAATTACAGAAAAACACAATCAAACAGGCGAAGGAAATGAATAAAACCAGCCAAGATCTACAAATGGAAATAGGAACAATAAAGAAATCACAAAGGGAGACAACTCTGGAGATACAAAACCTAGGAAACAGATCAGGAGTCATACACGCAAGCATCACCAACAGAATACAAGAGATAGAAGAGAGAATCTCAGGGGCAGAAGATACCATAGAAAACATTGACATAACCATCAAAGAAAATGCAAAATGCAAAAAGCTCCTAACCCAAACCATACAGGAAATCCAGGACACAATGAGAAGATGAAACCTTCCAACTTAAAGGGCCAGTAAATATCTTCAACATAATTATAGATGAAAACCTCCATAACCTAAAGAAAGAAATGCCCATGAACATACAAGAAGCCTATGGTACTCTAAATAGACTGGACCAGAAAAGAAGTTTCTCCTGTCACATAATAATCAAAACACCAAATGCATTAAACAAAGAAAGAATATTAAAAGCAATAAGGGAAAAAGGTCAAGTAACATATAAAAGCAGACCTATCATAATTACACCAAACTTCTCACCAGAGACTATGAAGGCTAGAAGATCCTGGGAAGATGTCATAAAGACCCTAAGAGAACACAAATGCCAGTCCAGACTACTATACCCAGCAAAACTCTCAATTAACATAGAAAGAGAAAACAAGATATTCCATGACAAAGCCAAATTTACACAATATCTTTCCCTAAATCCAGCCATTCAAAGGATAATAGATGGAAAACCCCAACACAAGGAGGGAAACTACACCCTAGGAAAAAGCAAGAAATTAATCTTTCAACAAACCCAAAAAAGATAGCCACACAAACATAAAAATAACATCAAAAATAACAGGAAGCAACAGTCACTATTCCTTAATATCTCTTAACATCAGTGGACTCAATTCCCCAACAAAAAGACATAGACTAACAGACCGGATACATAAACAGGACCAACATTTTGCTGTATACAAGAAATGCACCTCAGTGACAAAGACAGACACTACCTCAGAGTAAAAGGTTGGAAAACAATTTTCCAAGCAAATGGTCCCAAGAAACAAGCTATAGTAGCCATTCACATATCAAATAAAATCAACTTTCCACCAAAACTCATCAAAAAAGATAAGGAAGGACACTTCATACTCATCAAAATAAAAGTCTACCAGGATGAACTCTCAGTTCTGAACATCTATGTTCCAAATGCAAGGATACCCACATTCATAAAAGAAACTTCAGTAAAGCTCAAAGCACACATTGCATCTCACACAATAATTGTGGGGGCTTCAACACCCCACTCTCAGCAATGAACAGATCATGGAAACAGAAACTAAACAGAGACACATTGAAACTAACAGAAGTTATGAACCAAATGTATCTAACATATTTATAGAACATTTCATCCTAAAGCAAGAATATACCTTCTTCTCAGCACCTCATGGTACCTTCTCCAAAATTGACCATATAAATGATCACAAAACAGGCCTCAAGAAGACTGAAATAATCCCATGCACCCTATCAGATCACCACAGCCTAAGTCAGGTCTTAAATACCAACAAAAAACAATGGAAAGCACACATACACATAGAAGCTGAACAACACTCTACTCAGTGATAACTTGGTCAAGGAAGAAATAAAGAAAGAAATTAAAGGCCTTTTTAGAATTTAATGAAAATGAAGATATACCATACCAAAACTTATGGGACACAATGAAAACAGTAGTAAGAGGAACACTCAACTCTAAGTGCCTCCAAAAAGAACCTGGAGAGATCCTACACTAGCAGCTTGACAGCACACCTGAAAGCACTAGAACAAAAGGACGCAAATATACCAAGAGGAGTAGATGACAGGAAATAATCAAACTCAGGGCTGAAATCAACCAAATAGAAACAAAAAGAACTATACAAGAAATCAACAAAACCAGGAGCTGGTTCTTTGAGAAAATCAACAAGATAGAAAAACCTTTAGCCAGACAAACCAGAGGGCACAGAGGCAGTATCCAAATTAATAAAATCAGAACTGAATAGGGAGACATAACAACGAAGTATATCTTAAAATAATTATTCTGTTTGTTGAATATTAACAGTTAAAAATGTTAAAACATGTTCTACAAACAGCAACAACACAAGGAGTGGGCAACACCTGCAAATGAGAGAATGTGATCCAGCATGTCCAACAGAAGGAAGGGTAAGAACACATGCTTGTTTCAATAAGTATAGAAAAAGCACTGAATAGTTTCAAAACCCCTTATGATTTTTAAAAATGTCAAAAAAATTAAAGTACAGGAGGAACACACTTCAAAGTAACAAAGCACAGTCACTATTATGCTGAAGAAAGTAGACTTTATTCTCTAGTCTCAAACAGGACTAATTTCTCAATATCTACTACTCTCATTTAATATAACACACATGCCAAAAGTGATTAGACATCAAATAAGTGAGAATGATTATGGTGAATTATCCATGTTTGCAGATGACTTGTGTCTATACATAGGCAAATGTAAATATGCCATAAAATTGTTACAAATTTATACAAATTAAGTAGCAGAAGACAAAATCAGCATACATTTCTCAGCACAGATGAATTTCCTGAAGAAAATTACAGCTTCTGCTCCTCTTGTAAAGAATCCCAATGCAGACCAAGCTTCACATCTGGTACATACATCCCAAGGGTGTAGGACTATCCCATATATGCTGTTTGGTGGTTCTATCTCTGCAGCCCCTTATGTGCAGGTTAATTGACTCTATAGGTTTTCTTGTGGTATCCTTGACCTCCCATCTTCCTTAGACTTCCCCAAGCTCTGCCTAATACCTTTCTGTGCATCTCTGAATCTGTTTCCATCAAGTTGCTGGGTGAAGCCTCTCAGATGACAACAGTTAAGCTAGGCACCTTTTAGATCCCTTTCACCTAACCGGGCTGCCTTGCATAGCCACACTAGAAGAAGAGGCAACTACTCCCACTGTAACTTGATATGCCAAGGTGCGTTGATATGTATAGGAAGCCTTCCTTTCTATGAGAAGAAAGGGAGGACAGAAAGATGGTAGGCAGGTAAGGTGAGAGGGAGAGACTGGGAGAAGAGGAAGGAGCAGAAGCTATGATGAGGATGTAAAGTAAGTACATAAAATTGTAAAAAAGCAATTTTTCAAATTATTTCTTTTCATAATAAATTAAAAATATATTAAATAATTAAATTAAAATGAATAAATGTATTAAATTAAATAAAAATTAATAAATTAAAATTTAAAAGCAACACACATATATAATATATAATAATATATGATATATGATATGTGACATGTGATATGTGATATATATGTAATTAATGTGTAATATGTAATGTGTGATATGTAATATGTGATATTTGATATGTAATGTGTAATATATAATATGTAATATATAATATGTAATATATAATATGTAATATATAATATGTAATATATATGATATATGATATATGATATATGATATATGATTGGATATATGATATAATATATGATATAATATATAATATAATATATAATATATAATATATAATATATAATATAATATATAATATATAATATAATATATAATATAATGTATAATGTATGATGTATGATGTATGATGTATGATGTATGATGTATGATGTATGATGTATGATGTATGATGTATGATGTATGATATAATATATAATATGTAATATGTAATATGTAATATGTAATATGTAATATGTAATATGTAATATGTAATGTGTAATGTGTAATGTGTAATGTGTAATATGTAATATGTAATATGTAATATGTAATATGTAATATGTAATATGTAATATGTAATATGTAATATGTAATATGTAATATGTAATATGTAATATGTAATATGTAATATGTAATATGTAATATGTAATATGTAATATGTAATATGTAATATGTAATATGTAATATGTAATATATAATATATAATATATAATATATAATATATAATATATAATATATAATATATAATATATAATATATAATATATAATATATAATATATAATATATAATATATAATATATAATATATAATATATAATATATAATATATAATATATAATATATAATATATAATATATAATATATAATATATTAGTTCTCATTCAAGGCACTACAAAAAAGACTGTAGGTTTCTCTTTTATTCGTTCTAAATAGAAGAAAGTTGTATATTTATCCAAATTTAATGAATTCAATTTATGAAATATGTAGGCTTAAAAAACAGTTTACATTTTATACATGTAAAGATTACTCACAATATTGAAAAGGTGACTAACAATTTGCTACCAATTCTAATAGAAAACTAGAAAACTTTGATCTTTGTATACTTAGGTGAAAACTCATTTTAAAAAATACATTTCATGGACTTACTTGTGAACCAACTTATGACTATTTATTTATAGTCTTTCTCTCCAAAATAAGGAGATTATTTAAAAATCTATGTGAATATCTCTGAAGCATTAAGTTATGTAACTATTGAATTTTTTTTTCCCAATTATACTACAAGCCTGAGGGGTGGAAAGGAACGACAGCCTCTGACGAGTCATAGAGTGACATATTTGAGTGCAGGGTATTGACCTTTGCCTGTTGTTGATTTAGAGACTGTAGCTGATTTCCTTCTGTCATCTTAACATTGTGCTTAACTACAAAGTGGGTATTCAGGATATCCAAGACAGCCCTCTATATAATAAAACCCAAAGTCTTAAATCAAGCATCACGTTTTCTTCCAGAACTGCTTCCATAAAAGAAAAAGTTAAGATGGAAACTCTTTGGGGCAAATTAATTCTTATCATAAATCAACTGCTACGTTCACTGAGCCGTGTTACCTAGTCTTTATTATCTGTGAAGGTCCAGCTTTTCACTCCGCAACGGTTGTGGCAGGGGTGGGGGTGGGGTGGGGTCCATTTCCCTTAATGGACTAAAAAAATCTATTGGCACTAACAGTAACAGAAGTCTTTATGTGGTTATGGGAATAAGGGTTGATTCTCAGTTATGGGAATAAAGAGTCACTCCCTGAATTAGCAGTGGTCTCTAAATGTGGGTTTGGAGGAAGGAATGTGGGAAAGAACAAGGAGAGCAAGAACAGAAGAAACTTCTACCTGGAACCCATTTCTGCTTAGTCAATGATTAGAATATGTAAATATGTGAATTTATTTTAATTAATTTAAAGGCAGCTTTTCCTGTCATTAATTCATGCTCACAGGCCTCTAATTTATCACACAAATTCAGCATTTAGGGCTACTATCCTGGCAGAAATGTATTCTGGAGAACAATTTTAAAAAAAAAGAAAGAAAAAAAGAAAATAGAAGTCAGAATAAGCCTTGGAGCTCTCTGCTCTCTTCGTACTAATCAAGTATGGAAATTCAATCACCCTGAGGCTTCTTATGAGCTAGCAGTTGCCATTAGAGAAGGGGGAGAGTCTTTGGATGAAATGATAAGCCTTTGGGGTTTGCATAAGATTGACACCCTCTGGCAGAATGTAGACTTGTGTCAAAATATTAGCATGGTCAGGGAGAATTGCTGAGTCCAGTAACTGCAGATGCTGCCTGAACAGAGACTCAGAATGCAGAGTAACATCGACACTAAGTTCTATACAGAATCGTTTTCTGGATGTGAATTGAGTAATAGCAATACGAACATTTTTGTTTTGTTTTGTTTTGTTTTGTTTTGTTTTGTTTTGTTTTGTTTGTTTTGTTTTAATAAGTCAACTAGCTTCTTAGGAATTTTCCTATTTTTCTTTGTGCAGGTTTTCCTCTTTGGTGTAAAATTTCCTTATTATTGCCCAGACACATTTGAATATTCTTCCCCTCTGCTCTCCTTTCCAGAGAAGGAGAATAAAAGAGTCACTTACTGAATTAGCAATGTTCCCTAACACAAGTGTGGAGAAAGGAAGATTGGAAAAAGGAAAAGGGACGGAAACAATACAGATCTACCTGCAGCACATTGCTGCTTCCCCAGTGAGAATGGGATAGGAGAATCTTAACATTCCAAAGTCAAACACAAAATTTGCTTTGCTGTTGTGAATGAGCTCAGTGAATCAGTCACATAACTTTCTCTGGCCTTGTCCACTTATGACATGTCACTGCTGCCTTAAGGATCCATTGGGCGAGTAGGTGTCAAGTTTCTACCACTGCCAGGACCTTCAGGTATTTATGTTTCAATTTTTCCCTGCCACACAGCTATACTAACTTCAAATCTTTGCTCTTCTGCAACACATAGCACCTACTATAGCGTCTACTTAAGTGTGCTCTAATAGTGGAGAAAGAAAGGCAACAGGAACTGCACTCTTCTTTTTATTGGTGAAAATCTGTGAGACTTCAGAGTTACCTCTTGCAAATTAGAAATTGCTTTTCCCAAGATTGGATCTGTTTAAATGTCACATGCCTTTCATGGGCACCATTCAGATTAGAGTCCATACCCTCAAGAGAGACTGTTAATTGATAACTGCCCACTCATTTGGACGTGATGAAATAAGACCTTTACACTGTTAGACCCAGTGAAGAGGAAATAAAACTAATTAATGACAAACACTTCATTATTGTACAAGCATTATAGGACAGTGGGCAGAGAATGATTCGGGGTAGGGACAATGACAAGAAAATAGTTCAGTCAAGATGAAATAACAACAAACCAAGGGGCTAACAAGGATGCATTATATCCAGAACAGTGCAATAAACAGTATAAGGTAAAAGGGTGGGTGTCTATAATAAGGATTTCTAGCAGGAGAGCCAAGTTTTGATGACTAATTTATCAGATTGTTGGAATTAATAAATCATAAAGGACATCTAAAATGCTTGGGAGAAAAGATATGTGGCTAGCTACATAAATAACATATTTTTGCTGTTTTTCCTAATTTACCATAGTACCATTCCTCCTTGGTCACTTAATAAGTGCCAATGGCAAATGGATCAATGCCAGTTAATGGGAGAAAGAGATAAGCCTGTTATTTCTTCAGTAGTCCAGGAAGCTGTATGGAGCCTGTGGGGGGCTGACTTGGCTGTGACAGCTACACAGCGCCTCCAAGTGTTCAAAAAGTGAACCTCACCTTTGATCTCAGCATACTACAGTGTATAGCAAATATATACTAATTATACGTCACTTATGTATATAAATTCACATATATCACATATAATTTATGTATATAGCAATTCACATATATCACATATAATTTACTATAATAATTAAATCCATCACCTTTGCAACAAACTTCGGTGGTAATTCTACTAAAGAGTATGTCTGCAAAACACAGTGGTTCATATACATGAACAGAGAAATGCGTATTGTTATGTTTATTGTGGAAAATATAGCATTAAGTTTAACATGGAGAACAACAAATCGAAAATATATTTATTTGAGAACTATGCATGGTTTCTAAGTCTATCCTTCCTTTCTTTCTCTGAGTTTTGCTAAACAATCAGCAAGCATCAGAATAATTGTAGAGTTAATAAAAGCTCTAAACTGCTATATTTATTTTATATCACGCACAGTATCTTCCTTTTATTATAAATGATTAAGGGGAGGTCATTGGTCTTTGGACATTGTATTTTCATGAACATGTCATTTTTCTCCACCAGTAAAAGTCGTTATGATATAGGTCATTCTAGTTTATCAGCGCTCACTGAGTAGAATTTATCTAAATCAAGAAAATATAATTGGTGCCATCTGTACGCAAAGTGCTGTTCTAAATACTGGAAACCTGAGTAGATAAGATGCAATCCCTTCTAAGAAGTGAGGAAGGACGCAGTGGAGAAGACAAACTTTAATGTCTCCCAAGAAGCAGGGGAGGCAAGAAATAAAATAATAGGAACTATGTTCTTCATTGGTAAGTCTTTCTAGTTATAATAGCACCTCCTAAAGCCATCCTTTCTGCCGGGTATACCCCAAATCCAGACACCCCGTGAGTAATTGTCATCCTCTGGACATATGCTTAGAATGTGGGGGATAGCTTAATTCATTGTTTCATTGTTGCTGTCAGTTATTCTCTAGTTTTCAATGGAGACTCTGAGGTCGTCTCAGATAGAGAAAAACAAGGCGTCTGTGAGGAAAGAACACTGGATACACAGACTCCTTAGGAAAATGCCGTCAACAGAAGGGGAGTCCCTTGGTTCCTGGGAAGTTTGATGCCCAGCGTAGTGAGATGCTGGAGGGTGGGGCAAGAGAGGGTGGGTGGTTGGGGGAGCACTCTCATACAGACAAAAGGGAGGGGGAAGGGCAGATGTGAGATGGGGGCCTGGCAGAGGGGTAACCAGGAAGTACGATAACATGGGATGGCGGGTTGGTGGAGGGGGTAACCTGGAAGTGGGATATCATTTGAGGTGTAAAGGAATGGAATGAAGGAGGAGGAGGAGGACAAAGATGAAGAGGAGGAGGAGGAGGGGGAGCAGGAGGGAGAGGAGGAGGAGGGGGAGGAGGAAAGAGAGAAGGAGGGGGAGGGAGGGAAGGAAGGAAGGAAGGAAGGAAGGAAGGAAGGAAGGAAGGAAGGAAGGAAGGAAGGAAGGAAAAAGAACGTTATTTAAGCATTCGAGCTGTGGAATGCTGTGAATGCTGTAAGTTTCAGTCCAAGTGTTGGGTGGGATTCTCCTGTCCTCCATTCAGGAGAAAAGCGATGCAGACAATGAAATAACATTGTGCTAAAGCTGGACACATAAATGTTGTACACGGGCATTTGTTCATGTAAACTGACCCCTAGCGGTACAAATTAGTTGTTGAAAGGCCAGCAGTCAGGAAACTGCATTTGGATAAGTAATTACTTTCTTCAATCTGCAATGCCACACGTTTTTCTAAACAAGGACCTTCAAGGGAAAACACAGTTTGTCTCTAAGATTGTCTGAAACTGTAGCCTAGTAAACTTATAATGACTTATAAGGAATTAACAAGGATAAAACCAAGGAGATGCTCTCCTCTGCAGGACCAGATATATAATAATCCTAGGATGCTCCTATTGTTCGTACCAATCTGAGAATCTAAAAGCATATCTTTAAAAAAATCTTTATAATAGTTCAATAATTTATAAATCTTTAGGTGTGATTCCAAGCATACTCTTTTTCATTTTCAATTTTTATTTCAGCAAATTTGACAAGCCACAAAATAATCTGGTCATTGATTATGAGAGACCATCTACAAGTAATCTTTAAGAGTCTTACTAATAAAGCATTAAAGTTAGAATATTTCCATGATGAGTAGTTAACAATTTAAAATAAATTGATAAATCCAAGTATGTATTGTATATATATATATATGTATATAATAATAGTTATTATATGTATATAATAATAGTTACTATTATATCAATAAATATCACTATTCCTAAGTATATTTGTATAATAAATAATGAATTTATTATTGTTGTATTATATACAGTGATACCTTTTTACTGTAAAATAACAAGTTTGTGTAAAAGTCAAAATCATATTTATGGTTAGAAAAGCATGAGACACAGAAAATAATAATTTCGTAAATAGCAAGACCAAGACAAATGGCCTATCCTCCCTGTGCTAATGCTTACAATAAAAGATACAACTGTGGAGCTTGAAAACAAAACTCACCCACGGTGTCCAAGGGAGAGGTCTCATGTGACCTTTTACTTTTTGCCAAATGCTGCTTTTTACATTTTTTTCTTGACTTCCGGGAAGGAAATTGAAAACATCCTTGCCCGTTACATATCCTTACCTCTTTGCTTGTCGGAGAGAATTATCCACATCTTCTGTTTTTCTCCCCTCTCTAGCAGAGAAGTACAGGAGTCCCCTAGGAGGAAATGATAGCCACTCAACACATTCATGCTGAATTCTTGAGTGAATTTATTCTTGAGTGCGCCGATCTATTTTAAAAATGATTATTGCTGTTGTCACACGAATGGGAAAATACGATGAGACCCATAATAGCATATACAGAAAATTAATCTGTTTGTATCCTTCACTGTAGGCTGTGTCAATAGTAAAGGGTATAAAACTCACATCCCTGATAACTAACTCACAAGGAGAGCAATAGCGCATGAGCATGCCGTTTCTAGACTCCAAGACCTGTCTTGAAAGAGCTCTATAAAATTCACTTTCTAGAACCAGTCCTTAACTCATAACTTCTAAAAGCTGTTGCTAACTCAGCATAGAAAATTACATAATGGAACACAGGGCCCCTAATAAAGGAACTTACCCAAGGAGCTAAAGGGATCTGCAACTCTATAGGTGGAAAAACAATATGAACTAACCAGTACCCCCAGAGCTCGTGTCTCTAGCTGCATATGCATCACAGAGAAAGGAGTTTCAGTTGAGGAAATGCCTCCATGAGATCCAGCTGTAAGGCATTTTCTCAATTAGTGATCAAGGGGGAAAGGCCCCTTGTGGGTGGGACCATCTCTGGGCTGGTAGTCTTGGGTTCTATAAGAGAGCAGGCTGAGCAAGCCAAGGGAAGCAAGCCAGTAAAGAACATCCCTCCATGGCCTCTGCATCAGCTCCTTCTTCCTGACCTGCTTGAGTTCCAGTCCTGACTTCCTTTGGTGATCAACAGCAGTATGGAAGTGAATAAACCCTTTCCTCCCCAACTTGTTTCTTGGTCATGATGTTTGTACAGGAATAGAAACCCTGACTAAGACAGTATCCCTTCTAGTGTTTTCATTTTCTTTTTTTTTCTTTTTATTGAAAATAAGCTTTTCCCTCACATCACATATTCTGATTATGGTTTCCACTTCTTCCATTCTTTCCAATTCTCCATCCTCTCCCATAATGATCCACGGCCTCCCCTTCTCTCATTAGAAAACAATAAAGCTCCTAAGAGATGGTAACAAAATATAATAAAATAAAGCAAAAACTAAAATATCAGAATAGGACAAAAACAAAAGAAACAGAAGGGGAAAAGTCCAATGAAGACACAAAATACAGAAACCAACTCATTTATAAACTCAGGAATCCCATAAAAACACTAGAGTGGAAGCCATAATATATACACAAAGGACCTGTAGAGGAAAAAGGGTGAAGAAAAATATATAAATTAAATTAAATAAAAAATAAACAATAATAAGATAATTTTTTAATGAAAAGTTTTGACACATTATGAGACAAAGAATCTCCAGAGATGCTGCTAATTCTTGTTGGTCATCTCCCGCTGGGCATGCAGCCTACCCTTAAGAAGTTTGTTTCCTCACTGAGACTCCATGGGAGGAAACTAAATTTTCATTTACAAGTGGTTATCAGTTGGAGATAACTTTTGGAGGAATATGTTCGATTCTTCTTTTAGCCTTAGGACCCCATCTGGTGTAAACTTGTGCAGGCCCTGTGCATGCTGCCCTAGCCTCTGTGATCTCAGGTTCATTATTACCCAAGTCTCAAGTATGGGTTCTGTTTCATGAAGTGAGGCTCAAGTCAAATCAGACGTTGGTTGTTCCTCTCAGAAGCTTTGTGTCACCATTTTCTTTGCATATCATCTGCGGGCAGGACACCATTGTAGACCAAAGAATTTGTGGCTGGCTTGGTGTCTACATTTCTCCTTTGGTACCTTCCTATACCAAACATGCTAGAATGAAGCATAGGGTGAAGACTATGTAGGCACAAGCTCAACTTCTCCATGGTCAATGAATTGTGTAGATGTTGCCTTCAGCAATGCGGCCTTGCAGTCAGGTTGTGGAGAGTAACCTATAGTTTGGGCAGCAGCTTGGGTTGTTTGGAGGTTCCCCCAGGACCTCTTTTTCCAACATTAGATGTAACCCTATCCCAGTACTGGAAGATTCATTTGATAACAAGAGGAGGTGGGTTGGAATTATTTCTTCCCTATTATTTGGTGATTTCATTTTGATTGTCTTCATATATGTATATACTTTAGGAAGCTTCTACTGTATTAGGTTTCAATACTATCCTTCAAATGACCCTTAGTTTTGTTTTTTGGTTTTTGTTTTGGTTTTGTTTTGTTTTCCGAAACAGGGTTTCTCTGTGTAGCCCAGCTATCTCTTCCCCTGTTTCCTTCCTCATCCTCCACTTCCCTTCCTCTCCCTTGACCCTCCTGTTCCAGACCCACCATGGATATCCATAACTACCTATTTATCCATAACAGTCCCTTACTCTATACCTAACCTCTGTGATTCTATAGATTGCCATGTGGTTAGCAATGACTTAACACCTAATGTCTATGTATAACTGAATACCTGTCGTATTTGTCTTTCTGGGTCTGGGTTACTTCGCTCAGAATAATTCTTCTTTCTAGTTCCATCCACTTACCTGAAAATTTAATGATTTCATTTTTGAAGCTGAATTTTCTATATCTCCTCTATAACTAAAATCCTTGAACAACAAAGAAAACTATAAAAGGACAGGAGGGCCTTCTTGATGAATACAGGAATCTGTTCGAATAGTAAGAGGCTTTGCGTGTTGTGGTATTCTACTCAAATAAACAAACACTTCAGTAACAATCTACAGTTTTTCAGTCCTAAATACCAATCCTACTCTTCCCTGTGTAATTTCATAAACAGTGCTTGAATGATAAGTCAGGATGGAATGAGTGAGGCTTTTACTGAATTGAGAGGTGCGGAATTGGTTTCAAGTGGGTTTGCTTGTAAATATTTCTTTCTTGACTCATGTATTTATTTATTTTACATGTATATGTGTGTGTTCATAAGATTAATATGTGCCCCACATGTGTGGATGCTTACAGAGACCACTGGAAGGAGAGATAGAGAGAGGTGTGAGACTGACATATTGCTGGAGAAGGAACTCAGATTCTCTGTAGGAATAGCAAACATTTAACTTCTAAACCTGCCCCCATTTTACCTGTCAGGGTTCTTTTTGCAATGTTCTTTCTTAATAGCTCATGTTCAAAAGCTCAGTTAACATTAACTTGAGTACTAACTATAAAAGTTTTGGCGGGTAAGAGAAAAGGTTGAATTAATAATTCAATAATAAGCCATGGTCTCAAAACAAATTAAACTGTTTAGATAGTTTATTGTCACACTAATATCACCCATTAATGTTATATTAAATGCAATTATCAAGATAGAAATACTATCATTTAAGCTTTAAAAAGTATTTTTAAACTACATTTTACTAAAATTTTATATATATGTATATATATACATATATATATATATATTTGGGGTATACAATTTTTATATATAATATGACTCTCACTCTACATGCGGTGCATGTACATATTTTAAATATTCCCAAAGAATTGCGAACAACCCCTTTTCCTGAGCTAAAAAGCCAACGTACAAGATATGGACCTCAACAAGTTACCTTCTGCCTTGGAAACTTGGTAATGTCAGTCATGCTGGTGCATCCAAGATGCCCCTTTCCTCATACTTTCTGCTCTTCAGCAACTTTAGCTGTGTTTTTTTAATAGTCTCTGCTCTGAGGCATTTAATTCTCACCGTCCAAATCTCTGTCTATGAGCCTTTAATTTACTTACACAAATGCCACAGATTACAACATCCATCCACAGAATGGAGGTCACAGGAAAACCAGACAAACGCACAAATCGGCACAAAAGTAAAAGCTTCAAACATGCAGTAAGAGCAAGAGGGAAGAATTGCAAGGCAAACAAAGAAGGGCTTCCTCCTCATGTCATAATCGCAGGTCCCACAGAAATCCTCTAATCGCCTTGCTGAATGTAAATATGTTCTTGCCTCATAGGAAAGCCATGTTGATGATCTATCACACCAGACCCAGACGGAACAAAGGAAAAATGTTCTCCAATTCACACTAGAGAACGAACAAAAGGGCTTAAGTTTAATATCCACTACACCATAAATAAGTCTCTCAGGTACCGTTGCACTCTTCAGTTAGAGCATTTCAGCATATGGGTGACTCAGTCACTGGGGGATATTATTTGTAACAGGTCTTGCCTGCCCTCTCTCCTACAATGCTCTATAAAGTGAAGAACAAATGTATTCCCCCTACAGTTAAAAGTTTGGGAATTTAAACTATCTACCCAGAGGCAGATAAATAAAACCTCACTTTCTGAAAACATTCAAGACTTCCTTACATCTGCTTCACTCCCATAAGGCAAAGAAGAACTAATGTAGAAAAATCTGATATTTTAAATAATTCTTTTTCTGTCCGGTAGTTTTTTCCTGCACAAGTCAGGCTACAGGCATAAGCCTGCTCATTCTCTATCCAGAAGACACCCACTGTCATTTCAATGCTGTAAGAGCTAAGAAAGTTTGATTCTCTCAGGCAAAAGAACTGCCATGGAATTTCAACTAACTTGCCTTGAGATCCTGACAGAGAAGTTCACTAGGCAAACCGTGCTTGTCCCAGGCCATCTCTGACGCCAGGCCCCATGACTGAGTCAAACATGAATGTTATTGCCATCATTTCTATTAGGCTGCGGACACATGAACAAATGAGTGCTATATTTGAATCTAGAAGGCTCTTCAAAGGTTCAAGGGTGAAAGACTTCATCACCATCTTTGGGCTATTAGGAGGAGGGAGAAGGTTTAAGAAACCATGCTTGGGATGGAACATTTTGTTCTTCTGCTTTCAGCCATGATGGGAAGAGCTTTGTTCTGCCTTTCATTCTTGCTGCTGCTTTCCAACACTTGAACAGTGAAAGCAAGAGACCCAGTGAATAATGGACTAAAACTCTCAATACTATGGGCAAAACAAACTGTGTTTTTTTTAAACAACAACAAAAAATTAGTGTAGTCTCCTGTCATTCTAAGGCAGATGATATTGCCTTCCACAATAGCTCAGTTACCAAATCCAGACTCCAAGATGTTGAAAGGATTTATCTACTCTCTATCATTCAAGTCACAGGTGGAATGTAGACACATAAATTTAAGGGGGCGATGCATAAAGATCACTGCTAAGCAGGATGACAAAAAGAAGCAGAAATTAATCCTCTACCACCAAACAGCCAGGAATTAACTGGAACTCCAGCACTTGGGAAAGTAAGGCTGTCAGATCAAGAGCTAGAGAGAAAAAGACTATCTTAAAACAAAAATGTGTGTGTGTGTAGATATATAATGTGTATGATATATAATATATAGCATATATATTCTATTTATAGTATATATAATATTATGTATGCATATATATACGTGTGTGTGTGTGTGTGTGTGTGTGTGTGTATTACTTTAGGACAGCCAGGCTACCCTGCCTCATGGCTTGGGTGGCAGAAGACAGTTATGGCTGGCACTACTACGATGAACAAATATATGATGAGGAGGTGGGAAAGACAGAAAAATGGAGTAATGCATATGCTGTGGAGCTGAAAATGGAGACACAAGGTCAGTGACAGGTGTGAAGGAGGGCTGAGCTTGGCATGTCATTGCCCAGTAGGGTTGTTGGGGTGGTGAGCAACAGCTTGGAGGTAGCCAATGCAATGCCCAGCCACAAGGTTGCCCTGGCTCTGGATGACGATGGAGGTACCAGATGAGGAACCATTCACTTTCTGGACTGGACCACCTTAAAGGATGCCTCCAGAGGCCACATTGGTATCTGTGGTCTATAGTGTTTCCTCAGGCTGCAATGAAGCTAGAGATCTATGTGATCATATGTAGTCTGTGCCACTGACTGGGGCCTTGAGGATGTATTCTGGCTTTGCTACCTCAGGGAGTCATGTGGATATGAGTGGCCTGTGTGGCTGTCTGAGGGATCTTGGGGTCTTTGGTCTGTGCTGCTACTGAAGCACTGAAGGCCATGAGTGGGATAGTGGTCCTGATGTGGCCAGGAGGATTGTGCTGAAGTCTGTGGCCTGTGTTACCACCCAAGGTCACGTGGATTTTTGTGGTTGCTGCCTCCTGGAGCCATGTTAGTGCCTGAGGGTCAGGATGCTGACGAGGGCCATGTTGAAGTGCTAATGGCCCGTGCAGCCAACAGGTGCAGTGCCAATGTCACTGATGCATCCTGCTACTGAAGGCCATTGGAAAGTCCTGATGAGGCCAGGGGACTGGATTGATGTTCCAGGCCTGTGATACCACCTAAAGCAATGTGAATATCCGTGATCTGGGGCTGTGGTCTGAGGCCAGGGTGATATCCAAATCCATGCTGCTGCCTAGGGCCATGTCTCAGTCTGGGGTCCTACTGCAGCTGAGGTCTATGTTGATGTCCAGTGGCCTGTGTTACCACTGAAATTTGTGAGGATATCTATGATCTGCCCAGCAGTCTGAAGCCATATATACGTATATATTTACATTCTAAACAAGTTCATACATACATAAATATACATATATATTTATACTCTAAACAAGTTCCACCTAATCGTGAGATTTACAAAAACTTCCCAGGTTATAATAATTTTGTATTTTAACTCTGAGCTGTGTAATCAATTGAAGCTTCCTACAGTGGTTTCCACTTTTAAACTATTTCTTAACTCTTACATTGGAACAATGTTCTCAAAGTACGGGCTCACTTCACTCCTCAAAGGTTTTACTAAGATAGAAGTAGATTCTAACTTATGAAAGTAATCTGAATGCAAGTTCACTAAAATGATTATTCATGCAATGTTTCTAGACCATCTCCTAAAGAGAAGTGTATGCATGTTGCTTTAAGCAAGAAATGGTTAAAAGACTTTAGCATAATTCGTTTTATGGATTAAGATTCAAGCCAATTGTTATTAGATGCCATCTGTCATTTCTACCTTAGTTAAATATCTATGAAAACCTTAAAGTGAAATAAAGTTTTGAATTTTTTGAGTATTTGTCTTTCAATAAATATATTGGAGTTTTCTAAATTCTTATTTAAGGCTTGAGTCTATCAGATACAATAGGCAAACTTTGGATTTTTTTTTTAAAGATAACTAAAAATGACAGTTATACCACAAGACTCAAATGTGGAATTTTCTGCTGAGAATACACATATGAATTTTTAAAGGTGGTAGTATCTCCCAGGCTCTTTTGTTAGCATTTTTTAAGCTCTAAAAACGTGTGCTGCCTTGCATTCTGGTATGAGGGAAAATGAGACATGTGTGGTTTCACTTTTCACTATAGTATAAAATAGTTTAATAAGTGCTGGATAAACACTCAGTGTCTTTCAGACAATGTATTTTGCTTTTATAGATAATGTATTTTGCAAACAGAGCCTGTAAGGATAATAGCTTCTCTCAACTGAGCACAGGCTCTCTGCCTGATTGGAGAGGAGCGAAGATAAAAGGTCAGTAGCCATCAGCACTAGCTGAAGGCTTCTCCTCATTGCCCGCAAGGTCATTTTAATCTGACAAATATTTATTACAAGTACGTCATAGAAACCCAGACCACATTCTGGGTCACTTACTAGTTTTCATTCATATGTTCCAATAAATATAATTTAAAGTACAGCACTTTGTACTGCTTGGTTTATGTAGAGGAGGAAATATCATTACAGGCAGATCTAAGCTGTCACCCCAGGTAGGAAGTGTGCTCTGACGGGCCTGAATGAACAACTCTGTTGGCTCTCAAAATGCAAGATTGTGTTACACTATTTTGGACAAAAGGGGGTTATTTCTAATTTTTTATTGCCTATTCTGGACCCCCGGGACTGATGTATGAAATATGAACTCACTCTTGGTGACAGTGTTTGTGAAAAAACTAGAGGCTCCTATTTTCATGATGGCTTCCGATATATTGTTGTTGTTCTTGACCATGTAATTTATTGCAAAGATAGCCGCACTTTATAACAAAGTAATGGGGTCATGGGGACTAACATCAATACCATTTTGTTATTCAAGGTTGAAAACTTAAGAATAGCAACATCAACCAAAAAGGGCGGGGAAATGTTTAACAAAAGCCTGGTAAGGAAAGAGGAACAGTCTCTTAAACTCAATACTATGGAAGAAGACGTGGAGCGTGGGGAATCACAAATGTATGCTCAGGGTAGGCTACACTGTGAGATAAAGCTCACCCTAACAACAGAGAAACAAAACAAAAAGCGGTGGGACCTAGCCAAATCCGGGGCAGAAGCTACACAATTAGCCCTAAACTCTGAAAGTAGACTTCCATCATGTTGAGACCTTGTCAGATGTAGGCTAAATATTATTGTACACTGTATAAAAATTATCCTTGTATTTCTCAAATGCTGCTTTCTCCACCCCCATATCTGGTTGCAATCCCAAGTGACATTGCACTGTAATGTTTATTCTAAGAGTCTCCTGTCTCAATGTTGAATAAACATTTCTCCCATGTATTCTCTTATTTGTCAATAAAAGCTGATCAGCCAGTGACTGAGCAGGGGAGAGAACAGGGCTGGATTTATAATCCCAGCTGGGACAGAGAGAGGAGGGGGTCAGAGGAAGGCAGTCCCCAGAAGGGGAGAGTTGGAGAGTCACACCATGAAAATGCATATTGAGCAGAGAGTGTAAAGTAAATTGGAGGTTTTGGCAAGGAGGTAGTCATATTAGCTCAGAGGATTAAATAGATTAATAACTGCTCAGATATTGTGCCATAAAGCTCACTAATAAATCTTATAGTTTCTGTCTCACTTATTTGGGAGTTATAGCACAGAATAAAGAAAAACACAGTCAGTTATAAAATTGCTCTAATAGTAAGTGCTTTTCCAGTGATGTTAAGTTGTAACAAAGAAGAACTAAAAGTGGTCTGTCTTTAGAAAGATTGAGATGTCAGTATAGAACCATGCAGACACCTTTCTTAAATGAGTTTTCATGTGTGGCTCAGAAGCATCCTGTGATTGGAAGCCCTGGCCATACTACATGTAGGGTCTCAGATTGATTGAGATGAGGCAGAATTTGAAGTTGTCCCTGTGGCTGAAGCTCTTCCTGTAGTGTCGCCTCTCGTGCGGCTTCTCCTTTGTGTGGACCCTCCTGTAACCTAGCAGAGTAGACTCATAAGAAAACACATTCCTGCAGACTATACTCTTAGAGCATTTTGCTCATGTAGATACAGTGGTGGATTCTCAGGTTTGAGGAACACAAAAACCTCTGTTTCAAGAAAAACAACATTCAAGGGGGTCTCTCGCCTGTGTAAGACCTCTGGTAGATGATAAACTGAGATTTCTAAAGAAACTTCTCCTTGTGGTCACTGTACCCAATCGGAACCTTGGACCCTTTATTCTTGGCCAGTAAGATGACTACTTGGTTTTACAGACTAGCCATTCTTCTTCTATGTGAGGCCCCATCTTAAGAAATGTGGGAGCTGTCTGAAGACTCCGAAGGTCTCTGTTAATCTCTTCATTCCAATACATAGGTGGAAGTTGTGACATCACCTGTATTTATTACTTCTTGGGACATCATCTCATCCTTTATTCTGACAGAATCAGGGCCCTGTGGCAGCTGAGTGTTCTGAAGTATAATTGCCTCTGCCTTCTCCTCATCTTCCATTTAATTCTTCTCGGATTTTGCTTACATTTCGTATTTTCTGCCTCTCTGGTCTTGAGAATGGTCTCTGGCAGAATTTCTTTTTCCTGCCTAATAGACAGTTCAATCCCTGAGAGGCTCTGCAGCTCTGAGCTGGCCTGGTCTCAAATAAGATGCTCCGCACTCTCATTTGCCAGGTGCTCTTGGGATATCTTCAGAATATCATCGCATTCACACTCCTTGGCTTCAGTCATCTTAATACTGGAATACTGAAGGAAGAACATCTGTCCTTGGGAGAAAATAATGGACCATCTGTTGGGCTGCCTGATGTTCCTCTGCAGCTTCTACAGATCAGTGGAGCATTTCATTCTAGCCCCATTCACCAAGGCTCATAGATGTACAGCATGGAGATCATGGACAAGTTTATTACCAGCTGACCCAGGCTCCCTTCCTTGTTTGCAAGTCTAGCCTCAGCCCCTGTAACACAACACAGAGAGCCACCTCAGACCCCAGATGGGATCAGACCTCCCTGAGGGGATAAATTCACTGAATTTCACATACCAAGTCTCAAGGTCATAGTCTTGTTTTTCTGAATGAGTTTCCTGGGGTAACAGTGATAGTGGCTGAACTCAGGTCATCTGGTGGCACGTTTGCAGTTTTGTCTCCGTGTCTTCTTGCCTTCAGCTGCCTCACACCTTAGATCATCTTTTCCAATGTACCTCATCAGAGATCTCTCCCCAAAGTGCCTACATTCTGTTTAAAAAGAAAACAAAATAACATATTAAAACTTGTACTCGCAGGAAAAACTTCTTTGCCTTTTCATTAACTAAGCATTTAAAGCCAAGAAGCAATTTTCTGTGTGTTTTGAAGAATGCTTAAAACAGGAAAAATATTCACAAAGGCAGAGTTCAACCAAAAGTGGAAAAATATTAAAGCCAAGAAAGTATATTCAATTGTCTCAGGGCAAATTTTCAGTTGTTTTGTGGTAAAGTCTCACTATGTAGGCCAAGCTGGCCTCAAAATAAAGATCTTATTGTAGCCTCCCAAGTGCTGGGGTTACAGGTATATGTCACCTTATATGTGAATGTGTGTCCATTCTTTGTTAAAATGTTTTAAATGTGTATGGATTACTTTTTTGCCTCAAAGTATGACTGGGTATCACATATGAGCCTGATATTTTCAGAGGTTAGAAAAAGACATTGTGTCTCCTGGAACTGGAATTTCAAATGGCTTTGAGCCAGCATGCCAATGCTGGGAATTGAACTCATTCCTCTAGAATATCACTAAGTTCTCTTAACTGCTGAGCCTTTTCTCCTGCCTCTAACAATTTCTTATCAAATTACCAATTTACAGGAGCAAGTCTTTATGGTTGCCAAGTTTCCATTGTCAATGTTTTTAATCAAGTTAAGAATTTGTATATAAACAAGCCTTTAAGTTGATATAATTAAATGACCAAATATTGGCTCTCTATGTGTGAACCAGTCTAATAGAACATATATCTATTAATGGTGAGGGGGAGGAAGTCTTAAAAACAAACATTAGAACTATTAAACTATAATGCTTCACACTTGGCTGGCACAAAAACCACACAAGAAACAATCCTACTGTCAATTAGCCTGAATTTCAGAGTGTAAGTCTACAGACTATTTTTAATTTTTATATTTATGTGGATTATTTCCATCCTGTCCAATGTCAAGTTAGTTAATTATCACATGGTAATTTTGTTTAAATAATTGGTAGCGAAAGCGTGTCTTTTCAAGTATTGACATTTAAACAGAATGGCTCAGCCAGGTTTGGTGCCACAAACTTATGATTACAGCACTCAAAATGTTGAAATAAGATCAGACGTTCAAAGCCACCCTAGACATCACAGCAAAGTTTTATCCTACCCCAGAGGCAAGAGCTTCTGAATTAGGAGTGAGAGTAGCCCCTGAACAACATATGTCTGGAAAACATATCAATACAGCTCCATGCGGGATATTTTACTTTGACAGATGGGTAAAAATTATCTGGGGCTCTAAAACCGAAAACTTCTAGAAAATTCAGTAATTAACTTTTCTTGATTACGACATCCTTTGGAAAATCATAGTACTATTGGTACAAGTCTTATGGAGGTTTAAAATAAATACATTGAATATAGCAAAGAGAAAAGAATTATCATCAAAAGTATTTCTGGGCCTGTCTGCTGGGGAAGCCATGAAGAAAGACACACAGGTGGCCAGCCCAATCACACAGGCCAGGGAGGCAAAAGAAAGATGCTCAGGCACCTTCTGCAGGAACCAATGCAGGGGGTAAATATGGGATAGAGAGATGGGAAGGGATTATGTGATGGAAAAATGGAAGAGAACGTGTCATTAAGTCCTCCATACCATGTGGAGAAGGGCAGGGCTGGAGACTCCATGGCGGTGAAGAACAGGTGGATAGGTGGAGCCTGTGTAACCACCAGAGTCCAATGTGTGGTCCTGGCCCTGGCTGCGGACAAGGGCCATGTCTTGTCAGTGGTGCTGCTGCAGCTTGGGTTTGTGTCATTGCCTATGGCCTGAGTTACCACGATAGGCCAAGCAGATGCCTGTGGTCTAGGCAGCCACAAGAGACAATGTGGATGTCAAGGCTATGCTGCCACAGGGGTCATGGAAAGTGAGATCAGTTGCCATCTGACCTCATGGGGACATCTGGGCCATGTCTGAATCCATGGTCCTATGTAGCCAGGGTCTATGTTGATGTCCCAGGCACCTGTTAGCAATACATGCCATGCAGGTGTCCCTAGTATGGGCCACTGCCGCAGGCACTGCACTGAGATGGTCTCACCTCTCGCCTTGGCATCACAATAGAGCTGACCCTGAGGATGAGCAGAGCTGAAGTTTGACGTGGAAGTGCTGAACCTGCTCTCAACTATCAGTGGGGTGGCATGAGAGAGGGAGAGATTCCCCTCTCCCCACCTGCAACAGGCAAGAGATTTGGGTCCTGGGTCATGAGAGCAGGAATGCTGCCCTGCCCCTCATCAGCTGCATCACTCAAGAGAGCAGGTCCTAAAAGAGAGAGAGAGAGAGAGAGAGAGAGAGAGAGAGAGAGAGAGAGAGAGAGAGAGAGAGAGAAGGTCCTGCACTTTGTCTGGGCAGCACAGAAGAGCTAACCCTGGCAACTGGGGTGCGGATAAACCAGCCTGAGGGCATGAGAACAAGAGAGCTGCCCCTGCCCCTTGCTGGCTGCAGCACTGGGTGATCAAGCTGGGACAGCGCTGGAGAGCAAACCCTGGTGGTGTAGGTTCATGAGAGGTGATAGACTGACCACCTCCCAGGCTCAAATCCAGGGCTTTTAAATTTGACCCACCCCAGCATGTATTCCATCTATGTTCTGCTGGAGTGCATGAAAGGGCAGGTCATGCAGGTTCAAAGTTGCGGGATCTCCATGACACAGGACAAAAGGATATCAGAGAAGAGTCCTGGCAAGGATCCAGTATTGATAATGTAGCAGAGGCCAGAGGCCTCGAACCAGACCAATGACTCTTTGCAATGAATATTCGTAAGTAAAGCTGTGTGGGTAAAATGGTATACTGTGTGACACACTGTGACACACAAGAGCTTCCATGGCAAGATAGATTTTTGTTCTATCTTATTTGATTTTCTTGGGGCTGGTTGCAAAGGCAGAGGGCAGATACAAAGGAATGGTATGATGAGTGGGATTGGGGTACATGATGTGAAATTCGTAAAGAAACAATAAAATGTATTTAAAAGAATATTTCTGGAACTCTAATGTCTCTCATTGTTCTGAAAAAGGATGTTACTTTGGAGAACACTGGATTGCTCGGGTTATACGATTACGTAACTGTGAAACAGATCTTCCATCAACTAATCAAGCAGATGTCAGATGCAATGTGTGAGACATCAAAGAAAAATAGTTCATTATATATGCATAGTATGAAAAACAATTAGAAATAAAATCATACCAGAAATGTGTCATTTACATGAGCTGTGCTTGTATTCTAGAAAATAGATGCAATGCCAAGATAAAAAGTTCTGGCATTAATGCATTTAGTTTAGTGGAATGCTACAAACTGTGCTTAGAGCTATACAGCTGTGCTTGATACAATGGGAATGAGTTTCAGAATGGCCCATGAGCTGGAGAGCACAAAGATCATGCATTACTGATTAGAGGAGTTAGGAGAAACCTATACTTAATGTGGAATAAGCAGGGGGAAAAAACTGGCATCTTCTGAATGCACATAGCTACCAGATTCCAGATATTAATGCACTAGTACAGAGAATGTGCTGGATGAAAGGTGAAACCAATAATAAAATAAAAGTACAGAAACAAAGATACTAGTTATAATAATTCATGTTAACTATAAAATTTGTCCTGAGATTATATGGATGAAAGAAATCAGACTTGTTTAGTTCTGAAACCATTCACAAGGAAGTCTGCAGCAAAAGGTGGGCAGGTAGTACCTGTTCCAGCATGTGTTCTTCTCAAGACTCAGAAATAATCTAAGAACAGAGTGAGGATGGGAACACATGAGAACTAGGAATGAGATGTACCTGCTTGTAATATCTACAAGAATAAGAAGATATCATTTGTCTTAGTTAGGCTTTCATTGCTATGAAGAGACACCATGACCAAGGTGCCTCTTATAAAGGCAAATATTAATTGGGACTGGCTTACTGTTTCAGAGGTTTAATCAATTATCATCATAGCAGGAAGCATGCAGGAAGATACGGTGCTGGAGAGGGAACTGAGAGTTCTGCATCTTGATTTGAAGACAAACAAGGGAGATTGGCATCCTCAGGCAGCTAGGAGGAATCACTTTTCTGCAATGGATAAAGTCTGAGCATAGGAGAACTACAAAGCCTGTCCGCACAGTGATACACTTCCTTGAACAAGGCCACACCTCCTAACAGTACCACTCCCTATGGTACAATGACATTCAAACTACCATATCATTTTCAATGAGGTAGATTAAAGCAAGTAGGCAGTAATTTTGAAGAGAATATGTAAACACCCATAGAAATCAGGTGAGTGTGAAATATATTCTCATCACAGCATGTCACTCAAAACAGGCCAATGAGAAAGTATACATATAAAAAAGCATTCATTGTGTACCCGGAAGCCAGGGCAGTTAGATAAATCCAAAGGCATAGAGTTGGCCAGCACAAAGCCTGTCAGTCTTAAGCATATGATTTTCTTGTCTTGTCGCTATAAAAGCAACTTAAGGCAGGGGGGTTTTATTTTAGCTCACACTTCAAAGGTAGGGTCCATCGAGGAGGGGGAATTACAGTGGACAGGGCTATGAGGTAGTTGGCTACGTTGTATCTAAATACAGCAAGCAGAAGTAGATGACTTAGCCCAGTGCAACAGTCCATATATAGTACCAAATATTATGTACACTAGTACATTTAGGAGGGGTCGCTCTCCTCAATTAACCCAATTTTAAAACACACTCACAGACACACCCAGAAGCTTGTCTTCAAGGTGATTTTAAATTCTACCCAACTGACTACCAATATTTACCATCATATTGGGTCTTGATGACACAAGCACACACACAAATAATAAGGTAACTGAGGAAAGAGAGTATGGATAATTTTATGAAAGCCCACATATCCAGAGAGAGTTCAGAATAAATAGATTTCTTATTATCAGAGAAGGAGTTTTAAACATGGATGGAGATAAAGTATCTACTGAGAAGGAGTTTAAATAAGACATATCAGTATAAAGTCATTAATAAAAATATTCATACAGATATAAAAATATATGTAGGTATATACACATATATTTTCTAGATCTGTTTTACAAAATGTCAATGAAGCAAGGCCACTGAAATAGCAATTAATTTGTGTGCCCAGATCTTGGTTCTGAATAAACGCCCTGTATTCATGGGAAATAGAGCTTTTTCTGAAAATGACTGAGGAAGGGCCGTTATGAGGCAAAACCAAGATATGACTGGGGCTCCTTCTTGGTCATAGGAAATGCAAAATTGTGTAAGTTATCTTACAGAAGCTGATTTTACAATTTTTATAAAAATGAAGTCATGGGTAATCAAGCTAAGTTCACATTAAAATAAATAAACTTGAAAGCAATAGCTGAAGCTCAGCTAATGCATAAAACTTAATGGCAGAAACTGAAAGTCACCCACTTCACCTTAGAGCTGAGTGGCCAATTCTAGACAGCATCATCAATGGAAGATGCAATGGGTTGAAGGTGTCACAAGAGTCAAGACTATCAGAATTTCTCCTCATAAACACTCATTACACAGAGAAATTACAAACATTCTGATTCCTACCAACTCAAGCAAAAGTCTAAAGCCCAGCAGCAAGATGATACAAGTATATCTCCCAGGTGATGAATTGAGAAAAACACAGCATTCTTTCAAAGTCGTTTCTACCAAGACATTTCCTGGGTATAGTGAGAAGAAAACACCATTTGGATTTGGGTTAAGGATGATAACATCAAAGCTACTCAAGACATGACACTGTCAAGAAAACTAAGGAAGTTTTCTGCAAGAGACAATGACAACCTGTAAGGAATGCTTCCAGAGAAGATCCTGGACCCCAAAGGAAAACCATCATTGTTGGGAAAATGTATGAAACTGAAATGGCATCTTCAAATGGGGTGTGGCATAGAGACACAGGGACTGGCTAGCATGAGCAATGTTCTGGGTTCAATTTATTCCAAAACCAGAAAGAAATTGCTTAATATATTAAAGACACAAATTCAAATTCTTTCCCCTTGAAATATCAGACTCTCTTTTCCAAGTCTTTATTTTTCTTCTAACCACATTTATATGCAGCCTTTATGCATTCACATTAACATTAATGATGTTGGAAAGAAATAACATAATTAGCATCGACATGTAAAATGGTAAGATAGGTCCTGCTTAAATGCGGAGGGAAAACAGCCACGTTCTGTCCATAGTCTAAGTGCCTTTTATTCTTTCATAGAATAATATCTTCAATGTGTTTACAGTTAAATGAGATGCTTAATCCAAGATCAGCACTTATTCCTATAAATAAGTTAAAGTACTAGAAAGTAGGCTTTCATAGCATAATCTAAGTTTTTTGTTTGTGGAATTACTCTCCTACTCAAATTTTGTCATTATAATTTACTGAGGAAATTGCACAACAGTTGTATGTCCTGAACTTTCTCTCCAAAAATCAACCTTAAAATGCAGAAACAGAAATCAAAGAAAATGTCCCTAATAAATTAGTAATAATTCAAAGAAAAATCACAAACAGAGAAGAATCAGATAGAGGGCATAAGTGAAACCACAGCTCCATACCTGCACAACTGGTCGTCTTGTTATAGTAAGAAAGTGAACACAAAACTCAGAAAAAAGAGTCTTAAATTGTATGCAGTAATGAGTTTTAAATTGTGTGAATTAAATATTTCAGAATTGCTTAATACCAACTTTCTCTGAATACTAATAGAATGAGAATAGTTAAAATAATATCATCCTAGAAAATAATGATGCTAAAACACACTTGCTCTCTTATTTGAAACACCTCATTTAGCTTTACCCTATAAACTCAGTTAGACAGGGAGATAATATCTGCCTCATTTTATAACAAATATCTAAGTTTAAATGTGGACAATCACCTGGAGGTAGAAACACATCAGGTGTTAAGATCATATGTCCAAGGGTGATGCCATCAACAAGGGCTGTACCCTCTCAAAACAAGCAAAAAACATTGCTCATAGACTTGCCCACAGGTCAATCGAATGAAGGCCAAGTCCTCTATTGTGGTTCTTCTTCCATGGGAGACTCTAGTTTGTGTCAAGTAGACAAAAAGTACTACCCACCACCCAGGCCATCCTTAGCATATGTGCAACTCCCAAGAAGTGTTCCATTCCCGCCACAAAATTAAAATCAGATCCCAACCATTTAATTGAAGAAAAAAAAAAACTAATTCTCTCACCTTATTCACAATATTATTATACACTTTGGCTCAATATTTCATAACCTCATGCAATAATTACTTCATTTGAAATGTGATGACATACTTCTTCTAAGATTCTATCTACAAGAATGTCTGCCTTGTTTCCAGTGTCCTCTTTTAGTGTCTAAAACTCTCTCTGACACTAAGCATAAGTTCTTTAATAAAGAGTGATATAATCTAGGATAGATAGGCCTTGTGAGGGTGCATCCAGCTGTAGCTTGATAGTCATACTTTGTCTATAGACTCTCAGGTTAGCTGGCAGATAAGATTTCAATAAAATAGATGCTCATATCTGATTTAGAGCCTTTCACTTATGTAGCAGGGCGCCCTTGGGTAATAGCATTACAGACTGTAGAGCATGCATTTTTCCTACTAGTCTTTTTCTGAATAGGCAGTCAATATACACATACACTCAGTGAATGTAAAGCAATCCTGGAAATGCCGGAAGTACAACAATAACTTCACAGGGTTATTGATTTCCCTTGATAAACTTATATTGATTCTTCATGTAAAATTCATATTTATCATCAAATTACCAGGGTGAATGAGAAAAGCATGTTTTCAATTATTGTACAAAGCAATTATACATCCAAAACTGTGATGAATTATGACTATAACTGACTGATCTGTTATATTAAATAGTAGTGCTTCTTGATTTCCAAATAACAATGTGTCTGTTGAAGTTTTCAGTCTTATCTATTACATGCAGAAGAAATTCTTTTATATTTTGCCATTTTCTGACCTATCAAGAGGTACATTTTGAAACAAACGCTATTCATTGTTCCAGGTCTTGGGTAGTAGTCATCTTTTCATCAGAACTTCTCAATACAGAACCTTGATGTCTACTGTCAACAAAAATTATAACATAATCCAAGACTAAGATAGCATAAGTACTGAAAGGAAAAGCCATACTAAGAAAGGTCTGCAGAAATATTCTCTGATAGTTCCTTCTCATTTCTCTCCCTTTTCACACTGGCCTTACATCAACTTCTTTTAGGCAAAATATGCACAGTGGTGCTGAGAGACAAAGGTCCTATAGATATGGTATGCCCTATTCTCATTGTACAGTCAAACAAACTATTGCCCTGACCCCAGCTTTCATAAAGTCCCAATTCTCATAAATGACAAAAAGCTATGAGATCTATCAGGAGATATTGAGCAGTCTTAAGGAAGAACTAGAAGAAAGGCAAGAAAGCTATGACTGTGCCTTGATGGCTGTGTCTCTTCATAGTTAGAATGACCCTTTATGGATAAACACCTTTGAGTCTACATATGAGCTCTTCCCATTACTCCATAAATGTACTGGTTTATATTCCCACATACCTGCACTAATAAAGTTTTATTATCTTTAAAAAGCCCTATATTTATTTTTATTTTATATTGTGGTTTTGATCCTCACTGGTGGTCTTATGTAGAAAATCATGGGAAATATATGTAGCAGGACACACTTATACAATATCATTACCCTAAAGGGGAGACCTGACCCATTATGACTTGGGAAGAAAATCAGTTACTCTACCTTCCTCATAAGTCTTCATTAAAACTCCTTTAAAATCCAAAACACAAAACTCACTTCTTTCAATCACTGCCTCTGGTTCGGGCAGACAACTCTAGTTCCCCCTGGGGTATGTGCTTTGTTTTGTTTGGCTAACTAAACTGGTCTAACTAATATTGTCTGCTTCTAAACTAAATTCTTTCCTTCAAGAGACAAGAACAGAGAACCAGTAACACCTCTACTACTGTCAAATATATAGTAGACAATTTCATGAAAAGAAAAAGTCGGACTGCTTTGGTTGGGGAGGCAGAAATCCGGCCTGAGTAGGGCCACAAGCCTCTTCCGGTCAGACCAGCACCAGGGTAGCTAGGGCACAGGGTCGGCTGACACTCGCCAGCTACCCACAACACCCGCCACAGGATCTTAAGACTTCTGGTGAGTGGAACACAGCTTCTGCTCCAATCCAATTGCATGTGGGAACTGAGCCTGCATTAGTTAGGGAAGCAGAAAACTGGCAGAGTAGGGCCACAAGCCTCTTCCGGTCTGAACAGCACCTGGGTAACTAGAGCACAGGGTCTGCTGAAACCCGCCAGCTACCCAGGACACCCGCCACAGGATTTTGAGAATTCTGGTGAGTGGAAACAGCTTCTGCTCCAGTCCAATCACGCAGGGCCTGAGACTGCTTTGGTTGGGGAGGCAGAAATCCAGCCTGAGTAGGGCCACAAGCCTCTTCCGGTCTGAACAGCACCTGGGTAGCTAGAGCGCAGGGTCTGCTAACACCCGCCAGCTACCCACAACACCCGCCACAGGATTTTGAGACTTCTGGTGAGTGGAACACAGAGTCTGCTCCAATCTTTAAACAGTGACAACAATAACAACTAACTCCAGAGATTACCAGATGGCGAAAGGTAAACCTAAGAATCTTACTAACAGAAACCAAGACCACTCACCATCATCAGAACCCAGCACTCCAACTTCGCCCAGTCCAGGGCACCCCAACACACCGGAAAAGCTAGACCCGGTTCTAAAAGCATATCTCACGATGATGGTAGAGGACATCAAGAAGGACTTTAATAACACACTTAAAGAAATACAAAAGAACACTGGTAAACAGGTAGAAGACATTAAAGAGGAAGCACAAAAATCCCTTAAAGAATTGCAGGAGAACACTGCTAAACAGGTAGAAGACATTAAAGAGGAAGTACAAAAATCCCTTAAAGAATTGCAGGAGAACACTGCTAAACAGGTAGAAGACATTAAAGAGGAAGCACAAAAATCCCTTAAAGAATTGCAGGAGAACACTGCTAAACACGTAGAAGACATTAAAGAGGAAGCACAAAAATCCATTAAAGAATTGCAGGAAAACCAGACCAAACAGGTGATGGAATTGAATAAAACCATCCAACACCTAAAAAGGGAAGTAGAAACAATGAAGAAAACCCAAATTGAGGCAACACTGGAGATAGAAACACTAGGAAAGAAATCTGGAACCATAGATATGAGCATCAGCAACAGAATACAAGAGATGGAAGAGAGAATCTCAGGTGCAGAAGACTCCATAGAGAACATCAGCACGACAATCAAAGAAAATACAAAATCCAAAAAGATCCTAAGTCAAAATATCCAGGAAATCCAGGACAAAATGAGAAGACCAAATCTACGGATAATAGAAGTAGATGAGAATGAAGATTTTCAACTCAAAGGACCAGCAAATATATTCAACAAAATTATAGAAGAAAACTTCCCAAACCTAAAGAAAGAGTTGCCCATGAACATACAAGAAGCTTACAGAACTCCAAATAGACTGGACTAGAAAAGAAATTCCTTCCGACACATAATAATCAGAACAACAAATGCACTAAATAAAGATAGAATACTAAAAGCAGTAAGGGAAAAAGGTCAAGTAACATATAAAGGCAAGCCTATCAGAATTACACCGGATTTTTCACCAGAGACTATGAAAGCCAGAAGGGCCAGGACAGATGTTATACAGAAACTAAGAGAACACAATTTCCAGCCCAGGCTACTATACCCAGCCAAACTCTCAATTACCATAGATGGAGAAACCAAAGTATTCCACGATAAAACCAAATTCACACATTATCTTTCCACGAATCCAGCACTTCAAAGGATAATAACAGAAAAAAAATACAATACAAGCACGGAAACCATGTCATAGAAAAAGCAAGAAGGTAATCCCTCAACAAACCTAAAAGAAGACAGCCACAAAAACAGAACACCAACTCTAACAACAAAAATAAAAGGAAGCAACAATTACTTCTCCCTAATATCTCTTAATATCAATGGACTCAACTCCCCAATAAAAAGACATAGACTAACAGGCTGGCTACAGAAACAGGACCCAACATTTTGCTGCTTACAGGAAACTCATCTCAGAGAAAAAGATAGACACTACCTCAGAATGAAAGGCTGGAAAACAATTTTCCAAGCAAATGGTAGGAAGAAACAAGCTGGAGTAGCCATTATAATATCTGATAAGATTGACTTCCAACCCAAAGTCATCAAAAAAGACAAGGAAGGGCACTTCATTCTCATCAAAGGTAAAATCCTCCAAGAGGAACTATCAATCCTGAATATCTATGCTCCAAATACAAGGGCAGCCTCATTCATTAAAGATACTTTAGTAAAGCTCAAAGCACACATTGCACCTCACACAATAATAGTGGGAGACTTCAACACACCACTTTCACCAATGGACAGTCATGGAAACAGAAACTAAACAGGGACACAGTGAAACTAACAGAGGTTATGAAACAAATGGATGTGACAGATATCTACAGAACATTTTATCCTAAAACAAAAGGATATACCTTCTTCTCAGCACCTCACGGTACCTTCTCCAAAATTTACCACATAATTGGTCACAAAACAAGCCTCAATATATACAAAAATATTGAAATTGTCCCATGCACCCTATCAGATCACCATGGACTAAGACTGATCTTCAATAACAAAATAAATAATAGAAAGCCAACACACACGTGGACACTAAACAACACTCTTCTCAATGATACCTTGGTCAAGGAAGGAATAAAGAAAGAAATTAAGGACTTTCTGGAGTTTAATGAAAATGAAGCCACAACATACCCAAACTTATGGGACACACTGAAAGCATTTCTAAGAGGAAAACTCATAGCTCTGAGTGCCTCCAAAAAGAAACTAGAGAGAGCACACATTGGCAGCTTGACAACACACCTAAAAGCTCTAGAACGAAAGGAAGCAAATTCACCCAAGAGGAGTAGGTGGGAAGAAATAATCAAACTCAGGGGTGAAATCAACCAAGTGGAAACAAGAAGAACAATTCAAAGAATCAACCAATCGAGGAGCTGGTTCTTTGAAAAAATCAACAAGATAGATAAACCCTTAGCCAGACTCACTAGAGGGCATAGGGAAAGTACTCTAATTAACAAAATCAGAAATGAAAAGGGAGACATAACAACAGACCCTGAAGAAATCCAAAACACCATCAGATCCTTCTACAAAAGGCTATACTCAACAAAACTGGAGAACCTGGATGAAATGGAGAAGTTTCTAGACAGATACCAGGTACCAAAGTTAAATCAAGATCAGGTTAATAATCTAAACAGTCCCATATCCCCTAAAGAAATAGAAGCAATCATTAATAGTCTCCCAACCAAGAAAATCCCAGGACCAGATGGGTTTAGTGCAGAGTTCTATCAAACCTTCAAAGAAGAACTAATCCCAGTTCTTCACAAACTATTCCACAAAATAGAATCAGAAGGTACTCTACCCAACTCATTCTATGAAGCCACAATTACTCTGATACCTAAACCACATAAAGACCCAACAAAAATAGAGAACTTCAGACCAATTTCCCTTATGAATATTGTTGCAAAAATCCTCAATAAAGTTCTCGCTAAGCGAATTCAAGAACACACCAAAACAATCATCCATCCTGACCAAGTAGGATTCATCCCAGGGATGCAAGGATGGTTCAATATACGAAAATCCATCAATGTAATCCATTATATAAACAAACTCAAAGACAAAAACCACATGATCATCTCGTTTGATGCTGAAAAAGCATTTGACAAAATCCAACACCCATTCATGATAAAAGTCTTGGAAAGATCAGGAATTCAAGGCCCATACCTAACCATGATAAAAGCAATATACAGCAAACCAGTAGCCAACATCAAAGTAAATGGTGAGAAGCTGGAAGCAATCCCACTAAAATCAGGGACTAGACAAGGCCGCCCACTCTCTCCCTACCTATTCATTATTGTACTTGAAGTCCTAGCCAGAGCATTAGACAACAAAAGGAGATCAAGGGGATACAAATTGGAAAAGAAGAAGTCAAAATATCGCTTTTTGCAGATGATATGATAGTATACATAAGTGACCCTAAAAATTCCACCAGAGAACTCCTAAGCCTGATAAATAGCTTCGGTGAAGTAGCTGGATTTAAAATTAACTCAAGCAAGTCAATGGCCTTTCTGTACACAAAGGATAAACAAGCAGAGAAGGAAATTAGGGAAACAACACCCTTCTCAATAGTCACAAACAATATAAAATACCTTGGCGTGACTCTAACTAAGGAAGTGAAAGATCTGTATGACAAGAACTTCAAGTCCCTGAAGAAAGAAATTAAAGAAGATCTCAGAAGATGGAAAAACCTCCCATGCTCATGGATTGGCAGGATCAACATTGTAAAAATGGCTATCTTACCAAAAGCAATCTACAGATTCAATGCAATCCCCATCAAAATTCCAACTCAATTCTTCAACGAATTAGAAAGGGCAATCTGCAAATTCATCTGGAACAACAAAAAACCTAGGATAGCAAAAATCTTCTCAAGGATAAAAGAACCTCTGGAGGAATCACCATGCCTGACCTAAAGCTGTACTACAGAGTAATTGTGATAAAAACTGCATGGTACTGGTATAACGACAGACAACTAGAACAATGGAACAGAATTGAAGACCCTGAGATCAACCCACATACCTATGGTCACTTGATCTTTGACAAGGGAGCAAAAACCATCCAGTGGAAAAAAGACAGCATTTTCAACAAATGGTGCTGGCACAACTGGTGGTTATCATGTAGAAGAATGCGAATTGATCCATTCCTATCTCCTTGTACCAAGGTCAAATCTAAGTGGATTAAGGAACTCCACATAAAACCAGAGACACTGAAACTTATAGAGGAGAAAGTAGGGAAAAGCCTCGAAGATATGGGTACAGGGGAAAAATTCCTGAATAGAACAGCAAAAGCTTGCGCTGTAAGATTGAGAATCGATAAATGGGACCTCATAAAGTTGCAAAGCTTCTGCAAGGCAAAAGACACCGTCAATAAGACAAAAAGACCACCAACAGATTGGGAAAGGATCTTTACCTTTCCTAAATCAGATAGGGGATTAATATCCAATATATATAAGGAACTCAAGAAGGTGGACTCCAGAAAATCAAATAACCCCGTTAAAAAATGGGGCTCAGAACTGAACAAAGAATTCTCACCTGAGGAATACCGAATGGCAGAGAAGCACCTGAAAAAATGTTCAACATCCTTAATCATCAGGGAAATGCAACTCAAAACAACCCTGAGATTCCACCTCACACCAGTCAGAATGGCTAAGATCAAAAATTGAGGTGACAGCAGATGCTGGCGAGAATGTGGAGAAAGAGGAACACTCCTTCATTGTTGGTGGGATTGCAAGCTGGTACAACCACTCTGGAAATCAGTTTGGCGGTTCCTCAGAAAATTGGACATAATACTACCAGAGGATCCAGCAATACCTCTCCTGGGCATATATCCAGAAGATGTTCCAACCGGTAAGAAGGACACATGCTCCACTATGTTCATAGCAGCCTTATTTATAATAGCCAGAAGCTGGAAAGAACCCAGATGCCCCTCAACAGAGGAATGGATACAGAAAAGGTGGTCCAATTACACAATGGAGTACTACTCAGCTATTAAAAAGAATGAATTTATGAAATTCCTAGGCAAATGGATGGATCTGGAGGGCATCATCCTGAATGAGGTAACATATTCACAAAGGAACTCACACAATATGTACTCACTGATAAGTGGATATTAGCCCAAAAACTTAGGATAATCAAGATATAAGATACAATTTGTTAAACGCATGAAACTCAAGAAGAATGAAGACCAAAGTTTGGACACTGTGCCCCTTCTTGGAATTGGGAACAAAACACCCATGGAAAGAGTTACAGAGATAAAGTTTGGAGCTGTGAAGAAAGGATGGACCATCTAAAGACTGCCATATCCAGGGATCCATCCCATAATCAGCTTCCAAACGCTGACACCATTGCATACACTAGCAAGATTTTGCTGAAAGGACCCAGATATAGCTGTCTCTTGTGAGACAATGCCGGGGCCTAGCAAACACAGAAGTGGATGCTCACAGTCACCTATTGGATGGATCACAGGGCTCCCAATGGAGGAGCTAGAGAAAGTACCCAAGGAGCTAAAGGGAACTGCAACCCCATAGGTGGATCATTATTATGAACTAACCAGTACCCCAGAGCTCTTGACTCTAGCTGCATTTGTATCAAAAGATGGCCTAGTCGGCCATCACTGGAAAGAGATGCCGACTTGCCAACTTTATATGCCCCAGGACAGGGGAATGCCAGGGCCAAGGGGTGGGGGTGGGTCGGTGGGGGACTGGGTGGGGGAGTGTATTGGGGACTTTTTGGATAGCATTGGAAATGTAATTGAGGAAAATACCTAATAAAAAAAAAAAACAGTGATCTTGAACTTCCAGAGATTCACTTTTCTCTGTGTCTCACATTGTAGGGTTAAAGATGTATACCACCATACCTGGCCTAAGGAATCAATTAATATTGAAAGGGATTCTTGGGCAGATATGTGAAGAAATGGTATCCTCTGGAGAATAAAAATCCCAAGCAAAGGAGAACATTCAGGAATTTGGAGGTTGAAGTAAGGACACATAGAAGATACTTTGAAGGTCCATGTAATGTTCATACCAACAAAGAGGTATACGATTGTGAGCTATGACATGGCATTATATTTTAACCAGTCAAATAAAAACTCTGGTCAAAATATCTACCTGACTTTTGAACTGAATGTGGGTGAAACGAGAACATAGAAACCAGATGAGCATGACATCAAGTTTCAAGCATGAAAATCTTTGCACTAGTATTTGCAACTACTATTTTTTACTAAAATTATTTTTAAAATGAAGAAAAGTATTGGTACATATTTGAACTATGAGTTCCTGAGGTTGCCCCAATTAGTAATAATTTACATTCTTATGTAAGCTTTGCTCTTCCAGGTGATCACACTTCTCACCAAGAATAAATACCAAAGACAATGTGCTGTCACTTCTGCAATTCAGAGAAATTAATTTCAAACCAACTAGGAAACTTCTTCACATTCTATACAGGCTGATGAAGGAGAAACAATATGAAGGATCTTACCCAACACTGACCCCTGTGTTCTCCAAAACCGAACTTCCAGCCAAGATATGCCCATTTGTTGAGTAGTAGCATGATTTTTATGAGGTAACGAAGCACTTTCTGATTAGATTTGAGACCTGCTCTGCAGGAGTGAATTTCATGCCTCATCCTGTACCTTGGTCAAAAGCTCCTGGCTGACTTCAGGTAGAAGCTGCTATTATTACTTTGCTAAATTATAATGCTGTCAACATGTCTTCTAAGTGTTTATGGCTATACTGGTAGATCGGAACTGCCTTCAACTTCAGACATAAAAGTTTCCTTTTGCTATAGCAAGTAGTAAATATAGAGATGCTGAAGTCTTCAAAGTGCTGACATTAAGAGACTGAGTGTTCAGTCCTAATAAGGACATCACTCCAAAGCCCAGCTAACATCATGGAAGATGAAGAAAGGATATAAGAGATAGGGGCCACAATACTCATGAACTCAGAGGAGCTCTGAGGAAAAAGTGCTGGGAAATGCTGTCTCTCAGACATGATATTGCTACCACATATAAACTCACAGTATCTGTCTTTAACTGCATAAAACCTACAGATCAAACCAGCTAACAGACCAGCATAGGTGGGGTAAATTATCACAAGGTTGCACTGCTTGCTGAGAAGTTATTGAATGCCAGTTGCTAGGGGAGGTAAAATCACTGTTCTAATTTTTGAAGATGTAGCCACTAGTAGAATTTCTGTACTCCATTGGATTGTTTAATACCCACGGGCATAGCATCAACACTAATTTAACTTTGTGAGTTATTTAAACAAAAAATGAAAGTCGAAAAGTTAGGAAAGTCATGTTGAGATGCCTACAAGGACAATGTGAACAGGGAAGTGGATTGACATATAACCATATTCCATTGTATTAAAGTATGAAAGTCCCAAAAACAAAGTAGAAAGTATCTCTTGGTTTCCACCATCTTCTTCACAACCAATTCTGAGTTCCCAAATTCTCAGTTGTTTTATCTGTCATCTGTCTTCTATTCAAACAGTGAATTAATATGGTAAATCTAGTCTTCAAAATGTATTTTGTCACACTGCACTAATCTGCAGGGAGAGAGTGCTTATATTTGAAGAGAAGAATCAGGAAGACACTCTCTAGTATTTATATTTATGTGTAGAAATTGTACTATGCCCACAAACCCCCTTATGCCACTCCACATGGATATCCATTATTTGCAACACTAAAAAAGAATGGTTATGGGCTGGTGAGATGGCCCAGTGGGTAAGAGCACCAACTGCTCTTCCAAAGGTACTGAGTTCAAACCCAGCAACCACATGGTGGCTCACAATCACCCATAATGAGATCTGATGTCGTCTTCTGGTGAGACAGCTACAGTGAACTTATAATAATAAATAAATCTTTGGGCTGGAGCAAGTGGGGTTGGCCAGAGGGGGTGGGGGAAAGAATGGTTATGTGCCCTTGGAATATGTAAATATAATTTGGTTTTATTCAAGTTTGATTTTATGTTTTAAAATACTTGAGGGTAAGTAAAGATTATATAAACTAGACTGTGGTTGAAATATCTGTGTGTGTCATCTTTAACTTGCCAGATGGAGGCATTATTCAGATATCCTCAATGATGTCAGACGGTTTCTATATGCTATTCCAAGGCACAACTAGCCAGCAGAGCAAATGCTTTCCTTTCTAATAAATATCAGTTGGCTGCCTGAATTGTCTAATTATGCTATTCATTTATAATATTGTAAAAGTAAATTCTAATATTAATCATGTTTTCATAGACTTTCTGAGAAGTTTTCTTCCTTTGGAAGTAAATTAATACATTTTCCAATGCTATTGCTTTATGAAGAAGAATATAGTTTATCAAATAGTGTCTAAATGGAGCTTGCAAGTAGAGGCCTGATTTTTCCACTAACCCAACAACTTTCAGCAGTGACAAATATCAAGTAGTTATGGGTGTATGGGTACTCATTTGTTTATATGCTAAATGCCTCAGTGATAAAGGGAAATTAAAAGATAAGTTCAAAACATCTATAGGTATAAAACCTAGTAGATAATTTATCTATCAAGATATTGTTATGAAATTCATTCATATGTAAGAATAAAAATATAATTTTAGCTGGGTGTGGTGGGACACACATTTACTCAAAACCTTTGAGAGCAGAAAGCACAAACAAAGACAGTGAGTTTGGAGCCATCCTCCTACAGGACAGCCTGAGAGCTTGTGTCCAAAAATGTATGTGCAATTACAGGATACAAATCAGGCTACACTGTTCATAAAGAGCATTATTCATGGTGTCCATGACATTTCCTGACACCACATTCTTCATGACTCAGTGTACTAACTAACAATTAAATAATGTTTAGATTTCATGATTGCCTCTCAACAGTTTATGCTATTATCAACGGTCTCCTCTGTAAACTTGGCTGGAAAACTTGAAAGCAAATAATTGGCAAAGAATTCCAGGTGACACCTTACCCTGTGATCAAGATTATCTTTGTGAGAAAACAATAGATAAATAGCCCATGTGTTTTTAAGAGTAGCACAAACAGACATATTTGATGCTTAGAGGAAATTTCTGCTGTTTTAAATTAATTTGTAGATGGAAGCTACCCCAGATTTAGTCCATGTTTGCTGCTTCTTGTAGATGGATCTACACTGAGTACATTTACAGGAATCACCATTTTTTGCTCACATTAAATCTATACTAAAGCAGTTCCTTTGAAATATTTTATATCGATGGAATACTGAGCACCATCTTCCTCGAGATTCTTCTTCAACAAACAAGACTCATTTTATTTTAAGAATATTCATTCATTTTATGTATATAAGTTCTTTACCTGCTTGTATATCTATGTTCAACCATGGATGTCTGATGCCCACAGAAGCCAGAAGAGGGTATCAAATTCTCCAGAACTGGAGATACAGATGGTTCTGAGCTGCGATGTGGGTGTTTGGGATCTAACCAGGGTCCTCTGAAAGATCAGTTGCTGCTCTTAACAACTGAGCCATCTCTATAACTCACATACTTTGCTATTTCAGGCCACTTTACAATATATTTAAATCTCAGTCAATATGATGTACTTGCATGAATGGAATGTATCTAGACAGTACAGTGACTGAACTTCCTATGTTTACTGGGAAACTCAGTGTGGCAGGCTTCATGATTTTACAAAACATATTCCACTACGTTTTTATTTCAAACATAGTTTCAATGTGAATAATGGATTCCTACTAACAGGACCACAGCAAGTTTGATTTGCAGCTCAGGAAGAATCTAGACACAAATGCATTTGTGTGGGTCTGTGCACAGCCCTGAGTTACAGATGAGCAGGTTTGAAGGCACTACCATTTATGTTTCAGCCACTGATATATCAGCAAGAGAAAGTGTCAGAGAGGTATGTGAGGAATGTACACCCATCTTCTCAAACAACTTCTCTGTGAACCAAAGCAATGGCTGAAGACTCTTCCCTGTAAATCACAGACCAATAAAACTGGTGGGCATAATGAAAAATATATTTGAGAAAAAAATCACATAAACTTATATGAAAGGAACAATGGCATAAACTGACTCCACATCATAAGTGATGCAAGGATGATGCTTTAAAAGTCCTTTTAAAGGACCCAAATCGAGTTGGCAGTGATATTGAAATGACACAATTCTTAAAATTGCTCATAATGCTAAATACAGGAGACATTACACTGTTGTTCATATTTCATTTTTTAAGAGTGCTATATACCCTGTTTGGATGGCTTGAAGTCCTGCGATTATTTATTTGTTCCAACATAAATTATTCTCTTCAAGTCACTCAAGGCACATAAGCTCTGGTTTTCAGGAGCCAGGGCATGCTTTCTTTTGGAGAGATGTGAATTTCATCTCATTCCTTGAAAATTGAAAAATCAAGTAGCCAACAGTCTCAGTGTCTGCAATCAATACGTACTTCAGTCACTCTTTGAGATTGTTTGACTCCAGTGTGCGTAGCAGGTCTGTGAATTTTCTCTCTCTCTCTCTCTTTCTTTCTTTCTTTCTTTCTTTCTTTCTTTCTTTCTTTCCTTCTTTCTTTCTTTCTCTATCTCTATTTCTTTCTTCCTTTCTCTCTTCCTTCCTCTCTTTCTCTCTCTCTCTCTTTCTTTCTTTCTTCCTTTCTCTCTTTCTTTCTTTCTTTCTTTCTTTTCTTTCTTTCTTCCTTTCTCTCTTTCTTCTCTCTCTCTCTCTCTCTCTCTCTCTCTCTCTCTCTCTCTCTCTCTCTCTCTCTTTCTTTCTTTCTTTCTCTCTTTCTTCTTTCTTTTTGTCTTCTGTTTTTGCTATCAAATCCAAACCCAAGATGAGCTGCAGTAGGAAGTTGCCTTTACTATGAGGGTCTGAAAAGAACTGCTCTGTTTTATTTATTTTTAGAGCAAAAAGTCAATTCTAGAATGATGGATTGTGTCAGTTTGACAGCACCAAAGACTGAAATTCTTCATTCCTTCCAAGGTTTAGCAGGGCAATAACTGCAATTTCTTTTACAGTTTGCCCTGTGAAATGCCTTAACTCTTCGCTGAATGAGCTGATTCTCACAACCTGGTATCAGGATCGTGATCTGTTCTGACAATTCCTTTTCTCCTGATAGCCTCAATAAGTGTGAGAATAGGTGCAATAAAAGAGGTATTTTTAATTTTAAGAGTTTCTTTTTTTTTCAGTTGGAGCTGAATAAACCTTCTGATTGAATTTACTCAGGTCAGCAACTTACTGAAGGATAAAGCTCTTTTGGATTTGGCCCCAACAATGACTGTGTTATTGGCCCAGTCTCAGCTGTGGTTCGGATTGATTGACTTAAATTTTGCCAGATTGACGGAGACTTTGGGAACGTTTATAGTCACATGGATACCTTTCTGCTTTTGCAGAAACTTGGCACTATGATTGGCACCAGTAATCACAAATACCCAGGAAATAGATATTTCTTAGCCACTGGGGGATAATTGTGCAATCTTTTTAAAGGTGTGTTCTTCTAAACATTGCCATGTGGATAATAGTGACTTCCTGGTACTACTTTACAGTAAGGTTGCAAATTAGAATCCTTCTCTCTGAAGTCACTTATTTTGTACTCACCCCTTTTATAAATAACAAACTCACAACAGTCTATAAGAAATGCAGGGAAAGGAGATGAAACAGAGACTAAAGGGATGGTCACTCAATAACTGGCTCAACTTGAGACCCATCTCATGGGCAAACACCAGTCCTTGACACTATTAATGATTCTCTGTTATGTTTTCAGACAGGAGTCTAGCATGTCTGAACTCAGAGGTTCCATCCAGCAGCTGACTCAGACAGATGCAAACACCCACAGCTATAGTCCATGAAGGTTGGGGACTTTTGTGGAAGAATAGGGGGAAGGATTATAGCCCCAAAGGAGACAGGAACTCCACAAGAAAACCAACAAAGTCAACTAGCCTGGATCGTTGATGCTCTGAGTCTGAACCAACCAAAGGACATTCAGAGTTGGACCTAAACGCCAACACACATATGTAACAGATGTGATGCTTGGTGTTCATGGGGGCTCCAAACAACTAGAGCAGGGGCTATCGCAAAAGCTGTTGTCTATATGTAGAATATGTTCTTCTAACTGGGCTGACATCTGGGATGTGCATAGCCCCACTAAGACTTGAGGTGCCAGGGTGGGAGGACACCCAGGAGGCAACCACACATTCAGAGGAGATGGGCAGAAGGACCGTGGGTGGTGTGTCCAGGAGGATAAATATATCAGCTTCAGTTTTACTTATTTTATGAGGAGTATGTTGTTGTTATCCTGGTCATGACACTTTTATTCATCTATCATCTCTTTTCCAAACCTTTTCATTATGAGTACTCTATTAGTTGATTAAAAAGTAAATTAGTTCTTTTTTATTTTATGGTTTAAAAAAAGAATTCTCACTGAAAAGATTGTAGAAACTCAGTAAAAAGATGGGTCACAATCAAACTCTCACTCTTTCTCATACATTCATTGCCTCACTACTTGAAGTATCCATAGTACTGAGTAGTAGTACTCATACTCAGTATTATGGGTACTCTTTACAAGAAAGTTACTTATGGTATATCAAATGAAATACTCTCTGTCAATAGTAGTAGTCAAATTTGAGGAACCATTACAATAATAAATGTCTGTGGAGTGATGATGTTATTAGATTTACAAAATGACCACCATTGTGCATAAGACAATTTCATTACAGTGGTAATGGAAAGAGAACCTGTTTTACGTAGTATGGAATGTAATTAGAAACACAAAAACTAAACATATATGTAGTGTTTTCATCCAATATTAACCATTACTGTGAAAATACCCAATGCTGTTGGAATTCACATTTTAAAAGAATTATGAAATACAAAATATGTAAATTTAATTGAAGAGTATATGTTCAAACTAGAGTTCAAGAATAGCACATGTGAATGAGTCTGTTCTACATATGATGTAGCTGTAGAAGCACTTGTCTGATTGAGGCTATTTCATTTTTCCATTTTTTACATTGTATTAATGAGTATCATTGTTTTTCCCACAGACTTTTACCAAGTGAAAACTGATTGATTCTTCAGATGATATCTATCCTTGTGAAAAAAATAAAATAATTCATATCAAACTATATTTGGTAAAGGGCTATTCCTTCTCTTAGAGAATTCAATATTAGTGTTAAGATTTGCTACACATCACTTAACAGATTTAAAGAGAACTCTTTCATAATTTGGTTCAATAAAGAAAGATTGAGAAATTACATCATATTCACACATAATCGTATATATCATTTATTTTATTCTTGATCAAAAAGTGGATAACGGGCCCCAGTATTAACCTCACTTACTTTGTGACCTTGACCCTTTCTTTTCCCATTCTCCAGAGTTAAGCTTACTTTTCTCTTGTATGAAAACAATATCTATCTCACAGAGATGGTGTAAATATTTATTAAAATATCATGCCTACCAAGCATTAGGTTGCTCCACAGGGGTGAACATTTCCAATGCTTAAGAGACCTAACCAGGAAAATGACAAATCATTTGCCAAACACTTTAAAGATTAAAGTGCATAAATTTAGCATTAATATCTACTGCCCTATTATTTTTTATGTTCAATATACATAGTTTTACCTAAGATCATATCAATATACCTGAGTGTCTATGAGACTCTTTAAGTACATCGTACTTATATTTATCAAATCCAGTATCATATTTGAGAGACAAAGAAATACATGCATACATGATATAGAGCATTCTTCTACAACTATGTGAGTGTGTAGGAGAGAGAGAGAGAGAGAGAGAGAGAGAGAGAGAGAGAGAGAGAGAGAGAGAGAGAGATTATAGATAGCATTCTTCTACAACTGTGTGACCATGGAGTGTGTAATTGTGTGTAATGGTCACTCAAAGTCACAGACAAAACAAGGAGAATTTTATAAATGAGGATGGCTCAATAATTTACACTGAAATAAGTATCAAGATGCACTGAAGTATATCTTCTAGGTCTCGATACAATAATAATATTGTGGAAGTCTTAGGTCATAATCTAGTATATGTGGTCATATTTTCTGCTACATTTAATTCTTTAAAGGAAAGGTTTGCTAAGCAATTACCATAAAGTGTTTCACAGATTATATAGGATAGAGGTTAACGGTTGGCTTGCTCTCTAAGATTTCATTCATCCTGTAAATTTTCTTAGACAGATATACATTATAAAGTCCAGTCTGGCTTCAAACTCACAGGGAATATATATATATATATTCACTCTATTAGCCTGGTATGGTATATATATTGTTATTACCTTATTTTTTCCATTTTGAGGTAATAGCTAGTAAACATAGGAGGCAAATGAAATCTAGGGGTGGGGGAGAATAAAGAAAATATAGCAGCACATAACAATACATATAGTTATCTCAATATCCAACAGGACATGATTTCACATGAAGTCAAATTAAGTCTAAATAAGTTCTGTACTATCAGTAACATGTGTTACATAGTAAAAGTTTTCTACTCTTTGTGAAATGGAACTAGAAATCTGTAAGCTACTTTTGAGTGTTACCCTTTTTGGTCCCTGTTGTAGTAGAAGGACATGTTGTCAGTAGAAGGACATGGAAAGTCAGGAGAGAAATGACCCACTCTCTCTGTCAGCTAGCTGTCTCACCTCAGTGGCTCCAGCAACAACTTGTGACACTTTAGTGTGTATAGATCACCCTAATAGCAGGCCTTCCCAGTAAGCCCTCATTTCAAGAATGATAATTTTTTAGACTCTTTTACCAAGTACTTTAGCTAATAACATAATAGCAACAGCTTTTTTTTCTTTCTCTCTAACTTCAACTCTGTCAGAAATCTCAAGAGCTATCAGACTATCTCTTCACTCTCTCTCAAGAATCCTAAATAGATTGGATAATTTTTTTGTGATTACTGGAGGGTACTCAAATAATTAAAATAAATTTTGTCTCAACATAAGTCATAAAACATGAGATGCTATGCACATTCCTGCTTAAAGATGTCTATCTAAAATACTACCTAATGAAGTAATTTCGGAATTGTAATTTTCAAAAAAAAAAAAAAAGTATTCTCTTGAAAGCTTCTGTAGGATTAGGCATTTTCTTTCATGGATATAGCCCCAAGTGTGGCAGACACCTAAACCAGTGGGCTGCTCACATCTTTGTACATCAACAGCTCTGGGTCGATTTGTTTTCTTTCTTCCTGTTCTTTGTACAATGCTATAAAGATTTTTATGTGTCATTGAGTAGGATTGATAATATTTTATATAAATATATATATAACATACATATATGTGTGTATAAGTATATATGTAATATATGTTTATATAACTATGTATAAGATATAAGTATACAAATAGTATATGTATATATAAGTATATATAATATATAAATATAGATAAATATAGATAACATTTTAATTCACTCCTAAATTGTTCTTTTAGTTTCTCAACACAGTGAAAGAAAATGTTTCGGCTCTCTTTTATTTCATAATCAGAATAAATACTTAAATATCTTTAAATTTTTTTATGTTAAGGATTTTGATTCTTCTTTGAAAGCTAGAAAAATAACTTAATAAACTTCAGTATACCCATCATGATCATTAGCTTTATATGTCAATTAGTCTGGGCCATAATAACCAGATTGATGTCAAACATTATTCTGATTTTTCTGTAGGGTGCTTTTGAGAAGAAGTTAACACTTAAAAATTTTGGAGGAAGCAGGGAACTCTCCACACCACGAGTAGCCCTTATCAATTAAATCAAGGAACTGAGGAAAACAGATACCTCACCTGCCCTGAACACTTGGAGAATACAGCTTAAAGATATGTTAGACTTCAGCTGAAACATTTGCCTGTCACTGGTTTTGCATGCATATCTGAATTTTTTGGAACTCACCAGCCTTTCCATAATCATGAAAGCCAATTTTTAACTCTCTCTCTCTCTCTCTCTCTCTCTCTCTCTCTCTCTCTCTCTCTCTCTCTCTCTCTCTGTGTGTGTGTGTGTGTGTGTGTGTGCATACTATATACACAAGATCTGGAAATTTCTCAATTATTTTAAGTGTAATAATTTATACTATATATGTGTATTATCACTCACCAACATTCATGATCTCTAAAAATGGTATTTCCCACAGTCCCACATTTGAAAACATCACAGTTGATGCCAGCACTGAAACACTTGTGAGTTATAAGCCAACCTGAGCTCTAAAGTACAACCCTGTCAAAGGCCAGTGAAATGAAAGGAGAACACTATCATTGCATTCAACAAACTCAGTAACACCTTGTACCATTTTATACATGACCCATCTTCAAGTAAGCCCTCAAAAAGGTCTTGCTTGAACAACCCAATTAATAATCCTATGTGGACATTAAACTCTAAAGAGAATGACAAGCAGACCCCTCCTTGCAAAGTCACAGTCTTCTCTTTGTAATGAGTAACATTTTGACATCCTATGAATAGTATAGGAATCGTTCCTTTAATAATTGTTGTAGATCATCTATGTTTATTTACTTTTGTAACAAGCTATATTATTGATAGTTTATACAAGTCAATTACCAATAACAACCATACGTTTGGGTGTAATAATATCTTCATACAATTCTAGCATTAATGCTCAAAGGATTACTCACAGATTTTCTTTTAACTTCATCAAAATAAATCCAGCAATAAAAATCCTCCAAATAGATGATCAGTAAAGAGTGATAATATAAAGCATTATACAAATCTTATCCAAAACATCATTAAAATTAAATGATAGACTAATACATAGCATATAGCCTATGCAGTGTGCTACAAAGCTAGCTATTAACAATATGTTATAAAGTTGGCATAAGCCAGGAATGAAGAAATATGGAATTGGGCAGGTGCAAAATAATTCTTTATAAAAGTAGAACTTTTAAAAACTTTTCTACAACAATCTGAATTACTATCCATTCTATATAGCTTCATTAATGATGTTTCCCCTATAAATGAGACATCTGAGAACATTTCCCATCTAAGAAGAAGGACATAGGATAGGGGGCTCCAACATGGACATGAATTTTTTAAATTATCTTTAATCTGTTTTTACAGTCGTTATTCCCCTCCCGGTCCACCCTCTGACAGTTTCACATCCCGTTTCTCCTCCCAGACTCCAAGAGAATGTCCACACACTCCCACCCTATGCTATCACACCCACCCTCCCCGCTCCTTGGAACCTCAAGCTCTCTAGGGTTAGGGACACCTTAGGCAATCCTCTGCTGTGTATGTGTTGGGGGGCCTCATATCAGCTGTTGTATGCTGCCTGATTGGTGGCTCAGTGTCTGAGAGATCTCAGAGTTACAGATCAGGTGAGACTGCTGGTCTTCCTATGGGGTCACCCTCAACTCCTTCCAGCCTCTCCCTAACTCAACCACAGGGGAATTTTAATAAAGTTTATTGTCCACGACTAATTATTTTCTGAGTCCGTGATTTTATTGACACAAAAAGAGTTAGAAGAAAGTCTAGTGATCATTTTTGTAGATTTTTTTTTATGAGCCTGTTCTATTCTCCACCTTTTCTCTCTTCTGTTCAATTCTTAACAGATTAGCATGGAATTTGGTGCTGTCAAGACTGGAGAATTAATTACGGTGGAATGAAGAGAAGCTGCTTCCAGAGTTGTCCAGTGTTGGATAAGGAATTTCTTGAAGATTAGTAATAGGATTATCAGTGTCCAGAAGTCTGAACTCCCATGTCAATTTTAAAAATTACTTAGGATTATGATAAAATGCAGAATAAATAATGGATTAAGTTTGCTTGACATTGCAAACCAAAAGCTAGTAACTTTAAAAAAAAAGACTTTATCAAATGCCATTTTTAGTATATGTAATGAGCTAACTCAGTGCCTTTGTTGCTTCTTACCATCTATTTTTGTAAGGTGTCATAAAAAAATCAATCTTTTCATCCTCCCATTTGTTTTTCATATACACTTACAATCACATGGTTAAAATCAATGTGGATTTAACTTCTGCCATGAGATTGTTAGCTGCTGTATATTATCTGTGTATGTAAATTTCCTTTCAACTTGACTGAGTCTGTAAAGATGGAACACACACTGAGCATGCATGGAAAAGATATCAGACTTAAGTGATATGGGGAACTTAGAAATTCACATCCTGATAGGAACCAAAGATGCTGACGCAATCCTGGACACAAGCCAGTCTGGAGACTTTGGTCTGTGCTAGTAGATCATGGAGGTTTAACTAAGATCCCAAAAAACTTTTGAACTCAGAATAGTTATTCAAACTCATCGTGAACCCTTGGAGGTTGACTCATGCTAATATATTTCCATTTTAGGATAAGATTTCCCACTGATACTAACCAACCCAACCTCCATGTGGGTAAGTGGGAAAGGAAGTTCAAAATCACCACACTCTTGTAAAATGACCTATTTATTGTTTTACTTAATTCCTCAGACATGCTTTGTGGGTTTATTATTATTACTGCTATTATTATTGTTAGATTCTTAAGTTCTATTTTCTACACAATGACTTTAAACTCAGTAGAAAAAAAAATCCTCAACAACAGGGACAGATGTGTAAAGAATGAGCTCACTAATTAGTTACATATTGGGAAAATAAATAGCGTGAAAAGTAGCTTACCTTATTGTTTATTTCCTAAGGAACGGTGTGGAAAATGTCCACTTAGGACTTAATTACAATAAAATAAACAAGACTCAATTTGTGTGCTTTGCTTGACAGATTTTCTAAAAGAGGAGCTGCTCCACATTAAAATAAGAACCTGTCTTCACATGCATGGTTGTTATCTGTTGATCTATTTATTTGTCTCTGCAGTCTGAGAAAAGTTCAGCAGTGAATAAATGATTGCCTTAAATCCAGGTGGTTAGCAACAGCGTGCTCCTGGAAATCCTCCAGGGCTTGTTGTGCATGCCAGCACCCATGGAAACAAGCGTACAAGACAGCCTCTGCTAATGATAGGTCTCTGCAGTGTCTAAGGAAGTGTCTCACATACCAGTGTTTTCCTATTGTTCTGTTTTAATAATGCATTTTACTCACCTGCTCTAAAAATGTCATGGTGCTGTCTTTATAAGAATTTTTTGCTTCAAATTTTGTTTTCCCTGCCTTACCAAATGCTTACTTGTCTAGGCTAAATAGTTGCATGCTATCTAGCAAAATGAAAACATGCATATGAAAAAATACTAGTAAAACTTAAATACTGCATATAAATCTATGTTGCATCTTATTTTACATTCTACTTCTTACTGAAAGAGTTCAACACATGAATAAACTTTACATAGAAAGTTAGTCAGCATCATTACATAGCTCAATGTTACTTCTTAGTTTTGCCTGGACCCAGTCAAAGAGAAGACAACCACAATCAGCCTGACACAGGAAGGAAAAAACACAAAACTCCCTCTCGTATTTCCCAATAACCAACACAGTCTAACTGATGTCTAACTTGGAGCGGCATCAGGAATAGCCATTGCTTGGAAACACCATCCTTTATTGTGTCATCTCAATCAGAGAAGGGGAAAAGAAAATTAAATTGAGAGAAACAGTGAGAAAAGGGGATGTTGGAGGCGCTTGAGACAAGGGGAGCATTGGGAGTAGGAGGATGGAACAGTGGGTCTCTAGTGTTCTTTGTAAAGGTCTCTTACAAAGTTCTGGGGCCATTTTAGCACAAGGCACATCAGAGTAACTGTGCAGCGCTGAGAGTCTTACAAAGACAATTGTTTTATAAGTGGCTGCTCAAAACTTAAATTCAATAAACTATTTTATTAAATGTATTGCCAAGTTTATCAACTCCTTGAGATATTGATTTGATGTCGTTATTTTTAGCACAGTGATTTAAGAAAATCAGTCACATCGTTGCACCAATCTATAATCCTTAGCCACTGGGAGACTTTAATTTTCTTAAGCTCATTTTCCAATGCAGTGTGTGATTATATTTGTCTGGTTTCATCCACTTTATTACAGATAGCCACTTCACTGGTTAAAGGAAGTCTTTTGGTTGTCTTCTGAAAGCTTTGCCTTTCTTTCCAAGTAGGTTCATAAGATTAAATATAAATGATAACCAATCAGTTTTCAAATTGCTGAGTCAGGCAGACATTCCTGATGGCTTCTGTGTTTGTCTTTTTGAAGGCTCTAAAATAAAAGAAAAATATGTGTGATTGATTATCTGGTGTGATACAAAACTGTGGGAGAGGATGCAATTTGTGGTCAATGAAAAAAAGACATTAATTTACAATCCTCGGAGATTTAACAATGGATAATGCAACCATTTCTATCATCTATATTTACAGCCCTATTTCTTATTTCATAGCAGATATTTTGAAGTCTTTGTTATTTGTCTACCAAATGATAATCTTTCCTCAAAATTGAAAGTATGTGGGAATTAGTGAATAAAATAAAGCACAGTTGAGGTTGTGTGACTGTCTTGGTTAGGGCTTTACTACAGTGGACAGACTCTGTGACCAAGGAAGTATTGTAAAGGACAAGATTTAATTGGGGCTGGCTTACAGGTTCAGAGGTTCAGTCCATTATCATCAAGGCACAAATACCAAAACATCCAGGCAGGCATGGTGCAAGAGGAACTGAGAGTTCTACATCTTCATTTGAAGGTTGCTAGCAGAATACTGGCTTCCAGGCAGCTAGGATGAAGGTCTTATAACCCACACTCACAGTGGCACACATACTCCAACAGGGCCATAACTTCTAATCTTGCCACTCCCTAGGCCAAGCATATACAAACCATCACATTGCATTCCCTGGTCCCTCTAAGCTTGTCCAAACATATGAGTCTATGGGGGGCATACCTAAACATAGCAAAATAAAAAAAATACATTTAGTCCAACTCCTTTAAATGACCCCTTCAATCTTGGGCCATCAACTGTAACTGAGGCTACACTTTCACCAATGGCCTTCCATATCTTCTCATAGTGCCAAGCCTCAATTGTTCTTCATGACAACTTCATGCCTTCAAAACCAGTACCACCTGGGTGACTCATACACATTATCAATATACCTTCTGCAGGTGGTACAACCTTGGCTATCTCTGAAACACAGATTCTTTGTTCTCTCAGAAAACACTTACCAGAAGATTTCACCATAATGATGCTGGTCTCTTAATCACCACTAATTTCTTAGCTCTAGCTAACCGGCATCAATTGTCCCAGTAGTCTCTTTCTCCTCTTGAATATAAAGCCAGAGTCACATGGCCAAAGGTGCTGAATTCTGGTGCTTTCAGGAACTAGACTGAAACTAGCCCCATTGTTCTATTACATTATCACTAGCTTTCTGTTTTCCAACCCCTTCACTGCCTAAATTGTGCTAGATCTTGCTCTGTAGATTGACCTTGAACTCAAAAGATCTGAATGCCTGTCTCCTGGAAATAAAGGTGTATACCACTATGCCTAGATTTAAGCTTTACTTCACCGAGAACTTGCTCTGTCTCAGGCTGGCCTTGAACTCAGAAATCTGCTTGGCCTTATCTCCTGGGATTAAAGGTATATATACGATGCCTGGATCTAAATTTACCTGGGTAGGATCTTTTCCCAAAGTCATATTCCCTTAATCTACTATCTCCTAGAACACAGGATTCAGCTCCATTTCACTTGCTGGTGACCTTTTAATATTTGAGCCATGTATTTTATATTTTTCCTTGTTTGGCTCTCTATGATTGTTTAAAATGTTCTTCATGAGACTTAAGCAGACAATAAAGTTTATGATGGGATTCTATTTCTGCACAAACATCATGACCAAGAAGCAAGTTGGGTAGGAAAGGGTTTACTCTGCTTACACTTCCACATTGCTGTTCATCACCAAAGAAAGTCAGGACCAGAACTCAAGCAAGCCACTAAGTAACATCCCACCATGGCCACTGCATGGGCTCCTGCTTCCTTACCTCCTTGATTTCCAGTCCTGACATTCTTTGGTGGTGAACAACAGTGTGAAAGTGTAAGCTGAATAAACCCTTTCCTCTCCAAATTGCTTCTTGATCATGACGTTTGTGCAAGAATAGAATCCCTGACTAAGACAGTGACTTTGGAAACTAAATCATGTTTGCGGTATGGATGGTCTCTGCTTGTATTTTTCTCTGGGAGTCTATTTCTCCTACTTGTAGTTTTGTGTAATATAGAAGTAACACTGGCTTCCCCCATACATGTTAGCATGTCATTGGCTGTTATACTTGTTCTGCTTATGTTTAGGGATGATAAAAGGCTTCAGTGTAGTTTCTGATATTACTAGAAGACACAGTTTCACAGAACACTCCCCAATCCTTTCTCTGACTCTTACAGTCTTACTGTCACCTCTTCCACAATGATTCCTGATCCTTAGGTACAGGAGTTGTATCCTAGATGAACCCAAAGGGACTGGGCTCCATAGTTACTTTTTTACTGCTATTAAACTCCAAGGCAACTTGTAGAAAATCCCCTGGCTTCCAGTTTCCATCAGCACCTGGAGCAGATCCTCTGCCACAGGACTCCATACCCAAATACATCCAGGAGGAAGAGAACCTCCCAGGCATACAGACAGGCCTCTGAGCCCAGGTAAGACCACCACTTCTTTTCAAAATCCTAGCCCAAGAGGGAACCTCTCAGAGCCATCAGGACACAGGAATCAAGGATTGGCTGGGGACAGGATCCTTCTGGTCTCTGCACCCCAGAGCTGACCCTATACCACAGCTCACCATACCTAAATTCCTCCCAGAGAGAACTGGTCTCCCAGGAGTACTAACATACAGACTTGCAGGACAGACAAGCCACAGTCAGAGACAGCAAGACCAGCTAATACCAGAGATAGCCAGATGGCAAAAGGCAAGCACAAGAACATAAGCAGCAGAAATCAAGGCCACATGGTATCACCAGAACCCAGTTCTCCCACCACAGTAAAGGCTGGTTATCACAACATACCAGAAAAACTAATTTAAAATCACATCTCATGGTGATGATAGAGGAAAAACAAAAGTTTTTTTTGTTGTATTTTGTTATTATTTAAAGTTGTTTTATTTATTTATTTTTAAATTGGATATTTTCTTCATTTAGATTACAGATGTTATCCCCTTTTCTGGTTTGCCCTCCGAAAAACACACTCGGCTATCCATTCCCCCCTTCCCCTGCTCACCAAACCACCCACTCCTGCTTCCTGGCCCTGGCATTACCCCACACTGGGACATAGAGCCTTCATAGGACAAAGAGTCTCTCCTCCAATTGATGACCAACTAGGCAATCCTGTGCTGCATATGCAGCTGGAGCCAGGAGTCCCACGATGTGTGCCCTTTTGTTGGTGGTTTAGTCCCTTGGAGCTCTGGGGTACTGATTAGTTCATATTGTTGTTCCTTCTATGGGGCTACAAACCCCTTCAGCTCCTTGGGTTCTTTCTCTAGGATGATAGAGGAATTTAAGAAGACATAAGTAACTCTCTTAGAGAAATGTAAGAGAATACAGGTAAGCAGGTAGAAGACCTTAAAGAGAAAACACAAAAATCCCTTATAAAATTACAGGAAAGCACAAACAAACAGGTGAAGTAACTCAACCAAACCATCCAGGGTCTAAAAATGGAAATAGAAACAATAAAGAAATCACAAAGGGAGACAACTCTAAAGATAGAAAACCTAGGAAAGAGATCAGGAGTCAAAGATGCAAGCATCACCAACAAGTGCAGAAGATACTATAGAAAACATTAACACAACAAAGAAAATTCAAAATGCAAAAAGCTCCTAACACAAAACATCCAGGAAATCCAGGACACAATAAGAAGACCAAACCTAAAGATAAAAGGTACAGAAGAAAGTGAAGACTCCCAACTTAAAGGGCCAGTAAATATCTTCAACAAAATTATAGAAGAAAACTTCCCTAATTTAAAGAAAGATGCACGTGAACATATAAGAAGGCTACAGAATTCCAAATAGACTGGACCAGAAAAGAAATTCCTCCCCATCACATAATAATCAAAACACCAAATGCACTAAACAAAGAAAGAATATTAAAAGCAGTAAGGAAAAAAAATAAAGTAACATATAAAGGCAGACCTATCAGAATTACATGAAAATTCTCACCAAAGACTATGAAAGCTAGAAGATCTTGGGCAGATGTCATACAGACCCTAAGAGAACATAACTGCCAACCCAGACTACTATACCCAACAAAACTCTCAATTACCATAGGTGGAGAAAGCAAGATATTCCATGACAAAAACAATTAACATAATATCTTTCCACAAATCCAGCCCTACAAAAGATAATAGATGGAAAATGCAATCACAAGGGGGGAAACTACACCCTAAAAAAATCAAGAAAGTAACCTCAACAAACCCAAAAGAAGATAGCCACACAAACATAATTCCACCTCTAATAACAAAAGTAACAGGAAGTAACAATCACCTTTGCTTAATATCTCTTAACATTAATGGACTCAATTCCCCAAGACATAGACTAACAGACTGGATATATAAACAGGACCCAGCATTTTGCTGCATACAGGAAATGCACCTCAGTGACAAAGACAGACACCACCTCAGAGTAAAGGGCAGGAAAACAATTTTCCAAGCAAATGGTCCCAAGAAACAAGCAGGAATAGCTATTCTACTATCGGATAAAATCGACTTTCAAGCAAAAGTCATCAAAAAAGATAAGGAAGGACACGTCATACTTATCAAAGGAAAAGTCTACCAATAAGAACTCTCAATTTTGAACATCTATGCTCCAAATGCAAGAGCACCCACATTCAAAAAAGAAACTTTATTAAAGCAAAAGCACACATTGCACCTCACACAATAATTGTGGGGGACTTCAACACCTCACTCTAATCAAAGGACATATCATGGAAACAAACTAAACAGAGACAGAGTGAAACCAAATGGATTTAACAGATATCTGTAGAAAATTTCATTCTAAATCAAAAGACTTCTTCTCAGCACCTCATGGTGCCTTCTCCAAAATTGACCATGTAATTGGTTATAAATCAGGCATCAACAGATATAAGAAGATTGAAATAAGTACATACCTCCTATCAGATCACTACTGATTAAGGCTGCTCTTCAATAGCAAAAAAACAACACAAAGCCCACATACACATGGAAGCTGAACAAAGATCTACTCAATGATAACTTGGTCAAGGAAGAAATAAAGAAATAAATTAAAGACTATTCAGACTTTAATGAAAGTGAAGATACAACATACCCAAATTTATGGGACACAATGGCAGGAAATAATCAAACTCAGTGCTGAAATCAACCAAGTAGAAACAAAAAGTACTGTACAAAGAATCAACAAAACCAGAAGCAGGTCCTTTGAGAAAATCAAGAAGATACATAAACCCTTAGGCAGACTAACCAGAGGGCACAGAAAGAGTACCCAAATTAACAAAACTAGAAATGAAAAGGGAGATATAACAACAGAAACTGAGGAAATTAAAATATTCATCGGAACCAACTAAAAAGGCCTACACTCAACACAACAGGAAAATCTGGATGAAATGAACAATTTTCTAGATAAATAGCAAATACCAAAGTTAAATCAGGATCAGGTTAATGATCTAAACTGTCCCATAACCCCAAAAGAAATAGAAGCAGTCATTAAAAGTCTCCCAATCAAAAAAAGCCCAGGACCAGATGGTTTTAGTGCAGAATTCTATCAAACTTTCAAAGAAGACCTAATGCCAATATTTTTCAAACGATTCCACAAATAGAAGCACTACCCAATTCATTCTATGAAGTAACAATTACACAGATCTCAAATCCACACAAAGACCCAACAAAGAAAGAGAACTTCACACCAATTTCCCTTATGAATTTTGATGCAGAAGTACTCAATAAAATTCTTGCCAACCTAATCCAAGAATACATCGAAATGATCATTCACCAAGATCAAGTAGGCTTTATACCAGGGATGCACGGATGATTCAATATACGGAAATCCATGAATGTGATCCACTCCATAAACAAACTCAATGACAAAAACACATGATCATTTCATGAGATGCTGAAAAAGCATTTGACAAAATTCAACATCCCTTCATATTATTTTGAAGATCAAGAATTCAAGGCTAACATACCTAAACATAGTAAAAGTAATATACAGCAAACCAGCAGCCAAGATCAAACTAAATGGAGAGAAACTTTAAGCAATCCTACTAAAATCAGGGACTATACAAGGCTGCCCTCTCTCTCCCTACTTATTCAACATAGTACTTGAAGTCCTAGTCAGAGCGAATAGACAACAAAAGGAGGTCAAAGGGATACAAATTGGAAAAGAAGAAATCAAACTATCACTATTTACAGATGATAGGATAGTACACTTAAATTACCCCAAAAACTCCACCAAAGAACTCGTACAGCTGACAACCAACTTTAGCAATGTGGCTGGCTAAAAAAAATAACTAAAAAAAAAAAAATTAGTACCCTTCCAATACTCAAAGGAAAAACAGGCTGAGAAAGGAATTAGAGAAATGACACCTTTCACAATAGTCACCAAGAATATAAAATACCTTAGGGTGACTCTAATTAAGCAAGTGAAAGATCTGTATAAGAACTCCAAGTCTCTGAACAAAGAAATCGAAGATCTCAGAAGATGGAAAGATCTCCCATGCTCATAGATTGGCAGGATTAATATAGTAAAAAAAGGCTATCTTACCTAAAGAAATCTACAGATTCAATGCAATCCCCATCAAAATTCCAACTCAGTTCTTCATAGAGTTAGAAAGTGCAATTCTCAAATTCATCTGGAATAACAAAAAACCTAGAATAGCAAAAGCTATTCTCAACAATAGAAGAACTTCTGGGTAATCAGCATCCCAGACCTCAAGCTGTACTACAGAGCAATATTGATAAAAACTGCATAGTATTGGTACAATGACAGACAGGTAGATGAATGGAATAGAATTGAAGACCCAGAAATGAAACCACACACCTATGGTCACTTGATCTTTGAAAAAGGAGCTACAATCATCCAATGGAAAAAAAAACAGCATTTTTAATAAATGGTGCTGGTTTACCTGGCAGTTAACATGTAGAAGAATCAAAATTCATTCCTATCTCCTTGTACCTAGCTCAAGTCCAAGTGGATCAAGGACCTCCACATAAAACCAGGTACACTGAAACTAATAGAAAAGCAAGTGGGGAAAAGCCTCAAACACATGGGCACAGGGGAAAATTTCCTGAACAGAACACCAATAGCTTATGCTCTAAGATCAAGAATTGATAAATGCGATCTCATAAAATTGCAAAGCTTCTGTAAGGCAGAAGACACTGTCAATAGGACAAAAAGGCAACCAACAGATTGGAAAAGTTCTTTACCAACCCTACATCAATAGAGGGATAACATCCAATATATACAAAGAACTCAAGAAATTAGACTCCAGAGAACCAAATAACCCTATTAAAATGGGGTACAGAGCTAAACAAAGAATTGTCAATTGAGGAATACTGAGTGGCTGAGAAGCACCTAAAGAAATGTTCAACATTCTTAGTCATCAGGGGATTGCAAATCAAAACAACCCTGAGATTCCACTTCACACTAGTCAGAATGGCTAAGATCAAAGTCTCTGGTGACAGCAGTTGCTGGCAAGGATGTGACACATGGAAGGACCAATGGCTCCAGCTGCATATGTAGCAGAAAATGACCTGGTTGGATATCAATGGGAAGAGAAGCCCTTGGTCCTGAGAAGGCTCTATGCCCCGGTGAAAGAGAATGCCAGGACAGGGAAGTGAGAGTAGGTTGTGTTGGTGAGCAGGGGGAGGGAGGATAGGATAGGGGGTTTTCGGAAGGGAAACCAGGAAAAAGAATAACATTTGAAATGTAAATAAAGAAAATATCTAATAAAAAAAGAATAAAAAAATGAATCCCTCATAGCAAAGAGTAATGGCAGCGGGCAGCAGGCAGCAGACATTCTTCAACTCAGTTTCAGACAGAAGTGAGAAACATGTTATTGGAAATTTGCAAAAGGATACTCCTTCTTACAAAGAAGCAAGAACTCTGTTGAATTGTGCTCTTGTGATATGGGGGAGGCTGCATTTGTAATGATTTCCCATATCTAACAAGAGCTATTTCTAAGTCAAATTTTGTGGATACAGTTGGATTTCCCCAGTTATTCAAAGACAGTGTGCAAAAGGAAATAAAAGAGTGTTTACATTGAAGAGAACTAGGATTTAAAGATTTGAAAATTATTTATTCAGCATATAAATACTGACAAAAACTGAAAATCAAGTCCTGTAAAAATAACATGAAAGTGGCCAGATAATTGATTACATTAACAGCTTAGTCGTGAAGTTAACCAGTCAACTCATATGGAACCAATAATAATAATAATAATAATACTTATTATTATTATTATTATAAGCAGTACTAGAAGAAACACTGCCTTTGGTGACAAGAACAGTACAGAGAAAACTGGATGGGATAAAGGAAAGCCATCAGACTTCTAGTTTTTTTCTATAGCAGACAATAGTATTATCCTTAAGAAAAAGGCAGACTATCTCTGAGGGCAATATACCCCCATCCTCTCCATGTACATCAGGCACTGGATCTGTGCTGTTTCCTCCTGGATTAAGTTAAGCCTTTAACCAGCTAACCTATCTTTTAGGCCTCAGAAAGTATAACTGCAAATAAAGTGAATCATGGTACCATGTAAGTTGTCACACACATCATTTCTTGCTAAGCATTGTCTGTATTTACATAAAGAGAATGAGAAAATAAACATATAAAAATTTATATTTTACAAAACAAAAAGAAAAAGCATTGGGCTGGTGGCCTATCTTCTGTCTCAGGGGCAAGGCTATTCTGCAGAATCACAGAGCCAGACTGCTGTCAAGATGACACTGCCACCCAGTGGTCTCAGTGTCTGAGTCTGGCCTTGCAAATTCTGAACTCGCTCAAGACCCTTATCTCTTTTCTTTTCTTTCTGATTTGCCCATCTTCAAAGAGAAATGTCTGTGCTATGCCTGTCTCATCATTATATTTTTAGAAGCACATAATTTGTCTGATATTACAGGTTCATATCCATATTACATTACAGAGGACATGAACATTAGCAGCCAGAGAGTGGAAAATTAAGGACTGAATTGTGACACCCTAAAATTCTTATTTGAATCCCTAATATGGAAAGTGACTTTATTCAGAAACAGGATGTCTAAAGAGATGGAGTTAAATGAGGTCATAAATGTTGAACCCTGTTCATGATTAAACTTGATTACTAATTTGATTGGTCTAAGAAAAGTCCTAGACTATTAGGAGCTTACACGTCTGCATGTGGTCCCAGAGACCTGTCCTGAATATGAGCTTTGCCAGCCAGCAGGCATCGCATCCTGATGAGAGTAAAGAGATGCCTTCTAAAATAGAGAAGCTATTTGTATTCTTTGTCCTTACCATAAGGTAAGCAACTTCCCTCTGCCCAATCCTTCCTCCATAAGAACAGACATTGTTATGGCTTTTCACTGACGTCTCTAAAAGCTAAGTAACATCATCCTTTCCTCTTTCAAACCATTCCTCTCAGGTGTTGATCACAGAAACAAGACATTAGAGAGGGCCATGATTCAATAGGATTGGCTACTTTAGGGGAGGAGAAGAGCCATCAATATATGCAGAGTGGAGAGGTCACAGGAGGAACATGATCATTAAATCTCAGCTAATATATATATATATATATTACATATATATACATATACACCTTTAGGCTTCTCAATCACTCTTTCTCTGCTGCAGATTTTCGCATCTGACTGGAAGCTTCATTATTAGTGCGTGCACATTCAGAATTCATTCACAGACTTACTAAAGCACCCGTTCAAATGATTTAATGAACTTCTTCTTCATCCTAGTTTTCCTTCTGAAGTATAAATTCCCTAAGAGCAAACCACTCAACCAATTTTTATGTAAATAGTTAATAGTTTGTCTTTTCTACTCTGAGCTCTAGCTAGTCGTGAACATGTGATTGAACCCGGGTCCTCTGGAAGAGCAGCCAGTGCTGTTAAGCACTAAGCTGTCACTCTAAGGCTGAGAGCTTCTCATCCATAAAATTAATTTTGTTTTATTGTTTGGTTGGTTTTGTTTTGATTTGAATAGAGTGTTATGTATAGTTCTCTAGATCAAAACAGAGAGGGGGCTATAAATGGGGATTTACTACTCACAAAGGAACTATTCACTTATAGATTAGGGACTGAATCGGCCAACATAGTCAACTGCACATTGTAGTCTGAGGACCTGATGGCTGCCCACTCAGTAAAGTACCTGAATGCCTCAGTACTACCAACTTCCTCTAAAGGCCTGGGGGGTTTCTGGAAAGGTGGTGTTCTTCAGTGCATATTGAAAGACTGGGGGAGTTCCTGGCGGCGGGGACCGGGGTAGCCAACGGCTTGTGGAGCATCAAGCCCAAGTTTTATTGTGACTACTGTGATACGTATCTTACCCACGATTCTCCGTCTGTGAGGAAGACACACTGCAGTGGTCGGAAACACAAAGAGAATGTGAAAGACTACTACCAGAAATGGATGGAAGAGCAGGCCCAGAGCCTGATTGACAAGACAACTGCTGCATTTCAACAAGGGAAGATCCCTCCCGCTCCGTTCTCTGCTCCTCCACCTGGAGGGGCCATGATTCCACCTCCCCCCAGTCTCCCGGGCCCTCCTCGGCCTGGCATGATGCCTGCACCCCACATGGGAGGCCCTCCCATGATGCCCATGATGGGTCCCCCTCCACCCGGGATGATGCCTGTGGGACCAGCTCCTGGGATGAGACCGCCCATGGGGGGGCCACATGCCCATGATGCCCGGGCCTCCCATGATGAGACCTCCTGCCCGCCCTATGATGGTGCCCACCCGGCCTGGTATGACCCGGCCAGACAGATAAGAGCAGAAGCGCTCTTGATGGTTTTGTATTTCTTGTTCTATTCCACCAGGAACCCTTGGTGCTGAGCCCGAGTGTTTACTAGATGCATGGAAAGGAAACTTCCCTTCCTAACTGAATATTTTTGTAGGGAGAAATAATACCAAAAAGTGCAGTTTTCACTTATATTGTGAAATGTGAAAATAAAATCATCAGCTCTTTTAGTTAAAAAAAAAAGAAAGAAAGAAAGAAAGACTGGGGAAGCTAAAGTCTGCTGTCAGTGAAGGATATCAGCAGCAGTACACTCAGCACCAAGGAGTGGAATCAGACAGGAAATACTGCTTTTTACCTTAGACCCTTTCATGCTGGACCCATGGAAGGTTTTACCCATTGGAAGGTGTTACCCATTCTAACAGAGAGTCTTCTCTTCTCACTTACCCTTTCAAGAAATGCCCTCAAAGATCCGTCCAGGTGACTGCCTCATAGTTGATTCCAAGTTGATCATCAAGAGTAAACATCCTGTCAAGTTGACAATCAAGAGTAAACATCAAAGACAAGGTCTTGGCTCACAACTCAGGCTGGCTCTCTGATCACTATGTTGCTCACACTGGTCTTGGACTTGCAATCATCTTCTCTCTGCCTCACAAAAGCTGAGATGGTAGGCATTCACACCATGCCTGAGTAATTATGTGATTTTAAAACTATTTCACCCCCCAATGGAGAAGCTAGAGAAAGCACCCAAGGAGCTCAAGGGGTCTGCAACCCTATAGGTGGAACAATATGAACTAACCAGTACCCCCAGAGCTCATATTTCTAGCTGCATATGTAGCAGAAGATGGTCTAGTCAGCCATCACAGGGAAGAGAGGCCCCTTGGTCTTGCAAACTTTATATGCCCCAGTACAGGGGAATGCCAGGGCCAAGAAGTGGGAGTGGGTGGGTAGGGAAGCAGGGTGGGGGGAGGGTATAGGGAACTTTTGGGATAGCATTTGAAATTTGAAATGTATATAAAGAAAATATCTAATAAAAAAATTTTCAGAAAAAATATTTCAGCCACAACATACTTATTTAAACCTTAATAAAATAGGAGCTTTAAATTTGAAGAGACCTTAGAGATCATAAATTCCAAATTCATTACTTTAGAAGGAGTGGAAGATGAGACATCTTCTTGACATCACTTGACTGTTAAGTAGTTTGCTAAGTTGGTATTAGCATTTATATCCGATGACTTATAATACTAATAAAAGAACAGAAAAATCATATTACAATTAGAAAAATATTTCAAACAAGCATCATTTGAATCAATGCATGTTCTACTGCACCAAACATTTAGTTTCCTCAGTGCATTCTAAGGAATATGGATATGTGTGAGAACCAGGGAACTTTTCCACTGCTAGGATGTTTGTACATGATTGGAACAGCTCAGTTCTTTAGGAGATCAATACCACCATTATACTTTGACAATGGTGATTTTATTATGCAACAATCATGTAAGTAAATAAAGGAAATAAAGTTGGTATATTCTGAACTCAGTTGTGTAATTCATTGTGTCTTGGTTCAGAAGCAATTTTCTTTATCTATTTAGCCTAAGCTAACAGTCAATCATTCATATATATAAATTCCTATATCGGGAGGCAGAAGCAGGCAGATTTCTGAGTTCGAGGCCAGCCTGGTCTACAAAGTGAGTTCCAGGACAGCCAGGGCTATACAGAGAAATCCTGTCTCGACACCCCCCCAAAAAAAAATAAAATTCCTATATCTGTACAACTGTTTCTTACACTAAACTACTTATCATAAAGACATGAAATTATTTTTGAAAGTATCCAAATTTACTGCAGTGGCTGAAACTGTAAAACTTAAATACCTATTTTATTTTAAGAGCTGTTAACAAATCTGTTTTCTTGGGCATTTTCTTCTAAATGTCTATTATATGAAAAGAGATACTTGAAAGAAAAGAGAGTGGAAATTATAATCAGTGGGAATTAAGATACAAAAAAATGAAAGAGACATTGTGTTTTGAAAAATATACTGCTGACATGAAAACTCATAATTTAAAAAAATCAGATAGAGACAAGTATGCAAAAAGAGCAGTATCCAATAGCACAATGGTAAAATGCTTCATAGAGCATTGGTTTATGTCAATAAGAAGAATCAGGCTGGGAACTCAGGTTGTATTGATGCACAAGTATGTTCAGGGTTGTATATGTAAATGTGAGATGGCTATACAGAAGATACTTCAGCTTGAACTATACTAATATGTGCCTGTGTTTCTTCTCCTATTAAAACTAGGATTGTTAGATTCTCCGCACTTATATGATAACCAGAATAATTTTAAATCCCAGGTGTGGTTTCTTTTCTCTCTTTCACTGGAAAACAGGATAATTTTCATGGCATGTAGAGCATAGCATATGGTTTTATCATCTTTGTTTACTCAAGCATTATTAATTGGCATCTTGATAACACTTATAAGACCCAAGTTATCAAGAGAGAGTGTCTCAGCCTGATACCAAGTAGTCATTGGGATTAATAAGTTAATGTTTGTCAAGTTTCTCTGATAAGTTTCTCCCACGTATGGTTCTGCGTCAGTGCAAAGGATTATCTTGTAAGTCAAATTAGCAGAAATGAACAGCATAGTAAAACAAAATTCATCTGCTTTAAGGAATTAGGTGATTATGTATAATTAATGGAAAGAAATAATAATGAGTAAATGCATAGTGCTTGTATAATAATCAGTTAACACTTTAAAAATAATTAACTGTCTTAATGACCATTTTCAACAAATTTAATGTAGTTTGCATGAGTAGCTGGTGACAACGAAAACAGTAATAGGCACTCATTACAGTACTGCCAGAGGGGTGGAAAGAATGTGGCAAGGGCAAACCTTCTTGTTTTTCATTAGTATACTCCTTAAGCTTGCTTTTTAATGAAGGAAACTCTCCCTCCAGAAAAGAGAGTTATAGTTGAATCTGAGTAAATTAAGTGATGAGAAAAGAATGCATGCACATGAGCCACACCATACATATAAAGATGCATATATGTATATGAATGGTATAAACATACATATATTTCTAATTGCTGTATTTGAATGTCACTCATTCAAAGGAGGTATTTTGTTTTAAAATATCTCATTATCTTCAATGACATTGCCTTAGTTCATGTTATATTGCTATAAAAAAAAGACACCATGATCATAACCATGACAACTCTCATTAAAAAAAAAAAACATTTAATTGGGGCTGGCTTACAGTTCAAAGGTTTTGTTCATTGTCATCATGGTGGGAAGCATGGTGGAATGCATGCAGACATGGTGCTGGAGAGGTAGCTGAGAGTTCTACATCTGGATTGGAAAGCATCAGGAAGAGAGAGATACCAGACCTGGCTTGACCTTCTAAAATCTCAAAACCAGCCCCCAGTGACCCACTTCCTTCAACAAAGCCAAGTCTATTCCAACAAGACCACACCTATTAATAGTACCACTCCATATGAGCCTATGAGGGCTATTTTCATTTAAACCACTACAGGTAAATACTATTTCCTTTGCATATCTAGTCAGTCATCAATGTGTATGTATTTTTTCCTTCTACATATATTCCAACCTTTCCATTCTACATGATCCCAGAATGATATGTCAGCCTCTCCTTGGTACGTTGCTTACCACATTTTATGATATACACAGTGAGAAATCCTCTTTCCTGGAACCTAGCATACAAATATGTCCAACTTCACTCAAAAAAATACCCATGGCTTTTTATTTCCTTTCAGGTAAATCCCAGACAGTTAAGGATGACTGAAATAAAACAAAATATAACCCAACTTGTTTCTTAAATCTCATTTCATTCTTATAGTTCATTGCTTTAAACACTCTTTGAATATATAATAAGATTTCTTATTCTGTTAGAATTAACCACTCAGACAACCAACAATAAGATGGAGAGATTCAAAGTGAGCTGTCAGCTGTTGATCTTCTAATCAGCACTGAACTTTTATTAAAAATATTCTCTGTGATAGACTTTCTCTGTTGGCCAGGTAAACAACCATTGGTTTCTACTTGTTGTCAGAAAGGCAACTAAGTCTGTATGAGCAGCAGCTTGCTGCTGTGAGGATTCCTGCTTCTGAGTACTTGGCACTTGCAGTCCACTCTCTGAAGTGATGCAGGACTACAGTTCTGCATCCCCTTGTCTTTGACTCTTCCACATTTGCTTCAGGGTCTTATCAAGTATGAGGCCCCGGATTTTGCCATAGTAGATTCACACAACCTGTTCTTAGCTGAACATCAGTTGGAAATCTTTGAGGGAGTAATTTTCCTCGCCTATAAGAAGAAAATGAGGGCTGGGCAGTGGTGGTGCATGACCTTAATCCCAGCACTTGGGAGGCAGAGGCAGGTGGATTTCTGAGTTCGAGGCCAGCCTGGTCTACAGAGTGAGTTCCAGGACAGCCAAGGCTATACAGAGAAACCCTGTCTTGAATACCAAAAATAGAAGAAGAAGAAGGAGGAGGAGGAGGAGGAGGAGGAGAAAACAAGATAATGAGAAGTAATGAGATAATAACATTTTTTAAAGGTCTATTCAAAGTATCACTAGAAAAAGAGAAAGAGATCTTATTAGGAAGGGATAAGTTTAGTAAAGTGGACCGGATGAAGATGAATAATTCATCCTTGTGTATTGTTAGACCCGGGGGGAAAAGTGGAGGTTATTTATTTCTAAAGCAAAAGGAGCTCCTAAAACATAGAGTTTTGAGGATACCGTTCCCTAGTGAGTTTAAGGAACAACTAAGAGTAGGCTATGTTCTTTCTCTGCTTGTTCACCATTTTCCATCACTCAGTTCACACTCAGTTCAGGGATTGCCTGAGAGAAGCTCATATACCTGAGGATGTATGTCAGTCAAGCAACTACAATAAGTGTAGGTGAAGTTGCCATTTCTAATTACTTATATAACTATATGTAAAAGATAAAAAATAATTAGCTTTGCTAGACTTAGATAAACAAGTTAACATTACAGCCCTCACTAAGGCGATAAACGAGGCACCTACAATAATTAAGGTGTCCTTGCCAGGTAGTGGTGACTCATGCCTTTAATTACAGCACTTAGTAGACAGAAGCAAGTGGATCTCTGAGTTCAAGGTCAGCATGGTCACAGAATGAGTTCCAGGACAGTCATGACTAGGCAGCAAAACCCTATCTTGAAACAAATAAGCAAACAAACAAACAAATAATCAAAAAGATGTCCTGAGGAGAAAATAGGACCTTAGCAGTTTAAAAAAATGTTATGACAGTACATCCATTTATGCATGTATTTTTGTCATGCTGGTACATGCCACATTCTATATGTGCACCAGAAAGTAGATCTGTTAACACAAAATTTTGTTCTCTTTTTTCCATTAATAATTTATTTCTTTACTTTATATCTGAATCACTGCCCCACCTCCTCCTGGTCCCCTTCATACAGCGCTTACCTCTACATCCCCTTTCTTCTCTGACAGGGTGGAGACTACCCTTGTGTATCTCCTCCACCCTAACACATCAAGTCTCTGCAGCAGTAGGTGCATCCTCTCCCACTGAGGTCAGATAGAACAGCCCAGTTAGGAGAAGGGAAGCCACAGACAGGAAAAAGCTTTAGAGACAGGCCATGCTCTATGTGTTAGTGGACCAACATGAAGACCAAGCTGCACATCTGTTACATATGTGTGTAGAAGGAACTAGGTGGAGCATGTGTATGCTCTTTGGTTGGTAGTTTAGTCTCTAAGAGCCCCCAAATATTTAGGTTAGTTGACGCTTGGTTTTCCTGTGGAGTCCCTATTCCTTCAGGGCCCTCGATCCTTTCCCCAACTAGTAAGTTTATATACTATATTCTCTGGTGTTAGATCAATTAAATCTCTACAAAATGATCAAGTGCCTTTAGCTAAACCAAGGACTGAATTTTACTGTAAATACTATTAAGGAAAAAGACAAAAAAAAGAAAAAAGCCAGAACTTACCAGTGAGAAACACTAATAAGTTTCAAACTGGTTGCACTCATTGGTGAGACTTAGCAGGGAGACACTCGATGTCACACTGAGTCTACTCATTGCTGACACTTTGTAGAATTAACAAAAATCTTATCAGATCTGAACAGAAACTAACAAATGAAAAGGGTAGATTAAATTGTCAAAAATAAAAGCATGGGTCTGGAAAGATGGGTCAGCCATCAAGGGCACTTGCTTTTCTGGGGAGCCTTGGCTCAGTTCCACTTCCAGAGGATACAGTGCCCTCTTCTGATCTTTTCAGGCATCAGGAATGTGAGTGGTATAAAGATACACATGAAGGAGAACACTCATACACATAAACCAAAACAATAGTCTTTTTAAATATAAACATCTACATCTAGTAACAAAAACTTTAATACCCTAAATGTATATTGTGCTTTCTCACATTAAAGATGATAATGTTTATATATGTAAAATAAATGAATATATTAATGAGTGAATGAATGAATAAATAAATGAATACCTCTTTCCAAAAATTTGAGGATCATTGCTACAGATAGAAAAAAAGAGGGGAAATTTGTCTTGTGGTGGCATGGGCTAAGAGAAACACATGCTCCTTCCACAGATCCTTTGTGCCCTTTAACAAGAACTGGCTCCCGAGGTCATGAAAGAAGAAGAGCTCAGCAGGACAACACACTAGAGCTAGCCCTGGTGATGTAGGGGCAGGAGAGCAGGCAGACTGACCACCTCAGCTAGCACCCAGACCCAGACCCAGATCCAGGGCTTTGAATTGGCCCACCACCGCATCTACCCCATGGTTGAAATGCTGGAGTGCACACAGAGGCCAGACCCACAGATCTAAGGCTTCAGGGTCTCCACAACACAGGGCAACGACAGGATATCAGAGATGAGTCCTGGCAAGGATCTGTCATTGAAGGTGTAGCAGAAACCAGAGGCCTCGAACCAGACCAATGACTCATGGCAATGAACGTTTGCAAGGAAAAAATGTGTGTGTGTGGACCAAAGGGTATGCTGTGAGAAGTTCTACACTGCAGCACACTACAACTTTCCACTGCAAGATGGTTTCTGTTGTTGTTTGTTTTTATTTTATTTTCAGTTGTGTGAGAAGGTTGCAAGGGCATAGGGCAGATATGAAGGGATGGGAAGATGAGCCGGACTGGGTGTGTTCACAAAGGATAAAAAGTTTAAAAAAAGAGAGAGAAAGAAAGAAAGAAAGATAAAACATAAAAAGGGAGGGGGTACCTGGTGACAGCCTAACTTTTCAGTTGCGGTGTGGTTAGTACAATGGAATATGAGATCTATAAACACAGAATTATGGAGACAATAAAGCACTTGAACACATCTCGAAAACAGCATGTTGAAGGGAATAAATTAAATGTAAAAGTACAGAGACAAAGTTTGGAGCTAAGACAAAAGGATGAACTATCCAGAGAATACCTCACCCGGGGATACATCCCATAATCATCCACCAAACCCAGACACTATTGCATATGCCAGAAAGATTATGCTGAAGGGACCCTCTTATAGCTGTCTCATATGAGGCTATGCCAGTGTCTGGCAAATACAGAAATGGATGCTCACAGTCATCTATAAAATGGAACACAGGGCCCCCAATGGAGAAGCTAGAGAAAGCACCCAAGGAGCTCAAGGGGTCTGCAACCCTATAGGTGGAACAATAATATGAACTAACCAGTACCCCCAGAGCTCGTACCTCTAGCTGCATATGTAGCAGAAGATGGGCTAGTTGGCCATCACTGGGAAGAGAGGCTCCTTGGTATTGCAAACTTTATATGCCCCAGTACAGGGGAATGCCAGGGCCAAGAAGCAGGAGTGGGTGGATAGGGGAGCAGTGCGGAAGGAGGGTATAGGGAACTTTTGGGATAGCATTTGAAATGTATATAAAGAAAATATCTAATAAAATAAATAAATAAATGGTTTCATTTGGTTGAAGTTCAGATCAAAATTTTGTTATTGTTTGAGATGTTGTCCATCCTTCTGCCTCAGTCTTCAGAGCACAGAGATTTATAGGTATAAATTATTAGGTCTAAATGTCCTGCTGAAATTTTATCATGATATAAATGAGCCATACTTCTCAGGGACTAAGAAACAGCATGAAAGACAATGAAAGTGTCCCATATCTTGTTTGGCGTATTGTCTACATACTTAGTGCTCTCATCAAAACTCTCTACACTGTGTCTCTGAAGTCTGTAATTTCACCAAGCATGAAACACCCATCAATGCAAAAGGTCAAAATACATTTAATAACATCAGGTGGAATTTGTTGCGCTTTTATCTGAGGCTCCCATGTGACAACGAGTTGTAATTTTTATTTGAGTCTTGTCTAAAACGAATGCTTACATGATGAATATTGGGTCTTATTTTTTCCACTTCAATCTGCTATGCACAAACTATTTATTGTCCTGGCTCAAGACAAGTGTTGTTCAGCAGATGCAAGAGGAATGCATTTCCTAGTTGTCTGATATCCTTTTAACTAGGGAACAGTCTTCTTCATTGACTCTGTGAGGAAGCATCCTATTATATCTAGAATAATAACAAGTAGACTTAACTACGTTTCTGCAAACATCATGAGTTTAAGTCAGTCCATTATAAATTCTGGCTCCAAATAGATGGCCATTTGGCCATCTTCCCATCTTCCCATCTTAAATAAACCAGTTAACCTCCCTGACACTTCCTCAGAGATTCAAGTAGTTATAAGACTCAATACAAAAGTTGTTGAGGGGTGCAAATGAAATACAAAACAACTCACATCCACATCTTATGATGTTCGTCTTCTCATATGTGTGCCATAAATGTTACTTGGATTCCTGCATCCTATAAAAATGAGTGCATTTCTCCTGTAGTCATCAAAACAATACAGTCTACTGTGTTTCTCAAACTTTAACCATGTGTGCAGAAGGATAGAGAAGGTCAATTATTACCCACCCCTCCTGCATAATGGAGGGCTGTCAGGCGACCTACCCAGTCCATCCTGTTTTTAATTTGGTGCAACTGGGTATGTGGAAGTGTTAAGTCCCACACCTTTTGAAGCTAATGCATTGAACTGCTCGCTCCTTTAAACCTGCTAGAAACTTCCTCCCAGAGCGCTCGGTGCTCAGCAGTGACTCTTTCAGGCTGTGACAATTTAATCAGACAGCTCCTTGTAGAATTCAGTTTTATGAGGCTGCAAAAATACCTCAGGAGCTTCTCTGTGGCGCTGGCTGTTTTACTGCCCACCTTCCCCAGGAAGGTGGTGTCAGTTCTTTCCTGCTAACTGCCTCATAACACATCCCATTAAAAGAGCAAAAAAACCAGTGGGAGGAATGCCAGCAGTTTATATTTGTTCTGTTCTCTGCAAATATCTCTCGTTTGAAAAGCGAAAAGAATAGCCCGTGGATTTTATTTATAGTAATAAAATTGAATTCTAAACCGAGCTTTCTCCAACCTCCACTCCATGAGCTAGCATCTGAAACTCACAAGTCTCTGACAAGTCCAAATGGCTGCTACCTCAAGCCCTTCACAGCTCAGCCTACAGTTCTTAGAGAAAAAAAAAATGATTCTTGAAAAGTTAGTTTCTATCAAACGATGTTTCCTATCTCCTTCATATGCACAATTCACACAAATTTAATATGTGTTATTTCAATGAAGAAAGCGTAAAATTAGAATATGCTCCTTTGATGAGATAATATGTTTGAGCAGCTTAACATAGGACATCCCCTCCCCCCAAATCCATTCATTCCTGCTGCATTTTATAATTTATCTAAGAAACCACTCATTTCACGAAGCCTGTCGATTTTGATAAGAAAGATGGCATGTACTTAACAGAAATGGTGTTTTTCCTGAACACGCCTCTGAAGAACCAGTAACCACAGAGGAGGAGCAAAGCACACTGTCTTTTGAGGGAGAGTGGCCAGAATTGTTTTTCATCTGTTCATAGTGCTCTCATGTGTGCATTCAAGAAAATCAACCTCTATCCACATCAGACTGGAGCAACAAGAAACAGGCCAGGGTTAGCCAGAGGATCTCAGTCTAAATTCCCACTCTGGAAATGTGTTAGATACGCAAAAAAGGTGAACCATGCCAAACACATACTCTTATTTTGGAAAACATAAATGTTAAATGAAGAAACATTTCCTGACCATATAGACAATACTTGGCTCTGATTTCAAGCCTCCTCCAAATGTGTGAATATATCCCAACCCTAGGACCTTCAACCTATTATTTCTATAAACTTAAAATTTCCCTATTGCTTAAAGCAATTCCTTTGTGCCGTTAATAATCCTGGATTATTAAACAACATAGCTAAGTTTGGGAATATAATAATTGGTAGAGTTCTTGACAACATACATGAAGCTCCAAGTCTGATACTCAGCACAGAATGTAATTGGGTATGTGGTCATGCATACCCATAATCGCTAGCACTTGACAGGTCAAGGCAGGAGAATTGGACATTTAAAGTCATCCTTGGCTACATGCAATTTTGAGGCTAGCCTGGGCTATATGAGTCTTTATGTTAGAAAGAAAGAATGAAACAGAGAGAAGAGGAGGGAGGGAGGGAGGGAAGGAGGGAGGGAGGGAGGGAGGGAGGGAGGGAGGGAGGGAGGGAGGGAGGGAGGGAGGGAAAAGAAAGAGATCTGGCACTGATCTGAACATCGCTCCTAAGAACTAGTTTCATAGTACCAGAAGGCACCAGGTATGCTTCCAAACAGTTCTACCCAGCTATGGCATGAAGCACTTCAATGGCCAGCATGGCACAATGAGGTAGTGGCTGTAAACCTTGGCATTAAGCAACAGCTCACTAATACAAATTAAGAGGAGTGAAACAAGAGAAAAATCATGTCTGGTAGTAGAAACCGATATACCTACTCAGTTCTAGTTAAGTCATGGTTATTAGAGAAGAATCTACAATCTGTAGTTTACCCAAACTAGACTCATTGCTGACAAAAATCTATATAAACATTTGTTCTTGCACTCACAGATCATGATAGTCATGAACCCTCATCAAGGAAACTTCTTTTTTCAACAGATAGACCACTACGGACAATCATGATCAACCAAACTACAGAGTCCTGGACCTCAGTCCCAATGGATACGTTCCCAAACCATTCCACACCTAATGCTCAGGTTATATACAAGGCGGGTGGGGAGAGTGATTGTAAAAGTCAGAGGATCAGGAACTTTGCTGTGATATTGTGTCTCCTAGTGATGTCAGATGCTACACCCATGAAGTCTCATTAGCATGGCTGCCCCAATGGTACCTGAACAATGATGACACCAAATCACCATGATCATAGTCCGTGGGTATTCACAGACACTAAGGCAGCAGGCACAGACTCCACATGTGTCTGTGCTAGGTCCTCTACATGCATATTATGACTTCCAGTTTAGTGTGTCTATGGGACTCCTGAGTGTGCAAACCATTGAGTCTCTGACTTGTGTGCCTTCTCTCGGGCTTTTTCTTCTGTTTGTCTTGTCCCACTCCAATGTGTTCACTTTTGTTATGTTTTATTTTGTTATATTTTACTCTGTCCCTTAGAAGCCTATATATTTTCTAGTGAGAGGCAGATGGGGAGTAGGTCTGGGTTAGAGGGAAGGCTGGGAGAAATTGGGATGAGTAGTGGGAAGAGAATCCAAAATCAAGATATGTCATGTGAGAAAATGTTCTTGTTTCAAAAAAAAAAGCCAATGTAATTGTAAAATATTAAAAAGGGTTCTACATGATGCAATAATAACTGTTCCAGGATCATGCATTTGTTTTCGTGTGCTTAGCATAAGATATGATAACTCGGATATATGTTCCCATCACTGACATCGTAGATCATTGTTTCCTCCTCTCAGATCCCCTCACCACTGGGAATATGTTTACAGGGAATACCACTTGGAGGAACAAAAGAAATTAATTTAGCTAAGCAGTTGACTGTGAACAGTGTATAATTGAAGGAAGAATACTAATTGCAAATAAATAAATGGTCCAGTTCATTGTCTTAAATTTCCATTTTCCTCGGGCTATGCATAGGTTAAAAGGAAAACTTTTTTTTTTTTCAGATAAAAAGTTGACACATAGCAAGTAGAAAATGAGATTTCTCCCAAATTTATGACAAGAACTGATTCTAGTCATTATGGATATTTCATCTTCAGAAGCAGATATCTCAAAATAAGGAAAATCAAATGATAAAAATGATGGAAAACACCAAATGATAGATTAATCTTATAAACTCTTACTATATGGTTCAGGTGTTAGAGAAGATGGTATAAGGTCTAGAGTGGAGCAGAGGAGGCAGAGGTCCTGCTTTAGCATGGGTAATACCATTTCTCTAATTATTTTGCTTTCTCCATCATGTATGCCCTAATGGAGCTTGAAAGAATGTCTTATGCTTTTCCACAATATACGGAACATCATTTATAATGCAAACTTAATCATATCCAGTCATCAAGAGATTAATGATATTTTATTACTTACAATTGCATTTAGCAGCCAGTCATGTTATTGTTCGATTTCTAAAGGGTGGGCATGGTTTTGTGAGTTAATGGTATTCTTTAAAGCCAAGCAGTTGGCGTATTTTAGACGTGCCTTTCTAAACGTAGCCTTCTTTCCTTGGCCCACTCATCTGAGAATGTTGTTGATGCACACTACTCCTTCAACCCTGTTTCTTTACTGTCACAGTCTGGATCAGACATGCCCCTTCCCTGGGTTCCATGTATTCAAGGCTTGCTCCTTGATGCAATGATTCTTAAAGTGGTGATTTGGGAAACTAATTGAATCACAGGGGCTTTAATCAATAAATTGATTGAATATTGTTTTAAAATGTTTTTGTATGAATATCCTGCAAGTTTGTGGGCACCATGAGCATGAAGGAGTCTACTATGGTCAGAAAAGGGAATCTCATCCCTTGGAAGTGGAGTTACATGTAGGTATAAATAGGCAAATAGATGCTGGAAACTAAGCCCAAGTTTCTACCAGGGCAGTAGGGGCTAACAACCACAGGATCATCTCTCTACTCCCCAACTGTTAATAATTTGATGGCTACCAAGAAGAAATAGAAATGTAGGAGTAGGAATTAAAAGCATTACCAAAATGCTTTGTTCATTTATTTTTATTCTACTTGTATTATCTATCAATCTATTTTATTCTATCTCTTCTATCACCTGTCTATATCATTTATCTACCTATCTATGTATCATGTCTGTTTGATAGTTGATCTTTTTTTTTTTAACTAAGGATTTAACCCAAGTTTATGCACATATTCTAGGTAAATATACAACTACCAAGCTACAAATTTAGACCCTTTTTTATATTGTTGACAGCTATATTTTTGAGAGTTCTTCTTACTAAGTTGTCAAGGCAGGCCTTGAATTGACTGTGTAGCCCAGGCTGCCCCTAAACTTGTGATCGTCCTATTTCTACTTCCAGAATATCTGGTGTTGCATGTCTGTGCCATTGAGCAAGGCCTTTAAAAAAGCACTTCTTCTTTAAGCTATCTGTTTCGATTGCATTTTGAGAAAAAAAAAAAGTTGCTTCTCTCAGGAAGGTAAAGAAATGGGAAGACATGGGTCAGAGGATATAAGTGGGAGTTATGCAGACAAACACATCTAGGAGTGTAATCCAGAATATGAGGAGTGTGGTTAATACAAAGTGTACTATGTTTGGTTAGGACTCCAGCTAAAAAAGAGTTATCTGTGTTCACCACAAAATCAAAAAAGTGCAGTAATTATAGCCAATATATCATTATCTGAACTCAGCAATACAATCCATGCTTCTGTCTTCTTAGTGGCTTCATTTCCCTTCTGAGGTTCCAAGACCCATTTATGCATTGACAGTACTTCCCAAAAAACTAAGTTCTTTAACTGTATAAATTCTCAACTGTTTTCTCATGAAATTGATACTTATATAAGCATAAGAATCATTTTAATGGTCTATTTTAGGGTTCACATCTCAAGAAACTGTATAATTTTGGCTCTGAAATACCTTTTAGAGAAGAAAAAACATTTTTATTTGAACTGAAATGACATTTCTTAAGCATTTTCCAAAGTGTTGTCAGAAAAGTATGGCAGAAATTGAAAATTAAGTGTAGAACAAAATAGATTTTTTTCTATGAAAGGTCTTATCTAAAAATTGAAGACCTATTAGTCATGGCAGTTCATGTTTTCAATCCCAGCACTGATGAGACAGACTCAAGGAGGTCCCTGTGAATTCACAGCCAACCTAGTCTACACAGCAAGTTCTCTTTTTTCTGATCCTATAGACCAGACTAAACTTGTACTCACAGTGATCTACCTGCCTCTGCTTCCTGACTACAGAGATTAAAGGGGTGAAACACCACAGCCCCCCCTACACACACGAGGCATTTTCTTAGTAAATGACTTTATGAACTGGCAAACAAAGAATGTACATAAAAACACTGAATACACATTTCAATCACCAAGAATAATTCTCTGGAATAAAGCTAAGAAAAATATAAACAGAGTCACTCTATGACCAAAACATATGACAACTGAACAATAAAATCTAAGATTTGCACAAAACTTTTATCCCCATATAGAAGGCAAAGACTCAATAGAGAGTTCAGGAGTTCGAAATTATGAAGCAAGGAAAATTGTACCAGACCATAAGGGAAGAAAAACAGAAATATGTAAAAGGAAAATATACATCTTTTCCTAAAATTCCCCTTTGATTTAAAAAAAAATACTATATCTCCATTGCATTTTTATTTCTTTTCTTACTATTTATCTATGCATAAAAAAGTAAGAGAAGGGAAATTGTAAATCAAAAGCCTTCTCCTTAACTAAACTTTAGGGAGGAAATTTACAGGGTCTCGAGCTTGAGGGGAAGAATCTGTGAATGGAGTTGCCACTGGTTTCAAAGAGCCTCAGTCAGCCTTTTTGATCATCTCCAGTAATGACTAATATCAGTCAGAGCTGGCCTTGCTAAGCCTCCAGCCCTGCTGGGTAGCCATCTGACTATTGAACTAAAAGACCTGCCACTATTCTCAACGTCTAGAGTAGATCAATTGCCTTTTAGCATCTGCACAGCTGGTTATTAGGTTAAATGTGGGCAATTCCCCAAGTTGTCATTTGATTTGGGAATGTATTGTTCACTTAAAGCACACTGTAATGTACTGTTTTAGACAGTGTATCTCTACCAGGGGAATTAGTTCAGTGACCCTGTTCTCCCACAAATAACACAGCCCTCCTGGAGAGAGAGAGATGCTTGCTCGAGCCTAAGCACACACTCTCTAGTAGTTAGCTTTTGAGAAGAGAAAGCCATTAAATTACTAGCAAGATAATCATTGCTACCATGATTTTAGGAAAGGGAAAATTTTTTTTTCTTCAAAGAATCAGGGCATGAAATTGTGGGAAAAAACTGTTCATAAGTCTAAAATAATTTAATAATAAGACTATCATGAGGTATATCCTGAAAGAAGTGCTAATGAAAGGAATTTTAGGTTTATAAAAAAGATTTTCAAATGTATTACTTAAAAAAATACATCTTTTTAATCTATATTCATATATATGTATATATTTATGTACGTATGCACACAATTATGTATGTATGTATGTAGGCATGTATGTATGTATGTATGTTTAGTAAAGATTTCTTCCTACAATCTAAGAAAAAAATCAAAAGTAAATTTGTTCTTCATCCCTTAGAAAGAAAACACAGTAAGATTGTTAAATGTTTAATCTAACAAACCTTTTTTTGTGTGATTTTTTTCTCTTATTTTAATTGGGTATTTTCTATATTTACATTTCAAATGTTATCATCTTTCCCAGTTTCTACCCTGGAAGCCCCCTAGCCCATCTGCCTACTTCTGTGAGGGTGTTCTCCTACCCACCCACCCACTGTCACCTCCCTTAAGCCCTTCCCCTCTCCTGGCATTCCCCTACACTGGGGCATGGAGCCTTCAAAGGACCAAGGGCATCTCCTCCCATTGATGTCCAACAAGGCCATCCTCTGCTGCATATGCAGCTGGAGCCATGGGTCTCTCCATGTATACTCTTTGGTTGGTGCTAACAAACCTTCCATTGCCTCTTACAACGGTAGACCTCCATACTGTGTTGCAGCTGCTGCTGCCACAATTTAACAGCTTCCTCCCTGTCTCTAGTCTACATTTTTTTACTACAACTGTATCTTCTTTCACTTTTATTTTAACACCAGACAGAGCTTCATTTTAGAGAAAAATCATTAGATAATGTGTTTATTGAAGTATTTTTAAAATGCACAATCCAGTGTTTCTCCCCAACACTTTCCAGGTCTCAGCACCTCAATTTGTAAGAGAGAGTTATTTAAACGTATAATTCAAAAGCCTTTGCATGAAATGAGAGCCTATACATGTAAAGGACGTGACACATCAGCTGGCAGAACGCATCAGCTCTCAAGGATATTAGCTTTTTATCAAATACCCTGCGGGAGTCAAAGATACTAGTTAAAAGGGTGTGTGTGTGTGTGTGTGTGTGTGTGTGTGTGTGTGTGTGTGTGTGTGTGTTTCTTATGCTTCGGTGGTGTTGTTGTTCTGGTTTGTGTGTTTAATTTGCCTGTTTGTTTTCTCAAAAGAGAAAGAATGGGCTGGAGAGATGGTTCAGCAGTTAAGAGCACTGACTGCTCTTCCAAAGGTCCTGAGTTCAAATCCCAGCAACCTCACAGTGGCTCACAACCATATGTAATGAGATTGGATGCCTTCTTCTGGGGTGTCTGAATACAGCTACAGTGTACTTACCTATAATAAATAAATAAATCCAGAGAGAGAGACAGAGAGAGAGAGAGAGAGAGAGAGAGACAGAGACAGAGACAGAGACAGAGACAGAGACAGAGACAGAGACAGAGACAGAGAAGGTGTGAAGTTAGAAAAAGCAAGAGATCTGGGAAGATTTGAAGAGGGGAAACACCAATGACACTCACTATGTCAAGTTGACATAAAACTAGCCAGGACAATATTAAGTCATTCAGCTACAGAAACATCTCATGCTTGAACATAGTAGAAAATGGTCTACCCTAGGACGTTTTATTTGTTTATACCTTGGGGACCAGAGAAAGATATGGTATACATATGTGAGGTAAGTAGTCAGGAATGATATTCAAGTAAGGAAAAGGTCCCAAACAATATGAGGTGCATAGAGATATGTGTATGGCTTAAAAAATAAAAATGGGAGTGGGTGGTTGGGTGGAGCACCCTCATAGAGGCAGGAGGAGGTAGGGTGGAATAGGGAGTTTCTGAAGGGGAGACCTGGAAAGGGGAAAACATTTGAAATGTAAATAAAGAAAATATCCAAAAGAAAAAGAAAGAAAAGAGAGGTTTTTTGTATTTTTATGTTAATTCATTTTTAAGAAGTGAAAAAGATAAACATGTTTGTGGTTATGTGAGCTTAAAGTTATAATAAGTCAAAGAAGCCCTCCCTATAATCATATTGTTGCATTTTCCCAGAGAGGGCTGGTCATTGAAGTTTTATTCCCTTCACAAAGTAAGTAGAGGAGAAGGAGCAGAGAATCCAGAACCTGTCCCAAATGGTTAACACGGGTGTAGGCAATAGAAGGGAGATGGGGCTAGGCAGCCTAGAGCTAGAGATCATTAAACCATCAAGAGAAGCTCTAACTTTCCCGGCTGTGCAGCAGGAGCCATCTGGACAAAGGGAATTTGGCTGCAGACCCTTAAGAGAGAACTTGGTTTCCTTTCTCTTATTTTAACCATGATAGCATCATAGGTCATTGAGGTAAATAAACTGAACCTGCTTGTGACACAGTGTAATAAACGACTATCACAAAATACCAAATACACAATGGATTACTACTAACTCAGCACAACAAAATCGAAAGAATTTTACAGCTAGAGAAAGGCAGATCAAATTTTAAGGGAGACAAGGGGAAATTAAACAAAGAAAGGAGAGAAAGTTGGGCGAAAGTTGTTAGTTTATAGTATTTATATACTATATTCTCCAGGGCTTAAGAAAAATCACTGAGTGTTTACTGGCATTCAATACAGAAAAGCTGGGCCCATGGCCAAAGTCTGTTTAAAAACATGTAGGCAGAAACAACACAGTACAAATAGAGAGGGTTCTGAAGACAGTGGAAGTCAAGGACCAACTGGATAAAGAAGAGACTTTGCCTCCCATAAAAGGGAGAGCCTATCACATTGAAAGGAACAACAACCATCATTACCCAATTCTATTCCCCTGCCTCAGACTCAAGAACTTCGTCATCCTTGCACCATTTCCAATTACCTATAGCACTCAATTCAGACTGAAGACTCTTCCTTATTTTTTATTTTTTTATCCTGGCATTTGCTTTATTTTTCCATGGTCCAATTTGTTTCAATCTGGAAGAGACAGAACTCAAACTGAAAGAGAGACAGATAAGCCCATCTTCTAGGGATAATGGGGATTATCCTGCTAGGATGCAACAGTCTTTTTGTTGGTGATGGTGGTGGTGGTGGTGGTGGTGGTGGTGGTGGTGGTGGTGGTGGTGGTGGTGGTAGTGGTGGTAGTGGATGAGAAGGACACTTGCAGACTTTGAATCCACACAAAATTTTAATCTCAGGATTAAGACAAATTAAATAACCTACACAAATGGGCATATAATTGTTAGAAAGTCTGAATGTTAAGAATTGCTGTGGCATTAACTGTCAGTGTTAGTTAGGTAATTTAAGCCGAAGGGATGTTTCAAAGATGACAGAGCTCTTGAATTTGAACGTTATTACCCCAAAATGTTATTAGATCTAGCATCCAAGACATGACCCTCATGTCCAGCAATGTATTTTTATAGCTGAATTAGGCCTAGGTGAGACAATGTTATTAGCAGCAGAGTAAATTTGTGCGATGTATGTGTCACTGAAAATCAATGTTCTCATCTACACAATGAAGAAATTAGTATTCAAACCACAGTTTTCTTGGGGGATCCGAATATTAAGGTGTGCAGAGTCACTACTTTAGAACCAAGCATAAAGAGCATAGTCAATAAAATCCAGCCTTTATTATTTCTACAAGCTGATTTGGATGAATTCAGTTTGACTTTACCCCAATATGAAATCATTTTCTGTGATCATTCTTTTTGTTTTGTTTTGTTTTATTTTGTTTTTATATTGTTTTTGGTTAAGTGTGTTGTGTGCAGCACACAATTCCCACTCACTAAAGGCAGTAATCATTTCTTGGGTCTTTGCTCTTCTCTCCTGGGCAGCAATTATAATTTGCCTGGAACATATTTTATTAGAACTCGTCAAATGCATTTCCCTGTGGTGTCATTGCATACCACCTATATAAGTAGTTTTTCTGCTGATTTATTTATTCCCTAGGAAAGTAAACAATAGAGAACTCTCTAAGTCCAAAAGTATCGTTTACTTTTCCAAAGGTCTTACGAGAACATTTGTGAACATTTTTATTACGTGGGTCTTTTATTTACAGTGATGACTATTAAATATCGTGGAGTTTGAAACCAAAGCTGTGATTTTTCAAAATTCCTTAGTATGAGCTTATACACCAAAAAGCAACTTACAGTTATAGACAACTCTCAACAAAGACAAACGCTCTTAGATATCCTAGAATGGTTCCTATCTCAGTCATAAAGGGCAATGTATACAAGACTGTAATACTTAGAAGTACTGCTGTGCTGCTAGGCACCGTGGATGTGGTGGTATACCAGAATCCTTTGCTACAATGGAACTTTAATTTGTGTAGTGTATGGAATGAAATTATCCTCTCTCTTCTCCTCTCCCCTCCCCTCCCCTCCCCTCCCCTCCCCTCTCCTCCTCCTCCTCCTCCTCCTCTTCTTCTCCTTCTCCTTCTCCTTCTCCTTTCTTCTTCTCCTTCTCCTCCTCCTCCTCCTCCTCCTCCTCCTCCTCCTCCTCCTCCTCCTCCTCCTCCTCCTCCTCCTCCTCCTTCTTCTTCTTCTTCTTCTTCTTCTTCTTCTTCTTCTTCTTCTTCTTCTTCTTCTTCTTCTTCTTGTTTGGAGGTGGGGTTGGTTAGTGAGCATGAAACAGAAAGAAAGAAAAATCCGTAAATGAAGATGGAAAGGTGGATACACAAAGCAGGCATTATTTTAAATGCTGACAGGAATGGCTTACTGATACTGAATTTCGAGGAAAGATCTGAAAGCAGACAAAAGCTACAGTATGTGTGAAGTTCTTAAGACAAGATGATGCTTCAGTACTGGAGGGATAGCAAGGGGTGGCGTTGAACGAGAAGAAGATACAGTAGGAGATTCCAAGGATATGAATATTAACAGAGGGAGACTGTAGTTTATACCACTGTCATGAACTGCACTATAGAACACAGCAGGAACACAAAGTGTCCAACTTGTTAATGTCCCAGGAAACTTCACAAAGTCCTTACTTGGCAGAGGCCCTTGAGTTCTGTCCTATCTCTAATAGTCCATTTCCATTTTTGTCTCTTAATAAACTGTCTTGTTCTTTTCCTGTTACTAATCAACTTTCTCTACCAGAATCATAGTTCAGAGGCAGGAGGATCTGGAAATCTCTGTGGATGTCTTCAGGACTCTGTTTCTCACAAATGCTATGTGGCTGGCATGGCAGTAAGTTTTAGAAAGCAAGGAGCAGAGAGGTGTGCGCCAGGGCACATTGTGCCTTACTTTTGTACAGTTTGTGAGTCAGAAATGAATTTTGCTTAAATGTAATTTTAGAACTTTATTTTATGAGCATATACATGTTCCAGATTAATATACCTTAAATAGTATTTTTTTAAACAGAAGATGGGTGTTCAATTCATCATACCAAAATGCTTTATTGCATGTCCTTCAAAGATTTGTAAGTCTTTTACAGACAGCAACTTTGACTCAACCTAGTGCTGAAGCACACTACAGAAATCTGACCACAGGATCATATTTTTCTCACTTTCTAAGATAAGAAAATCACAGGATTCATCAATTGAAACTTGATTTTCAGTTTAAAGTATGTTTAAGAGAAAGAAAACATTTTTTTAAAGCCTGGCTTTAGGCTCCACCCAGTTAAGATAACAGTTCGATGGGTGTGGTGGCACACATCTTTAATCCCAGAATTTGGGAGGCAGAGGCAGGCCAGTTCTGAGTTCGAGGCCAGCCTGGTCTACAGAGTGAGTTCCAGGACAGCCAGGGCTACACAGAGAAACCCTGTCTTGAAAAATCAAAAAAAAAAAAAAAAAATTCATTCCTTAATTAAGGAATCCAAGTCCACAAGGCTCAATGCAAAAGACTTCTTCCAAAACTCACTGAATTTGTTTCAGAATAAACAATTAGCAGAGTACAGAGAACTCTTTAAAATGACAGTCAATTTCTTAATTCAATTTTAGATCTTCGAGTGTTGAAAACAAAGCTAAGAACTTTTAAAATACACACGTTTCAGTAACTACCATTCAATAATATCCTTACTACCAGGGACATGGCTAATCCTCTCTTCATTGAGGTCTGACTCATCTGAGATTCTTCAAATACCATGCCACAATATTTCTGATTACAACTAAGAATTAATTTTCCTGCGTAGTATTTAAATTTACACTATCCGATTAGTATTTGGCATCTACTCTTTTTCTCCCCATAATTTCTCCTCGGTATCCCACAATATTGACTTTCTCAATCTTCTTTCTTGCCCCTTGAGTCTTCACATTGTTAATGCAATAATCAGGGCATTCTTCTCCCCATTAAGTGCACCATAAGGTCCCCATGCCTACCACCATACCCTTTTGCTCTAGAGTACACACCAACCCAACATTTGCAGCATAGTGTTAACGGCAAGTGCTGCTCTAATCAATTTTTAATAGAACTAACACATGTGCATTTTGTATGTATAAACTTACTTAATCATCACGTTTCAGTCGCATACTTAGTGCCTTCTCAGAATGAGTCACACAGAGGTTAACAGCCAAAGGTCACACTTTAGTGAGTGGAAGAGCTTGAGTTTGAACAGGATGACTGTGGTTCCAGAGTTAACGCTCATGACATGAATACTGGTCTGTTCTCTGGGTTTCTATTTTGAACCCATAACATGTGCTTCTTCCATGTAGTACACTAAAACTTGTTACAGGACAATGCCAGGTAGCTCACACTCTAGTGATTAAAAGTTTTACTAATCACTACAAGGGACGTAACAGAATTGCACAGCACCACACAAAATAAAAAAGACAAGGAAGAGGGAAATATGATGAGGCTGGATAAATAATACATTTGCCAGGTTTTCCTTAGGAGATTAATCATCTCCTTTCAGACTTGTCTGCTGCCTCCAGCCATTACTGAAAGATGAATATTCCACTCGCTCCAAATGGATGACTTGCTTTGTCAGAGGGATGTGTGGATTCAAGTTTTCATTTTCAGTTGTGATTGTATTCCCAATGTAAATCACGTGTGGCTGTTAGTCGTGGAATATTGCATGTGTGCATTGTCGTTTGCGAACAATGCTGTCCTTTTTTCTCACATGAAGTCAATAAAAGTGTTGGAAGGTCCAGGAATGAAATTCTAATTTCTTCCAAGTAAATTTCCTCTGATACAAAAGAACCTTCTCTTTACAAAGAGCTAGGAAAAAAAAAAAAAAAAACTAACCCTAACCTGTGGGAAGGATGTAATCTTATCCTGTTGGTACAATAGTAAGTCACAGCAATTACATGTTAATCTTCCTCCAAAGAAAGTTATATATACTCTTCTCTTTCTCTCCTCCTCCTTTTCCTCATCCTCTTCTTCCTCCTCCTCCCCTTTCTTCACTGCCTCTGACTCTGTAAGTTAAAAATGAAAAAAGAAATCCTATTAATGTAAAAACGTTTATCCTATGGTTTGATTTACAAATGAATAGCCAATAAAGTAGATCGTGTTCTAGCTTTTTTTTAAGGCATTTTATTAGATATTTTCTTCATTCAAATTTCAAATGTTATCCCCAAAGCCCCCTGTACCCTCCCCCCACCCTCCTCCCCAACCCACCCAATCCAACTTCTTGGCCCTGGCATTTCCCCTGTACTGGAGCATATAATCTTCTCAAGACCAAGGGCTTAAATGTAATTTAATTGGCCTCCCATTGATGGCCAACTATGTCATCCTCTAGTACATATGCAGCTAGAGACACAGTTCTGGGGGGTACTGGTTAGTTCTTATTTTTGTTCCCCCTATAGGGCTGCAGACCCTTTTAGCTCCTTGGGTACTTTCTCTAGCTCCTTCATTATGGGCCCTGTGTTCCATCCAATAGATGACTGTGAGCATCCACTTCTGTATTTGCCAGGCATTGGCATAGCCTCATAAGAGAGAGCTATGTCAGGGTCCTGTCAGCAAGATCTTTCTGGCATATTCAATAGTGTCTGGGTTTGCTGGTTGTATATGGGATGGATCCCCGGATGGGGCAGTCTCTGGATGGTCTTTCCTTCTGTCTCAGTCCAAACTTTGTCTCTGTAATTTGTTCCATGGGTATTTTGTTCCCCATTCTACGAAGGAGCGAAGTATCCACACTTTGGTCTTCCTTCTTCTTGAGTTTCATGTATTTTGCAAATTGTATCTTGGATAGTCTAAGTTTCTGGGCTAATATCTGCTTATCAGCGAGTACACATTATGTGTGTTCTTTTGTGATTGGGTTACTTCACTCAGGATGATATCCTCCAGATGCATCCATTTGCCTAAGAATTTCATGAATTCATTGTTTTTAATTGCTGAGTAGTACTCCATTGTGTAAATGGACCACATTTCTGTATCCATTCCTCTGTTGAGGGGCATCTGGGTTCTTTTCAGCTTCTGGCTATTATAAATAAGGCTGCTATGAACATAGTGGAGCATGTGTCCTTCTTACCGGTTGGAACATCTTCTGGGTATATGCCCAGGGGAGGAATTGCTGGATCTTCTGGTAGTACTATGTCTAATTTTCTGAGGAACTGCCAGACTGATTTCCAGAGTGGTTGTACAAGCTTGCAATCCCATCAACAATGAAGGAGTGTCCCTCTTTCTCCACATCCTCGCCAGCATCTCTGCTGTCACCTGAATTTTTGATCTTGGCCATTCTGACTGGTGTGAGGTGGAATCTCAGGGTTTCGTGTTCTAGCTTTATCTGGTATTATTATATCTCCCTATTTAGAAGAAAGGGGATTTCAGTTTAACAAAATGATTGCAGGTAAATTAATTGTAAGAGTGCACTTATTTAAATATGTCAGATCACATTGGGAAAGCTTATTATTTTCTTTATTTTTCTATTGTATCTTTAATTTTATTTATTTGTTGAGATATTTATTCGTTATGTGTATGTGCCTGTGAGTGCAGTGTCCGTAGGAAACAGAAAGGAGCATTCAATCCCCTGTCGCCAGAGTTACTCAGTTGTGAGCCTCCATCCATGGATGGTGGGAACTGAGCGAGCGTCCTCTGCAGTATACACCATTCACCACTGAGCCAACTCTCAGGGTCACTACTGAAAGTTTTTAAAGCACTGCTTCGCTACATTTAGAATAAGAGCAGGCACTCACAGAGTTATAGAACTGGTCTAGAGATAAGAGCAGTAACCCACAGAATTACAGAGCTTACTAGTCAGCCAATAAATAGTGAGTTAAGAGCTTGATTACTTAAAAGATCACAAGTGCTACTCTCTATTATGCATCCAATAATTTCACACCTACCAGGAAATAGGCCAGCCGTCCCTCCACTATAGACTTCTTGTAGAAGCCCATGTGATTTGATTGCCAAGAATAGATTTCTGTATCTGCTTCATATACATTGAAGAAATGATACATTTTCAAAGTAATGCAATCAATTTCTGGAGAACCACTCTTAGCTTAACAGAAAAAAACATCACATTTAACCAAGATTTGAAGACACCTTTAAAGGATACATTGAATGTATGTTTAACCTACAACTTAAATAAGCACAAATGCTATCTCTGTACTGAGAATATTTAAAAAAAAAAAACAGTCTCTCTTTCTCTGAGAGTGAGACTAAGTCTTTGATAAAATACACAACAAGCTTCCTGCTTGAGAGTGTCCCTAGCACAGGAAGAAAATAGTTCAGCAAACTTTTACCACCCAGTGATACAGAAAGACTGCAATTATCTTTAAAACAAATCCATACTGTGTACTTGCACAATCATTGCCGTATAAAGTCTCCAGTAAGACAAAGATCGTATTAATCTCAATGTCAATCAGACTGATGCTAGAAGCCCACAAAGACACCACTGTAGACTTCCTTAGTTGTTCCTTTGACTTGCTTTTTGCTTTCCCCAAATCTCATCACTGATATTTTTGATTCCAGCAAGTTAAATTAGAAACCGGACACACGGACATCCATGAAAGATACTATAACCATAACCATAACCAGATCCCCAAATTTAATTATATATGAAATGAAAACTAAAATGGGAAATTTGTGAGATCAATTAACAATGGCAACCATTAAATTGATTCAGTGGACATTATACTTAAAAAGTCTCAAAACCTAAGAGGCACATAGTGCATATATAGTAATTTACTTCGCAACATACATCGTAATCATGGTTGATTCACAACCAAAGACCAGGAGTGTGTTTCTTCCCACACAAATACGTCATTGATGATAATACATAGCTGCATTAATGAGGAAGCTAGGCCAATACCTGACTAACAACAGGCATCCAGTAGGCAGTCCCTTGCCATTAACCAGAGCCTCCTCATTTCTTGGTCCTCTAGGTTTAACATACCAAGGAAACTTTCTCATCATTCAGATGTTTTTCTAATTTGAGATATTTTCCATTTTGTTTCAGATGTTTGACTTTCCACACAGGTTTTGGTCAGTTATATGTACATATAATAATGACAGCAAATAAACAGAAGTTTTAAGGGCAAAATTTTGAGCCAGACGCAAGAACATCAAGTCAAAATCATCAATGGGAATGTATAACATAGTACTGGGTGATAATAAAGAAGAAATCTCTGGAAGAAGAAGAAACTTCTGTGGCAGAGTGTCTGTAGCCAAGTCACTCACTGTAATTTGCCAAGATTTTTGCTGAGCAACTGAGGTTTTCTGAACCTCAAGGGCCTCAATTGCAATGGGGAATTAATTATAAAATAACCATGAGTTTAAGTGAGTGAATATAATTATGTAAAACCATTAAATATATAATTATTATCATTGTTATAGTCCATATTTAGAGTGGCTCAGAAGACATTTGGACTGTAAATCACAATAACTATGCTTTCTATTTCGAAAACAAGCAAAAAAATGTACCACACATCATCAAACCCATTTGCCTTCTCTGGGGAGAGGTTAGATGATAGAGGCTAGGTGACTGCAAAGGTTTTAGAATTGTTGCGAGTAGAGGAATTTTAATCCAGCAACATGGCTCCTCTGGCTGGAACACAGATACACCCTTAGTACACACCTTTAATGTGAAATATTGGGGATAAAGTTGGTTTATAGAAGGATGTGGTCCTGTTGAAAAGTGATGGCTAATTGATAGAGAGGAGGCAGTTTTACCAGAACTGTTTTCCAGAAGCAGGTTGCAGGTGAAGATAGAACTAGCCAGAGAATGAGAAGGAGCCAGAAGATTAGAACATATTGCCAAAGTTAATATGAGGCCAAGCAGAGCAATTCAGTCAGAAGCTGAGAGAAGCCAGTTTGAATCAGTCACCTGGGAGAGATGTTTAGACCAGAACAACTGAGTTGAACTAGCCAGCCAGAGTTCAGAAAGAGCCAGACAGGGTGAACGTATTCAGCATTAAGCCTCTGAGATGATAATTACAACTGGCGAATAAAAGTTACATTTACAGTTGGGAGGTTTGCAAGTTACTCTAAAGTTCAAGAAAGTTGAAGAGCCTCTTACTAATATCATTTATTTAGATGCAGTGAATGACAGACTACATGTACTAAATCCAACATGGAAAAAAAAAAGTATTTTGTCTTAGTTTTTCATTGCTGTGACAAATACTCAAAACAAATATAACTTGAAGGTGAAGAGATGTCTTCTGGCACATGATTCCAGGGATTTTAGCCTAAGGCCCACTGACTCCACTGCTTTTACACCAAGGCAAAGCAGAACAACCTGGAAGTGGAAGGGTTTCTTGCTCTCTTCCTGGAGGCTTGGAAGCAAAGGGAGAGATAAGGGGAAAGGGGCCAGGAACAAAAAATATCTACTCAAAGCATATCTCTAATGATCTAGTTCCACCAAAGGGTCACCTCCAAATACTGTCAAAGTATTTTGGACCCAGCAATGGATTAAGCCACTGATCTGGTGAAAGCCCTCAAGACTCAATCATTAGCCAAAGGCCCAATAAGCATAATTCACATCCAAACCTTCTCCAAATCTCTCTCTTGCTCAAAGTAGCTATTGCAAAAAGTTAAAATGTATTAGACATTGTTCGAAGTAATAAAAAATGTTAATAAGGCAACAAAGTGATTTGGTTTGGGTTTGTCAATGAGTGACAAAGATATCTGTGTTTAGTGAGCAACAGGAACAGCTCTTTAAGTGCTCACAGCAACATTTAACTATGGTTTCTGTAGATCCTCCACCCACTGGAATCTGCAGGCTTGTAGGGGCACATAAACTTAAGAAGCCTCAAATGTGTATCCATAAACAAAAATAATAAATAAGTTTTTAAAAACAGAATGTGGAACAATTGTGGGTCACTAGATATGTTTTGTTTTAGATTTAAGAAAGCTTTAGGGGAAAAATGTTATATATGCCACAGGTTATTATTCAAAGAAAGTGATGTACAAAGAAGCAAAAAAAATGGAAGTACATGATGGCTGGATGATGGAGGTAACAGGTGTGTTGCCGTCCTTTCAAGTCCCATCAAGTGTATCCCCTGAAATGTTACTGGTATTGGTGAGCACATCTTTGAGCTTCATCTCTTACTGCAAATATTAACACTCTAACAGTCTCAATAAATTAAAAGAGCTCTAACAGACTGTGCTATGAAATCACTGAATATAATGGCCAGGATAATGTGTTCATTATTGTCTCAACGCCCATTGTCTTCTACACTTCAATAGTTTTCTTCCTAATCCAGGGGAAAAAATGAAGCATAGTATTAAATCTTGGCAAATAAGGACAAAATATCTCTGCCACCATTTCTACTACTGGAAAAAAAACTTTCTATTCTTTTGACCACTGTCACTCTTCCTTCTATGCAAAGCAAAGAACAGCAGAGCTTTAAAAGTCAATGAAATGTCAAGGCCTCCATTTTGAGCATGATATTCACCAAGGACATTGAGTCAGGCTTCCTGCCTAGACTCTTATTGCACACCCACTTTCCCACACTCAACAATCATTTTTCTGTCTCTTCTAAGAGATCGATAATTTGTGAGCACGTCTTTCTCCTAGGATGTCCAAGCCTTTCCATTGAGATGAAGAAGAGCTGTGCTTCCATTCTCGTCTCCACCTGGGAATACTGCATGCATACTCCCTACCAAGAGATAAGTTCAATGGCTGCAAGAGTTCACTAAATTCAGCAACCAAATGACTAGCAAAAAACACAGGGCAACCTCAGCCATCACCACGTCTATGCGATCCAAGCTCAGCTTAGGCTTGTGGTAAAAAGAAACACAATAGGATAACCGGAAGTAATTACAAGACAGTCAGATCATTTAAAGATGTCCTTTGAAAAATAACAAGACAGAAAGACATTTTGAAAACCACAGGTCATCTTAAATACCCATCCTCGCCATCTCTATCACTACTCAGATTCTCTACATGGAGGGCACGAGCTCTGAAAGTCTTCCTTGCTGATGACCTCAGCTATGTACTACCCTCAGTCCAAGCATCCCGCACAAACTTTTGTCTTCATCCCACTATCCTTCTCTCCATGACTTTTTTTACACCATTGGTGTTTAGACTTTTTTAAAAAATGTATGTATAAGTGTTTGTGTGGGTACTTGAACCTGTGTTTGTGCCTTCATGTGTGCTGCATGTGGAGGCCAGAAATGAAATCAGGTATTTTCTTCTATCTCTCCACACCTATGTTTTTGAGACAGGATCTTTCATTGAACTTGGAGTTTGCCATCTTGACCAGACTGGCAACCCAGCATACTCCAGAAGTCTTCTTGTCTCCACTTTCCCTTTCTGTGGCCCTGATAGAAGACTGCTGTGATATCCAGCTGTTAAGTGGCCCCTGATGGTTCAAGTTCAGGCCCTCACTCTGGTGTAGCAAGGACTTTATGCACTGAGATCTCTCTCTTGCCCTCTTTTTTCCTCTCACAGTATACAATACAACTTTCCACCTCCGGTTGTTTTGTTCTGTTGTTGTTGTTGTTGAATTTTGCCTGTGTGGTTTATTTGTTCATCACAGCACCAAGGTGAAGCTATCAAAAAGCAAAAGAGAAAGAGGACTGGTAAATATGGACACAGTATTTTCTATTCCCATCTCATATGTCTATTTATTTTCAAAATAATTCACTGCCATACTGTTTTGTTTTGTTTCAAACCCAGGGTCTTTCAAAATATAAGTAGAGGTTTCCAGATATTTCTCTTCTATGATCCCTGGGGATTGGAAGTCAGTGGAAGATTGAATAGGATTCCCTATACTTACTTCAAGTTGCAGAGGCCCCCTAGACATTCCTGATCTTGCAACTTCTCTATTCTCTGAGAAAAAAAAAACTCTGGGGCACCCACAGTGCCCTCCTAGGAGAAAGGGGATGAAGTTTCTATTGCTTTTAGAGCTAGTAAGCTGACATTGTCAAGTGTTTTAAAACACTGGTGTTTTATTGTGCTTTCTTTGTTTTGTTCTTACCAATTTGATTTACTGTGGAGATGTTGGATTTCAGGAATAATCCACCTTTCTTTAATGTGATATCAAAAATATATATATATAAATACAAAACGAAAAACATTTTTAAAAAAATATAAATGCACTTCTATTTGTCTGAAATACCCAAAGGATTTTAGGTTGTTCGGTGAGTGAACACTTACCTAATAGAATTTTTATATCATGAACAAGTTTCAGTTAAGCAAAGCACAAAAATAACAATGTTTTTTAAAAATTCATAGGAATTCTATTTCAATAGACAAATGTATATATCCATATATAATCATATGTGATATATATAATATTATTTGTAATGAAACGTATATAATATCTGAACTAGGAAGCATAACCACTACTTTTATTTTGGCAAAAACAATTTCTCTCTCTCTTTTTTTAAAAATAATTATTACTTTTATTTTTTTTTTTTTACAGTCCAGTCATTGTCCTCCTCCTGGTCTCCTTCCTAGAGCTCCTCATTCCATTCCTCCTCCCCCCTGTCTCCAAGAGGATGGTCCACCCCACACAACCCCTGCACACACACCCAGGCCTCCTCACTCCCTGGGGCCTCAAGTCTCTCTAGAGTAGGTGTGCCTTCTCCCACTGAGGCCTGTCTAGGCAGTTCTCTGCTGTATATGTGTCTGGGACCGGGGACCAGCTCGTGTATGCTGCCTGGTTGGTGGCTCATTGTCTGAGAGACCTCAGGAGTCCAAGTTAGCTGAGACTGCCGGTCTTCCAATGGGGTCACCTTCCTCCTCAGCTTCTTCCAGCCTTTTCCTAATTCAACCACAGGGGTCCCCAACTTCTGTCCATTAGTTGAGTGCAAGTATCTGCATCTGACTCCTTCAGTTTCTTGTTGGGCTTCTTGGAGGGCAGCCATGCTAGGCTCCCATCCTTCCACTTGATGCCCTGCCTTTCTGCTGGAGGTGGGCTCTACAAGTACCTTCTCCCCACTGTTGGGCCTGCAGAAAGAATTTTGCAAGTGAAACTTAAAAAAGACCTCAAATTTCAGGTAGCTTTTTTTTTTTTTTTTGAATCATGACTCTGTGATGATTCTTGTATTTGTTTCAATAACCACTATAAATATCTCAGGTGGTACATATTTTCCACTTCCGTTTATACATCAAGAACCCCCCTTAACTTGTTAGACTTGGAGTCCTAACTCTGGGAGAAGCAGTGCTTTGTGATTGATCTGCCTGGAAGCACTCCAATTATGGAACTGTAACTGGCCATTAAACCCACTCAACTTCTCATTCAGCCGAGGAAAGAAACATCAGCCTAAGAACACAAAGGATTTCCAGTTTTTCCCTATTGCTTTACAGACAGAGCTGAACTGTTACTGCAGGATAGAAAACAATTACATGCAATAAATGATAATGACTCAGAAAGAAGGGATTCTTATTTTAAAGCACATTATGGCCCACTTGTGAAAAAAACGCTGCAGACCCCAAGCAGGGTGGAAGAACACTTGAAATAGAGTTGCTCCTCTCTGCACAGGAGCTGTTCCGTGAACGCGTGTGCTAAATGCCATTATAAAATATCACTTCCGATGCCTGCCTCCCTCTATTTGCCGACGGTGTACTCTTCAGTCACAAAGTTATGATTCATATATATCAAGTCACTTAGCACCGCTGGCGAGTGTTTGCCAGTCTGAAATATAAAACAGAGAGGATAATAAAACCTTAACAAGCAGCAATAAAACTAATGAAATATAATCTCAAATATACTACTCTACTGCAGCCAGAAAGGAAATGCCATCATCCAGTCCTAAGGAAGAGGAAATGGAGCTAGCTCCGTAAGAACACATAGTCGCTGTGCCAGCACGCCTCCTGCCTGAATTAGAACTCAGAGAATATTCAGACTCATTACAGAGTGTAATTATCATGGCCAAACAGCTGAGGAAGGCAAGATGAAGAGGCAACAGCCCACATATGCTCACCTCAACTCTGGATCGAAAGCAATTGACTTGAAATGTTGTTGCTATTGTTAAGACAGGTGATCTTTCATACTGAAGATAAAGTTCAGGATAGCCAGAATGAGCAGCGTTGAAGAAGTCGGTCATGACTTCCAAGATCAATAGGTAAGCAGGCCGCAAGTTTATTTACATACGGTTTACATGTGCCTGTAATAACCATGTAATCTAGCCCAAATCACTTCAGATTGGTGTCATTATGGTGTCCCTTGAGGCTGCAATTTGACAATAGCTCATTTCCCTGTTGACTTTTTCTCATTCTCATCTGTTCTGGAAAACCTTCCATTCAAATATTAAGAAAAAGATGAAAAAAAAAAATGGGGAAGAAAGCCTAGGGAAGAAGGGATGAGGAGGGAAGGCTGAGAATGGAAAAGCACAACTTGTTCTGAGCCCATCAATGGCGTTGATGCTCTGTCCACACAAGTGACAGAGGGGAGTGGAGAAAACAACAGACACCAGACTCACCCAGTGATGAAATCACAGCAGACAAGATTTCACGTTCTCTGAACAGACACCCACTGTGGCTTTGCATATGGTGACGTCTGTGCAGCCAAGCAAAGGGAAACAGATCCATGACTGTCTGTTCTCAGAAGCAACTACCAGACAACCAGCGGCTTTCTGCGCGCTTTGCATGTCCAGAAGATATTTGCAAGGCTTAAAGAAATCTGTACCAATGACTGTGTACACGTACCCCCACCCCATTCCCAGTGAAACTCAGAAAACATGGAAGTTCATGTAGGGCCAAATGATGAATGACAAAGAATGCCATTCAGGTCTGTTTAAAATCAACAACACTCACAAGGAAGAGAAAAGCACTGCATATAGATTGGAAATCAAAATCAGAATTTATGTTATCCGAAAGAATCCAGTGAACTAACAGAAACATTTTCAAATTAAATGAACCCAAGGCCTGCGAACTTCCCTACTGTATGCTGCATAAGCTAAAATATTTCTTAAACTATTCACAGGTAACACAGTGCTTGAAAATACAACAATGGAAATAATGTATTCATTAAAAATGCATGAGTAAGTCGAATGATTTCCTATTTTGTGCCTGTACTTTAGGAACAAATATGAGAGTTAGCGCTCATATAAATAATGAAACACATCTTATTTACTTTCTGTTTCCTCGTTTATGTTTTAAAATATTTATGCTCCTATCTATTGATTTTGTTCACACTTGGTTGATACAAACATTGACTTCAAAATTTCCCCCTTTAAAAAAAAAAAACAGTGCTATTTTTTTACCTGCCCTGAAATGTCAGTGTCTTACTAAGTCACTTATGATTCATTGTGATACTTTTCTGGGTGTCCTGAATTAATTCTACAGGAAAAAAGACTTTTCGTAGAAAGGAAGTGATGAAATTACAAGAATTTTCATAATTGAAGAGTTAATACAGTTTCTTTTATAGTGAAATATAAATGTTTGATCATGCTTTACTTTATAAAGAGAACCAGACCCCTTTAACACGTACCTGCTTTTAGCGCTCTACGGTGGAGTAATTCTCAATAGGATGGGCATAAATTCACAATACTTTAGTATGAAAAATGTTCTGTGAAGTGGGAGAATGCATTCGCCGTTCAAGCGCATAATTTACATTGTTGAAACTTACTTGGTACTTTCACTTATACGGCATTCTTGTACCGCCCCCTAGTGGTGGCCAAACATGCTACAACCAGTCCCATAAACCTTGTGGTTTCTTGTTTTGTTTTGTTTTCTTCTCATGTCAGAAACCATACAAACGAACCGAGAAAAACAGGTTACCTGTACTATTCTGATCCCATAGATCTAAGCGGAAGTACTTCTGTATAAACAAGATCAAAGTGAGTGTTTCAAATCGGAGACAAGTTGATTGACCTGATAAGATCACAGGGAGAGAATAGCATTTCTCATGCTGGGGCTGTTTAATATTCTGAGTAGCTTGTATAAGAGGTCTCTCGGTTGTTCAAACTTGCATTATTCCTAAAATTCACTTTCAAAGTCACAATTACAACCAATCCGCTGCTCCATAAACCACGATGCCTGTATCAAAAACCAGATTCTGATTCATGAAAGGAAAAGATAAATAAATGCCTTTTCAAGAGTGGGTCAAAGGGAACAACATTAACTGGGGATTACCTAGATCTCCCCAAAATATCCTTGGGAATATCTTCCCAAAAGCACACAAATGTTTGCCCAGCTTCCTTCAGTCAAAGGTTTAAAAATTCCCCCAGACTTGTACTCACACAAATCCTAATCAGAATAAACATATATAGATTTATCTAAGTCAAAGTCACAAGTCAAAGTCTGTATTCTAAGGTCAAAGCTGAGAAATCCAAGATTCAGTTTGATAATGGGATGACTGGATTTCAATGAAGAAGTTTTAATTTATGAAAGCTTAAATTTTGTTTCCATAAAGGAAAACATTTTGGTCTTTTTCATTGGATATTTTATTTACTTGCAAATGTTATCTATCCCCTTTCCCTGTTTCCCCTCCAGAAATCCCCTATCTCATCCCCCTCCCCCTGCTTCTATAAGGGTGTTCCCCCACCAACCCACCCACTCCCACCTCTCCACCCTACCATTTCCCTACCCTGGGGCATCGAGCCTTCTCAGGTTCAAGGGCCTCTCCTCCCATTGATCCCAATAAGGCCATTTTATGCTACATATGCAGTAGTGAAGTTCTGTTATTGACATCCCTCATCCAAAAAGGTGCCAAATGAAATGAGGTAACTTAGGTTTTAGCTGATGAAAAAGAGAGAAAAGTCTTCAACTCTAATATTTCAATCCTTTAACATATTGTTTCAAAATTTTATTTTTAACAATTGGTTTATAACGTAAAATCTGAAAGTGTGAGTGAACTCCAAAGGTCAAAACCTGAACTCTCTTTTTTTCTTTTCCTTTTTGAAGATCAATCACAGATTTTTTTTTTTTCTTAGATAACAGATGTAAGATTCTCAGCAGGTATAAAATCAGCATGAACAAAAACCGAAGCATCAATCTTTTATCTCAAAGCTTCTCTAATCGTACAGCTCATTGAATACAGCGATCTTCCAAAGCGTGTATGGTCTTATAAACTTTCACATATACGAACATGAGTCTCATTGATCTTCGGTAGGAATTCATATCTGAATATAAGAAGAAATGGAAGGAACAAATACCACCTAGTAAGTAGATCCATTTCACTAAAGAAAGAAAAAGCGTATTGCTTGCAGGTGGAGGGCTGCAGCTAAAGATGAAGTGCGCACGGTTAATTTCGGTAAAGATGAAGTGCGCGTGGTTAGTTTCATCGCGTTTGTTTATTGTGGGAAACAAAACACATTCAGCCAGTAAACAGAATTTAGTTCACATGACTTCGCGATGAAGGATAGTAAGGATGCAATGAAAAGCAGGCAGCACGTTAATTGCCTATCAGTTGCAAAACACTTTAATTTAGTCCCCATGGATGCTGTGGCAGGGGTAGCTGTAAACGATAGACCTCCAAAACGAAAGTGCCCTGAATCTACCATCCTTGTGGAGGACACGGGGTATGACGGTTCAAGGATCTGGCTCTAGGTTATCTAAGGCTGGAAGAGTGGGCAATCTGGTAGAAATGACTGTTGCTTAAGGAAGAGAGAGGATGGAGGCTTCAAGTAGAGAAACTCTCCTGAGATGGCTTCAGCCAAGAGGTTTTTGTTATATGCTTACAGTCGCTTTGTGATAGTGAATACGCGATCCAAAATACACAATGAGATTGCATACAGAAATTGAGACAACACATTTTTAAAATTGCAACCAACTTGAAAGAGAATGTTTGTATTTTCTGCCTTTGTAATGAAAGGACATGGGCTTTATTCTCATTTCTTATGGGCCCTGTAATGAATTATCTCTAACTTGATTGACTAAATACGTAAGAGTTTAGTCTTTCTGTTTTGAGAGTCCCTGTCACCAGCTTGCCTGACAAGGCATGAAGCACCTGAGCCAACATAATCACAGAGCAGGAAATGTTTGGGGGTTCACAACTGCCGTGCTCTCTGCAAGATCCACAACCTAGTGAATGGCCAACAGCATAATGTGTATTCATATGTTGCCGGGTCTGGCATGGCCTTGGTGGAAACAGAATGACATAGTTCTGGGCCCTGGGACAGGGATAACCAATGTGGGTCTCCATGAATGAGGGTTGAGGCTGTTGTGGGCATAAGGCTTGTTTGTATAATATTTTACATTCTTCCTTTAAGGAATGTCCTCCCTGTTAATGTTAATGACTCCATGATAATCAGAGACAGCAAGAGCCCAGGAGGCAAAGGTGGAGCTAATGTCTCAGGAAAATGGTAAGTCCTGGGACCTTCAGGACAGCCCTTATAGCTGTGGAAAAGAACTCTAAAACCATGGATTTAAAAATATATAATTTTATGGGCACAGGGGAAAAATTCCTGAATAGAACAGTAATGGCTTGTGCTGTAAGATCGAGAATTGACAAGTGGGACCTCATGAAACTACAAAGCTTCTGCAAGGCTAAAGACACCATCAATAAGACAAAAAAACCACCAACAGATTGGGAAAGGATCTTCACCTATCCTAAATCAGATAAGGGACTAATATCCAATATATATAAAGAACTCAAGAAGGTGGACTCCAGAAAGTCAAATAACCCCATTAAAAAATGGGGCTCAGAACTGAACAAAGAATTATCACCTGAGGAATACCGAATGGCAGAGAAGCACCTGAAAAAATGTTCAACATCCTTAATCATCAGGGAAATGCAAATCAAAACAACCCTGAGATTCCACCTCACACCAGTCAGAATGGCTAAGATCAAAAATTCAGGTGACAGCAGATGCTGGCGAGGATGTGGAGAAAGAGGAACACTCCTCCATTGTTGGTGGGATTACAAGCTTGTACAACCACTCTGGAAATCAGTCTGGCGGTTCCTCAGAAAATTGGACATAGTACTACCGGAGGATCCAGCAATACCTCTCCTGGGCATATATCCAGAAGATGTCCCAACCGGTAAAAAGGACACATGCTCCACTATGTTCATAGCAGCCCTATTTATAATAGCCAGAAGCTGGAAAGAACCCAGATGTCCCTCAACAGAGGAATGGATACAGAAATTATGGTACATTTACACAATGGAGTACTACTCAGCTATTAAAAAGAATGAATTTATGAAATTCCTAGCCAAATGGATGGACCTGGAGGGCATCATCTTGAGTGAAGTAACACAATCACAAAAGAACTCACACAATATGTATTCATTGATAAGTGGATATTAGCCCAAAACTTAGGATACCCAAGATATAAGATACAATTTGCTAAACGCATGAAACTCAAGAAGAATGAAGACCAAAGTGTGGACACTGTGCACCTTCTTAGAATTGGGAACAAAACACCCAGGGAAGGAGTTACAGAGACAAAGTTCGTAGCTGTGATGAAAGGATGGACCATTTAGAGACTGCTGTATCCAGGGATCCGTCCCATAAGCAGCTTCTAAACGCTGACACCATTGCATACACTAGCAAGATCTTGCTGAAAGGACCCAAATATAGCTGTCTCTTGTGAGACGATGCCGGGGCCTAGCAAACACAGGAGTGGATGCTCACAGTCAGCTATTGGATGTATCACAGGGCTCCCAATGGAGAAGCTAGAGAAAGTACCCAAGGAGCTAAAGGGATCTGCAACCCTATTGTTGGAACAACATGATGTACTAACCAGAACCCTGGAGCTCTTGTCTCTAGCTGCATATGTATCGAAAGATGGCCTAGTCGGCCATCAATGGAAAGAGAGGCCCATTGGACTTGCAAACTTTATATGCCCCAATATAGGGGAATGCCAGGGCCAAAAGAATGGGAATGGGTGGGTAGGGAAGTGGGGGGCGCTATGGGGGACTTTTGGGATAGTATTGGAAATGTAATTGAGGAAAATATGTAATAAAAATATTAAAAAATATATATATAATTTTTCAACTATGCAAAAAATAAGCATTATATGAGGGGCTTCACTAATCTAAAGGAACAGAGGAAGCTATACTATAAGCGTGCTTGTCAGAAACATACAAAGACAGGCAGATACCAATACAGGCAGATTCCTGAGTTCAAGGTCAGCCTGGGACAGAGCAAGATTAGGTCCAGGTGTGCTAGAAATAGTGATTTCAAGACTGGGTCCCACCCAACTAGCTTCTTATCTGTGTTTAACAGGCAGGCAGATCTCTGAATTCTTTGCAATGATAAAAAGAAAATATGTGCTTGTAGTCTACGTAGAATCGGCTGGGGGTCACTAGATGCTGATTCATGGGGATAAACAAAAGGGAACCTGGAATAAATAACTGAATTCATATGTAAATAAAAAGTGAGGCTTTTGGTTTGGATAAAATGAGCTAGCAAAAGTGACAGCAGTTAGTTCCTCTTTAGAATTTTCTCTAGCGAGAGCTGAGCTGTCTGGAGATCTCAGAAGAGCAAAAACAGCTCTGCAAGAATATTTTTCTAACAGGATTTCTGATTTTAGCAAGAAAATCCATGGAAAGCAGAAACAGTTCTTTTCGAATTTTTCATATTTCCCTTAGAATTGTTTCTAACATGATTTCTTGCTCAGAAAATCCCAAGAATGACTTAGAGAGCTGACCCAGCTCTTCTAGAGTGTTTCCTAGCACCTACGTAGAGAAGGCTGTCTGAAGAGTGAACACTGCTCTTTTCAAATTTTTTTCTTGCTTTCTGATGTTGATCGGAAAACCCAAGAATTATTTTTAGAATTTTTCTAACAGGATTTCTGACTTGCTCAGATCTAGAAAGTTTTTATAGCAGCTTTTCTGACTTTGGTCCAAAAACCCGTGAGCTATCCAGAGAGCTCTTAGAATTTTTGCTAGCAGAGAGAGTTGTCTCAACCAGAGAGTTTTTAGATAGCAAGAAAAAGCTGTCTAGAGCAGAGCAGAGAAGAGAGAGAGAGAGAGAGAGAGAGAGAGAGAGTAGTCTGGACAGCCATTTTATCAGAACCTAGGTCACCAGCTTAGACTCACGACTTGACACATATGTACACAAAGCACCATAGAATGACCTTATATATCAATATTTTCTGCCATATTAATTTTACTCATAAAAACTGAGTCCTGAGGAAAAATGAGAGGCTGAGTCACACAGTCAAGGTCAGAATGAGATGTTAGACAGAGATGAAAAAAGGTAGCGATCTTCAAAGAATATGAGCATGTGTTTTGGTTCTGTCTGATTTACGAGCATGAAACAAAATTAAGGCTGAAGTATGAGTTTATTTTTAAAGGCAGCAGGGAGAAAGATCAGGACTACAAGTAAAAATATAAAATGTACAGAAATACAGAGTTAAGCCGTGGCTTTTAAGTCAGAGAGAAGAAAATAGGTCTGTTAAATGTAAATAATTTTGATTATTTTCCTTTGTGATGGGTAGAGAGTAGAGTTCCCGTCAGTTATTCTCAGGAATGTCAGTTATGATGAAACATGAAAGAGTCTTTGAAAACAATGACAGGTCCAGGCTGACATGAGTCGAGGACTCCCTTTGAGACAGCGCTGGTATGATTTGTGGGTGTGGGATGTTCGACAGGAATATGAGTCATCTGTTTTGCCCAAGATGCAAAACTCCAAGAAAGAAAAGAAAAACGTGATGCATGTTTGCAGGTCGATATCTTCCTGGCTGGGTGATATCTCTTTAGTATCTGGTGTGTTTCCCTCCTAAACCTTCTAGTTGTGGTCGTAAGCAAGGATAACTTTCTTTTTATTGAAGAGAGAAGACAAGCACAGATGATGTCCATGCCTCCTCTTTCCTCTGGGTAATGCTCTACTGTAAATACTCAAAAAGATTTCATTATTAAGATACTGTTCTTAGAAAAAAAATGGTGGCAAGGTTCATGACAAGTTTTTCTCAGCAAGCAAAAGGAGTGTCTACAAAAATTCACGTCTCATTCCTATTGACTTTATTCCTTGTTTCTCCTCCAATCTCTGCTTGCACCTCACATTTCTGATGAGCCAAGGTTTTCCATGACGTCGTCAGTATTTCAGCACACAAAGAGATAGTCCAGAGATAGGTAGAGATCCCAAAAGAATAAGGGAATATATTTCCCCAACTTTTAAGTGTTTGTAATCTAGCTGGTGAGGAAGAAACTAATAAGCAAATAAAAAACCAAACTGGCCTTCTTTCTGCCTGTTGTTCTGTCCTTACCCTCATAAGATTTGCCCACGTTGGACAATAGCCAATTTTCCTCACTCAGTTCACTAATTTATCCTTCCATACATTCCCAAAACACCCCCACAGTCAGACTCAGCAATAATGTCCTCCAACCATCCCTGTACCCCTTAGTTCACCCAAGGTGACAACTAAAAGAAACCATGACAGTCTGCAAGAACAAAAATGAAGAGCCCTTGTTCAAGTCCACAAACTCTGCAAGTATTTAGAGCATCTAATCTTAATCCTACAACAGTTTATATATTTTATATCTTATTATGCAATTAACAGAACTATATATGTTTGAATTATTACTGAATAGCCCCCTGAATAGAGCAACAGGGGATCCCTAGAAAAAGTGTTAAATGTGTATTGTTTTTATACCTTTACTCGTCATAATTATGGGACTATTTTTAATGGTTAATGGTCTCATACCTTCTAGTCCTTATGCAATTTAACAATAAACATTAAAACCACTTCCCAAAATCCAGAAGTGGAGGCATACTTTGTTAATACCAGAACTCAGAAGTTGAGACAGGCTGCATAGGAGACAAAACAACAGCAACACTAACAACATAAGCCTACCACTTTCCTAAATATCATGTATTAATTGCAGGTGATTTTGTTCTTAGTTAATAATTTCATTATTTAATAGTCTTCATCCTGCCCACCACAAAAGACCTTCTAAAGAAAGAACAAAGCATTTTATAATATCTGCTTTTAGTTCACTAGATTATGAAATATAAATTTTATTCAAACAACTCTCAAAATGAAGCCCACATTGAATATAAAGTTATATAAAATAACCACAATTTTTCACAAAGCAATAAAGAGATTTTAATGCTTTCAGAGGAGATATATCTAAACTAGCTATATTAGTGAATTATTTCTTATTGTCTCAATTAGGGTTTCTGTTGCTATGAAGAAACACCACGACCATGGCAATGCTTATGTAGGAAAACATTCAACTGGGGCTGGCTTACAGCTCAGAGATTTAATCCATTATCATTTTTGCAGGAAGCACAGATGCAAGCAAGCAGACATCCTAATGGAGAGGTAGCTAAGAGTTCTACACTCAAATTGGCAGCTAGCAGGAAGAGAGAAAGAGACACTCGCCCTTGGTTTAAGCATCTGAAACCTCAAAGCCCACCCCCAGTGACATACTTTCTCCAACAAAGCTACATCTACTCCAGAAAGAACACATCTCTTAATAGTACCACTCCCTGCTAACCAAGATTTCAAATCTATGAGTCTATGGAGGGCATTTTTTCTTAGATAGTTTCTTTATTTACATTTCAAATGTTATCCCCTTTCCTGATTTCCCCTCTGAAAATCCCCTAGCCCTTTCCCCCTCCCCTTGCTCACATAGCCACCTACACCTGATTCCTGGCCCTGACATTCCCCTATACTGGGGCATAGAAGCTTCACAGGTCCAAGGGCCTCTCCTTGTGGAGGACATTTTTATTCAAACCACCACACCTAAGTTCCTTATCTTCCTTGTAACATAATTTATAAGCAAGTCAGCAATGTGTTTCATTTGTTAAACTGTGTATTATGAAAGGTAATTAACGATCTAGAGAATGGTTCAGCATCGAAGAGCTCTTGCTGCTCTTACAGAGGACTATAGACTGATTCCCAGACTCATATTGTAACTTCCAAACATCTGTAACTCCAGGTCCCTAGGATCCAATGCCCTATTCTGACCTCCTCAAGAACCAGGTAGGCAAAACATATCCATAAAAAAATAAAATAAAATAAATGAACCTAAAAATAATTAAGGCTAGTTAAACGTAAGCATTTCTAATCCCTCCTTTGTATCTGTCGTGTGTGTGTGTGTGTGTGTGTGTGTGTGTGTGTGTGTGTGTGTGTGTGTGCACCTAATCCTATCTTATAGTTTTATTAACTCACTCTGGCAGTCCAAATTTCTCAAGCTAATATACACTTTAACCTGAGATCTAAAGTACAATGTAGACATTGTCCTTTACAATACAAAACCCATGCATAAACCTCCACTGTTTAAATGTCCATGAAGTTTTCTTCTAGATTATTTTATAAAGTGCAAGAAACCTACTATCTATTGAATGTTCATACTCTAAATTTCATGTGTTGAGAGAAAATCCTAGCCCCTAATACATCAGAATATGACAGACCACATTTGATGACAAGATCCTTATAAATGCTATCAAGTTAGCAAATACTGTTTGACTAGTATTCAACATGACTAGTGTCTATATAAGAATGGAGGAAATATGGAGATACACAGTACAGGATTGAGTTTACAGAGATAGGGAAAATTCAGGTAATTACAAGGTCAGACCTAAAAGAGCATTCTTCACAGTACCCAGAAAAATCAATCCCCACTCAGATCTTGATTTTGGATTTGAACCTCCAGAAATTCAAGATAATACATGTTGTTGCTTTCGTTGTCTCATTTACAATTTTATTTATTAAACCTGAAATAGAGCTTCTCTAATTCACACAAATTCATACCTGTACATTCACTCCTTTATCTCTTCTTTCATAGACATTGTTTCTTTCTCTTCCCTGGTCTTGATGTTAAAAGAATTTGCGTCTATTCTTCAAACGAGCATAGCATGAACAGACAGAAAGAAGTAACACAGCCTGGATTCCTAAAACTTACTATATGACTTAGTCACGGTTTCTATTCCTGCGCAAAGATCATGATTAAGAAGCAAGTTGGGGAGGAAAGGGTTTATTCAGATTACACTTCCACACTGCTGTTCATCATCAAAGCAAGTCAGGACTGGAACTCAAGCAGGTCAGGAAGCAGGAGCTGATGCAGAAGCCATGGACAGGTGCTGCTGACTGGCTTGTTTCCTCTGGCTTGCTTTCTTATAGAACCCAAGACTACCAGCCCAGGCATGGCACCACCCACAATGGGCCCTCCCTCCTTGATCACTAATTGAGAAAATGCCTTATAGCTGGATCTCATGGAGGCATTTCCTCAAGGGAGGCTTTTTTCTCTGTGATAACTCCAGCTTGTGTCAAGTTGACACATAAAACCAGCCAGTATACCCAGGCTGTGGCACGATTAGGAGCTGTTAGAACCTGTAGACAGTGTGACATGGTAGAAGGATGCTATGTCATTGACCAGAGTCCTTGGAGAGCATATTGCCACTTCACAAACCTTCCCCCTTCCCCTTCTCAGCTTTGCTAAAGTACACAGCTTTTCTCCTAAAGTACTCCATCACAGGCAAACCCAAAAGCTAGAGTCCAGTGAGTATAAACTGAAACCATAAACCATATTAAAAGTCACATCTTTCTGGGTTCTTTATGCCACATATTTTGTGAAATGAAAACTGATGGATACATCCATAAAGAGTTAAAAAAAAAAAGAACCACACAAGACACTCTTCCTACTTGAGTTGGGTCTGTAATGTTCTTTTCATCTCCAATTCTAGCTCTCTGTATATCTGCGATTTACTCCATCTCATAGTGCAGGTGTATAAAGCAAGACAGTCTCACATTGTGTGCTCCCCACAAATACATCATAAATGCATGAATTATTTTTTTCTTGTCCTCCTTGCTTTCTGCATCTCAGAAGTGCTCAGGATCTGTGTTTGTGTTAGGAGAGAACTGGACAAGAGTGATGAACATGAGATGAACAAGCGATTGGAGACCAGTGGCTCAGTTGACTTCTATTATTACACAGCTTCGGAATTTCAGCCCAAGGAAGAAGTAATTTAGCAGCATTCACACAAGTCTTCACACAATGACCTTTAGCTTAATAGCTTTCTCTCTTCTCTTACAGAGGATCCCTGGGTGGGTATATATATATACTTATATATATATAAATCTGTGATTGCTAGCAGCTGTTTGGCCATTTGCTCCACTGCTAAGCCATTAAAGCACAATCTCTACAAGTCAACATCGTCACTCTTCTTTCTTTCTCATTGTCTATTTCTGTGGGGTTCTTTCTTCCTTCCTTCCTTCTTTCCTTCCTTCCTTCCCTTCCCTTCCCTTCCCCTTCCTTCCTTCCTTCCTTCTTTCTTTCTTTCTTTCTTTCTTTCTTTCTTTCTTTCTTTCTTTCTTTCTTTCTTTCTTTCTTTCTTTCTTCTTTCTATAAGGACACAGAGATCATTGTGCTCTGCTCACAGATAAACTCTGCATTTGGACAGAAGGCCGGGAATGGGTGTGGTTATCGGCCTCTTGACTTCCATGCTATCAGTATGGCCAAGCTCTCGCAGACTCTTTCATAACTTAGCCTTCCTCTCTAGACTCTTTGGTATTGTTTCTCAGTCATTCTACAGAATCCATCTTTATGGGAGATGTCACATGGACTTTACAGACAGGAGTATCAGAGAAGATAGTTGGAACGACAGGACTGGACTACAGGAAAATTTAATAGAAATTCGCATGTGTCCTCTATCAGTCAACAGCTCACTAAACTTTCATTGGGAATTCATTGACTTCTCTGCTACCGACCATTCTAAACTCAGACTCATTTTAGAATCACTTGTGCATGAGCAGAAGTAAGATATTTTCTCAGCTGTTTTCTAGACAAAAGCAAGATAATGATGCAAATTTGCATAGTTTAATTAAGTATTATGACACCATCTTGGTTATATTAATATGTATCAAAATCTCGAAGGACTCTGGCACAGATAATTTTACCTTACCCTTACCTTCTGAAAACACAAACACAAAGCAGGTTGACACTGATACTTCTTCCGTAGTCGATCCAATTTTCAAAGATAAGGTGTCTGGGAGTTTGAACGTTGCTGTATCAGGTAACCTATGTGAACAATCATGAAAGCAGTCATGTTAAGGAGCGAAGGACTGATATGGGAGCCCAGACCAGGAGCTTCATTGTTTGGATTTCCTAAGACAACCTGAAAAAAAAAAAAAAAACATTTTGAAACTGCAGTGAAAAGAAACCTGAGAGCTTTTTATCAAGCCCTGATCTCATTCCTATCTAGATAAATAGAGTTCTTCACTCCTTCTACTTCCAAGGGTTCCTTAATACTAGACATATTTGTTCCAAAACAAATATCAAAATTCCCAACCAAATCAAATATTCTAACTGAAAGTCTAGACCTTTCCTCTTTTTATGTGAATCTATCTCAGAATATATGACATATAAAAATTTTTTTGATTTTCTATATAACTCACTGTATATAGGAAGGTATTTGAGTCTGATAAGAAATTTGGAATTAATCTCTGGCACTGCCTATATATACATTATCAAGTGAGAAATACTGATAATGAGTATTATCATTCAAATATGAGATTTTCGGGCTGGCGAGATGGCTCAGCGGGTAAGAGCACTGACTGCTCTTCCGAAGGTCCTGAGTTCAAATCCCAGCAACCACATGGTGGCTCACAACCATCCGTAATGAGATCTGGTGCCCTCTTCTGGTGCGTCTGAAGACAGCTACAGTGTACTTACATATAATGAATAAATGAATAAATTTAAAAGAAAAAAAATGAGATTTTCTTGGGCCTTCAATTTTTTTAATTAGGTATTTTCTTCATTTACATTTCAAATGCTATCCCAAAAGTCCCCCATACCCTCCCTCCCCCACTCCACTACCCACCCACTCCCACTTCTTGGCCCTGACATTCCCCTGCACTGAGGCATATAAAGTTTGCAAGATCAAGGGGTCTCTCTTCCCAATGATGGCCGACTAGGCCACCTTCTGATACATATGCAGCTAGAGTCAAGAGCTCCAGGGGGTACTGGTTAGTTCATATTGTTGTTTCACCTATAGAGTTGCAGACCCCTTTAGCTCCTTGGATACTTTCTCTAGCTCCTCCATTGGGGGCCCTGCATTTCATCCAATAGCTGACTGTGAGTATACATTTCTTTGTTTGCCGGGCACCGGCATAGCCTCAAGAGACAGCTATATCAGGGTCCTTTCAGCAAAATCTTACTGATGTGTGCAATGGTGTCAATGTTTGGAAGCTGATTATGGGATGGATCCCCGGGTGTGGCAGTCTCTAGATGGTCCATCCTTTCATCTCAGCTCCAAACTTTGTCTCTATAACTTCTTCCATGGGTGTTTTGTTCCCAATTCTAAGAGTCCACACTTTGGTCTTCCTTCTTCTTGAATTTCATGTGGTTTGTGAATTGTATCTTGTATCTTGGGTATTCTAAGTTTCTGGGCTAATATCCACTTATCAGTGAGTGCATATCATGTGAATTCTTTTGTGATTGGGTTACTTCACTCAGGATGATATCCTCCAGATCCATCCATTTGCCTAGGAATTTCATGAATTCATTGTTTTTAATTGCTGAGTAGTACTCCATTGTGTAAATGTATCACATTTTCTGCATTCATTCCTCTGTTGAGGGACATCTAGGTTCTTTCCAGCTTCTGGCTATTATAAATAAGGTTGCTATGAACATAGTGGAGCATGTGTCCTTCTTACCAATTGGAACATCTTCTTGATATATGTCCAGAAGAGGTATTGCGGGATCCTTCATTTTATTAGCATATTTTAAGTAATTATGCACAATTCTGTTTCATGATAGCATCTCATGCATGTGCATAATGCATTTTGATCATATTCACGATTTTCTTCCTCTGTGTTGAGTGCATATGCATGTGTGGTGGGTGGGGATCATGCTAATGTGGAGGCATTGAGCACCTTTCTTGATTGCTCACCATCTTAATTTTTGAGATACTGTTTCTTACTGGACCTTGAGCTAACTCCTGCTGGACTGGTAAAGACTGAGCCCCTGCCATCTACCTGATTCTGCTTCTGTTCACCGATTCTCTGGGTTGAAACACATGGCACCACAGCTGGTATTTTGTAGAGTGCTAAGGACCCTAACACAGTTTGTCCTCCTGATTGTACAACACGAAGTTTACCCCCTCAGACACCATCTCAGTCCCATCCTTCTCTTTTACACCAGCATAATCAGCAGTCACCTGCTATTCTTTATCACCTACCACACATAGCAGGAGAAAAGTTACACCCGCAGTGATCTACACAATGCCCAGCAGGCTAAAGATACTCAGTATGTGTTTACTCTTGCTCCCCTCCCCTTTCTGAGCCCCACTCTACAGCCAACATAACCATTCACCAAGGATTTCTGATTTCCAGTCTTTCAGCTGGAGTTCTACTATGCTGAGTGAAGACTTGAGGCTTTAGGCTATGAGTTGTTTAAATAAAGAAATTGCTCACATATTTTAAAAATATGTATCCTTTTATTATGTTTCATGTGATGCAAAATATCTACAGTAAAATAAAATCCAACTTCTCCAATGGCAACAAAGTGTCTGATGCACCCCTGAAACGATCAATCCAGGAAGAACAGCAAAGCGGCCAGCCACTTGCAAATGCACTATCATCAAATATTGGACAATCTTACCTCTGTAAGTTCATTACAAAGATATAGAACATGTAACTTTATCCAGCATCTCTCTTATTATTATCATTTTGTTAAAAATTTACTCTACTTTCCGTCACTTTTTTAACTTCAACAATCACATTCAAGCCACTTATAGTAATTAAAACCCAATATGAAAAACAACTATGAACTTCCTGATGGCTTCACCCTCCTTCCCACCATTAAGGACGGCCGCCATTCTGACTCTGACCTTGTGTGCTCTAAGCAGCTTAGGTTGAGTGATGTGTCTGCCCAATGTTCACACCCCTTACAGCATAACCTGATGTCTCTGATAGAAACCAATGCCTTCGAGACAACATTCACGTGCTGCTCCTGTGAAAATCTGCCCTTCTTCTATATTTCAGAGAAGGTGTTGGCTCAAGTGGAAAGCCAAGTAAAAGAAAAATGAAGCCTAAACGAGCTGTGCTCCTCAGTCCAAGGAATTACTTTGGAATAAAGCTTTGAGACCTTCCTTCAATTCGCCTGTGATATGCTATGAGCTCTGCCACTTTCACAGGCAAAAAGCAACAACAAAAATACAGTGTCTCCCTGCAACTGTTAGCATTTAGTCACGTGGGCTTTTGTTTGGGTTTAACTGATTCATCTTCTGAGAAAAACAGGACATTTAAATACTAGTTCCATGATGATAAGTCTTACTTTTAAAACAAACAAAACAATACAAAAAAAAAAAAAAAGCAGTGTCATTTATAGGAAATAAATTGAAGTTTAAGTGTTTCATGTGTTTCGTTATTTAATTTCTAGACAACAATGAGTGCAAGACTTTTCAAAAATGTGATTTATATAACAAAAATCTGAAGGACAAAGTACCACATCATATTTAAACATTGGACATCACAGGCAACACCTGCCAGCTGGTGATAGGAACGTGAACATAATTACAACGAGAAAAGAGATATTAGAAGAACAGGAAACAGACTCTAGAAATTCTTCTGGATCTTCCTCACTGATGGGCACGAGTGAGCTCTAATGTCGTTATGTTTAGAAATGGCTTCATCCAGGTCCAACTGCACACTATTGATGTTCACTTCCATGCAGCCGCTGTAAAAGGCGTTCACTGGTGTGGCACTGAAGGAAACATCTGTGGAAACAGTGTCTGATCATTAGTCCAATACTTCAGCATCTTATTTGTTTCCAGTTAGAAGACTTACTCAGACGTCACAATTCCAAACAAATTCCTACAGGAAAAAAATTGCTAATGTGGTTCTGTTCAGCAAACGCATTATGCTGGGCATGGAGCTCAGCATATCGTGAGTTCTTCTGACTTCATAAGTGCAATCATTGCCAACCAAACTGAAGGAAAATGTTCACACTTAGAAAGGAGAAATGAACATGTGCTTATGATATTCCACATTTACTATAAAATAATATATGTTGGTTTCTCTTTAAACTTGAGCAACATTTCTGTGTGGTTAGATCACCTCTTCAACTGGAAATTGTGGTGTCTTAGAAATCCTTTTTAAATGTCGTGACAAACACACCTTTGTATAATTTCTGGAATAAAAACTGGTTTTTATATTTCCTAAGAAATAGTTCCTGGCTGAGCATAAAAGCAAATCATAACAAGGGACTGACTTTTATGTGACAATACTGCCCTACAAAACAGCCTTTTGGATTGTTCCTCAGTGAGTCATGTGAGGCCATCTTTGCCTTTGGGCTTTGTTGCATTGGACTCTTGTCACCAAGGTTTGTCCTTGTTGTTTATGTTGCTTCCACGTCTCCTAAGAACTAGAGTCCAAGACACCTTCCTCTCTTTTGGCATTTTCTTCCTCATGGATTTGAATTACAGTGGACACTCTCTTGTGCTTCCTTCTAAAAGCACATTATGCCACAAGTAGTTAAGAATCTCTACCTTAAGCTTTCCAAAATAGTGACAAACATCTGTATCTAGCAGCTAATACGTAATTTAGGAATCCTCTTTAAGTCTGGCTAATGTCACTGACATTATATATACATCATTTTAACCACAACGCCATTACTCCTTATGACACTAATTTACCCTCAGAGTATATATAATAGCTAAATATTAATTATAAACAAAAATTAGCTTTAAAAAAATCTTTAAACTCAATTTTCTCTTGATTTTCATTTATCAAAAGGAATTTAAACATGATTAATTTATATATAAGCAATTTATTCAAGCACTGGTGGTGCACAACTTTTGGGTATATGTTCTTAATTGATGAGTTCAATATAGAGTAAGCCAACATTGGGTTAGTGATAAATAAATTCAACAGTGTTTATCATTCTCTTTGGTATAGATCACCAAATGCAGCAAAAGTCTCACGTTACCATTAAAGTTACACACATTGATAAGATGCTAATATAACCGTCTAAAACCAGTGTAAAGGGTATTGGAAGCTTATCTTCACTTTTAATGCTTTATTACTAGAATTCTCTGTTTTTAAGATGTTATCAATTTGACCAGGCATGTAGTATATTCCTTTAATCCCGAAACTCAGAGGTAGGTAGATCTCTGACTTCAAGGCCAATCTGGTCTACATAGTGAGTTCCAGAACAGTCAGACCTATATACAAGATATTTGATTCAACACATCTTGGTAGAACTGAAGAAAAGTACCTGGGATGCCACCCAGGTAAGTGGTCACGGTTCTTCTCATTGCTTTGTCCAAGACGGTGAGTTGCCTTTGAAGATCTTTAGAGTAAATGACATCCTTTCTAAGTGGGGTCCACAGTTCCAGTCCATTTCTGTTAACATTGCATTTCAGTTGGGATTGCTGATCTGAGCACAGAGATACGGCCTCCAATCGAGCCGCCACTGAATTTTCAACAAATACCACAATATCCTAAACAGTAGAGCAAAGACTTCATATGAACAATAATGAGGGCAAAGCCACTTAGGAAAAACTCTGTACTTTTGACATTCAAACCTAAACTTCACAAAATGATAGAGTCTCTACATTTAAATGTAAAGTTGCTTAAAATTTTAACAATTAATTTTCAAACATTCATTAGTTTTACAAGCTCCAGATTTAATTAAGATGCAATGTATACTGATTTCTGAAGATTGAGTTACATCAACTGAGTTGTGTGGCCAAATAGAAGAAAGAAACGCAATGTGGCTAAGTTGTATTTATGTCTCCCTAATTTCAAAAGTTACATATGAGAAAGGAAGAGTGGACTCTGTGTTGGGGAAAATTGAAGTGCTTTCATATATATCAAAGCAGAAAAGCTCCCCTGTACCATCCACATAGCTGCACAGACCAAGGACAATGTGGGGAAAGAGGCCTGCAAAAGAGACCAGCATTGTAAGCAACACTTACAGTAGGCAGCTGAAGAGTCTCAAACAAGACAAGTGTTTTATTTTACTGGAATTTTCAGAATATTCAACTTTTAGGAGTGACCCCCCCCGCTACTAACTCATAGTTGTAAAGAGGAGATAGAAAATTAAACCAAAATAGAGAGAGATGCTGTGATGCTTCCCAAAGTCTATACTTTCTGATTACAGATTACTTGAGGAAATCTTAACTTTACAAATATTCATATCCTTAACTCATTGATAGAGAAAACCAAGTCAGGCATGTGGTGAATTCCTTTAATCCCTGCTACATATAATGAGAATACACTTCTCACTGTAACTGTTACCCAGAAAGAATATATGGAATTATTGTGGACTAAATTAAACAATTTCTACAATTAGGAGGCAGAAAGTAAGTGGATTTCTGTGAGTCTGTGGCCAGCCTGATCTACATAATCAGTTCCAGGTTAGGCAGGAATACATAGAAAGACTGGTGGGGTGGGGTCTAGTGGAGATTGTTACTCAACAGAAACTCACAAATTACACTTTAATTTTCAAAATGAATCCACTGTTTTTGTTGATTACAGAGTAAACAAGGAATCCAATCTTGGCATAAATTTAAGCTGTTTACAAAAAGTCGCTGCAATGCATACATATAAGACACAAACAGGAAACTATTCGCTATTAGCACTTCTAGAAACTGAGATAGCATAGATCTCTTGTTTTTCTTTGTATCAAAGTCTCTCCTGTTCTTCCTAATTCCAAACTGAAGTTAGCAAAAAGGACATCAAGTGAGATAGTTTCCATTTTCTCTTCCTTTTCTGATGTACTCACAGGGTAAAAGATGAACACGTGCAAAGAACAAGCAATTACAACAGCACAGCTGCAATAAGTTCTAACATCCTTATTTTGGGTGCACATGAATTCCCATAGTCCTTCACAGGTTCTGTGTATGGGTAGAGTTAGTTCTATGCCCTTTTGTCATGTCTCCAAGCAGCTTGTGTATGAGTGAGTCTGCCTAACCGAAGCTCCAGACGCAATGGTTTCTCAGCACTCCAATATATTCCTACTCCTTGGAAATCAGTCAACAAGTAGGGAAATGAAAGAAGTTCATCTAGGTTGGAAATAAGGTTACCTGAGAAGTTCCAGAGCGAGAATCCACCAAGGACAAGGCAAAGGGCACTGTGCCTTCAGAAACCAAAGCAAGCATGACTCCAGTGCCAGTGGAAGGGCGAATATTCAAGGTCACATTCATTTGCCAACCCTCTGCATTAGTTACGTTATCTATTCAAAATGATAAACAAAGTGGGACAGAAAAAAATGGTTGCAGTTACAATGGAGACAATAATAATTATTAATTATTATAATCTGTGATAAAGAGTATTCCACACTTGCCATTTTCTCTTTAACAGCTTTTCCTCTCAAGCAAATTCACCAATGTTCAGACCTCAGAGCAGTGAGACCTTATAGCACAGATTTAGAAGGAAGTTGAATAGATTTCCTGTATTCTTTCTTTTTTTTAATTTTTAATATTTTTTTTGATTTTTTTTTGATTTTTAATATTTTTATTACATATTTTCCTCAATTACATTTCCAATGCTATCCCAAAAGTCCCCCATAGCGCCCCCCACTTCCCTACCCACCCATTCCAATTCTTTTGGCCCTGGCATTCCCCTATATTGGGGCATATAAAGTTTGCAAGTCCAATGGGCCTCTCTTTCCATTGATGGCCGACTAGACCATCTTTCGATACATATGCAGCTAGAGACAAGAGCTCCGGGGTTCTGGTTAGTACATCATGTTGTTCCAACAATAGGGTTGCAGATCCCTTTAGCTCCTTGGGTACTTTCTCTAGCTTCTCCATTGGGAGCCCTGTGATACATCCAATAGCTGACTGTGAACATCCACTCCTGTGTTTGCTAGGCTCCGGCATCGTCTCACAAGAGACAGCTATATTTGGGTCCTTTCAGCAAAATCTTGCTAGTGTATGCAATGGTGTCAGCGTTTAGAAGCTGCTTATGGGATGGATCCCTGGATACGGCAGTCTCTAAATGGTCCATCCTTTCATCACAGCTACGAACTTTGTCTCTGTAACTCCTTCCCTGGGTGTTTTGTTCCCAATTCTAAGAAGGGGCACAGTGTCCACACTTTGGTCTTCATTCTTCTTGAGTTTCATGCGTTTAGCAAATTGTATCTCATATCTTGGGTATCCTAAGTTTTGGGCTAATATCCACTTATCAGTGAATACATATTGTGTGAGTTCTTTTGTGATTGTGTTACTTCACTCAAGATGATGCCCTCCAGGTCCATCCATTTGGCTAGGAATTTCATAAATTCATTCTTTTTAATAGCTGAGTAGTACTCCATTGTGTAAATGTACCATAATTTCTGTATCCATTCCTCTGTTGAGGGACATCTGGGTTCTTTCCAGCTTCTGGCTATTATAAATAGGGCTGCTATGAACATAGTGGAGCATGTGTCCTTTTTACCGGTTGGGACATCTTCTGGATATATGCCCAGGAGAGGTATTGCTGGATCCTCCGGTAGTACTATGTCCAATCCAAAACACCATCAGATCCTTCTACCAAAGGCTATACTCAACAAAACTGGAGAACCTGGATGAAATGGAGAAGTTCCTAGACAGATACCAGGTACCAAAGTTGAATCAAGATCAGGTTAATGATCTAAACAGCCCTATATCCCCCAAAGAAATAGAAGCAGTCATTAATAGTCTCCCAACCAAAAAAAGCCCAGGACCAGATGGGTTTAGTGCAGAGTTCTATCAGACCTTCAAAGAAGATCTAATCCCAGCTCTTCACAAACTATTCCACAAAATAGAAACAGAAGGTACTCTACCCAACTCATTCTATGAAGCCACAATTACTCTGATACCTAAACCACAAACAGACCCAACAAAGATAGAAAACTTCAGACCAATATCCCTTATGAATATTGATGCAAAAATCCTCAATAAAGTTCTTGCTAACCGAATCCAAGAACACATCAAAACAATCATCCATCCTGACCAAGTAGGTTTCATCCCAGGGATGCAGGGATGGTTCAATATACGGAAATCCATCAACGTAATCCAGTATATAAACAAACTCAAAGACAAAAACCACATGGTCATCTCGTTAGATGCAGAAAAAGCATTTGACAAGATCCAACACCCATTCATGATAAAAGTCTTGGAAAGATCAGGAATTCAAGGCCCATACCTAAACATGATAAAAGCAATCTACAGCAAACCAGTAGCCAACATCAAAGTAAATGGTGAGAAGCTTGAAGCAATCCCTCTAAAATCAGGGACTAGACAAGGCTGTCCACTTTCTCCATACCTATTCAACATTGTACCTGTATTCTTTCTAAGAGAAAAATAGGGGTACAGAAGTCTCGCATCCCACCATCACTAATTCTACAGCAATGGAAACAAAAAAAAAAAAATGTGTTCCATGTACAGGGAAAGGTAGATAGACTTAGAGAAATACCATGAAGTCCACAGTTAGTTTTCAAATTAGGTTGGGAACCTTGGCTCTGTGATAGTCTTGTTTTAATATTTTAATCTTTTGAATGACTTGGCTAGTTAGTTATCTACCAAAGTGGAGTGCATGCCATCGGACATATGTGTCATTAGCATGGCTTTGCTTTTCAAAGAAGACAATAAATATTCACTGACTTTGTGTTTTCAAAGTACAGTCATGTACCATGTAGTGATAATCTGGCCAATAATGGATACAGATATAAGCCTGTTCTGTGATGTTCACCAAAGGATGAAACTGCTCATTGATACTGTGATGGTTAGCTTTAATCATCTCCTTGACATAACCTATAATCAACTGGGAAAAAATTCTTAATTAGGGAATGTCTATGTTGGATAGGCCTCTGGGCATGTCTGTGGAGGACAGCCTGTCTTAAATTAATTGATGCAGGAAGATCCAGTCCACTACAGGTGGCAGCATTTCCTAGACAGGTGGCCCTAAACTGTATAGCAGTGGATATGTTGAGCTGAGCATAAACAAACAAGCACGTACCACACATGCGTTCTTTTCTCTCTACTCTTGAATATGGATGGAATGAGATGTTTCAAGTTCCTGCCTCTGTGACTTCCCTACTATGATCTGGCACTGAAAGCTGAAAGAAAACCCTTTCTCCTCTAAGTTGCTTTTGGAAATGAAACAAGGAGAGACACATTTTTCACAACATAGTCACACATTAAAGTTCACAAATAACTATCTAAATTAACCTCAAGTACTTTTAAAAAAATAGTTTATAATATTAATTAAGTCTTCCTCATTTATTGTGAAGAAATAAATACATAACAAATTCCATACACTACTTGGGTATACTCCATATACTTCGAAAGGGTAAAACAAACAAGGGAATGATTTTCTTTTGGCTAAATATTCTTCCATTTAGCTACATATAATGAGAATACACTTCTCATTGTGACTCTTGCCCAGGATGAATATATGGAATTATTGTGAAATAAATTAAACAAAGTATTTCAAATATATATTGAAATAAATATGAAAATGTGTGGAAGTTATAACATTAAACATTACTTATGAAGTAAGTTGGTTTCAAATTATCCACAGAATAACTGAAGAAAGTAATTTTTAGCTACAATGTAACTTATTTAAATTTCTTTTTCTGGAAAATTTTCTTTAGCAAATCTGGTTCTGGGAAGGGGACCTCCAGGGATCATGTCTGCTTTCCTTTTTCCCTGGAAGCCCAAATAAGGAAGTTGGAAGTCAGAACGCACAGAAAGCCCCAGAGTTACAGTTAATGGCAGTTAAAGTGCTACTCATGCAGGTGAATCTGAAATAAAATAGAGGAACTTCCTACCTATCCCTGGGGCACCAGGAAGGATAACGCTCTATTCAAACTGCACCTTTTCTAACAATTATAAGGCTAATACAAAGAAAACTCAATCAACATCACTATTTGCTAAACACATTAAACTCAAGAGAATGAAGACCAAAGTGTGGACACTTTGCCCCTTCTTAGAATAGGGAACAAAACACCCATGGAAGGAGTTACAGAGACAAAATTTGGAAGTGTGATGAAAGGATGGACCATCTAGTGATTGCCATATCCAGAGATCCATCCCATGATCAGCTTCCAAACGCTGACACCATTGCATACACTAGCAAGATTTTGCTAAAAGGACCCAGATATAGTTGTCTCTTGTGAGACTATGCCAGGGCCTAGCAAACACAGAAGTGGATGCTCACAGTCAGCTATGGAATGGATCACAGGGCCCCCAATGGAGGAGCTAGAGAAAGCACCCAAGGAACTAAAGGGAACTGCAACCCTATAGGTGGAACAACAATATGAACTAACCATTACCCCGGAGCTCTTGTCTCTAGCTGCATATGTATCGAATGTATCGAAAGATGGCCTAGTCGGCCATCACTTGAAAGAGAGGCCCATTGGACTTGCAAACTTTATATGCACCAGTACAGGGGAACGCCAGGGCCAAAAAGGGGGAGTGGGTGGGTAGGGGAGTGGGGGGGGGGTATGGGGGACTTTTGGTATAGCATTGGAAATGTAAATGAGCTAAATACCTAATAAAAATGGAAAAAAATAAAAAATAAAAAATATATAAAGATAAATTGGGTTCTTCTTAGCAAGATTTCTAGCATTGGAGGATGGGCGATTTGACCTCTAGTGAGCAGCGTCTAGTTGGAAGTTGCTGAGTTCTCCCTTATTGCCTCCCACGTCAATGGCCTGCCAGACTAAGCTTATGCCAGCACTCGCTTTTTCAAACACTCCATAGACACGTTTTAGGATAATTACACAACAACTGAAGGTAATTGCTCAGCTCTGGATAGAAAGCCTCTCCTGCCAGGACTGTTTTGCTACACAGCCCTCTGTGAATGACCCTCTGGATGACCCTGTAATGATTTCCACTTAGACCAGCTTAGGGGCACTGACCCTGGACAGCCTAGCCGGAAAAACTTAGAAGGCGAATATTAAAAGAGCCAAACGCACTGATTGGTGGGGAAGGCACCTACTGTGGCTGTAAATGCAGGCTGTTTGGCTCACTGTGCTACTTCCTCTGGTGTTGAAACACAAGGACTTAACAAAAGGCTTTTTTTCTGAAGTGATCTTTTCTTGCCTACTTTTACCAGCGTGGGCTGATATGAATAAAGAAGCACGACAAACAACTTCAGGGCTGCCAGGTAGACATTGCTGAACTACAGGGGCCACAAGAACAATGGAAGAGTTGCCAGCAGGCTTTGCTGGAAGAGCCACAAGGCAAGCAGCTGCTTGACAGCTGAAGAAGTAGCTGAACAGTTAGAGTAGCCAAAGAAGGAACAGGATATGGCAGAAGCAGAGGGGGCAGAGAACTAAGGATGAGAAAATTAAAGGCTGTAAAGATCCAGAAAAGAAGCCCTGCAGGCTGTGGTTGCTGGAAAAGTTATAAAAACTGTAGCACCTTTAGGGACACAGGGTCTCAGATAGCCCAGAGCCAGGAACTATAACATCAGCTGCTGTTACGGGTTGTGGGATTGAGGAATTGCTGGGCTGTGATTGTAGAGCTAAGAATCCTAGTTCTCAAAGCTTGCAGAAGAGCTGCAATGCTAAAGGGTGCTCCCCGCGGTCGCTCTCTCTGCCATCATTTACCATTATCCAACATTAGTGGACGAAAAGCTGCCCAGGATCAGGGCCCCATGAGCTTTTCATTGCTCACTCTTGATTTCTACGCAGGTAGAGCAAAGATCTCAGCTAGTCTGTTGCTAACAGGATATGCTCCCACCGCTACCCCGACCCCCACCCCCCACCTCCGTACCTGCTTTATCCGAAGTAAAAGCTGATCACCCATCCACCCACCACTGCCCTGTCTGGTTCAGACATTCTGTATAAGTTTAGATTCCTAATTTGCACAAAAGGATCTGAACAGGATTTACAGGCAAGGATCTTTCCAACACCAATAGACCTATCCCTTTGTTCCCAGGGCAGCTGCCTGGCACACTGATGGTCAGAACTGCACCTTGCATCCAGCTGGAGCAGATATCCTGACAACACAGCAGTGCCTGTACTTCTTAGTGTCCAGACTCCGATCTACTGTTCTGGACCTTAAGAATCGGATTAGGTCGCACAGATAATCACTACTAATATACGAAAACATATTCAACTTAAGTAGGAATTAGGAAAGTAGTATTTAAGACTATAAAACTTAAATTTGATCAGGTTGGGAAACTTATTTTAAGCACGAGCTTTCTGCTTTTGGTAAGTTTTGCAATTAGTAATCTTTAGAAGAAAATGCAGTAAGTCATGCGTGAATAATATATCTGCAAGATCTTTGACAGAGAAGATCTAGTCCTAAGATTCTCTCATACAAACCAAGTGCCGGATGTGCACTCAGAGATATTCACAGTGGGTTATTTGTAAAGGTACACACAGACTTCACTAGGACCCCAATCTAATGAGACTTTTGACTCTACTTTCAAAAATAAAAATCAATCAATAAAGACATAAATAAATAAAAATCAATCTCTAGTAAAGCACTCCCGAACCAAACAAAACTTAAATTGTATTAGCACACTTTCCAAAGCTATTGAAAAATAACATGTGAAGCTAGGCTATATGTTTTAAAAAGTAATTTATCTGGCTCACAGTTGAAGAGGCTGAACATCTAAATAGCATGATGGCGGCTCTTGTGAGGCTTGGAGCAGATGGAAGGTCTATTACATAGGGAAAGACCTCAGGAAGGGAACGAATCTAGGGAACAGATTCATGAAACGCTCCGCTCTATTATAAAAGCCACCCCTCGAGTAATAATTCACTAATGACTCAATACATTCTCAATAAATTGAGCAATACCCCTCCATAAACAAACAAAGGAGAGAAGTGCCTATTTCCAGACACAAGCAGTATTCACTTCAGTCTCTACTATTGCATGTAAAATAGCCACCTCTAAACCAAAATATGACAGGACACACAAAGACACATGAGAAAACAAAACACAATAAGGAAACAATAAGGTCAAGCTCACATGAACACAGACGCTGCAAAAAAATCAGATAGATAGATAGATAGATAGATAGATAGATAGATAGATAGATAGATAGATGATAGATAATAGATAAAAAATGTTAAAACTAAATAAGTTTATAATTATGAGAATGTCAAACGCTCAGAGTGAGCTATACAAAATGTGTAAATACATAGGCAATTTCATCAGAGCCATAAATTTTATTACAGATCAATGAAAATGATAGAAATGGAAACCAATGCCTTCTTATGCCTTGATTAGTGAATTCAAACAAACTGTAAAAGCAGTGAACTTTAAAACTGGTCAGCTGAATCAAACCTCAATGAACCAGGCTATATGCCAGTAAATGTTACATAATAATATGCATATTAACAGTCCATAGAGTTTCCCCTACAATACCTGAAAATTTTTATAAGTATTTAACCACACAAGTAAGACAATGCCTGTCATAGCAGCTAGTCACTGGGCAATGCTAGCAGAATAAGTCATTGCAGTTTGTCAAGGGATGTATTTAGTGATCAATGAGAAAAAAGAAACACAGCAGGATTCACTTACTGTAGTCTATGCTGAACTGAGCAATCCCGGAACCAGGGTAATAGGAGCCCTTCTCCACATTGAGGAAACAATGTTTATTTTGTTTTCCTTCAATTATTTCCTTGGCACCTAAAGCTCCTTGTTTCATCAGATTCCAGCCTCGTATACATCCATCCAGACGAGGATTAATCTAACACAACAAGATAGAAGTCAGGGAGTAGATTTTATACATGTGCAGAAGTGGAAATGGCTTTAATTGATTCTCAGTATAGGTTGCATTTGGATGGAAACCCCTTTCTTTGATAGCTTATGACAATACTTTTAATTGGATTTTAATTTTCTTTCCTTTCTGATAGATAGTACTTGTCAGTAAACTGAGACTATACCACTGCAGGCCTGCAGTTGGGTCCTGATGGTATTTACAATCTAAGGTCCTATCTGCTTCTCAACTTCAGCCAGATCCAGCAGTAGTTTCTCTCGGTGCTTCTGGAGTGGCCCTGGGCTCTCAGCTGCTTCCTGTCTTCTTGGTGTGTGCATTTGCAATATAGGTTAAAGTGGCCCAGGAAGATTCTAATCTTCTTCAGGAACAAAGGGCTCTCGTTCTTTAGGCTTCGCCAAAACATCCAGGCAGGTTCAAGATGCATGGTAGCCATTTTACAAATGGTTGATTCTTTTTGAATAATTTGCTTTCTCATTAAAGTACCGTAATCTATCAATTTCAAAAGTCTGGAATATTCATCCTGGCATAGTTTAGCTAATCCAATTTAGTGGTACATAGAAATCCATTAAAAGTTAAAGCAACCTGCAAGTTGTGAAGAAAGAAGGGTAGATAGATATAAAGTAGCAAATACTTAAATTATATCAGCCAGTTCCTCTGGCATGCCTGTGAATTCAAGTGACGTTTTAAAACTCTTCAGAGATAGTGATTAATTTCTTGAACTCTCTTCAATGGTTATTTTAGAAGCATTGTATTCAGAACATTGTATTTATCTGCTGTAACTAATATTTCTAATAATGTGTTCAATCCACCCTCTGTGCTTGCTACCCATAACCACCAAATTTATGTCTTAAAATAAAGCTAAGAACGATGTTTGGCTTCTACTCATGTGTGTGTGTGTGTGTGTGTGTGTGTGTGTGTGTGTGTGTGATTAAGTGAATCTTTTTGTACCCTCAATGGCTGAGTATACAATATTATAATGAACACTGAGCTGACAACTTGAGGATTTAGCATACCTGCTGCTTAATGTGCAATGCAGCAATTTAAATGGACGCAAACCCACAAGGCTCATTTTCTTATTTCCTTTCTATAACTTCAGTGGTCTATGGTTCTTTGCCACATTCAATACAAGTTGTCACCCTTTGTATGCTTAGCCAAATGATTTTGCATCAAGTGTCATGAAAAGGCATCTTCGAACCTATGGCAGGTAAAAGGATCCACCCAAGAAGAGAGGAGCAAATGGCACACAGTTACCGGTTTAATGAGTGCGCTTTCCGCCTTCCGAGGTAAGCCTGCAAAGTATATTTTGGTGTCCAGAAATCCATCAGTAGGCTTAAAAAGGCTGCCAAGTTTATTAATATTCATCACGGCCTCCTTAGCTATTTTAATGCTAACACTGTCGTCTAATTCTTCCACGGACACCTACAATTAGAAAGGCAAAGCAGGTGTCAATGCAGGGCCATGTGACCTACTGGACTGAAAAAAATAGCATAGTATTCCGTTAAGTAATTTTATATAACAATTAATTTAATATAATTTCTAATTTGTTCAAACTCACTTGGAGAGCATAATTGTGATACCTGTGATAAAAACACATTTTAAGGTGATAGAATTTGATCTCAAATTAAAATCACATCTCACTTTTTAAAAAACTAACATTCTTAATTACATGCAATAAAGTAAACAATTTCAAAAAGAAACATGAACCACTTTACCCAAGAAAAATTTTAAGTACTCTTATTTTGCAACTGGTGCACTGTACATACAGAATCAATGAATAATTTTGTAATATAAATCATAAGAGAGGGCCACAAGCCTCTTCTGGTCAGAAAAGCACTGGGGTAGCTAGGGCGCAGGGTCTGCTGACACTCACCAGCTACCCACAACACCCGCCACAGGATCTTAAGACTTCTGGTGAGTGGAACACAGCTTCTGCTCCAATCCAATTGTGCGCGGGACCTGAAACTGCATTAGTTAGGGAAGCAGAAAACCGGCCTGAGTAGGGCCACAGGCCTCTTCCGGCCTGAACAGCACCGGGGTAGCTAGAGCACAGGGTCGGCTGACACCCGCCAGCTACCCACAACCCCCGCCACAGGATTTTGAGACTTCAGGTGAGTGGAACACAGCTTCTGCTCCAGTCCAATCACGCGGGACCTGAGACTGCTTTGGTTGGGGAGGCAGAAATCCGGCCTGAGTAGGGCCACAAGCCTCTTCCGGTCAGAAAAGCACCGGGTTAGCTAGGGCGCAGGGTCTGCTGACACTCGCCAGCTACCCACAACACCCGCCACAGGATCTTAAGACTTCTGGTGAGTGGAACACAGCTTCTGCTCCAATCCAATTGTGCGCGGGACCTGAGACTGCATTAGTTAGGGAAGCAGAAAACCGGCCTGAGTAGGACCACAGGCCTCTTCCGGCCATACCAGCACCAGGGTAGCTAGAGCTCAGGGTCTGCTGACACCAGCCAGCTACCCACGACCCCCGCCACAGGATTTTGAGACTTCGGGTGAGTGGAACACAGAGTCTGCTCCAATCTTTAAACAGTGACAATGATAACAACTAACCCCAGAGATTACCATATGGCGAAAGGTAAACGTAATAATCTTACTAACAGAAACCAAGACCACTCACCATAATCAGAACCCAGCACTCCCACTTTGCCCAGTCCAGGGCACCCCAACACACCGGAAAAGTTAGACGCGGATCTAAAAGCATATCTCATGATGATGGTAGAGGACATCAAGAAGGACTTTAATAACTCACTTAAAGAATTACAGGAGAACATTGCTAAAGAGTTACAAGTCCTTAAAGAAAAACAGGATAACACAATCAAACAGGTAGAAGTCCTTAAAGAAAAACAGGATAACACAATCAAACAGGTAGAAGTCCTTAAAGAAAAACAGGATAACACAATCAAACAGGTAGAAGTCCTTAAAGAAAAACAGGAAAACACATCCAAACAGATGATGGAAATGAACAAAACCATACTAGACCTAAAAAGGGAAGTAGACACAATAAAGAAAACCCAAAATGAGGCAACACTGGAGATAGAAACCCTAGGAAAGAAATCTGGAACCATAGATACGAGCATCAGCAACAGAATACAAGAGATGGAAGAGAGAATCTCAGGTGCAGAAGATTCCATAGAGAACATCGGCACAACAATCAAGGAAAATGTAAAACGCAAAAAGATCCTAACTCAAAACATCCAAGAAATACAGGACACAATGAGAAGACCAAACCTACGGATAATAGGAGTGGATGAGAATGAAGATTTTCAACTCAAAGGACCAGCAAACATCTTCAACAAAATTATAGAGGAAAACTTCCCAAATCTAAAGGAAGAGATGCCCATGAACATACAAGAAGCCTACAGAACTCCAAATACACTGGACCAGAAAAGAAATACCTCCCAACACATAATAATCAGAACAACAAATGAACTAAATAAAGATAGAATACTAAAAGCAGTAAGAGAAAAAGGCCAAGTAACATATAAAGGCAAGCCTATCAGAATTACACCAGATTTTTCACCAGAGACTATGAAAGCCAGAAGATCCTGGAAAGATGTTATACAGACACTAAAAGAACACAAATTCCAGTCCAGGCTACTATACCCAGCCAAACTCTCAATTAACATAGATGGAGAAACCAAAGTATTCCACGACAAAACCAAATTCACACATTATCTCTCCACGAATCCAGCCCTTCAAAGGATAATAACAGGAAAAAACCAATACAAGGACAGGAACCACGCCCTAGAAACAACAAGAAGATAATCCCTCAACAAACCTAAAAGAAGACAGCCACAAGAACAGAATGCCAACTTTAACAACAAAAATAACAGGAAACAACAATTACTTTTCCTTAATATCTCTTAATATCAATGGTCTCAATGCCCCAATAATAAGACATAGACTAACAAACTGGCTACACAAACAAGACCCAACATTTTGCTGCTTACAGGAAACTCATCTCAGAGAAAAAGATAGACACTACCTCAGAATGAAAGGCTGGAAAACAATTTTCCAAACAAATGGTATGAAGAAACAAGCTGGAGGAGCCATTCTAATATCTGATAAGATTGACTTCCAACCCAAAGTCATCAAAAAAGACAGGGAGAGGCACTTCATACTCATCAAAGGTAAAATCCTCCAAGAGGAACTATCAATCCTGAATATCTATGCTCCAAATACAAAGGCAGCCACATTCATTAAAGAAACTTTAGTAAATCTCAAAGCACACATTGCACCTCATACAATAATAGTGGGAGACTTCAACACACCACTTTCACCAATGGACAGATCATGGAAACAGAAACTAAACAGGGACACAGTGAAACTAACAGAAGTTATGAATCAAATGGATCTGGCAGATATCTACAGAACATTCTATCCTAACAAAAAAAGGATATACCTTCTTCTCAGCACCTCATGGTACCTTCTCCAAAATTGACCACATAATTGGTCACAAAACAGGCCTCAACAGATACAATAATATTGAAATTGTCCCATGCATCCTATCAAATCACCATGGACTAAGGCTGATCTTCAATAACAAAATAAATAATAGAAAGCCAACCTTCACGTGGAAACTGAACAACACTCTTCTCAATGATACCTTGGTCAAGGAAGGAATAAAGAAAGAAATTAAGTACTTTTTAGAGTTCAATGAAAATGAAGCCACAACATACCCAAATTTATGGGACGCAATGAAAGCATTTCTAAGAGGAAAACACATAGCTCTGAGTGCCTCCAAAAAGAAACTAGAGAGACACACATTAGCAACTTGACAACACACCTAAAAGCACTAGAACAAAAGGAAGCAAACTCACCCAAGAGGAGTAGATGCCAGGAAATAATCAAACTCAGGGGCGAAATCAACCAAGTGGAAACAAGAAAAACTATTCAAAGAATAAACCAATCAAGGAGCTGGTTCTTTGAGAAAATCAACAAGGTAGATAAACCCTTAGCCAGACTCACTAGAGGGCACAGGGAAAGCATCCTAATTAACAAAATCAGAAATGAAAAAGGAGACATAACAACAGATCCTGAAGACATCCAAAACACCATCAGATCCTTCTACCAAAGGCTATACTCAACAAAACTGGAGAACCTGGATGAAATGGAGAAGTTCCTAGACAGATACCAGGTACCAAAGTTGAATCCAGATCAGGTTAATGATCTAAACAGCCCTATATCCCCCAAAGAAATAGAAGCAGTCATTAATAATCTCCCAACCAAAAAAAGCCCAGGACCAGATGGGTTTAGTGCAGAGTTCTATCAGACCTTCAAAGAAGATCTAATCCCAGTTCTTCACAAACTATTCCACAAAATAGAAACAGAAGGTACTCTACCCAACTCATTCTATGAAGCCACAATTACTCTGATACCTAAACCACAAAAAGACCCAACAAAGATAGAAAACTTCAGACCAATATCCCTTATGAATATTGATGCAAAAATCCTCAATAAAGTTCTTGCTAACCGAATCCAAGAACACATCAAAACAATCATCCATCCTGAACAAGTAGGTTTCATCCCAGGGATGCAGGGATGGTTCAATATACGGAAATACATCAATGTAATCCAGTATATAAACAAACTCAAAGACAAAAACCACATGGTCATCTCCTTAGATGCGGAAAAAGCATTTGACAAGATCCAACACCCATTCATGATAAAAGTCTTGGAAAGATCAGGAATTCAAGGCCCATACCTAAACATGATAAAAGCAATCTACAGCAAACCAGTAGCCAACATCAAAGTAAATGGTGAGAAGCTTGAAGCAATCCCTCTAAAATCAGGGACTAGACAAGGCTGTCCACTTTCTCCATACCTATTCAACATTGTACTTGTAGTCCCAGCCAGAGCAATTCAACAACAAAAGGAGATCAAAGAGATACAAATTGGAAAAGATGAAGTCAAAATATCACTTTTTGCAGATGATATGATAGTATATATAAGTGACCCTAAAAATTCCACCAGAGAACTCCTAAACCTGATAAACAGCTTCGGTGAAGTAGCTGGATATAAAATTAACTCAAACAAATCAATGGCCTTTCTCTACACAAAGAATAAACAGGCCTAGAAAGAAATTAGAGAAACAACACCCTTCTCAATAGTCACAAATAATATAAAATATCTTGGCGTGACTCTAACTAAGGAAGTGAAAGATCTGTATAATAAAAACTTCATGCCAGGGCCAAAAGAATGGGAATGGGTGGGTAGGGAAGTGGGGGGCGCTATGGGGGACTTTTGGGATAGCATTGAAAATGTAACTGAGGAAAATATGTAATAAAAATATTAAAAATTAAAAAAAAAATAAAAAATAAAAACTTCAAGTCTCTGAAGAAAGAAATTATAGAAGATCTCAGAAGATGGAAAGATCTCCCATGCTCATGGATTGGCAGGATCAACATTGTAAAAATGGCTATCTTGCTAAAAGCAATCTACAGATTCAATGCAATCCCCATCAAAATTCCAACTCAATTCTTCAACGAATTAGAAAGTGCAATCTGCAAATTCATCTGGAATAACAAAAAAACCTAGGATAGCAAAAACTCTTCTCAAGGATAAAAGAACCTCTGGTGGAATCACCATGCTGGACCTAAAGCTTTACGACAGAGCAATTGTGATAAAAACTGCGTGGTACTGGTATAGTGACAGACAAATAGATCAATGGAATAGAATTGAAGACCCAGAAATGAACCCACACACCTATGGTCACTTGATCTTCGACAAGGGAGCTAAAAACACCCAGTGGAAGAAAGACAGCATTTTCAACAAATGGTGCTGGCACAACTGGTTGTTAACATATAGAAGAATGCGAATCTATCCATTCCTATCTCCTTGTACTAAGGTCAAGTCTAAGTGGATCAAGGAACTTCACATAAAACCAGAGACACTGAAACTTATAGAGGAGAAAGGGGGGAAAAGCCTTGAAGATATGGGCACAGGGGAAAAATTCTTGAATAGAACAGCAATGGCTTGTGCTGTAAGATCAAGAATTGACAAGTGAGACCTCATGAAACTGCAAAGCTTCTGCAAGGCAAAAGACACCATCAATAAGATAAAAATACCACCAACAGATGGGAAAGGATCTTTACCTACCTAAATCAGATAAGGGACTAATATCCAATATATATAAAGAACTCAAGAAGGTGGACCCCAGAAAGTCAAATAACCCCATTAAAAAATGGGGCTCAGAACTGAACCAAGAATTCTCACCTGAAGAATACCGAATGGCAGAGAAGCACCTGAAAAAATGTTCAACATCCTTAATCATCAGGGAAATGCAAATCAAAACAACCCTGAGATTCCACCTCACACCAGTCAGAATGGCTAAGATCAAAAATTCAGGTGACAGCAGATGCTGGCGAGGATGTGGAGAAAGAGGAACACTCCTCCATTGTTGGTGGGATTGCAAGCTTGTACAACCACTCTGGAAATCAGTCTGGCGGTTCCTCAGAAAATTGGACATAGTACTACCGGAGGATCCAGCAATACCTCTCCTGGGCATATATCCAGAAGATGTCCCAACCGGTAAAAAGGACACATGCTCCACTATGTTCATAGCAGCCCTATTTATAATAGCCAGAAGCTGGAAAGAACCCAGATGTCCCTCAACAGAGGAATGGATACAGAAATTATGGTACATTTACACAATGGAGTACTACTCAGCTATTAAAAAGAATGAATTTATGAAATTCCTAGCCAAATGGATGGACCTGGAGGGCATCATCTTGAGTGAGGTAACACAATCACAAAGGAACTCACACAATATGTATTCACTGATAAGTGGATATTAGCCCAAAACTTAGGATACCCAAGATATAAGATACAATTTGCTAAACGCATGAAACTCAAGAAGAATGAAGACCAAAATGTGGACACTGTGCCCCTTCTTAGAATTGGGAACAAAACACCCATGGAAGGAGTTACAGAGACAAAGTTTGGAGCTGTGATGAAAGGATGGACCATCTAGAGACTGCCGTATCCAGGGATCCATCCCATAAGCAGCTTCTAAACGGGGACACCATTGCATACACTAGCAAGATTTTGCTTAAAGGACCCAAATATAGCTGTCTCTTGTGAGACTATGCAGGGGCCTAGCAAACACAGGAGTGGATGCTCACAGTCAGCTATTGGATGTATCACAGGGCTCCCAATGGAGAAGCTAGAGAAAGTACCCAAGATGCTAAAGGGATCTGCAACCCTATAGTTGGAACAACATGATGAACTAACCAGTACCCCGGAGCTCTTGTCTCTAGCTGCATATGTATCGAAAGATGGTCTAGTCGGCCATCAATGGAATGAGAGGCCTATTGGACTTGCAAACTTTATATGCCCCAATATAGGGGAATGCCAGGGCCAAAAGAATGGGAATGGGTGGGTAGGGAAGTGGGGGTGCTATGGGGGACTTTTGGGATAGCATTGGAAATGTAATTGAGGAAAATATGTAATAAAAATATTAAAAATTAAAAAAAAAGAATAAAAAAAATCATAAGAAATCAGTAATGTCCAGCATTCTGAGTATCATACACAAATTGTTTTGTTTTTTTTTTCAAAATAGAAAACTAGTCCTTAAAAAATCAAATGCTTGTTTTCATTCATTTTCCTGGCTGTCTAGGTTTCTCTCCTGTTTTCCCACATATATGGGAGATGTCTAGAAAGTCCCACAGACCTTGAATATGACAGTGGGGATGAAAATGCCCAACCGTAGGAATGGGGAACCTGAGGAGACGATTTCTAGTAGATAGACAGGACCCCCAGTGGAGGGATGGGAACAGCAACCCACCTTCAAATATTTTGACCCAGTATTGTTCCTGTCTAAAAGCAATGCAGGGAAAAATATGGAGAAGAGACTGAAGGCAAGGTCATCCAGTGACTGGCCTATCATGTGATCTACCCCATGGGCAGGCACAAAACACTGACACTGTTACTGATGCTATAATGTGCTTGCAGTCAGGAGCCTAGCATGGCTGTCTTCTGAGAGGCTCTACCCAGCAGCTGATAGAGACAGATGCAGATACTTAAAGCCAACCATTGGACTGAGGTCAGGGACCCCTATGGGAGAATCAGAGAAAGAATTGAAGGAACTAAAGGAAATGACAACCCCATAGGAAGAACAATGTATCAACTAACCGGAACCCCTGGGAGCTCTCAGAGACTAAACCACCAACCAAAAAGCATACATGGGCCCTGACAACCGTGGCCCCTGGGGCATATGTAGCAGAGGACTGTGTTATCTGGTCTCAGTGGGAGAGGATGTGCTTAATCCTGTAAAGACTTGATACCCCAGGGAAGGGGAGTGCCCAGTGGTTGGAGCGGGGGGGGGGGGGGGGGGGGGAGCACTGTCTCAGAGGAAAAAGGGACGGGAGATAAGGTGAAGAACTCTGAGAGAGAAGACGTAGAGGGGAGCAACATGAAAAATGTAAATAAATAAAATACTTTTTTAAAAAATCAAGTGCTTGATTTGTAAGAAGGTTGGAAGTGACAGTAAGCATGAATAGTCATGCCAGTCTATCTGAGGACGGTCACTGCGATTGCTTCACGTAAGAATACGGCACTCACGATGCAAAGGCTTACTAATCAATAACAGAAAGCGAAGCCTAGCAGGTAGACACAGTAAAATGTAAACGTGTCCTCATTCTCTTTGCCTTGTATTGATTTCTTGGGAATTAATTGCTAGCCACTTGAGTCCTGTAGCTGAAACATTCAGTTTTTGAAGTGTGCAAACCAATATTTTCAAGATGTAGCTTTGCATTTCCGTGTTTTTAAAAAAGAAGTTGGGCTATTATTCAAGACACATGCTTCTAATTCCTGGACCTGCACACGTGACCCCTGGGGGTAGAAATTTGCATGCAGAAGCTGGGTCCACTCTTAACTCAAGTTAGATGCTGCTTCTATCACGTTACTGAAATGAATAGCAAAGTAAAAACACAAACAGAATTTTAAATGAAGACATACAATAAAAAATGTCCCAGAAAGTGTCCACTGTCCCCCACTCCATGACAAGCACTCCAACCAAAGCCATAGTCTTCTTTGCTCTGGGGACCTACAATGCTCTCCCAACCTCCACCCTAATCTGCACTGACTAGTTTCCAAAAAGCCATCAGATTTTGATCAGAATCATTCTTTACAATCTAAATCACATTCTGTCACTATTCAAAACTATCATAAAATGCAAATCTTCACTGTGGTCCCCAGAGACCTTTGCCCAGGTGGTCATATTATAGACCTCAGTTTTGACTTTTTTTTTAAAACTCTTCTTCTCTTCCATTCCTGCAATTTGTCAGACATCCCGAACACATCCTCCCCGCTGAGACTGGGAATCTGCCTTTTACATTGCACAGAATCATTTTAGGATCTCACTCATTTTTTTCCTGGCTTGCTCTCTCCAGCCACTTCCCAGAGGTAACTTTCTCAGGTCAGCCCCGCCGATTTCACAAGCTTGCTAATTATGTGCACACTCAGTGTCACACCCTTGCCTCATCTTGCTTTCCTCCTTCTTCACAACATCAATAAGCACTTGACATACGTATCTATAGTGTGCTGCTCAGTGTTACAACGTAAGCTTTATGTGAACAATGACTGCTTCATACATCCTTCTAGGCTTACTGGGAAGACTACCTATTAGCAAATGTAGGGCTCAATAAATATCCATTGAATGAGTTACAATACCAGTGTGGGGAGCATACAAAATCACTGATCAAGCAACATTATTTCCTTACGTTCTCGCCATGATAATTGTTTAATCTCTACACCGCCTAAGTAGTAGTTCTTATGCTTCATAAAACAATTCAGGATTGTGTTGATTTTAAAATACATTCTGAAAATCTGAAATAGGTTAAAACTAAGGAAGCAAATGCCATGGGACAAGTGTTCAGTTTATAGACTGATTTAAATGAATGTTTTTCAGTTAAGGTGACACACAAACATGAGGGCCTGGGTTGGTTTCCCTAACACTGCTGGTTACCATGATGATCAGTAATCATTCCAGGGTAAGGAGGCAGGGACAGGCAGATGCCTGGGGCTTGATGACCAGTTAGTCTTGCCAGATCAGTGAGCTCCAAGTGAGAGATTCCCATCTCAAAAAATAAAGTACAAAGCAAGAGGAAGGCACCAGACCTCGGTTAAGCACATACACACAGGCTAATATTCATGCACATGAACACACACACAAACACAGGCACACACATGCACACATACTCACTCACTCACTCACTCACTCACTCACTCACTCACTCACTCACTCACATATTGTATAAGTCTTATCTAGGGTGATTTAAATTAAAGCATGAACATATCACTCAATACTAGTCTAACCGTGACCAAAAGTACTGAATATAAAACATGGAACTGAAGCTGCTTCCGGTCTTCTATAAGCGGACCACCAAGAGCCCCACACTGAAGGTGGAGACGCTTGAAAGAGCAGCAGAATGCTGAAAGAAGCTGTGGTTCTCCCTCACTTCTCCCCACAGTCAAAAGGGAGAGTGATCTTTTCTCCAAGAAAAGTCCCACTTTTAGTTAAACGGATTAAAAAGATTAACTCAATTATTAATAGAAAAGAAATTGATAATATTATATGGAAATGTTAAAGTCCTCTGGTTACTAAATCTCCCAAGTATAACGCTATTTGTTCAACCCTGGCTACTTAACTGTTTACATAGACATAAAACTGAATTAACCTTCTCACGCTACTACTATATGCACTTCTATAGTTTAAAAATTCTCATGACAACTAGGGGTGGTTTTCTTTGATTATATATGTCTTTATATTAACTATACCTACTAATGATTCCTGACCTAAAGGGGAGACCCCATAATTCACCCAAACAACAACTACTTAAAAAAAAAAGAGTAAAAATTTAAAAACAGAGCAATTCAAATATATAACATGGAATTTCTCAAATCACTACCAAGACTAATCATGTGTAGAATGCATTGGCTGACCCAACATATTTTGGTATGCTCCCACTTGACAATCAGATTATAATTTTACAAAAAAAAGTGCATCCAAATAAGGAGATTAATTTTTAAGTCCCAAACATACCATATTCCATATACCGTTGTTAATAACGTTGCCTCCAGTTGTGATTTGGGTCGAAAACTCATTCTTAAACTGAACTTCAATCTTCCCATCACGAAGTGCAATCAGGAGCCAATTTGAGTGATCGAGAGATTCTGCATACAGTATGATGCCCTCTGAATCGTATGTCCGAAAATCAAATTCAGCTGAAAACCTAAACAAAGAGACACACTTTTTGTGAGATTCAGAAGGGTCAATGGCTCCCCCAACACACACAGCTTGGACTGGCAAACAGTACTATATGAAAAGAGGAAAAAAAAATTCCCTGAGATTTAAAGAGTTTTCAAAAAAGCAGCATTAAATTGTTCACAGGTTGTTTCTGATTCCATATGTATTTCAAACCCTGGTTATTTTGTTTTCTTGAATGCTCAGTGAGTCAATACATTGCTAGTATTTTTTTTTTCATTCATGGTTTGTCTTTTGAAGGTATGTATTTTGTGTTGGATGCTAGAATTAATACAGGAATATTTATACACTCTACATGTATGTTTGTAGGTGTATGTATGTTTGCATGTGTATATATATATATGTGTGTGTATATATGTGCTTGTGTGTGACTTTACTGTATCCATGAATGACTAGTGAAAGATGTTACAATGACAATCTTGGTTTATCTAGCAAAAAAAAAAAAAAATCATATGCTCCCTATGATTTCACATATGCCAGAAAAGAATCACCCACAGCGCTCCATAAGATAGCTTTTTCTTCAGACACCCCAGAACAGAGCATCAGATCTCATTACAGATGGTTGTAAGCCATTATGTGGTAGCTGGGATTTGAACTCATGACCTTCAGAAGAGCAGTCGGCGCTCTTAACCACTGAGCCATCTCTCTAGCCCTTAGATTATTAAAAATATAAGTAACCTTTCCTGTAATCATTAAAAAGGAGCACCATGGTTCTGCCTTACCTCAGAGCAGTACTGTGAGCCTCAAGGGCTGACCAACCAACCAACCAACCAACCAACCAACATATAAAGTCATGACCACAGATTATCTTTATAGTTCCCTAACAGTTTACATAACACACCAAGTGTGTGAGAGAAATGATCAGAATGCTCTGTGCCTTTGTTCCTTCTTCAAAGCATGTTGCTGTGTTTCATGAGATTTCCAGACACAGAAAAGGCCACAAGTTTATGAGGAAGAACAGGGCAGGAATATATGGCGGTGTCAAACAAGAAGCTAGAAGAAGTAAGGGTTTAGCCACATTGAGGAAAATGGCTGCCAGGAAAATCTGGGACCCCACCTTTCAGGTGCACAAAAAGTTTCACAGGCAAGACAGGAAGGATTTGAAGGAGGAAAGGAAGGAAAATGAAGGCAGAAAGGAAGAAAAGAAAAGGAGAAAGGCTTTCCAAAGCTTTCCAAATGTTGTAATAGCATAAATCACTGAGGTAGGATGCCTAAGAATTAAGCTGAAAAAATACAGCCTAGCTAGTTGCTGGGGGACAGTGTACTCTAACAACGCTTGCTATTATCAAGACTCTGGGCATGTGTCCAGTACAGCTATTACAGGGAAGGACAATCTTAAGGATTCTGTGTGTTGACTGCCTGCCTGCCCTCAGAATGTGTTCCTGAGAATCAGCCTGAAGATCCCCAAGGCACTAGCTAGTAAAGATGGTTTTTAAAACAAAAACAAATAGGAAAAAGGAAAAAGAGTTGTATAACTATTTATTGTGTAAACTAAGTAAAATAATTTGTGTTAAAGACTCATTGTTCATAGCAAGTCAACAAAAAAAAATAGATATTCCATCATCACGTATCAATAGTCACAAAGGCAATATTTGTAATGAGGACAGACCATCCTCAAAGGAAACAAAGAAAAGAAGACAGAACAAATATCCCTGTAGCTTAAATTTCCAAGAAAATATCTGAAAGAGATAGAATGTGAACTGTGTTGGATGCATAACACTGTAACAAGAATGCACTGGCCTGTTTATATTTAAGAAGAAAAAAAAACTATTTCCTTTGGCATAGGACTTATGTCCTTCCTCACAATTGTCTGAGCATTTGGCTGATGTTGAAAATGAACGATCTTGCCAAAAATTAAATCTGTGTTTGGTCACGATCTTCCAGAAGTTGATCCTATTATGGAGATAATTTCCTTTTCTTTGAAAAATAAAGCTAAATGGTATTTCAAAGAGTCATGTTCTGCATATGTTCTTCCTGGAATACATCACTGCATCCTGACTCATTACTTTGGGGATCGATTTATTCTGTTTCAAAAGTATTGTACAGTTGAAAAAAGACAGAATTTGTCAACATTTGGCAGGGCAAGAGGAAGCAGTTGGTTATGGAAAACAGAGGTGAAGAGATTTGCTTAAAGCAAGTTTATAAATATTCATCAATCTGTGCCTTTAATATGTAATGTATAAAAGATATTACACTTCTGAAAGTGCAAAGTAAATAAATCAATGGCAAAACTAAGGAAAAATTGTTTTCCTAATTCTGATCCAATGTTAGATATCAAGTCAGAATGAGTTGTCATAAAGAAATAAATATTCTCAAAGTAAATACAGAAATATTTTAACACTTTTCTCCCTTACTTTCCTTGTTCTTATAGCAAAGTAGAATTTCCAATAATCTCAATCACTAAAAATAATATTTATTTGGAAATGTTTGTGGTGAAACCAAATATCCAGGAAAATGAAACACACCCACTTAACTGACTCTTAGAATAAATTTTAATGCTTATTCTTCTAAGACTTCTACACATTCAGTTAAACTGATTAGAGAGCAATCAATGTTTATTGAAACTTAAATATGCATGATTATATAATTAGTATACTTTGAAATTTAAGCTCTAAACTCGATATTAAATAATTTTCTCTTCTCTTTATAACAACAAAATTCTAATTTATTGCTTCTAGCTTGAACATGTATGCACTGAGAAGCTAGCATGTGCGTATTTGACAAGTTAGAATCATGACTAAGAAGCAGACACAAAAACTCTCTGGAATGTCAATCTAACTACAAGAACAAAAGTTGAGGCATTTGGATTGCCCAACTAAGTAACTGTTTCTTTAGTCTATGACTCAAGCCACCTTGTTAATGTTTCTTATTACTTTTGAATGGAACGATACTCCATCCATTCACTGACTTTTCACTTGTAATGTAGAAGAGATGAATGAACATTTCACAAGTGGGTTAGGCCCCCACTCTCAGCTTCTTAGTAAATATGAAACCACTGGAAAATGGAAAATGGGGGGGAGAAAGTAAGTTTGCATTGGCAGAGCCAGTCTCTGCAGATTTGAAAAGGTTCTAGTGTGAAAGCAACCCGTGCAAAGATCATTGAAATGGTAATATTCCTAAGTCATCACATTGAGGGCAGACCTACAGCTTTCCATCTTCTGCCTTTCTTTCATACTTGACTGTTTAACCTGTAGGAATTCCCACTGACATTGGTTCCTCACCTGGTGATATCTGGCAGTCGAAATTTCAGATATAAGACAACTCCTGCAAACTGCTCGGCCAAGTATAATAATTCATAGTTTTTGTCAAGGTCCAAGGAAAGGCACACTGGAATACCCTAGACAAAGCAAAAGGGATGGATTAATGTGTGCTGGTTGTCTTCTTTCTTTAGTTCTCAAAACAGCCTCTGAAATTCTTGCACAATACAATGTCTTTGCAAACAACAACTGTCTTCCATTTCCTTGTAAAGCTCCTGCAAAACACCTCCAAAAATACATGTATGTGGCTTTAGATTCTCTTTAGTATTTCTTTCACACGCCTCAGTGCTAAACACAAACCTTTTCATCACGTTCCAGCAAGTGTATCTTCAATAAACTGTACAATTGCTTGCATTAATTATATCTACAAATTATTCATTTGGTTATTAAAAAAAACTATTGTGAGGGAAAATGTGCTATCTCAAGAGAATACTGCCAACCCAGGAGGGAATAAAACTAAGTTAGCATCTCATTGTCTAAGAAATTTACATGAAAATGACTTGAAGTCATGTGATCTTTTATCAAGCATTTGTTTCTTAAAGCTCAACAGGAATATTAAAGTAGAAAATTACCAAGAGATGAGATTTTTTGGCTACAAAGAAGGGCTTTTACAACTAATTCTGCATAGTTATTAAACGAGGCCCTCCCCGGGGGAATTTATACCCATTCCAATGTGAATAGTGGTATGTTCTACAGGACATACGGAAATAATAAGAGATTAAGCTATAAAATAAATCCTACCACATGGCCTCTCGAGTCACCTCAGAATTACTACTTATATCCATGAACCTCCTGATCTTTCTCAATCTCTCTTCACATGGGTAGTGTGATCTTTTAAAATTTTCTTTCTGAGAATATAGTGACTCATCTTGGTTGTATGTATATGTGGTGTGTGTGTGTGTGTGTGTGTGTGTGTGTGTAGACATAAAGTTATATTTGGTTATAGCTGTACACACTGAAGTCATTATTTAGGTATTTTAAACAGTCCGCCTCATAATCATATATAATTTTACATTTACATGTTTTAAAATGCAAGAATAGGAAGAATCACTAGCATGTGTGCCTTATTATTTCTAAAAGAAATAAAAAGGAGGGGTGAGGGGGGTCAAATGTTGACTTATTTATTCAATAAGGGAAACATTAGAACTTCCTGCCAATTGATTTCTTGGGTCGATTATGCATTTAATGTGAGTGTTGAAAGGTTTGAGACACTCTGGTGAACACAATTGCTGTCTCTTAATTGTGATACATTTATTGTCATTAAATCTTCTTGTGACAAGTTTGTTTCCAGCAGGAAATTTGTGAACACTTATGAACACAGAGAAGCAATGGGCATGCTGGCTAGAATGTGATACAAAAAGATGCCATAAAATATTCTTACTAATTTCTATGTCATATTCTTTTAGTGGGACTAGGGGACACTGGAGATGGATGCTGTCTTTATAATCAGCCCCTTGTAAAACCAGAGTTGAACTGCCAGGCTTTAATTACTGGTCAGAGAAATGAGACCTGAGTCCTACCTATCTCTGGGACCAGGAGGAGACATGCCACACTGAGATGCAGGGAGGTCATTACAGGATAACTATCTAAAGTGTAAGTGGTAGGATTCCAGGACCCTAACACTTCATAATGGATAACTACCTGGCTTTCTGACGAAGATCAAAGGCATACCATTGCCCTCTCAAATGAGAGTCAATCAGATAGGCCTGTCAATCATGATGGCAGGAAAATGGCACTCAGGAAAGCTGTCTGTTCTAGAGATTTTATACATCTTTAAAAAGATACAGAAGAAGAGAAGGAGGAAGAGGAAGAAGACTAAACTACATAAGGACACAATGTAGAGTCTAGTAATTGTCACTTTCACCTTGTGAGAATGTTCGTCATTCTTATCCCTTGAAAGCCATCAGCTCTGCAATGTTTTCTCTGGCTACTTACCGCTCTTACCCTCTGTGAATATGTCTCCCTATTCTATAATGAACTCACCTATCTTCCACATTGTGTTCTATATTTCAACTGAATTCCTTCAACGAAGATCATTATGCCAAGGACCAGGGATCCTGGTAACACCTGGATTTCTCATTTCCAAAAACAGGGCAGAAGTTTGTTTGGGGTTGTTTTCTTCTCACTTCTCTGTTATCCCTGGCTGACCTGAAACTCAATCTGTAGACCAGGCTAACCTCAGAGATCCTCCTGCCTCTGTCTCCCAGGTGCTTGGATTAAAACGTGCACCACCGTCCCCAACTTGGTAAGAAGTTTCGGATTTAGAAGGTTTACCTCACAACTCTTCTGATCTTGGGCGAGTTTGAATCCTTTCTTCCCATCACAGTAACAAGAGTAGCCTCCAGGGAAATTGACACACAGTTGAGCACACATGTTCTCAGAGCATTCATCGACATCTGGGATGGAAAGAGAAGAACCCTTCATAGCTTCTAAATGTTCAATTCAATTGATATAGATGCAGTTCCTTAGAAAACAGAGTAGCCATGGCAGCATATCTAAACATTTGACCTAGAAATTTCTTAGAGCTCCAAATGCCAATTTTTATGAATACATTCCAAACTTTTTTTAATCATTTTCAATAATTAGTAATAGTGTAGTAATTATGCTAATTTTCTGATTTTCAACTTAGGGTTTTCACTGTCATTTGTGATTATAAGAATTTCATTAGAAATCATCTCCCGATTCTTTGTTTTTGAAATAAGGAATAATTGTAAAAGAGAAGAAATCAGGTGGATAAAGATGAGGATATGGAAGGAGAGAAAGTGAAGGGAAGGAAAGCTGACCTTAATAGACTGAAAGTTAGATCAGTGGATAAACTTACAATATCAAAAGCACAAGACTCTTTCTAATAATATAATAAGGCAACAATTAATACTGGCCATATTGGTTTTTATTCAAAAGAGATAAGGGATAGTTTATTTTCTAATCCAGTAGGAGTAATAATGTCCCAGGACATATGCTGATGTGAGCATAAATCCCAAGTTCCAACATGGAAGTAATTTTATGAAATTTTTACAGTAAGAGAACAAAGACACACACACACTAGTGAAAACATTAAGGTGATAAAGTAAGTAGATAGGCATCAGATGTTATATTTTATTTTGTTTTGTTTCATTAAGTTAATAAATTCCCAAGAGTGTTTATCTGTTAGTCACAGGATGTTTATTTAGTCTAACACAGAGGTGGCTACTTAGAGAACTCGCCCAAGGTAAATTGTAGGTAGACTCTGGAAGTGCAACAATGAGAAATCTTCATAAATTGCAGTTTTAACCATCTAACACCTTTCACAGTTGCAGCTTCTTTCTAATACTTCAGACCCACAGGGCTATCCACCATACATACCTAGACAGAATTCTCTACCCATTCATTTGCTATCAGGTCACCCTCATGACCTTTGCAATTGACCTCTGACTTTCAGGTTCAGTGTCCTTCTATATAACCGATCAATGCATGGGGACTCAGCAGCTCATTTCCTCGTCCCTGGTGATCATGCTCTCTAAGCCAGCCTTTCCCAAATTCATTTCTCTTCATTTCTGAGATGCTTTGACAAAGCCACCCCTTTCTCTCTCAGAAGTCCTTCATCTCACAACAAGCTAATATCTTTTGCTTTATGTTTTAGAGCAACTGTATTTCATGCTCTCATCAACTCAGATCATATCACGTATTAATGTGTTGATTTATTTAATCATGCATCATCAGTTGGTATTTCTAAGTGGAGAGAGTGTGGATATTTGACTCATCATTTTGTTTCCACTGTAGAGTATGACCATAAGTAGTGAATATTTGTCACGGTCACATTGGGTGATATTAAGAGCTTGTGGCCATAAATTTAATGACCTATATTAATGTTCTTTGTGCTTTTCAAACTTTACTGTGCTATTGCTCTCCATAATTTGAAATATTTTAACTGATCTGTCCCCACCTCTTCACTTTGCAATAACATGTCTAAGCTAAAAACTATTCCAGGGCTATAGAAAGTCGTTGAAATTACATTTGATATACCCTATTATAAATTTATGAAATTCTTATTAAGGTTATCATGTAATATATGCTCTTTTAAATACTTTAAGATACATTTCCAGAGTTAATCATACTTTAAATGCATTAAAATTATATGATGTAATATTAAAATAAGATATATACGTACTCATTTATAAAACATTTAGAAATCTGCCCTTTAGCAAATGAAACTACAATTTAGGTGATTAAAACACCTAATAATAAGGGTGAGAGTAGATAATAGAAGCTGGTCAGGCAGTTTAGCAGCAAAGTCTTTGATCCTTATCCTTGTCCAGAGGCTGGAAATCTTCGTGATCTTGTCATCCTTGGAGGCGCCACAAATGCCAACAGTGTTTGGGAGTTTTAGTCTCCAGTCTGATTTCCTGTTATCTCGCCTCTCCTTTTGCACAGCTGCCTAGAAGCTATATCTGAGGGTGTGACCAAAACTGTACCTCTGATACCTGAAATAGACATTGAGGCAGGTGACTGGACCAACCCTCCCATTCCTCACCAGTTTCTGCCAGAAGTCCTCCAGTAAGTCCCTAAAGGAGCAGCTCAGTGGTACCCCAATTCTGGGGTGGCTGCTACCCACAGAAGCTCTGCTCATTTGCATCCTCTTAAACACTACCTATGACTTCATCATAAGTTCCTTTCTAAAACTTAACTTCCCTGAGGTCCATTAGATTCATCTTTGCTAGGGCCAGGGTTAGGGTTATGGTTATGGTTATGGTTAGGGTTAGGGATAGGGTTAGGGTTAGGGTTAGGGTTAGGGTTAGGGTTAGGGTTAGGGTTAGGGATAGGGTTAGGGTTAGGGTTAGGGTTAGGGTTAGGGTTAGGGTTAGGGCTAGGGCCAGGATTAGGGTTAGGGTTAGGGTTAGGGTTAGGGTTAGAGTTAGAGTTAGGGCTAATTAACAAGACAAGGACCTGACTTGTGGAGGTTCTGTGGCTGTAAACTAGCACCCTAAATCCTTCACTAAGCCCATCTGAATTTAGGAAGTCTCTGTTGTAATCAGGACCCTGCTTAGTTCAGCTTCAGTGAATCAGAACCCCTAAGTTTCCCACAGAGATTCCCACAAGGAATAGTGGAAAGCAGAAATGTAGGAGTGTGCATGCAGAGGGAAGGAAGTAAAATATCTATATTACAACAGCACTATAAACAATTAGAAGATAAACGCATACTATAAAATCACTATCCATTCATATAAATTCTAAGACAGAAAAGTTTAGTAGAATAACAGATTTTCTCTAGTAAGAAAACCATTAAGAGAGAGCTCATGTTGTCTGCTTCACAGTTTGTATTTGGGGTGATGAACATGTTTTGAAAACAGACAAGTGTCACATGGAGGCTGTAGAGGCGTGTCGATTGATCAGTGTCACTGAGTGCTCTGCTTTAAAATCATCACAAGCATACAGTGTGTTCTATTATTATTGAAGTGATTAGTTTCAGACATGATGTTAATCTGATTTGAAATTTTAAAACATTTAAAGGAATATATATATAAGATAATTCATAAACAATCTAAAGCAAATGCAGACATAATGCATTTAAGCTTCCCAAGGCATTCATGCTGATATCATGGCAACTTGACTCTAGCTGCATATGTATCAAAAGATGGCCTAGTTGTCTATCACTGGAAAGAGAGGCCCATTGGACAGGCAATGTACAGGGGAACGCCAGGACGAGAAAGTGGGAGTGGGTGGGTAGGGGAGTGGGGTGGGGAGGGTATGGGGGACTTTTGGGATACCATTGGAAATGTAAATGAGGAAAATACCTAATAAAAATATAAAAAAAAAATTCTCTGCAATGTTCTTAACTGCTGAGCCATCTCTCCAGCCCCAATTTTCTATTTTAAAATAACCTATACATGCACAGAAAAAAATGACTGAAAACAATATAGAATAAAATCTGAGGTGCTAAGAAGGTTCACGGTTTCAGTCCCACAAATAAAGCTTGTGTTATCTCTCCTTGTCTATATGGATTTTCCCTTTCAAATTAAAATTTTCTTTTAAAGTTGTCTACAGGCTATAAAAATGTGTTCTCTTTGCTTTTATAACAACGAAGCCTCTAGCTTTTTTTTTTAAATGAAGGTTCATGGATTAAATGGGATGAGTGATATTAAACCCCCAAAGACCATGAGTCTTACTTGGTACTTCTACTTGGTAAGAAAGCCTGTAACCACCAAATCAACCAAGCCGCATCAGGGGTTAGCAAAAGTATTGCTTTGTCCGCTATTAACTCAGGGTTCAAACCCACCATCTCTGCCACAGGCAGTGACAGCGTCATCGACATACCTTTACAAGATTTTGACGAGGGATCATATCGGTAGCCGTCGGGACATTCACATTCGAAGTCTCCTGGAATGTTCTTGCACACAGCTGTGCCACAGACACTTGGCTTTAGAACGCATTCATCCAAATCTATGAATAAGATCAATATGTTAACATTTTCTGATATCAAATAAATGCTTATTTGGTTTCTAAATCATATTTGATGTTTATATCAACAGTCTTGGGACAGCACAATAATAAATTTATCACCATGTTTTAGTTCCTTAAATATGACTTTTGCATGAATTCATGGGAAGTTTGCCTAATGTTCCTTTATAGGAATGGAACAAAAAGAATTTTTTATTTATTTATTTTTTTTACTGATTTCCTATCTACCAGGAAGAAGTATAAAAACACATGAAAGAAGAGACTCAATTATATTCTTAATATTCTATAAATATACTTCCAAATTTATATTTATGCTTCTAAATGATCTATATTTAAATTTTATGAAATTGGTTGTCAATGTAAATTCATTTGATGCCTCACTACAAATATTTAACAAATGTCAACTCATCTGTTTTATCTTTTTACCTGGATGTAGACAAATACCTAATTTTTTTAATCCACCTTGTCTACAGTAATCAATAATTAACATTTAAGGTGGACCAGAATAAAGTGTAAAAGAATTTCTAGAACCTCATTTATTCTGGAATCCTTTAGGAGCTTTTAATATTCTCGAAATTTCAGGTGCGTTTGTTGTATTAGACAGGATAGTGGGAAGCAAAAGACAGATTGCAAGAGGGCAGAAGGCAGCCATTCCAAACAAAGTCAAACAAGGGAGAGACAGCTCTACATAGTTGCAATTATTCCTCAGCTTTGTGTTCGCAGGGCAATGGGCACAGACAAAGTCGAACGAGAAGTGCATTTCCAGCTTTGAAAACTGGCATGTTTATCTGGGTATAGGAACAGATGAAAACATAGACATCACTCTATTCCAAATAACTCACTCCGAAATAATAAAATTAATCCCCGTAGTAAGGAAATGTTTCTACATCTTAAGTATGCCGATGCCAATGTTCTAAATGTGATGGACTTATACAAGAATTAGGTAAATATTACTAATTAGGGAAACCACCCAATACATATAATCTCTAATATTCCTTAAATCTTCACATGAATCCTCAGTTAATGAAAGAAAAGCTAAGGATCATAAAGCCTTTTAAAAGTCCACAGGTTTAGAAGAAAATAAAAACACAGTACTTAGACTACTCGGCTTTAGGCAGATTTGTAGGGAAATACATAGCGCATACGAATTAGGTGCAGCTCATTGATATGGTGACTCTGTATCCACATCTAACATCTGCCCGGGTTTTAGACATTCATATTTAGTTAATAACTGCCACCCCAATTTCATGTCTTTCCACAACACAGTCAAGGTCCTACTGTTATAGTTTTCTATGTATTTTTCTATAAATTTTGTGTTCTGCTGCATATCTCACATACATCACTATGTAAAGAAAGAGCTAATTGCCTAAGTTCTGATTTGCAGAAACATTCTATTGGTTGTTTGGCAGCACTGAGAAAGGCTCCCAAGACTTCCACATGCCAGGCATGCACTTCACCAATGAACTGTATTCCCAGCAAACAAACAAACAAACAAAACAAAAACTTATTTTTAATAATTTTACATGCATGTATTAACTCAATGTGAATATGAAAAAAATCACAAAATTTGAATAAGGATATTATTAAAGTAGGAATATTAAAGGATATTCAAGTAGGAATGGGTACTATCTGTATAATGTACTAGTATTCTGAGTTACAATGGCTTTTTGTAACTGCTTTTCTAATGATGCCCCTACTCTAACTGCCAAACTAAAATCTTTAAATAGTCAGGCAAGAGAGTTGTACAGTCCCGAATTAGATAATGGCTTGGAAGAGACTGTTAGTAAATGCATTTCATTCCAGCTTCATTCCACGGCACTTTAAATTACACTGTCGTGAACTATACAATACTGAATACTACCAAGTCAATGGAAAGTGCCTTAAATATGAATTCCGAGGGCGGGGATTTTCTAAGACAAAAATAAAGGCTTATACAACAAAACTTCATACTTAATCTACTGAATTTTTAACCTCTTAACTAAACAAAGGAGGAAGAAAGAAATCTTTTTAAGCGTTTCTGCATCATAGAAAGATTTCACAGCTGGATCAGAATTCTGGCTTGAGCTATACAGTCACCTAGGATAATTATTTGTAGGTGTCTTATAGTAATCCAAGTAGTCCAATGACACAGCATATGAAAGGAGAAAAAAGGAAAACTTTGGGAGATGAAGATTCATAGAGAAAGCCAAAAGCAATATACTAGCCACATATAAAAAGCTAGCCTGACAGATTATTTACATCCAAAGAAAAAAGAGTGAAGAGCAATGGTGGAAGAGTTAGGTGTAAAGAGAATGAAAACCAGATTCTCCATCTTTCTCATAACCATGGCTGGAAATGCAGTGCAAAATAATGGATTTATTTTGGAAATCAGAAAGATATTTCTGAAAAGCAAAGATAAGATATAATAGTGAGGTTATTAAGAGCTGCAGATTTCTTTGTGTAGCTGCTGTTCCTCTTACAGAACCACAGGAGTATAGTAGCCGATTCTGAATACAGAACAATGGCCTTGCAAAGTTGGTAGCACCGGAGCCTCTCTTCTTATGACGTGCTTAAATTACCTTTATATGTAACTAAATGAATTCTTGAAATATGTTCTCGGGCGTATGCACACACAAGAAGAACATGAAATAGTCTTGACATTGGTATCATAAACTAAGAATTGCACAGCATCACAAGGTTCTTCGTGGACATAGAGGCACATTTCCTGTAAGTACTTTCTGACCACTTTCCGCAGAACTTTCCCAGGGAAATTCCTCTACCAGCCTCACACAGTGAATACATTTGTATTCCGTTTCTGGGCTCTAACCTTTGCAGTCTTTTTTATTTGGGAGCATAGCAAAGCCACTTTTACAGGAGCAGTGGTAACTTCCAGGAGTGTTGTCACAAATTTGGCTGCAGCCTCCATTGACATTTGAGGGATCTTTACATTCATTTACATCTGCAATGAAAAAATAAATTATTTTTAATTAAATATCACATTCAGATGATTTGTCATGCAACCATCCCAGGAAAGCCAAAGGGCATGGATTTTTTTATACATACCATACTGACACCTGTCTCCTTGCCAGCCTGGCTTACAGAAGCAAGTAAAAGCAGCTTGGCCATCTTTGCAGCTCAGATACCCATCTTCATTGCATGGCATAGGGTCACATTGGTCTGAGATGGCTAAAGGAAACAGACCTCTTTTTAATTTTTACCTCGGGGAAGGAAAGCAAATAGAAGACTTGGAAACGTTACCATTGCATGCTTACAACCAACAGGGCTATGATGGATTCTTCCGCATTCTTTCAAACAGTGCTTGCTCATTAAAAATGGAATGTAGCCTGGATGTGCAGTTCAGTTGGTAGCGTTATTATCTAGCATGTGCTAATTACTAGATTTGACACCAACCACTGCATATACTTGATGGGGTGGGCTCATGCCTGTGGTCCCAGCACTCAGGAGGTGGAGAGAGAGAGAACACTAATTGAAGGTCATCTTTGGTTATACAGCCAGTTCAAGGCCAGACTGAGCTACATAAGACACGATCTCAAAAAGAAAGAAAGAAAGAGAGAGAGAGCTAGAGAGAGAGAAAGTAAGTGAGGGGGAGGGGAGGGGAAAGGAGGGGAGGGGAAAGGAGGGAGGGAAGGAGGGAGGGAAAAAAGGAGAGAGGAAGGAAGGAAGGAAGGAATGAAGGAACGAAGGAAGGAAGGAATTTAAGTATGGAAGAAATGAAAAAGTGAGACAAGGCTCTGACTGTCCTGAAACTTACTATGTAGAGCAGGCTGGTCTTGAACTCACAGAGATCTGCCTGCCTCTGCCTCCCAAGTGCTGGGATTACAGGTATGTACCAATGGGCCAGAAAAATATTTCACTTGATTTAAACCTTAAGACAATTCTATGAGGAAGACAGAGCAAGCAAACTATTCCCCGTGTAACAATAGAATTTCACAATTCCAACTTGAATCAAGATGAACTAAAAGGGAACTTCTTGCCTTAAATATGTAAAATTCTTATTAAAATACATAAAATAATAGTTTTCAAACACTGGAGAATGAGTTGCAGAAAAAGGAAAGAAAATGAGTCCAACTATCAAACGGTGGTCACTGTAGGCCCTGAACAAACTTCAGAGAATAAAGGATATTATCATACACACATTTTCATATTTTTATATCGTTAGTGCCCAAAAGTTTAAAGAATGTGCATAGCTCTCCTCTGACCTACCAGTGAACTATAACATGTGGTCATACTATGTGACTATACAATTCAGGACAAAATAAAGATGCTAGAAATAAAATTTCTGACAGCTGGTAACTTG